>NC_141689.1:1461771964-1462971964 GCF_964263255.1 Lissotriton vulgaris | reverse complement strand
AAATTCTCTCTTCCAACCAGCCAATGAGAGCCCTTGGTTTGGCGTTCTCTGTTTTAAGCTGCCATTACAAAATGGACAACTGGAGAAAAAGTTCCCTTATCCAATATGATTTAAGTATTTTTTTATATTGATTTTGATCCAATGATGGATCAAGAGTCACTTCTCCACTAAGATCTGTCTTAATTGAATAAATGTTCTAATACTAATTTCTCAAACGCTGCTTAACAAGATCACAACAAAAATTAGGTTCAGCTTTTTTCGCAATCTCCATTAGCACCTTAAAATGGGAAATGTCACTTTTTTAGGCCCTCCCGTCGTTTTATGCACCTGCTTGACAAAACTGCATACACTGTGTCATGCTGAATCTCAAACTGGTGAGCAATTCAAAAAAGATTTTGAGCTGATTTGTAAATCTGCGCCATAGTTATTAGCAAAAAAGCTAACCATCTTTTCAATAGAAAAACAGATCGAACCATAGCTATTTGTGAAGTATAATCCTCGTTCCTTGTCCTGCAGAAAATGACAGACATTACAAACAATATTGTCCATGGAATTGCTTGCCCTTCCCTGCCTTAAAGAAACGAAAAAAATACTGGAAATATAAAATATGTTCAATAGAAATGCACAATTTCAGTTCGTATTAAAATGTGTGCAGCGAAGAGGCTTTTGTATGATTCGAGCACTATACTGTATAAAGGAAGAAAGCATCCACTGCTGAAAGGAAGGAATGGACATATGCCCGTTTAAAGAGAGCTGAACCATTGATTGCGAAATGCATGAACTCCTCCGGATACGCACAATATTGAAGCTGGTTCAGAAAGTTGCTTTCTGATTGGATACGGTCTATCTATTAAATGGCTGACTGTTTGGAGAACATGAAACGGTACATTAATTTACTCTGTAGACTCCGTGTTGTCTGTAACTACCAGATATCTTTTGCCCTTACTGACATACATAACCAAATCAATGTCATGCCATGTCGGTGCTAGATTGTTATTGATCATAAGGAGTTTTGAGATCTATTAACGCCAATAGTTTACGGCTCGTTCTAGTACTGTAGGAGAGACATACATTAGTAGTAAGGTCATAGCATAGTGTTGCTGACAAAGTGTTGTATTGACATTTTTTACAGTGAAGAAGTAGAAGTAAGATACTGCTTTTAGGCTGTATAATGTTTCTCCTTTACTCCACTCCCAAAAATATAATCATTCAATTACTTTCGTAAACGTAATGTCCATATCATTTACTACTAATCACTTCTGAATTCATAATTTAAACATGATACATATGGAAAGACACTGATTTTCAGTCTCCGGGCCAAAGGCTTTAAAACTTGTTGTAGAGTTGTAAGCATGGTCTTTTTATTGATCAAAATCCTTAACTCGTGAGCATGTGGTACTACAGAGACCGTCGCTAAATTTGAACTATGCCAGTGAAACACATGAAGTCTCCAAATTTCGCCTCAAGCAAATGTCATTTCTCAAAACTTTGATTTGCACAACTCTATGAGGCATTTTCTCTTTCACCAGTACCTTGCCAGTGTTTGAATTTACTTTTTATGGGAAGTATTTGATGTCATGTAAAATGTTTTGTGAGCTATTAGCAAACCACATTTGACTTTCTAAGCATAATTTCACTACCTTTTCATGGAATTCAATGAACTTATATGACAGAAAAATGAAACAGCTTCATGCACACCTGATACTGTGCATGCTGCAATTATAGAATGGAATACATTTTCTGTTAGCACAGGGTAGGACAAATGTTTGGCCTCTACTTTTAACACCAGTACTGCCTCTCCCTGCCACCTTCCTCTCAGTATCTCCTCTCACCTCATCCCCTCTTTCAACATTGTTCTGACCTGTACCTTGTTGTGTCCTCCAAAGCTTCCTTCAGCCTCCAAGCTGTCCAGGAGCGCATGACTTGCTTGGAATGCTGGTCCACGTCTACCTGCTCCATGAGTGTACTCACACTGGGAGCCTCCCGTGCTTGTGCTGACTCTGCCCAGAACTCCGCGGCTGGAGCGCTGAGCCACCACCCTCCGGCTCCTGCCATGTTCCCAAGCCGCTTGAACCCCGCAGGAGACTGAGACCCGTAGCCCCACAAACTTCACTGATGCCAGCAGGCCGTCCAGGGCCTCCACCCTAGTAGCCAATCAAACAGACCCCGCCTGGGAGACCGAAGACGCTAAAAACGCCAAGGAGGGAAACCAAGAGGTGGAGCCCAATTCACTAATTATGTATTTCTTTTCCCCAAAGCAAGGACACGGCTTCCACAATACTGTACACGCACTATACCGGCATTATATTTTCCCGTTTTTGTTTCATATGGGTATAATCTCCTGTTTGGTCTCCAAGCTTCGGGAGTCTCTGTGACCACGTCTAAAGCGGCTGCCATGCTTTCCTCGTTTTCGACCACTTACTATAGTTTACTAGGAAAGAAACAGAGTGTTTCCTTATATACAAAAGGAGTGGAACAGTCAAACATTGGGGCATCTCAACTCTTAGGAAGGGTGGAAGGGGCAGTAGAGAAGAAGGCTCAGCAGAGCAGTTACCAATTGAGAAGTGGGAGAGGAAAAATTTGTATGAGGGGTACACAAAGTACATCTCAAACAAACAGTGTGGTAAGAGAGCCTTCTCCCTTGAAGGAAGTTGATACAGATACATTAGAGTGGGTGACCCCAATAAAAAGGAGGTCGAAGGGGAAGAGAGGAGAGAAAAAAGTAACGAGCCTTAAGATTACCCCTTCATTGAGAACTTTTTTCAAATTAGTATCAAAGACGCTGTTGTTAAAGAACCCAGCTCTAGAATATCCTGGGAGTAGGCCGCTAGGAGGACAGGATATTATAAGCCCAAACAAATTTTAGGTGCTGGCAAATATCTCAAAGCAACAATACAAAAAGAACTGTCAATGGTCTGTACAACTAGTGGGGGCAAAAAGAAATGCGACGGACTCTGTGTCTACCTGTAAAGTGTGTACAACAAAAAGGAAATTAATCCCATCAGCCCAACCATATGGCAGAGCTTCATCTTCTAGGATAGAACCAAAGATGGTCCGGTTAAGGAGCCACACACCTGTTGGAATTATGTGCTTCTCCAAACCCAAGGAACCACCAGTGATGGATCGTACCAAAAGTGAAATCAGTTTGAAATGGTGTGGGATGGTAAATTGCAGTGAGAAAAAATGTGTGCAAAAAGAATCAAAAAGTGAGATGTAAAATTGGCTATCATGACTTAAGGAAAGTTTTATTAGGGAAAATCATGGTGTCTAAATTAAAATGAGTGTGAGACAGTTTAAAATAATAACTGTCTATTAAAGATGTTGTTTGGTCAACATGTTTCAGCCATTGTAGGAAAGTAAAGCCTACCCGGCTTTCGTCAGGACCTCTTGAACACTACCGCAATTAAGCTTGACCTAAGCTTAGTGAAAAAAGCAAAAGTTAACACAAATTAATGGTACAAAACATCCTACCGTACATTGGATTTTCCAGACAGGGGATGTCTATTTCATAAAGTATTTAGGATTCTTTCCTAAAAAAGGAAGATACACAACAAGGGACAACAAATAGGTAGAACACAGACACACATTTTTATTGTTTTTGCGCCATATGTTTTTTTATGCCAATAGGTCTTTCTAAAAATATGTTTTTTTATTTATTTTCACTCACCCAAAAATGCTTGGGAGAAAGCCTCACCTCTTACTGGCCACTGCTCAGGGTTGGAGACCCCCTCTAATTCGTGAAATAAAATAGTGGGTGTCTGGTTAGATCACATCCGTACTAATGATTCACTGGCACAAAGTGCTAAAAACCTAGGCATTGTTTCTGAGTACATGACAGACAGCAACTGCAAGGTCTGCCGCGAGAATGAGACACAGTTAGTAACAGATCTCTGATTCTGACAGTATTTCAATGTAAGAGCAGTGAAAAAAAGCTCTTCAAGGCTGGCTGATAGCGAACCTAGTTCATTTAGTAACATTAATACATAAGGAGCTCATCAAACTCCGCTTTGTAATAATAATCCAACAGCCTGTATGCTGATATCCAGAGAGCTCTTCTAAGAAATGAAAATAGAGAAATGCTTCGCTGTGTAAAGCTGGAAAATGAGCGCTCTCCTAAGTATGAAGTAGAAAACCGCTTCACTTTAGAGAGCTGCATGAGCTTGGCTGGCGTCGCTTCCTCACCTGTCTGTCGGTACCCCTGGACTGATCCTGAGCCGTGGGGGAGGTACCGACTGGATCAGGGAGGAAGTTAATATATGTTACATGGGCCAATGGGGATGCTCCATAGCTGTAGGACCAGAGTAGAAACTGCATTATCAGCCAATGGAATCGTTTTTACATGACTGGAACAGGGAGGAAGTTATTATGTGTTACATGGGCCAATGAGGATGCTCCATAGCTGTAGGACCAGAGTTGAAACTTCAGTATCAGCCAGTGAAATCGTTTTTACTAGAAAAGGAAGCGGCTACTTCTCAAAGGAAGTACACCACGGTACTTGGACCAGCCCACACACAGGGTAGCTGTAGGACCGTAGTGGATACTGCAGTATTAGCCAATTATAAAATGTTTATGAGTAGTTTTGTAGGATGACCTGCACACAATGAACGGGATTACCCATGGTGGTGGGTACCAACCCAAGTCCTTTATTAAGAACTTGTTCCTCATGGTCACTGAGGGTACTAGAGCTAATATTCACTATGAGACTCTCCCCTCTGTGCTGGGTCATGCTTGTTGTTGTTGTTGTTGTTGCTGCAGGTGGCCCTTCCTGCTTGGGGTGTTGGGAAAAGATGGTTTGTCTTCCAGATGAACCTGGGGCTAGCCTCTCCTTCTGCGTCTGCTCCGTCCACAGCCCTGTCCTGAAACAGCCTGGTCATTAAACCATTGCATTGGAGGCTTAAAATTGGGCATTGGTTGCGGGAATTGTGGCTGATGATATCCCCAAGCAGCCGGAGGCCACCAGGGACTTTGTTGGTAAAAATTACCTCCTAGTCTCGCCCCCCTACGATTGGGCCTATTGAAACAACCTCTTCCCTGCCCTGTTGATGTACTACTACCCGGTGAGTCTGAGTCAGTGGAGTTTGGGTCTGAGGAAGATGTGGAATAGTTTGACCCAAGCCGTCTCCCCTTCTTGTTATAATCTGGAGGGTTATAGGTGTCGCTTGTGTATGGGTACATTTTCTCTAACGAAACCTTGGCCAGATCTTTATGAAATTTTTCAATTTTGGAAAAAAGTATAGACTCTTTGTACTCCTTGTTCGCTTTGGTAGTTTCATCAGAATTTTCCTTAAAGACAGTACTGGTTAAAGTGGTCTTGATCTTCCCCTCTAGGGTTTGTATTTCTATCAAGATGGTATCTGCCACTCTTTTGGCTGTGGTGATAATCAAGATCAACCAGCGCGTGTACATCGCCATGCGATGAGCGACCAGTCTTTCAAAAACGTCTTATCTGTAAGAAAAAGCCGGGGAGCATTGGTGACTATGAGTCCTGTAGGAGCGCACTTCCCATGGAGATATTCAGCCATAATATGCCCGTGGATGCATGTACGTGAATGAGTTTTCTTTAAAGTCAGAACAGTACCCCACTCGTCCTGCTGACTTGCTCCTCCTGCCGGTAGAGCATCCAGAATACTAGGATTCTCTGAAAGAATGGAATTGAGTGTCTCATCGTCAAACGACAAGCCGGTGAAGTCCGCCATCATACAACCTCAGAATAAATTGCCTAGGCGAGCAAATGCAACTCTAAAGTGAGAGCTGCTCAGATATATATATTCAAGAAAAAAGACCTGCCGCTGTGGCTGCTCTAAAACGTCAAAAACAAGGTTGGTTGAGGGTCTAAGGGGAAAATTATTTAAAGACCAAAGGACAGTCTAACCCCTTATTCACAATATAACAATACAAAAAGGACTGTCAATGGTATGTACAACTAGTGGGGGCAAAGAAAATGTGACGGACTCTGTGTCTACCTGTAAAGTGTGTACAACAAAAAGGAAATGAATCCCATCAGCCCACCCATATGGCAGAACTTCATCATCTGGGATAGATCCAAAGATGGTCCGGTTAAAGATCCACACACCTGTTGGAATTATGTGCTTCTCCAAACCCAAGTAACCACCAGTGATGGATCGTACCAAAAGTCAAATCAGTTTGAAATGGTGTGGGATGTTAAATTGCAGTGAGAAAAAATGTGTGCAAAAAGAATCAAAAAGTGAGATGTAAAATTGGCTATCATGATTTAAGGAACGTTTTATTAGGGAAAATCATGGTGTCAAAATGAAAATGAGTGTGAGACAGTTTGAAATAATAACTGTCTATTAAAGATGGTGTTTGGTCAACATGTTTCAGCCATTGTAGGAAACTTAAGCCTACCCGGTTTTCGTCAGGACCTCTTGAACACTACTGCAATTAAGCTTGACCTAAGTTTAGTGAAAAAAGCAAAAGTTAACACAAATTAATGGTACAAAACATCCTACCGTACATTGGATTTTCCAGACAGGGGATGTCTGTTTCATAAAGTATTTATGATTCTTTCCTAAAAAGGAAGATACACAACAAGGGACAACAAATAGGTAGAACACAGACACACATTTTTATTGTTTTTGCACCATATGTTTTTTATGCCAATAGGTCATTCTAAAAATATTTTTTTTATTTATTTTTACTCACCCAAAAATGCTTGGGAGAAAGCCTCACCTCTTCCTGGCCACTGCTCAGGGTTGGAGGCCCAGCTCTAATTCGTGAAATAAAATAGTGGGTGTCTGGTTAGATCACACCCATACTAATGATTCACTGGCACAAACTGCTAAAAACCTAGGCATTGTTTCTGAGTACATGACAGACAGCAACTACAAGGGCTGCCGTGAGAATGAGACACAGTTAGTAACAGATCTCTGAATCTGCCAGTATATCAATGTATGAGCAGTGAAAAAAAGCTCTTCAAGGCTGGCTGATAGCGAATCTAGTTCATTTAGTAACAATAATACATAAGGAGCTCATCAAACTCCGCTTTGTAATAATAATCAAACAGCCTGTATGCTGATATCCAAAGAGCTCTCCTAAGAAATGAAAATAGAGAAATGCTTCGCTTTGTAAGGTTGGAAAATGAGCGCTCTCCTAAGTATGAAGTAGAAAACCGCTTCACTTTAGAGAGCTGCATGAGCTTGGCTGGCGTCGCTTCCTCACCTGTCCGTCGGTACCCCTGGACTGATCCTGAGCTGAGGGGGAGGTACCGACTGGATCAGGGAGGAAGTTAATATATGTTACATGGGCCAACGGGGATGCTCCATAGCTGTAGGACCAGAGTGGAAACTGCATTATCAGCCAATGGAATCGTTTTTACTTGACTGGAACAGGGAGGAAGTTAATATGTGTTACATGGGCCAATGAAGATGCTCCATAGCTGTAGGACCAGAGTGGAAACTGCAGTATCAGCCAATGGAATCGTTTTTACTAAAACAGGAAATGGAAACTGCATTATCAGCCAATGGAATCGTTTTTACTTGACTGGAACAGGGAGGAAGTCAAAATGTGTTACATGGGCCAATGAGGATGCTCCATAGCTGTAGGACCAGAGTGGAAACTGCAGTGTCAGCCAATGAAATCGTTTTTACTAGAAAAGGAAGTGGCTACTTCTCAAAGGAAGTACGCCACAGTACTTGGACCAGCCCACACACAGGGTAGCTGTAGGACCGTAGTGGAAACTGCAGTATTAGCCAATTATAAAATATTTATGAGTAGTTTCGTAGGAAGACCTGTATACACTGAAAGGGAACACCCATGGTGGTGGGTACAAACCCAAGTCCTTTATTAAGAACATGTTCCTCAAGGTCACTGAGGGTACGAGAGCTAATATTCACTGTGAGACTCTCCCCTCTGTGCTGGGTCCTGCTTGTTGTTGTTGTTGTTGTTGCTGCAGGTGGCCCTTCCTGCTTGGGGTGTTGGGAAAAGATGGTTCGTCTTCCCGATGAACCTGGGGCTAGCCTCTCCTTCTGCCTCTGCTCAGTCCGCAGCCCTGTCCTGAAACAGCCTGGTCATAAAACCATTGCGGTGGAGGCTGAAAATTGGGCATTGGTTGCAGGAATTGTGGCTGATGATATCCCCAAGCAGCCGAAGGCCACCAGGGAACTTGTTGGTAAAAATGACCTCCTAGTCTCGCCCCCCTACGATTGGGCCTATTGAAATGACCTCTTCCCTGCCCCGTTGATGTACTACTACGCGGTGAGTCTGGAGTCACTGGAGTTTGGGTCTGAGGAAGATGTGGAATAATTTGACCCAAACAGTCTCCCCTTCTTGTTATAATATGGAGGGTTATCGGTGTCGCTTGTGTATGGGTAAATTTTCTCTAACAAAAACGTGGGCAGATGTTTACGAAATTTTTCAATTTTGGAAAAAAGCATAGACTCTTTGTACTCCTTGTTCGCTTTGGTAGTTTCATCAGAATTTTTCTTAAAGACAGTACTGTTTAAAGTGGTCTTGATCTTACCCTCTAGGGTTTGTATTTCTATCAAGATGGCATATGCCACTCTTTTGGCTGTGGTGATAATCAAGATCAACCAGTCGCGGGTACATCGCCATGCGATGAGCGACCAGTCTTTCAAAAACGTCTTATCTGTAAGAAAAAGCCGGGGAGCATTGGTGACTATGAGTCCTGTAGGAGCGCACTTCCCATGGAGATATTCAGCCATAATCTGCCCTTGGATGCATGTACGTGAATGAGTTTTCTTGAAAGTCAGAACAGTACCCCACTCGTCCTGCTGACTTTGTCCTCCCGACGGGAGGTCATCCAAAATACTAGGATTCTCTGAAAGAATGGAATTGAGTGTCTCATCGGCAAACGACAAGCCGGTGAAGCCCGCCATCATAAAACCTCAGAATAAGCCCCTGGCAATAGATCTCCTAAAGAGAGAAGGAAAAGCCCAAGCAGGAATTGAGGTGCCTTTTCTCACTCGAAATATCGGTTCATACTCAGACCAGCCTCAGACTCAGTCACTGTCTGAGTCACAGTCGATGCCTTTTGAAGACTCACCAGTATTTTTTTTTAAGATGGGGGAGAAATGAGCTTAACAGAAGTGAAGCAACTCCAACACCAATACCAGCCCCAGCCTCAATCACAGCCCCAGTCAGTCACTAATTTAATTCAACTATTAACCACTGAAGTGAAAAACAGATTCGAAATATCTGAGTCTAACTAACAAGAGATTCGATTTTCTTGTGACAGTTCAGAAAAGAAGCTAGATGATATAGCCGTCAGGACTTCACAGTTGGAAACCTCAGTAAAAGACTTAACACTTCAGTCTGAGGCCAACACGAAAGAGGTCAGAGTCCTTACGGGAAATGAGGTGTTATTGAAAGAGAAGATAGAGTCATTGGAGAACAACCAAAGAAGAAGTAATCTCTGTATCTTAAAAATTCCAAAAGGAATGGAAGGGAAAGATATAAAGGTATTTGTGGAACGTCTGATTAAGGAAGGAGTGCATATAAATTGCACAGAAGAGGATCTAATTAAAGATATACAGAGGGTCCATAGAGATCCATTTAGACTGAACAAGAACAAAAGAAAACCAAGGAAATTCTTGGCAAATTTCCCCACCTACAAAATTAAGGAAGAATGTCTCACCAAAGCGTTGAAACAGAAAACATTGACAGTGGATGGAATCACTTTTGAAATTAGATCCGATGTCTCTCAATTCACAGCAAAAAAAGCAGTGGTAATTTGGCAATCTGAGAAAAACTGGGTGCAACGGCACAGTTAAAATTCCCGGCTGTCAGTGTTCACACACGAGGCTCCTGATGTTTCCTTCCTGGCGATGCACGTTCCCAACTCCTCTATGAACTAACCAGTCAGCAAGGAAAGAAACTCTTGCGCTGCTGATTACATCACAAGGGAAAGGGGAAGTGGAAGTGGATTGAGAAACAAGACAAGAAAAACACTGGATATCTTCTTTCAGTGTCAGTGTCAGCCTCTGCTTCTCTTGGAGCATTCAGGACTTCTCTTGTAGCACCTTTACCAATAACAATAACCTTTTAGATATCTGACTTATAATCTTCTGTGAAGTTCTTAAACCATGTCATATAGGAATACATACCAATATTATAGAAGTCCTATCTAACACTCCTATTTGCCTGGCTTGACTTTCTCTGGATTCAAATTTTAAAACATAATGCATAGAAACTTAACTTCCTATGACCCAGATTGTCAATGCTATGCATGTTACAAATTTAAAAGCAACACTTAATTACTTTGGTTAAAGAGGTTGGTGAGTAGTGTTAATTCACACGTCAAACTTTGCCTACCTGGCAAATACTTTTCGATTTCCTTACAGGGGATTCTGTAAAACAAGGAACAAGAAAAGAAAACACCAAGAACCCTGCAACCTTTTTGGGTTTCTAAATTAACTTCTTTAGAGAAAAACAAACTCTAGTACTTTCACTCAGAGGAGTGCTTGTGGATACATCAATGGAAATAACAAGTAATGATTAGGCATGAGCGGATTTTGCGGATTGGCAATCCGCGAATTTGCGGATTTGCGAACTCGCAATCCGCAAAATCCGCGAATTCCCGCGAATTTGCGGATTTTTTTTTTTTTTGTGTTCGCCCGTGTTTCTGCCAGTTCGCGAGGGTTTTTACAATTTCGCAATTTGCGAACTTACCTGTCGGGTCGCAAGTTTTGCGAACTTGTTGTTTCTACGTGTCCAACCTGTTTGGGACACTCTTCTTCATCACTGCCACTCTCTGTCACCACTGCCACTCTCTGACTACTCATGCCACCCTCTGGCCCACCCATGCCACCCTCTGTTTCATCACCACACCCTCTGGTTGTCCAGTGTACATTATTTTCGGCAAAGCAAAGCACACCTTCCCTGCCTCAAGTGACCTGAATTAATTTGGGGCTGATTAATGTGTCACAGAATATTTTTTTAGCTGGCACCTGCTTCCTTAGTGCGCCCTGATTAGTGATCTTTTGCACTTGCTAAGTGCTTTCATTGTTGCAAAATTAGTTACAACACCTGCCCTGCCCCAACTGACAATAATGAATTAGGGGCTGATTAATGGATTTTAACTTCCAGCCTGGCTCCTGCTTGTCTCCCTTAGCTGTAATTCATGACCTTTGTGGCATATGTGTAACTATTCTGAGGTTCAGAGCAGGGTCACATAATAGTTTCAACTGGCAACTGAACTCTGGAGGGGCCCCTCAGGAAGCACTACAGGAAATGGCTACTAATGATGTGCCTGAACTTTTGAACCTGGTAAGTAGTTACTTTCAGTTTTGCTTAGATCGTATTTCTGCAATTTCGCACTTATTCGCGGGGCGCGAACTCACGCGAACAGTGCGAGCAGTGCGAGCAAAATCCGCTGCTCGCGGATTTGCGGATTTTGCAGGAAATTCGCAAATCTCGCGGATTGCGGATTTCCCGAAAATCCGCAAAATCCGCGAGCGGAACGGATTTTCCGCCCATGCCTAGTAATGATTAGTTCGATTCGTATCATAAAACTATTGGTGAGATTGTTCTATTTCCAAAACTCCTTTTGGTCTGTTCGATTAATTGACTTTACCAATTCTTTTTTGGGCAGCAAATTATATTGTCTTTGCTTATGTTTCCTTGAATCTATAAAGTCAGCAACACGCGATAGTCTTTTCTCAAGTCTTTTCTTGAGAACAGTAACTTTGACAATTGTATTTACCAGTGTTCTTTGTTGTCCTGTGTGTTGCCTGGTAACCGGATATCTCGTACTTGTTATTTGCAGGAAGTCGGAACGATGCTTGAGGACTCCACCGGAAGCGCAGGGAAGAACTCTATGGTCGCTGGACTTCACCGGAACTGCTGGGAAGAATTCCGAGGTCGTGGGAGCTCTCCGGAGGACGTGGAACAAAGACAGAGTCACCAGGTGATCAAGGTAAGGAGGGGAAACGGGATGGTTTCAGGGCTGAGAGGAATAAGGGAAGCCAAGCAGAATGAAGCGGACTCTCCAGACGGCAGCTTAGTAACGCTTGTGGTGATGCAATCAACGAAGCTAAGCGTTTCTGTGATTGCAACCTGGGTATTTATAGACTGGGTCTGGGCGTATGCTCACTTCCTCGCGTGCAATCGGCAGTTCGAAACGTGAGAGCGAGAAGGTTCCCGCAAAGTTAAAACACGCCCTAGAACCCCTGCAAACAATCATTGGTAACTGCAAGTATCAGGGCGAATGTATTGCTCAGCTGAAATAATCAACAAGCATTGCTAGCAGTAAAACGAATAATACATTTAAGAAACAGTTCTTTCCAGTAATGTTTTGAAATGTGCACAGTACAGGGGATCAACTTGCGATTGCCAAGGAACCCATGACACCGGCCAGCCTGCATGTAATGCATAAGAACAGGATCAGAGCTTTCGCAGAATAGAGGAAGCGGAGGAATTTCTTAAATCAATATCAGGGGCTAATACAAGATAGGGAAAGTAGAACTCACTCCCCATTCTTCTTTTTACATCTAATGTCTCCTAATTCTCCTATGGTTTTGTTTCCTCTTTTTTTGCTTCAATTCTAGCGTGGAAGGGTGACACTGTGTGTACAGGCTGTTTTAGTTTAGAATTAAGATCTAAATGAGAGGGTGGTTAAAAGTTATAGATAAATTACTAGGGTGAAAGGAAATTTAATAATTTGGAACTAGGTCTCCAAGATTTTGATGGCCTCCTCAGGCTTAGGCCATCAAGGAAGAAGAGGAGGGTTTTCCAAAAGCTCAGGTTTTAATAGAGTTATGAGGTTAAGAAATAATAAATGACTAACAGTCAGAAGGTACAGATAGTCAGTCAGTCAAAAACAAAGTTTATTTAGACCATGTTATGTTATGTTAGGTTAAATAGGTCTTCTATAGCGCGCGGCTACTCCGAGGAGTGTCCCGGCGCTTTGTACTATATGACCTAAGAAGGAACAGACAAACATAACAGAGAAAATAAAAACAAGCGGGCACAATACTGAATAGAGCAGGTGGTCTTTAAAGAATAGCAAAGCCAATTACAATTAATAAAATAGCACAAATTATTCATTCTCAGCACACCAAGGAAATTGATACACTATCAAAATAGGAATAAAATACTGATTATCAGGGTGAGCGGTCCAACTCCTTATAAAATGTGTATCTAATATAATATTTTCTCTAAAAGGCATTCAGTTCATGTATCTAAAATTTATAAAACCTGACACAAAAATTAAAACAGGTTTACAATCTCTAAAAGAAGCTAACTAAACCTCCCTGGGAAAGCTTTTAATTGCCTTCATGTAGTTAGCCAGTGCAATTGCCATCTCGAGTTTGGGCAATTCTGTAAGTAAAGCTGCCGCTTGAGACCGTAGCCTTGTATCATATTTTTAAAATATTGGGCAAAGGTATAGGTTACACTGGTCTAATACTGTTTAACCATGATTCTCTCATGAATTGTACAGATTTTTCTTACTCCAGTATTCTATATCAGCTCTTTTGGACACTTCTCATCCCTGGTTTCTAAGATCACTCTTGGTAAAATCTGCATGTAATGGTAACTGACAGATTGGCACCTGTATATTCTCACTAACCAATAGAACTTTCTTCCTTACCTCCCTAGCCCATTTTAGGCTACTAGATTGTATCTCCTTTCTGCACCATAGAGATACCTTCTGGACTGATTCTGTATCTAGCCGTTTCCAGAATCTAATTAAAAGCATTTGAGTCTGTATGCTCCAGGCAGTTGAACCTATCTCGGTTCTTATCGCCTGGCTCATCGATGAGCGTGGTAGGAACAGCAATGTTTTCAGACACATCCCTTTCTCTAAATCCAAGTCTCGTTTCCTGGTTAGGAAAAGGATTTCTGCTCCGTAGAGGACTTGTGGCAGTATCATCGCTCTAAAGGCTTTTATTAATGGTTTATGGGACATGTCTCCATAGTCTCGGTTAAATATGTTCAGCCCAAAGATTGATGCAAAAGCTTTAGCTTTCTGTGCTTCAAGATGAGTGTGCCACTTTAGAGTACTATCAAACAACAGTCCCAGATACCGATATTATTTGACTATTTCCAATCGCAAGTCTTCTAAAGACCAAGTAAAACTGGTATCCTTTTTCCCAAAACATAAAAGTTTTGCTTTGTCCATATTTATAGTTAGAAATTTCCCTTCACAGTATTCTCTGAAGGCATCTAGGGGCATATTATCAAGGGGGTTTATCTCCGCTTTTTTGGCTTTAAAAGCCAAGAAAGCGGAGATAAAATTATCTCCCTATTACCAAGCTGTCGCTAACACCAGTTAGTGACAGCTAATAGGAGATAGCGACCAACTTGGGCCCCGCTTTGCATGTCAGTGATATTTATCACTAATGACATGCAAAGTGGGCGTGCCAAGATGTTAGCGACTGGAAACAGTCCCTAACATCGCTATCTCCTATTACCAACTTTTGGAGATATTCGCGCTAAGCGCGAATATCTCCAAAAGCTAACACCTGCCCTGAGCAGTTCTTAGCCATGTTATCCAATGGGAGGTGGATAACATGGCTAAGAGCATTTGCTCGATAATGCATGAATATCGCTGACTTTTCAGCGATATTCATGCATTTCGGCCGTTTTTTATCGCATTTGCGATAAACCTTGCTAATAGCAAGGTTTATCTGCGATAAAAATCGCCGATGTGCGGCGATAATTTTTGTCTCTAAACAAGTTAGAGACAAACATTATCGCTAGTTGTTGCTAATATGCCCCCTAGCTTCCCTTGGATGCCAATTTTGGTCTGGTCCTATATCACCAGATCGTCTGCATACAATAGACAAGACACTTTCTTACCGTCCATTCTCAGGCTAGCGCTTCTATCAACCTCTAGGGTTGCAGGTAAATCCGCAAAAAAGATTGGAAAGAGCAAAGGGGCCAGTACACAGCCCTGCCTAAGTCCATTCTCGTTCTCGATTACCATTTTTGGCGTCAAAGCTCCTCCTGTATCCCTAATTACCTTTGCCCTGTTTCTGCTATGTAGTTCTTTTATGATGGCCAACAAATTTTCTGGGATGTTTTTATTTACTGATGTCTGCCAGAGACAGTTCCTGTCGACTGAATCGAACGCAGCTCGAAAGTCAACAAAACAGCAGCACAATTTACTGTTTTGTTCAATTGACTTACGGGCCACTGCCCACAGGGCAAAGCAGTGATCAACCATAGAGTGGCCTTCTTTAAAGCCTCCCTGTTCCACTGGTACGATCGAAAACTGCTCCACCCAGTACTTCAGTCTATGCAGTATTATTTTCGCAAAAACCTTTTCCCTATATCCAATAGATTAATTAATCTATAGTTTTGTGGTGTGTTCATATTGCCCTTTTTATGCACTGGTCTTATTACTGCCCCTTTCCAGTTCTTAGGTATTTTGCCTATATCAAGGATGGCCAAAAACATGTGGGAGAAAAAAACTCGCCCACCAGTTAAACCGTATTTTTATTATAATAGCTGGGAGGTTATCTGGTCCTGCTGCTCTTGTTAGCTTTAATTTCGCTATTGTATTTTTTACGTTTGTTTCTGTGAAGTCTGCTTTACTTCTTCCATTAGTCCTTGCCAAGCCTGGGGCCATTCTTCATCAAGTTCTCTACGAGGGCCATACAGTTCCTTCAGATATTTCTCCCATGCAGCCTCCTCTACTGCACAGTTCATTGCCCCCACTGAGTGGTCGGCAGCAGCTTGTACCAGCTTCCAGTACTGTTGTTTATTCTTCGTTTCAATAGCTTCCGGAAGATTTTCCCAGCATTTATCCTTATATACTCTTTTTGCCTTAGTAATTAGCTTTTTGTATTCTCTTTTCAGTTTTTTAAGATATGTTTTAAGATATGTTTGTCTTGTCCCATCATGTTTTGCTTTAATGCTTCTAGTTACTTTCCTTATCTCTCTTTTTTTCTTTAGGCATTCCATAGAAAAACATTTATGTTGTCTTACTGTTAATGAATGTTGATTTATTTTATCTTTTGTTAATTTAATTCTAAGGCATTGCACCACTTGATCTATTTTTTCCTCATACTATTCTAGATTCCGCCCCCCTATGGCTCCCAAAACTACCTTCTGCTGTAGGTTCACTAATTGTTCTATATATTCAGCTGTTAATCTGGTGGTCATTCTTTTAGGGTACTTGATTTGCTGTAGAATTACTTTATCTCAGGGATGCGGAAAGCCCCCTTGAATCTCCAACTGCTGGGGGTTATGGTCGCTGCCTTCCCTTTGGAGTATCTCAAATAATTTTATGAGAGAAAAATTCCAGGCAAACATGAACACATATTCTATTGGATAATTTTGATTGCCTAATTTAGAGGTTTTCTGTGCAGGGATATCCGTTTCTAATCTTCCATTCAGGCAAAACAAACCCTTTGTCCCTAGATAATTTCCTAATGCATTGTCCTGTCTTAAAGGTTCACAGGCTATAAAGCGTGCTTGTTTTATTTCATATGCCTCCAAAATTTCGCTGTGCCAGAGATCTACCTTCTTTGGGTACAATTTGTGATTAAAATCCCCCATAATAAAAAATATAACCTACCCATACCTTTCACATAAAAAGTCTAGGTCTCCTTTAAAATACTCCAGCTCAATTCCATATTCCTTGGTGCCGCCCCATTGCATATACACATTTATGACAATTACATTTTCATATGTTTTGTCTAAAATCAACAAGGATAACCTACATGCAAGTAGCCATTTACTTTTTACATTTAATAATATCACATTCTTTGCAATTTTTGAAGACAGGAGGGTCATAATCCCTCCTGCCGGCCGCCCAAACCTTTTTTTCTTGGCCAGTCGGTAGAACTGGAGGAAACCGTCAAAAGTTGGGGTTTCGTTACATAGCCAAGTTTCTTGCAGACACAAAATTCCCACATTCTTTGCTAATTGATTTATATTTTCTTGTTTTGTTATCTCTCCAAGGCCATTTATTTTCCACGATATGAACTTAAGGCTATGCGACACCCAGTATCCTATTCTACTTCACTTAAACCACCATCTTCTTCCGTGCCTTCCTTATACCATTGAGAGGGGCCTGCGGGGCTACTTCTTTGACGCCAGTTACCCCAAGAGTTATCAAGTGCTGAGTTATTCACTAGTATATTCAGATTAACTGCACCCCCTTCATTCTACTCCCATAACCTCACCTGTCCCTTAGTGAGCCCTGTATGGCAGTTCAGAAAGCCACTACTCGGATTATTATTTTTCTCCAATTCTTTCTCTGGTTTTACCCTTATGCCTTCCTGCTGTATCTCCCTCTCTGCTTTCCAGATTGCCAATCTTACTAGATCTGAGAAAACTAGTACTCTTGAGATTTTCTTTCCTTGTATGTTTTCTATAAATCCCACCTGTCTCAGGTCTTTTTTTCCAATACCCCTCAGGCGTGGACATTTTGAGAATGAGTATAAGAGTTGGGATCTATTTAAAGGTACAGCCTTTCTTGTTTTTTCCCTTTTTTCTGGTTGGGCGGGTTCAAAGTACAGCCACCTATTACTTCCCATTTCCTTTTCTAGTTTAGGGGATTCTGTACCTGACTGCACGGTGATCTTCCATTCTATCCCCCTTTGTTTGCTTTTTACTTCTATTTTTCCTTGCCACCAGGCTGCTTTATCTTGATTTTGGTTCTTTTGAATTTGTACATTATAACCTGATTTACAGGCATTTGCATCAAAGTAAATACCGGTCGCAAATGGGCAGATTCTCAGAATCTGCCCCTTTGCGACCGGTATTTTTGCATTTGGGATGCATCATCCCAAATGCAAAAATCGCAATTTAAGGAATCTCTAAATTGAGATTCCTTAAATTGCAATTGCATTTAAGGAATCCCAAATTGAGATTCCTTAAATGCAATGCATGAAAGTAAAAAAAATAGTGAATTCGCTAATAGGAGTAGCAAATTACTATGAAGTTGAACTTCATGGTAATTTGCTAAAACTTTGAAAAAAGCACTTTTGTGCATTTTCAAAGTTTCATGTTACGCTCACACATGCCCTTAGGGCATGTGTGTGTGTGCAACATATGTGCAGAGATCAATTTCAGGGGTGCAACATGGTGTCATTTTGACACCCTTGCACCCATGAAATTGCATGAGCAATTTGCGAGTACATACTGGTACTCGCAAATTGCTCATGCAATCTCCAATTCATTCCTATTGGACTGTAGGCCCAAATGAATGAATAGGACAGCATTCCTTAATTAAGGAATGTTTAGGAATCGCTATTTTAATAGCGATTCCTACATGCATATGCTTTTGCTATTCCTAAATAGCGATTCCTTAAAAATCGCTATTTAGGAATAGCAAAAGGCTACGTTGATGCATCTGCCAGTTAGTTGGTTTTGAAACAGGTTTTAATTTTAGGTGCTCCTTACTTGGTCCCTTGCTAACGCTTTCCTTTGCTTGGGTATTTAGGCCCTTTCTCTTATTCTCTTCTCTCGAGTTCTTAAGTGGTGACATTTTCCGTGGGGTTGTTTTAAAGTTAGATTCTTCCACCTTTTCCCTTTTACTTTCCCTTTTACCTACTTTTTCTTTCATCTTTCTGTGTAACTTTCTTTTTAGTAGACCCCCAGCCTCAAGAGACTGTATCTCAGATTGTCTCCTCTTCTTTTTATCAGCATTGGGCATTTGGATACATATACACTATGTGGAGTTTCTATTATTTCTGTTCCCCCGTTCTTTTCTGTCGACTGTGGATCTAAAATAGGCCTCATCATAGTTGGCATTTGACCTCTGATTCCTGGCAATTCCTCTTCGATCTTTTGTAAATATATTTTTTGTGTTTTCAATACCCCATTGTTTAACATTGTGACTTCTAGTATCCCTTGTAGGGTTTTTTGAAGCATCAACAGTAAGTCCATTATTGAGTAAGAGGGAGTTGCAGAGATATCAAGGTCCTGTAAACTGTTCCTCTCGGAATTGTCTCTTCTCTCAGTTCTCGATGTCTGCTGGTGCATTTAGTTTATAGTCGTTTGTGTCCATAGCACTTTTGGGACCGATACATCCCCCAGTCAGATCTCGACCCTTCACTGTCATTCTTCGCTAAGCCAGAAGCTTCTAGTTGCTGCTCCTGCAGCGAGAACATCTTGGGTGATGAAGACAGCCGTGGTCCTGTTGTTAATTCATTTTGACTGAAAAGGGAATGATTTCTCAGGTATGATGCCTCCAATAATTCTTTGCAGAGTTCTACTGAAGCGTTCTCATTCTGCTGCTCTGCTTCTCCTTCCATAGGCTTAGTAGATGAAACTACTTTTTATAGTGTTTGCCTACAAAGTCCTTTATTCATTTGGAGGCTGATGTACTTCCTTTATTATCTTGCATAGATTATTTTGTGACTTTATAACTTTTTTGTTTTTTCTCTTTTAAGCTACTTCTTTTGCCCCTTCTTTGGGGCTTACCAGACTCTCCTGGCTCTCTTCTGGAATACTACTCTCCTTAGAGTGCTCTCTCCTCTCAGGGCTTTGCTCTATGGGCTCCTTGTGATTTTTCTGTTTCATTTTTGGTGCTCTTGGTCTCTTGTAGGAAGTGTATCGGAGATATAAGCAGTAAACTTTGCTCACTTAAAAACTCCTATTTATGGCGCCTTACTCATTCATATTTGGTAATACTGGGGATTTTAAAAATATTAAACTCTACAAACATACACACACTTACCCCTGCTGTGCCTTTGGCCGCCGCGCCTATCGTGCCTGGCAATTTGCGCTTACTTCCAATGTACTGTTCCCTGGTTAGTTTGCTGGGGGTCTCCTAACTATTCTTTTCTGGCTTCGAGTACGGAGGCAGTTCAGCAATGCAGCACTTTATTCAAAAGTTCCTTTGCCGCCTTTTCCACCTCCTTCCTTCCAGCACCCAGGAGTTCTCCAGCTGTCTGCCCTTCCTTCTCCTGTTCCGGCTCCCCACGGTTTTTTGAATTGGGCGATTACCAGCGAGCTCCAATTAACTCTTCAGGGGTCCCAACTCCCTGCCAAATCCGCCGGATCAATGTGGCCCGTGCGCTTTGCGTTTTGCGCTTCTGTAATGGTGTGGCAGTCTGCTCGTGTCCGAATCCTCGCCAAAATGTTCAAGGGAGCGGTGCTTTGCTAGGCGTTACGGCGTTATGGCGTGGCAAGGTGTTCACGGCAGCGTAAACAGCGGGCGGCAACAGCAAAGTGTGTGTACAGGTACAGATAGAATTCCTTTTGTGGTATGTCAATGGGCTCAGGATGAGGCATAAAAGGGAAAAAACATTGCAGTACTTAAAAGACGCTCCGGCTCAAATTATAATCCTCCAAGAGACTCACCTAACTAGTAAGGAAATGAGTGAGGTATTTAAATGAAAGTGGTATGTACAGATCAGGAACTCACCATAAGAGGGGTGGTGATTCTTGTTAAAATTAACCCCAAGATAACAATATAGGAAAGTAGGATGGACAAGGCTGGTAGGTGGGTGATTGCCAAACAAGATGCTATAATCAACTGTATACTGTAGTTGGATAATATGGTCCTAACATTGATGATCCTATCCCATTTAGTAATCTACTTCCTGAACATTTAGATTTCCCTGACCCTGTTATAATGGCAGGAGACTTTAATGTGGTTTTGGATGGAAGTTTAGATCGTTCTGCTAAAAGTAGAGACATTGTACATAATAAATCACCATCTCTGATAACAAATTCAATAAAGAATCTAGGCTGGTGTGATATTTGTAGAGAAAGGAAGGGATCCCTAAAGAGTTTTACTTTTAATAACCAAAAATACGGGCATCAATTGAGAATAGGTCTATTTCTAGGTAATCAAAATATAAAAGATCAGGTTAAAGATGCCAATCATGTGGGATTACATATATCAGATCTTTCAGCCATAACCTTATTTTTGATTCGTCAAAGTATTGTAATACAACGGAGATGGAGTATAGATTATACTATTTTGTCTGAAGGAGAAATGATAGATAAATTTGGACTGGAATCTCAAGAGTTCTTTGAAAACAGTTTAGATAGTGCACCAATTGGGATAGTATGGGATGCCTATAAAGCCTTCTTAAGGGGGAAAATATTATTAATCCAATCCTACAAAAATAAGCAATGAAGGGTTGAGATAGCGTATATTGAAAACAAAATTCAGAGGTGAGATCAACAATTACAAGATAATGAAATAGAACATGGGTTGGAACAAACATCTATCCAGACTCTTAAAATGGACCTCCTAGGGATAGTGGAAGGAAGATTACAAGAAAGTAAGCATGGGCGAAATTTGCGAATTCCCGTTGCGCGAATTCGCTCGAATTCGCAATCCGCAAAATCTGTGAATTCGTGCGATTTGTGGATTTTGGTTTTTTTGCGTGTTCGCAGGGTTTTTTGCGTGTTCGCGGGGCTTTTTGCGTGTTCGCGGGCCGCTTGCATGGCAAAGGTACCCATGCGGTCGTGTATGGGCACAGCACCCTCTGGTTCACCACTGCCACCCTCTGGTTCATCACTGCCACCCTCTGGTTCACCACTGCCACCCTCTGGTTCACGCCTGCCACCCTCTGGTTCAGCACTGCCACTCTCTGGTTCACCCCTGCCACCTTCTGGTTCAGCACTGTCACCCTCTGGTTCACCACTGCCGCCCTCTGGTTCACGACTGCCACCCCATGGTTCTTCACAGCACCTCTGTTTCACCACTGCCACCCTCTGGTTAACCACTGTCACCCTCTGGTTCAGCACTGCCACCCTCTTGTTCACCACTGCCACCCTTTGATTCACCCCTGCCACCCTCTGGTTCACCACTGCCACCCTCTGGTTTATCACAACACCCTCTGGTTCACCCATGCCACCCTCTGGTACAGCTCTGTCACCCTCTGGTTCACCACTGCCACCCTCTGGTTCACGACTGCCACCCTATGGTTCATCACATCACCTCTGGTTCACCCCTGCCACCCTCTGGTACAGCACTGTCACCCTCTGGTTCACCACTGCCACCTTGTGGTTCTGTCTCTTCCGTAGGGAGGGATATGGGGGCTCCTGAGACCTCCCGACCGCCCAAAAAAACGGGTATGAAGATTCCCTCACTTGCATCTGTTCTAACGTCTGACACAGAAGCGCATATAGTCCTACAAGGTACACTGGTTGTGGGAAACCAGATACAGGAGGTGTTGGCTATGCTGGATTCGGGGCCACAGGTAACTTCATAGACAGCGGTTTGTTAGGACTGTTGCCTTTAAGGACTGTAGACAGGGAGGTCCCCAAAGAAGTAGTGGCGGTGGACGGAAAACCCTTGAAGTCAGGTATGATTACTTCACAAACGGAACTGTTGAGGTTGACATTGTCAGGGGAAGGGAAACAACACAACGAAGACATAGTCCTAAACATCACAGACGCACCCCAATATGAATTGATCCTGGGAATACTGTGGCTCTGTAAGCACAACCCAGAGATCAATTGGACGGATAGGGTGGTTAGATTCTCCTCGAGGCACTCTAGAGGGCAATGTTTTAACGAGAAAAGATCGATAGCAGCAGCATTGACGTCAGCATGATGTGTTGCTACTGTGGTGGGGAAAGACGTGGTCTTGCCAGCAGAATATCAGAGATATGCAGAGGTATTCAACAAAACAAAGGCAGAGGTCCTCCCCCCTCATAGAAGGTACAACTGTCAGATAGACCTGATAGACAATAGCGTTCTTCCTTCGTGTAGGGTGTATGCGTTCTCAGAGCCCAAAACAAAACACCTTAGAGCCTACTTGGACGAGTATATCAAGTTGGGTTCATACGTCCTTCTAGGTCTCCTGCGGCATCTCCACTGTTTTTTATCTCGAAAGCCAATGGAGATCTGAGAGCATGCTGCGATTACAGAATGTTGAATAAAAACACCATACGAAACAGGTACCCACTTCCCCTCATTAATGTACTGTTAGATCAGGTACGAGAGGCCGTAATTTATACCAGATTGGACTTACGGGGTGCACATCATTTGGTAATGGTGAAGCAGAGAGATGAGTGGAAGACGGCCTTAAAAACCAGGTATGGGCTGTACGAATACATGGTAATGCCGTTCGGGCTGTGTAACGCCCCGGCGGCGTTTCAGTACTTTCTGAATGAGGTGCTGGCGGAGATGTTGGATATTTCAGTTATAGTGTATTTGGATGACATCCTCATTTACTCTGGCCAGCCACACGACCATTACCATCATGTATGTGAGGTTCTAGAGAGACTACATAAACATGATCTTTTCAGCAAATTGAGTAAATGCGAGTTCAGTGTCACAGAGGTGGAGTTCCTGGGGTTGAATCTGAGCCCATCAGGGCTGTGTATGTCTGAGCGCAAGGTTGTGGTTGTGCTGGAATGGCCATCGCCAAAGAACGTCAGGGAAGTGCAAAAATTCCTGAGGTTCGCGAACTTTTATAGACGCTTCATCTGCAAATTTGTCTTGAAAGCGGTGCCCATCACAAGACTTCTGAAAAAAGGAATCCCGTTTTTCTGGGATGCCGAGGCAGAGAGGGCTTTCTGTGGGCTGAAAACAGCATTTACTACAGCTCCTATTCTTAGACATCCACACTTAGACGCTCCTTTCATAGTGGAGGTGGATGCCTCCGACATGGCCATAGGAGCTGTTCTTTCACAGAGGGATAAGGATACGGGAAGACTGCACCCAGTGGCGTATCTATCCAAGAAACTGGATTCCGCCAAATGCAACTATACAATAGAAGAGAAGGAGCTCCTGTCCATAAAAAGGGCGTTCCAGGAATGGAGGCCATGTCTGTTAGGAGCTCGTCATCAGGTGACTGTGTATTTGGATCACCGAAACCTGCAGTATATGCAATCGGCTAGACATCTCACCCAAAGACAGATGAGGTGGACTCTCTTTTTTGCAGAATACGACTTCCACATCACTTACCGACCCAGAGTAGTAGGCAATCGTAAGGCAGATACGTTGTCAAGGCAGGAAAGTACGGAAGACCAGGAAAGACATGCACCTATGGCTATCATCCCCAAAGAAAAAGTGATATGTATTGTGACAGCAGATGAGTTCCTTAATGAAGTGCGTAGGAACTGATTGCAGGAACAGTGGGAGAGCTGGGCAAGATTTTCTGAGGGGAGGGCAGTTAGAGACGGCCTTCCATTTTTCAGAGACAAACATTTTTTGCCTTCTTGAGTGCTACAAAGGAAGGCATTTAGTTGGTGTCACCAGTCTCCTATAGCAGGACATCCAGGGATGAGGAGGACCTCAGAACTTATGCAGCGGCAATTCTGGTGGGAGTCCATGACAGCCCAGGTCAAGCAGTGGGTGTCTGAGTGCGAGGTATGTGCCAGAAGCAAGTCGGATCATACCAAGCAGGAGGGAAGCTTATGACTATGCCCACACCTCCTTATCCTTGGCATACAATTAGCCTTGACTTCATCACAGGTCTGCCGAAAAGAGTCAGGTAACTCAGCGGTGTTGGTGGTGGTCGACAGCCTAACAAAAATGGGACACTTCGAGCCTTGTAGGAACCTACCCACAGCGGGACAGACCGCTCAGCTGCTGTTGAAAGAAGTAGCTTGTCTCCATGGCCTACCAGCAGTGATAGTATCCGACAGAGGCCCTCAGTTTGTGGCTAGCTTTTGGAAGACATGGTGCAGGGCACTAAAGATCGAAGCAGCGGTGTCCACTTCATTTCATCCGCAAACGGACGGACAAACCGAGAGGCTCAACCAGAGGCTGAAAAAATACTTGCGGTGCTACTCCGAGGACGCCCATGAATCTTGGGCCTCAATGTTATGGTTGCCGGAACTCTCGTACAACAACGCTGAACATTGCTCCATCAGGGTTTCGCCTTTCATGGCCAAATACGGATACGCTGCCAAGCTCCTTCCTGTGACCGTTCCTAGGGAGACGAAGGTACAGCCTACGGTTCCGGAACGCATGAAAGCATTGCTAAGGATGCATCGCCTGCTGTCCGAACACCGACACAAGGCCAAGAGGGTCTACAAGAATTGGGCAAATAGGCACAGAGTAGAAGGACCAGACTACAAGGTGGGCGAACGGGTGTGGCTGTCCACGAAAAACATCAGGTTTAAGCTCAGGAGTGTCTTTCATCCTAGGTTTATCAGTCCTTATGAGGTGATAAAGAAGATCAACCCTGTGGCATACAAGCTTCGTCTACCAGGTAGCCTGAGGATTCACTCAGTGTTCCACTGCAGTCTGTTGAAACCGCCTGGTCCTGCAAGAAGACGGGCTCTTCCTCCAATTATGACGGATGACGGAGTAGAGTACGAGGTACGGAGAATTTTGGATTTGCAGATACGCAGGGGACGTTTGTGGTCCCTGGTGTCCTGAAAGGATATTCGGAGGAGGAGGATTCCTGGGAGCCGAGCAGCTCTGTACATGCTCCAGTAGCGGTTCGATCCTTCTACAGGAGATTCCCTGGGAAGCCGGGGTCAAAAAGGCGCTGGGGAGGGGGACCTACTGTCAAGATCCAGCCGAGGCATGACATTTGATGCGCCTGCCGAGTATTAGAAACCGGCAGAAGAACGGACTACGTGTCCCAGAATGCCCATGGGAGGAGGAACCGTTAAATAGGGGAAGCGCGCACTTCCGCATGTGCGTAATTCTGTCCATGGAATTGAGTACCGCGTCTAGTGAACTTGGAGCCTGGAGGGGAGAGGATTCATCCGACGAGTGCTGCATTGAAACATTACCGAGTCTGGACAGCAGTGAACCGGGTTCGAGGGAGCCGCGGTTGGGAGAGGATTCACCCGAGCCGTCCCGAAGCCCGTAGCGGTTCAGAAGCCAGGTAGGGAGAGAGGAGTGGTGCTCTGCTCCGTCTCTCAAGACTACCGCAATTACATTGTACATTTATGTTCTAGTACTGGGGAGGGATACCGTGACGTAACAGTTCAGTCCCACTGACCAGCGAATTCTTTGTGGTGGATTATTTTTTGGAGGTTCATCTCAGTTCATTGGGCCTGATTCACAGAATGAAGTTAACACTCAATCCTAAACTTACCACTATTTTTGTATTCACAGAATGCACTTACTGCTTTTGGCATTCACAGAATGAATTTACAACTTTTGGTATTCACAGAAGTTAGGATTTTGTCTTAAGTTTGTCTTAAGACAAACTTAAGACAGACTTAAGACAGACTTCAGACAGACTTAAGACAAAATCCTAACTTAAGTCTGTCTTGAGTTTGTCTTAAGACAAACTTAAGACAAAATCCCAACTTCTGTGAATACCAAAAGTAGTAAGTGAATACCAAAATAGTAGTACGTTTAGGATTAAGTCTTAAGTTCATTCTGTGAATGCCAAAAGTAGTAAGTGCATTCTGTAAATACCAAAATAGTAGTACATTTAGGACTGAGTCTTAAGTTAATTCTGTGAATCGGGCCCTTAGTTCTCAGCGTGTTGATCCCCCGGTGAGGAGGAGCGCTGAGGTAGCAGGCTGAGTGCTGTTTATTTTGACCTGCAGACAGCGTGTTGATCCCCGGGTGAGGAGGAGCACTGCAACGAGTGTATATATACGGTGACGGTTGTTACACCGTGGAAGCCAAACTTGGTTTGAACAACACTTATGATCGTTAGCTTTGGAGTACTGTGTATTCATTACTTTTCAGAAAAAGGGGCAGTACATTTCTTTTGCATTGCTGCATCATACAAAAATGAAGCAGGATTTAATGGCGCATGTTTAAAGGAGGCTGGTTTGTCTTCATGTTTGGTTATTGGTTTAAGAAGTATACAAGGTATTTGAACTATTAGTGAGACCTACTGAGAGCAGATTAATGGGAAGGTTATGTTTAGTAATATGTCTATTTTTGTTTTACAGATCCTTTGTCTCGGCTGTCCCTTCCCGTCCTTTGTCCCCTGCCTGATCTGACCAGAACTCAGTGTTTTACAAATTGAGTTCGGAACGACCTGGAAGTGGAATCATTATATCGTCATACCAACCCTAAGGAGCTGGAACATAACATTTGGCCCTACTACTGTGCAAAAATAATTGCTCTGATCCACAGTAGAGTAATTAAAGGCCTCCTTACAGAATGGAGCAATTAACAGAATTTGACCAAATTTCTGGGAAAGGGGTGTGGCGGAAATCTGCATTTGATAATTAGCTTTTCAGATTGCACATGGGCTGGGACAGCCCAGGCCCACTGGAAGCAAGGAGTTGGAACCGAGCTCTAGAACCAAACGCAGGAGGGTATTGTCTTTGAAGTTTTAGTAAAGAAGGGATCAGACAGCTGTGTCATTCAGGGTGGAGCTCAGGCACCTATGGAAGTTCTTCACACAGACATCTTGAAGTTGCCATATTAGATTGTCTCAGAATGCTGTGACGGAGGGCTGGACCAGGGGTGGAGTGATATTGTGGTATCTTTAGATTGGCCAGGGGTGCTTGTCTTCTAGACCTTACCATGAAAACATAAAAGCCCCTGTATGAGGGAGAGACACATGAAAAGGCAATGAACCTGGGAGGGAACATGATGAAATATTGCCCAGTTAGAAAAAGAAGCCAACTGATGGCATGCAAGATTGGACTTTGGGCCTATTTCTCCAGCTGAATCCTCGGACTAGGCTGGGTCTCACCAGGGCCAGAGATCCTGAACCGCTTTTGTCACTTGAGGAGCAGTTGGGGAAATGGACCTGCTGGGGTACTTTGGATGGTTGCCGTGGACCTTTTGTGGACTGGCCATGGTTGCTGCCATTGACACACAGGTGACCCATGGTGCCCCGAGAGGGCCTAACATTTGCGTATCGATTTTGGTGGTGCAACTGGAAGAGTATGGGCTCAACCAACATTTTCCAAATATGTTTTTGGGTCTGCAGGATGCGTTCAAGCCCCCGTGAGGTTTTTAAAATATTACCAATACCTCTCCCAGGGGATTGAATCCTTTACCCTGGAAGAGGTTTATCTTTTTTCCAAAGTGGTCCAGGAGCCTGCATTTGGGAACTGAGGCTATGGTATGTGTGTGCTCCTTGGGATTGGTCTTACAGCTGTGGTAACAGTCTAATTACAGTAAAAGGAAAACCTGGTGACACGTGTTTTGATTCACAGTGCTTTCTTTGGAAATGTTGATGGAGACATTGCAATATTTTCATTACAATGAATGATTTGGAAAATCAGTACTGTTCCCATCAATTTTAAGGGTTGCCCAATGTTGAATTTGGACATGTGTGTGTTTTTTCTGATGTAGAAATGCCCTTACGGAGCCAGGAAGCCTGCCTTATGGATAATACCACTCCCTTATAGCGTGTTGTTGCTTTAGGTACAGGTGGGAGGTAGTGTGGTTACAGTGTTCAGGACCCACTACAGGTGTGGTGTGATATGAGGATGTCAACAAAGACATTTCCATGATACTGAATGTATAGATTTTTGATTTAATGCTTAGTAATGTGTGACTTGGTGTGTGTGTGTGTGTTGGTGCGTGTAATAAGATTACTTTTCTTGTTTAAAAGAGAATGCCCAAATTGGACAATGGTTTCTACAGAGTTTTTTTTGTGACCCAGTGGACTGGAGATACAAGCCCCACACCCCTCTTCAGAGGAGGCCTTGGGCTACTCTCACTTTGCTAGAATGAAGGTGTCAAGTTCTACAATAGGTACTTGGTTCCCATCGAGAAAAAAAAATCTTTACTTATTTCTTGTGAAAGACTCACATGCTGCACAAATAATAACCCAATTTCTTACAGAAGCAAATTAAAGTGTCATCAGAGCAGAGTGATGCTGTCAGTGCACTTCAAGCTATGGATGAGGCAAGCCATGTGATTCTGATTCTCCGTGGTTTAGGCATGATTTTGGCAAGGAAGCCAGCCTATAGTCCATTATAGTATTACATTTTGGCTAAACGCTACAGCATGGACAAATGCAATTCTCTGAGGCATAGGCATCATATGTGGATTGGTCCAAGTGTTAGAAGAAGTGTTTTTGAAACAAAATAATTTGAAGAACCTTAGACAGTTAACATTCAGAACGCCACCCACATTGCAGACATTTTGAGAAAATGTTGGTGTGGAGCCAATAGAAGGACGTTACCTGAAATGGTCTGAGTGCAGATTTCTTTTACAGAGAAGTAATACTCCAGTCCTAGTAGACATAATATAGCATCACAGCCCGCTATCAAGGGCCATACAGGTTTTAAAGGCCCTGAACTCAAGTTATAACCCAGAGCCACATGTGAGCACCTATAAGGAGGGAGAGGGCCTTGAACAACCAGTATGGCCCGAGGCAGAAGGGCTAAAAGGCTATTAGAAAGTCCAACCGATTAAGGGTGGAATGTTCTAAATTAAAAAGGTTGAAACATGAACACAAACATTGGAATGTTGAAACTCCGCCATTTGAAGCCCCCAGCCACTCCATTGTCTTCGATGGAGCTCTTAATGGTCCACTGTTCTAAAACAGAGCAGAAAAAGAGCTTCTGGTTATATGCCCTCTACCATCCTATTAATTGTATTCAGTTAGCAGGATTTTTAGAGGCTGTGATGCAAATTAAGATGTCAACTGCATTTAAAAGATAGCATGAGTTTTAGTTCTTCCAAGTGTTTACTAGAGGTATCACGTAACTGTTAACTACGTTTGCAAAGAGTGATGATCTTTGAGGGACTCTGCTGTTGATATTGTTTTAGTGGGATAGAAAACATTTCTGATTATTGCTCATCACTTCAATCAATGTTAGGATGTGAAGTTCAATGACTTTTTGCTTCGGAGATCTCTTGAACTATGCCACTTTAGAAACCCACCGATAAATATGCTATATTTCCCCCTCATGAATTGCTGAAGGGTTACATAAAAAATGGCCCCTGATAAACAAAATGATTGTTCAAAAGATTAGTTTTTCTGATAATTGATAAGTCCTCTCTTTCTTTCAAAGTCTGTTTTGTCTGCAAAACAAGTGGCTTGATTGCTCACAATTACAGCATTTTTTTCAAATCTACTATTTTCATTGTTTTGATGGTAAGATCAGATTCTCAGTACCATATGACAAGAATTTGTTGCTTTTTTAGCAAACTATTTGCCAGACTTGTCACTATCTATACCACTTCCAAAATGCTACTATGACACTATTTACCACTTCTATGTCTGTTGTTGATTGTGCAGTCTGTGATTTCAGCCAAGGTTAACTTAGATGTGAACATTAAATTGGATAACATTTTTCAACATGGCATTTCCAATGGAGTACATCTTTTCAGACATTTGAATTGAGGGTAAGCATGGGCGGAAAATCCGTTTCGCTCGCGGATTTTGCGGATTTTCGGTAAATTCGCAATCCGCGAGATTCGCGAATCTCCCGCAAAATCCGCAAATCCGCGAGCAGCGGATTTTGCTCGCACTGTTCGCGTGAGTTCGCGGCTTCCCAGTACAACTTCGCGCCCCGCGAATAAGCGCTAAATTGCAGAAATACGATCTTAGCAAAACTGAAACTACTTACCAGGTTCAAAAGTTCAGGCTCATCATTAGTAGCCATTTCCTGTAGTGCTTCCTGAGGGGCCCCTCCAGAGTTCAGTTGCCAGTTGCAACTATTATGTGACCCTGCTCTGAACCTCAGAATAGTTACACATATGCCACAAAGGTCCTGAATTTCAGCTAAGGGAAACAAGCAGGAGCCAGGCTGGAAGTTCAAATCCATTAATCAGCCCCTAATTCATTATTGTCAGTTGGGGCAGGGCAGGTGTTGTAACTAATTTTGCAACAATGAAAGCACTTAGCAAGTGCAAAAGATCACTAATCAGGAAGCACTAAGGAAGCAGGTGCCATCTAAAAAAATATTCTGTGACACATTAATCAGCCCCAAATTAATTCAGGTCACTTGAGGCAAGGAAGGTGTGCTTTGCTTTGCCACAATAATGTACACTGACTGGACAACCAGAGGGTGCTGTGATGAAACAGAGGGTGGCATGGGTGGGCCAGAGGGTGGCATGAGTAGTCAGAGAGTGGCAGTGGTGACAGAGAGTGGCAGTGATGAAGAAGAGTGTCCCAAACAGGCTGGACACGTAGAAACAACAAGTTCGCAAAACTTGCGACCCGACAGGTAAGTTCGTGTTTGCGAAATTGTACAAAACCCTCACGAACTGGCAGAAACCCGCGCGAACACAAAAAAAAAAAAATCCGCAAATTCGCGAGAATTCGCGGATTTTGCGGATTGCGAGTTCGCAAATCCACAAAATTCGCGAATGCGAGATTCGCAAAATTCGCCCATACTTAATTGAGGGACTGTCTTTGGGACTTGTCTTTGTTGATTGTAATTCATAAATCATGGTTGTAGGTATCCATTAGATCCAATAGTATTTCTATAAAATCATTGGAATATAATCATTACAGAAATGGCAGCCCCTCAGTGTGAATATGCTAGATTTTCTAACCAAGTCTTTCAATTTCTGAAACAGCCGATGACAAATGCATACTTGGTTTGCAATAGACAGGTGTCCTCCCAAGCCTTCTAGGCTGCCCTGGTCACTGGACTAGCATTTGGGTGCTAGGGCAAAGGAGGTGGTGGGAAGATCAAGTCAAGTGAGAGTAAAACACAAACATCATCATTGCAGCCCAGATAGGAGTTCCTAACAGAGTTGGGATTTTATTAGAAAGATATACACCATTATAAGACTTTACATGTGTATAAATATTGGATAAGATGATAAAAACAGCAAACAATGAAAATAAAATAATTGAATAAAGCAACAAAAAAAATAACAATGAATTTGAGGATTGTTTTTGTGCAGGAAGGTGTCTCCTAATGCACAGAAACAATCCAGACAAAAGTGCGCCAGCAGGAGAGCACAGGAATGCACCATTTGATGTTAAATACAGCACATTCCTGCCCTTTTAAGCAGCTCAGCATGGTGGCTTGCTTTGATGTGCTGCGTGAAAGTGTGATAAATCTGGGCCTTGGCATCTAAGTTCCACACAATATGAAAGAATCATGCAGAGCTTGAGATCACGAAATGACTTTGAATACTGCAGTTGGTAATCCTTCCAAAAATATAAATAGTTTTTAGATGCAGTCTCTAAATGATCGCAAACAAAATACAATATGCGTGACTTGTAATCCTGACCTGCCGTCTCTACTGGTTCCACTGGCTTCATATAGGCGTCCGGTAAAGAGTCGATGACACACTGTGGCAAGAACGTGAGCTGGCATACCCGGCACTCAGTGGGTTTCCAGCTCATCTTTGGAGACTGCAAACAGTTGTTGTCCATTGAGGGGTGTGAAAACACCCAGGACATTAGTGGCAGCCTCTACAAGCGTGTTATGTTTGTTTGGAGGGGTGGGTGCTTGTTCGGGCAGGGGGCAGAAGTATCTCTCAGGCAGTTTTGACATGATGCCCCTCCCCTCCAAGGGCCCGACCCTTCACACACAATGCCAATTTTTAGCAGTTGACAAGTCTGATAATGCAAGAAAACCAAACCCTACATTTGCAGAATCCATCATTATGTAACTGAGACCACCCATGGACCTTCGTGTTAGGTCTACTGCACAGATGTTGCTCCAGTGGGCGGTGACTTTTGCCTTTAAAGGGGACATCTCTTCTGTGACTTCTTTCATGGTCTCCAACAGGTCATTAAAGATCGGAAGAATGAGAGCATTTAACAGGAGTATTTCATTAAATGTTACTGTATCAGTCACTGATCGATATTGTTGCGGCATGCCCAGCGGATACACGTCGGCTGCTCCTGACTGGAAGTGTGGGACAGTAGGTGTGTTTGACAACAGAATGAGTAGAGAATCATAGCAACCTTTTTCCGTGGTTAGTAAAAAGATGTGACAAACATCCACGCTCGATGTTTTTTATCTATTTTAACAAACATATTTGAAATACACTATAATAAAGACATGGGAACGATAGACACACTTGCAAGATAGCTTTTGTTATTTAGTTTGGTTTCTTGTTCATAAAAACGTGATCAAACAGTGCACCTGTCTAAATTCATGTTCAAATTCTAAGGCAAAGGTGGGTGGCAGTTTTCATGATCAGTTTGTGTTTTGAGTTTAGAATGTGTTGCAGTGAAACTGGGTGAGACATGATTTATTATAAATATAATAAAGTCTGTCACAAAATCAATAGTCCCTGAACATCAAAGTGAAGACAAAAATATTTTTTAGAAATGAAGTATCCCTTGGAATGAAGAGAGGAAAGTATTGACGTTTATGATTGAACAAACATAAATACATCTCTATTACTTTTTTGTTTATTATGAGAATCTACGATCTTTACGTGTATAAAGACTGTTTGTGGTTGAAAACAGTCTTTCACAAGCTGACCCTCTTGTGAAAGCAAAAAGGCTTTCTTACATGTACAAAGATCTATTTGCGATTCGGTAAACTATTGCCAAATAGCAAATTAGGTTTGCGATTAAGTATTAGGAAGGAGGGTGTTTAGGGCATTCCTTCCTAACACCGAATTACTTTGGTATGTGTGAATGTTTTGCTATCGAAATGTGGTTGAAAAACATTAGCAATTTACCACCTGTTTCAAGTAGTTGGTAACCCATTTGTAAATGGGAATATGTCCCTAAGGGACTCAATCCCCTTTGTGAGTGTTTGTAAAAAAATTATTTAAGTGCAGGCAGTAGTCCAAACACCACTGCCTAGGCTTAAAAGATGAGTTAGAACTTTTTTTAGTTTTTAAACACATCCCGTTTTCCTTTAAGGAAAGCGGGCTGCATTTAACAAAAAACAGATTGCTTTATTTAAAAGCAAACACAGACATAGCGGTCTGCTGATCCCACCAGGCCACCATTCCCATGAGTTAACAGTTCCCTATGGGTCACAAGCCCAGACCTGTGCCATTAATATTCATGAGGTATATCTATTTTGGACCCACTGGAAACTACAAAATGTGTCACAGACACATTTCTACACTAATGTTTGCGATGACTAAATAGTGAATCGCACAAATTCGGTACTTGGTAATCACAAACTATTACCTTTTTATCTGTGCCCCTCTGGGACGGATGTACTGAGAATGGAGTTGGTAAAAGTAATCATAAATTGTGCACTGACTTTTATCGAACTTGTATAGTTTTTGCGAACTGACCTATGTACTAACAAACCAGTTCACTAAAACCTGGTACATAATAGGAAGCATTTCGACCTACCTCATAAATATTCATGAAGCAGGTCGCAAATGGTGAGCAACAATGAATTACAGCCATCACAGGTATGGTGACGTACTGAGATCAGCGGACCACCATGTCTGAGATTGCTTTTAAATAAAGCATAGCATGTTTTTTGTTGAAATGCAACCACAAGGGATAACATGATTTAAAGTGTAAGGGCCATATTATCAAGACCGGCGATAACATTATTGCCACATTTGCGGCAGGAAACTGATGCTAAAGTGGCGATAAGGGGCTTAATATTATGCCCTTGTGAATTCCCAGAGAAGCCCAGGTTCTGATGTGCAGGACTTCAAACCTGGGCTTCTATGGGAATTCACAAGGGCATTTTATCAAGCCCCTTATCTCTGCTTTGGCAGCAGTTTCCTGCTGCTAAAGTGGTGATATTGTTATCACCGTTAATATGGCCCGAAGTTACATTTTGTGAGAGTAGGCAGTGACGACTAAATTCCTGTTTGCGAGTGGGTCGCCCTACATGTTTTTATTCAGTAAGGAATTAGTGTTTTAAAACTGGATGAAGACATAAATACATACCATTCTAATTTAGTATTTGGAAGGGACCCCTCACATAAACCCTTTCTATATATCGAATCAGTATGTAGTCGCGAACCCAAATTGAGATTTGTTAGCGCTCTACCAAATTGCAATTTGGGTTTCATACATGCAAAAAGGGGTTTTGCAGTCATAAACTGCCAGAATCTGCAAATTAGTCCTTTTGCAGATACAAAAATGCTTTGTACATCGGGCTCTAAAGCCATTAAAAAAAAGGAAATACTTTTATGATTAAAATATAGAACATGAGTGTTATTGAGTTCGGCCAGTCTTTTGCTTGTTGCATTACTTAGGACCCCACATGGCCACCCTCTCTCGTTCAGCCACTTGATAGCTTATAGACTGGTTTAACATCGGCACAACCTCTAAAATGCTACAATGTCTTATATTTTCTGTGGCTGCTCTACAACTCCAAATGCAAGCTCCTGTAAAAGGTGATTTGACTAAATGTCGTTTTGTAACACTTCTCTACACAAGGGCCACTGGCTATGTAAGTCCAAAATCATGTTGATACTTTGTTTTACTTATTTATTTGCTCACCAACTGTGAGTGTGAGTTTGCTCGTGTTCGCACAGGTCCAAGCTTTCTCTATGTGTGCAAGAATTTGCTTTATTTGTACTTTCACATTTCTAGTTCTTTTTGGGTCAACTAATACACAGATTTCTAAGCGACACAATTTATAATCCTTACATGTATAAACGACAAGACTTTGTGTTTATTGTGCGTCATCATTGGTTGTTCTTGGTACACAGCAGTGCCGTCTGCTGTAAAAAACAAAAACGTGATGCACTCTCAGGCCTACTTTGTCTATCCTTCATGCACCGGAATCCTGTTTGAAAACAATTTCAGTGCTCATTTGCATGAAGTTTAGAAAGGTATGCAGAGGCAACTACAGAGACCCGCCTACAATAATGTCAACAGGGGCAATAGTGCTAAAAAAGGCTAACTGGAGCATTGACCCATCACTAAAATTTGACCATGTCGTATTTAGTGTAGAATATGTACTCATGGTACACCTTCTAGTAGAAATGAAATTAAATGATTACGCACGACTACCCGTAGGCATCTCGGCGCTTGTACGAATACCGCCGAGAAACCCTTCCTGACCTTTCCCTGTGAGGAGCCCACTCCTGGGCACCCCCAAGGTGAAGGCAGGCATCCTCAGCATTGTTGGGGCCGTTGTGGAGATTAAGCAAGCTATTGCCCAGAGGTGCAGAGTGGGACTCATGATTAGAATAGGCACCGAGGCGAGAATTATCAGGTCCGTGGAAATTGAGCCAGAGACCCGCCAAGGCGGGAATTGAACCCTGATCCCAGCCAGACTACTGCATCAGGGTCTGCCGCTCTAACCATTGAGTCACACTTCTCTCTAAATCCCTGAATGAAACAACAACAGTGGTGGCTGGCACAGGTAAGAGGGGTGGGGTGATAGGGCGTGGCGGGGCAGGGCTAGTGGGGTTTTATTGGGCAGACAACAGGATAGGGGAAATAAATAAATAAATAAATAAAACCACTTACCTCGCGCTCCCTGCATCGCCGAGTCGGCGATGCAGTGAGCGCGAGGTAAGTGGCCATGCCTGCATTTTAATGTCATGTAAGCTGTGGGATTACACCTGGATGGTGACCTGTCAGGACATTATGGGTCTAGAAAGTTACCTTTGAAGCAGAAGAAGGACCAAGTTTGATACTTATACCATATTTTGTCTAGAGTGGCATGGTGGGTAAAAAAGCAGTGGGCTTAAATGCGACTTAAGGAATTGCCTTTGACTGAGATTATTTCAAGCATTACACCTATAACCCTTTTGCATCTTGACTCGGCCATCATGACATCAGAATGTGGTCAGCATTGCTGTTTTTGAAAAAGCTCTCCCACTTGGCAGGCAAAAGCACCTTTTACAAAAAATTCACCAACAACGTTTAAGGAAATTCTTCCAAAGCCAAGCGGGTTTCTGTTGGGATGAGAAGGGACCTCAGCCAATCCAGTGGTTTGGCAGCAGATACCAAAAATTATTGTTGGTGCTCTAAGTCTTCTAATTATGACTGAGCATCAATATGTTCTTTGCTCCCCCACTGCTGCTTAAATGGCAATTCAATGAAGGTGAAACTAAGGAAATTATTATTGTTTTTTTCAATCATTAGGTAATTCCAAAGCAAACATGGAATTACTGCTTGTTGTTGTGAAGCCATCACAGTCCAGTGTGATACATTAGGAGCATTGTTTTAAGCCCCTTTGCGTCGCTCTTGCACCGAGAAAAGTGGTTCTAGAGAGAGAAAATGAAAAATGAGATTTATGAAGCCACGCAATGCTACCTTATATAGCCCTGCTTGACTTCATAAATCTCGAGTAATGAAACGCAGGGCAAATCGCTGTGTTGCATTACTCTGCACAAGGGAGGTGCTTCCATGGATGTTCCCAAGCAACATCCATGGAGTTTGATGCATTTCCATATATACAAGAACAGGTAAACCTGAGAATGCACCAAAAAGATAAGCATCCCAAGGAGAGGCATAACAAGAAAAACTATCTTAACTTCTCCTCGTCTTTTTCCTCTTTTTAAGTGTGCTGCATTGTGCATCTCACATAGAAAGAGAACAAAGGCTCTCACGATTGTTTTGAGCAGTAAGGTGCCCCTTTCTGCACAAAAACAGTCCTGCATGAAAGACCGGCACCCTCGCACCATGCTGAAAAGGTGCCTGCCTTGGAACTAGGCAGCCCATTGTGCGCCGGCATAGGGGAAAGGACTAGAATGTACCATATTGCTTTAAATGTGACTCATTCCTTCCCTTTCCCAGTGACACAGCACAGTGCAGCAAGGTCATTAGCTGCGCTCTGCCACTTTTTTCATCAATATAGCCTATTAGTCTGAAAATACAGGCTGATGTTTATTACATACCTAGCATTGATTTGAAACTGCTGGACTTAAGGTGCGCATGGAATAGATTCAGCTCATGTGGCCAGTTGTCACTCCTTTAATTTGGAGAGTTGTACAACAATCATAGGATGAAGTAACTAATTAGAAGTGCAGAATGGATATAACGTCAATCTGAAATTGAAAACAAAGAAACATGGTTTACCCATTACAGCTCATATTCTAGCAGTTTTGCATTACATCCATTTTAATTTGTTACAGAATGAGAGACTTAGCTTCCTGGAAATTAATATGTAACAATTTTTGGTTGGTTGTGGGAGGTACTTCCATATGGCGTTTTTGATTAAATAAACAAGTACATTTACTCATATCACTGTAAATACCTAAAAAGGGGACATCAGCTCACACCGTATATGGTTGCAGTCTCAAAAATGTTACAGTGCAACAGGAGTTATCACCAGAAAATCCATTCTTCAACCATTTCAGGGGTGTGCTAGTTTGTAGGCATTTTCCATCATGGCAAACACTTTGAAGCCTTTTCTGTGCTTTAATTACATAGATCCTTTTCAAGCTATAAATGGGTAGGTTCTCACAGGTCCTGAGTACCCGCACTTATTTAATTTAAAAGAACAGTGGGGCATATTACCAACAACTAGCGATAATTATCGCTATGTTGGCTTAGCGGCAATATTTTTACCGCCGAGCTGCGGCGATTTTTATCGCTTAGGAACCTTGCTATTATCAAGGTTTATCTCCTAAGCGATAAAAATCGGGCGAAATGCATGAATATCGCTGAAAAGTCAGCGATATTCATGCATTACCGAGCTAATGCTCTTGGCCATGTTATCCACCTACCATTGGATAACATGGCTAAGAACTGCTCAGGGGCAGGTGCTAGCTTTTGGAGATATTCGCGCTTAGCGCGAATATCTCCAAAAGTTGGTATTAGGAGATAGCGATGTTAGAGACTGTTTCCAGTCGCTAACATCTTGGCACGCCCACTTTGCATGTCATTAGTGATAAATTTCACTGACATGCAAAGCGGGGCCCAAGATGTTTGCTATCTCCTACTAGCTGTTGCTAACTGGTGTTAGCGACAGCTAGGTAATAGGGAGATAATTTTATCTCCGCTTTCTTGGCTTTTAAAGCCAACAAAGCGGAGATAAACCCCCTTGATAATAGCCCCAGTATGTTCACTTCTCAGAACGGTTTCAATACATTTTACGGGAAAATACTGGCTTTCTCAGTAGCACGCAAGTACTCTACACAAGGAATACCTACACTTCTTCAGTGCTGTTACAGCGACTAAATCCTTCCACAGCTACATCATGCGGTATTATCAGAGGAAAGAATCAACTCCCACATATTAACCTCTTGGCTGATCGATGTCCGATTAAATTGAATGAACTAATTGCTACATAGGTCAAATATGTGAAAATTATGGAGCAACATTGGTTCCTTCCACATAAAATACAAAATCCATTATGAAACCTGCTAATGCCACTTGTTCAGCTTGCAAGTCATACATGTAGGAACTCATACACAAATCACATCCTCCAGATAAGCACACTCCCCACATATTGATCTCACCTTCATATTCTCAAAATGCAGTCCATGAAAAATAGAGAAGAAGAACCGTGACTGTATTTGTTTGTGTTCTGTTTAGTGTACTACCGCAGGGCTCGGTCCTCAGACCAACCCCTTTTCACTTATGCATATTCCCTCTTACTGCTCTTATATGGTTTTTCGATTATGGCAATGCTGACAATACACAACTTGCTATCACTTTCACAATAATTTCCTTAACACATAAGCTAAGTTTAAAAGTGTATGAGCAAAGTTGCTGATTTAATGACAGTTGACTATCTGAAGTCTTGGTTCTCAATAATGAACACAACATCCGGAGTTCTGGGTGGTGTTTATCCAAGCTTGGTACAACACCGACTCCGACTTCTTCAGCTCGCAATCAGCAAGTCTTATTTGATGCCACACCTTCCTTTGAACAGCATACAAATAATGTTTTCTCTTCGTGTTTTCTCCTTACTTAAATTTTTAGTAAAGTGTTGGCTTTCTTGCCCAATCTCTTTCTCCTTCAGGTTGCTCAGTTACCCATTCTTTCATGACTGTACTACTGCAATTCCCTCTTTCTTGGTGCTCTTCTGTCCATCATTAAAATATTTAAATTAGCACACAATGCAACAGCAAGCCTGAATCCCAGATCTCACATGTCGGCCCCCTTGGACTCGCTAAATTGCCTACATATTCACAATGGTATTCTGTTGAAGTCCATGTGCATCTCTGCCACAGAGCCATTCACTAGTCGTCGTTACCTATGGGATACATCTATACCCTATTCACCTGAAAGAGTCCTACAATCTAGTTATGCCTTCCAACTCCAAATGATTCAGTTTTGCACAAACTGGGTGGAAGTAACGTTCTGTCCCCTTCATGGTTTCCCATTTCCAGATTCTGAAATGCCTTGCTTTTTATGTAATGTTCTATCACTAATCAGCTTGTTTCGTATGCAACTGAAAACTTTCCTTTTTAAAGCAAATTAGCTATCTCAGTTGCTCTTCTGTTTGTTTCCCCAGCCCACCAGCAGCAGGACACCCATTGGGGTAGCAGTTGGAATAAGAAAACTGTAAATAAATCCAATTAAATAAATACATCAATGTCAAACAGGTGCCTGTCAAAGATTTCTCCCAAATATATGGATATATAGTAAGAAATTAGGTTATTAGTCTAGAAAGGAGGTAAATACCCACAACAAGTAAACACAATCCTTGTCAGGTTGAACCTCTAATTCACTGAATAAGCCCGAGCCTAACTCCCCTGGTAGACAAGGCAATGAGTAGACAGGCTTAACTTAGAGGTAATGTGTAAGGTATTTATGTAGTACTAAAGCTAGTGGGTGTGAATTGACCCAGACATGCACTAATAAATAGAGTAAAGGTTTCTGGGGCTAACCCTGCCCTGTTTTGATATTTTCAAGTTGGCAAAACACTTTTCCACACTAAGGGGCTCATTAGGATTGCGGTTAATCCACATCCTCTTGGCCGGCTGAAGCCACCGCCGGCCTGGAGGATGCGGATTAACCGCTGCGGAAAGAAAAACTACCCCCGCCAAATTAGGATGGCTGGGGGATCTTTTTTCCGTCCGCCACTTTTCTGTGGAAAAGCTCTAACATGGCTGGCGGTGTCTATCAGACACCGCCAGCCATATTAGGATGGCGGCGGTCCTATGCCTTTCCACGGCGGCATTTCCGCCGTGAAATGGCATACAGACTTTTCTTTGGGGGCCCGTTGTGGGCCCCCAGGGGTGAAGGGGGGGTGGGGGGTGCACATGGGGGCTACCTATGATACCCCCCTGCCTTTTGCGTGCACGAAGCGGCAGGCACCATCCGGTGCCTGCAGCTTCGTGCACGAAAAGGAAAACATGGTTCATTTAACATTGCGGCGTGTGCTGCTTCAAGCAGCACCCGCCGCAATGTTAAATATACAGGATGTGACCGCCAGAGTGGTGGCCACATCCTAATCCGCACGGAGGGACCACCGCTGCCCCTGCGGACGGTCCCTCCTACTCCTAATGAGCCCCCTAAATGTGGTCCCTGAGAGCTGAGGGTGTGTCTGGGGAGTGCACTATGGTAATCTAATGTCCTTCAACATGTAACACTAACATGTAGTTTGATGCAGGCCCTATACCCACAACAAAATTATAGACAAAAGTCTGGTAAAACAACAGCTGTGTTTTTCTGCAGCCAGACAGTAATATACAAGAATTTGTTTGGCACCATTTGAATTTGTTTCTCACCATTTGAAGTGTTCCCCACATGTAATATGTAAAACGACAGCAAACCTGTCCTGCAGGTTTCGACACTCCAGCAAGATTTTACTCTGTAATGTCAAAAAAATCCCTCTGTGGTTGGAGCCTGCCTGTCTGAGGGTACAAAAAAAGGGGGCAGGCCTGAGTGTTGGCTATATCTCCTTTTTACAGCGTAGCCCTCTTTGAAGTTAATCAGTTTCCTGTTCGGGCCAACAGGCCATCCGGTCAAGGGTCGTCCGGTCAACAACACCTCCCCTTACCCAATGCCTTTGTCTCACCTCTGAGAGCAAATTCACACTGCTTCAAGGGCCTATTCAAATGCTAATTACTTGTTGGCAGAAGTGGGAGAGCAAAATGTAGATTAGCTTCAAGAAACTTCAGGTAGGGAAAATGAAACTTTCTAAAAGTTTACAACAAATCTGACTTCAACATTGAATTGTTTTTTTAATAACTGCTACCATTGTTTTTAGATACTTTTCTAGCTAGTCTCATTCCCAAGATAAAATTAGTATTTAATATTGTATCCCAGTGTTTTCCTATCGTACAGCCAGCCTTGATACAGTGGAAATAGTTTTGTTTTTCACTTTAAGGATATGTGTAACCCTTTAGCTCTGAGAATATGAAAAATATTGTGAAAGGGTTATTAGGGTTAGATAAAATAGGAGGACATTTCAATCTCCTACAAAATGTAAAAATTGATTTATCTCACCTCAATACACATCAGAAAAAACCCAAAACTATTAAGCTCTTACAACAGCTTGAACAAGATCTGGTATTGTTACAATCTTGGCGTGGTGACCATCCCCAAGATAGACACAACACGTTTCTCAAAATGATTCAACTCAGCTTTGAATGTTCATTTTATTTTTAAATCTCATGTTCCTCTAGCTGGCGACAAACAGAAATTTTGACAAATGGTTTTTCGGACCATTCAGCAATCTCAATTTAATTTTCCATCACAGATTAGCACACTACAAGGTCCAGATGGACATTTAATTAATGGTTGCAAACGAATAAAAGCTAGGTCAATAATATGCATCAAGCTCTAGAATCTTTTCCTGAGTGTAACACAGCTACTATCCCATAGCTCTCAATGTGGGTTGCAATGAAGGTTGCTTTTTTTAGGTGTGACGTCACTGCTTTCCAAGCAATGCAAAAACAGGGTGAAAAAAATCAAAGCTTCATCAATTGCAATTGCACTAACCCTGGCAACCACGGTCTTCACTTTAAGGAATACTTTGTCATCAAACTTAGAGTTAGCTCAAGCGGGAAAGACCCGGAAAAAGCATTTTATGTCAGTTGAAATACTTAAGCAAAAGGCATGCTCACAAAAAAAGGTGCAAGGAGCACGAGCATATGGACAAATATTCAACTTGGTCAGATAAAATTAAATATAATATTAACTCCCTATAATCGATTTTTGATTAGGATAAGGTTGAATTAGTCTCTCAGGCGGAACAGCTGGCAGAGGTTTTTATGAAAATGTATGCAAAATGATAATCTAACCCACAGGTGTCCAGGCCAGAGGCAATACATATGGGTGGCTTGAAATTATTTCCCTGCGAACCTTGGCTAAAGGACAGAATGCATCTATTGTTGCACCATTTATCTTAAATGAAATAGAAAATGCTATCAATTCTACTCCTAATGCACAAACCTGCGATAAGGATTGGATACCAGCTGAAGTTTATATAACATTTTTGCATCAATTAAGCAAGTTTTTGGTCAGTTTTTTTCACTAACATTCTCTCAGGTACAAATTTATATTCCTGCTCCATTTACAGAATCTGTTATAGTTAGTTTTTAGAAGAAGGAACATTTGCCACTAATCCGAATTCATATTAACCAATAAGTTTACTAAACAGTGATTATATGCTCTTTACCAAGAACTTGGTGAATCAACTTGCCCCAATTGCCAAATGGATTTTTACTAGTCAATTTAATCTCTATCAATACCAATTATCTGGTTCAGGCAATTGATTTGTATTCTAGTCATTGACTTAAGGTGGCAGTAATCATGTCTGACGTGGAAAAAGCTTTTGAACTGGTCCAGTGGGAAGTTCTTTTCATCATTCTTGCCAAATTTTCGTCTCCATCAAGATTGGTGTAACTGATAAGAAATCTGTATAACAATGAGAAAGCACACATAATATTCAATGCTAAAGCCATCTGACAAATCATTGCAAACAGGGAATCATTGCCCCATGTCACCTATAATTTTCTCGTTGTTTATTGAACCTCTAACCTGTGTAAACGCCAAGATCTTAACATACTTTCCCCGTAAAGGGTGAAACTAAACGGAAAGTCTTTGCAGATGACATAGCATTATATATGGCAGCAGAGGAAAAATATATTGTTTTTTTTTAAATCAAAAGGGTAGATTTACAAGCCCCTTCCGCCACCGTTGCGTCACTTTTCCCATGTTAAAAGTGACGCAAAAGTGATGCAAGGGGCTTGTAAATCTGCCCAAAGAGTTATCGGTGCAGAGTTGTAATGCTAAACAAAGCACCATAGGGATCTGGGCATTACAACTCAGCACCAATAAGTCTCGATAGGGCAGTGGCAATTCATTCTTATTTCTACTGTGTTAGCAAGATCATTAGTTTTAACCAAATGGAAATCCAGCGAAGTCCCTACTCTCAACCAATGGTTGGTAAAAATGTGGATGGTAAAACTATACAAGAATCCTCACACGTTGAGAATTGGATCTTTAAGGAGATTTTTGAAAATTTGAAATTGTTGGGATGAATGATACGGCTTTTGAGACTTCCTCAGGTTTTATCTGTTCCCTTCACATTTAGTTTGTTGTTTTCTTCTCTTTCCATTCTGGAAATGTAAGTAGTATCCAGCTTTTTTTTGGGAGAATTGTTTTATAATCTTGTGCATAATATTTATAGAATTATGTATTTCCTGCTACAGCACAAAAATAAAAGTTAAAAAGGATATGTGTAACATAAATATTTTACACGCCCTACTTTTAAAGACCATGCACCCTGCCTTATGAGCAATAAGGCCCATAGAGGGAGAAACGTATAAATAGTTAAAATATTAGTTTAGGCCTATCATAAGGAGTTATTTTGACAGATTGAAATTGTAGTTTGAAACAGCACAGCCAGGCTTTAGAGGGTAAGCCTGCTCTCATGTTGCACTGTCACTGTAGTGGATGGCACAATTGGTGCCTTAAAACTGAAAATTAGGAGTATCCGAATTTTACCATGTTGAAAGGAGGAGCACGAACAATGTATCACTGGGTAGCAGGATTAAACCTACAGCCAGCAAACCTAAAGTGTCCAGCAAAATGTGATTTCCTACATATATTTTCGTTTTAATCAATATTTTATGCCTTTAGTAAGCCATTCTATCATACAGATACTTTGTTGTAATAACTGTATCCTGCTAATATTAAAAAATTCAATAAGACACTTTTGATGGATTTCTGTGTAGACTACTGACAATTGAACCAAATAAAGACTGGGTTGAAGGTTAAACTTTAACACACCTTTTTAATACTTTTGGGCATCAGAATTCTTTGCATGCCTCCAATTTATACTTATAAAAGTTGTGAGTGCAAACATGCTACTTACTTTAGGAACAGGCCCACAATGTGTAGCCATCTCTGGGATCTTTGTTTGTGAACCTTAGCATGTATGAACTGTGATGCAGTGCTTAGGGAACGTTACCGAACATTGCCTATGGCATTTTAATGTAACTGTATAGGATCCTTGTCCAATATGTAGGAATGGTAATTGCCCAAAGAGGCCACCACCATCTCCCACTTCCTTCTTCGGCGTTTCCATTGTTTCAGAGAGTCTTGAGAGACAAATTATGGATTCAAACCAGAAACTCTCAGGTAAGGATCCCCTTAACCCTTGCCTTGAAGGCTGCGTCACCAGCTATCCCACATCCTCTCAGAGGACACCACCTCAGTATTAGCCTGATTAGTTGGACCTTCAATTGTAAAGATGCACTGGACAATGAGTGGACACAGGGCTTCAGCTTGCTGCCCATCTTTGTGTATATCCACGGACTATCTTCATCTTCTGGATTTGGTACCTATGCAGCCCTCTGTTACTGTAGTGCATCCAGTCTGTTGAGTGAGCACACTATCCAATATCTCCTCGCTATGGACAGCCCAAAGCTGAGTAGAAAATCTGCTGGCCTACCATGCTCTTGCTACTGACCATGAGCTGTAAGGAAGCCTCAGCTTTCCCAGGAATCCTGCCCTGCAGAAAAAGCCATAATCTTGGGTGCTCCTTACCACAATATAGAAGTACGCTGCCGATTATTTGAGCAGATGTTCACAAAAATATGTTAAACTCCTTGTAAACTGCATCATTAATGGAAATGGCATCCAACGATATCAGCCGCTCCGTGTACAGTTTAGATGGGGTGATTTAGCCTGGTTAGCACACTCAAGTTTTTTCCATTTTTTGTTATTTTTAGCATGTTTTTGATTTCTCCTTTTGATTTACCATGTGTGGTGGCTCAGCACCCTACCGGTTATCTTGAGACCATTGTTGACAGTCCTAGGGTTACATTTGCTCACAGCCTGTTGCCTCCTTTTGTTATGGGGCACCCCCAAGGCCACTGTACCCTTTTAGAGATAATACGTTTGGGACACTTTTACTTTGTTTTGCATGTACCCATATATGTTTGGGAACTTTCGTATAATACTAAAGAGATGAAGAGTGCCCCATTCAAGTGGTAAGGATACCGTTTTATAATTTGAGCAAAATATGTCCATATTTGTATACATTTGTGAACAATAGCTGCAAACTTTGTGTCAGACACAATGGGAGGGCCAAACGGACGATAAGGGCTACTGGACATCAATAGTGAAGGTTAGGTTATTTGTCTTTGGTGTCCTGAAATCCATCAAAATGGGACAAGCATAAGCCTTTCTAAAGTGGACTCTCAGGGTAGAAAGATTTAGCATTCACATTTTTCTCCAGGAGAATATATAAAGGAACAGAGACTCAGAAATCAACAGTCTATAGACACAATAATTTACTGTCAAGCCCAGTTTTGTCTTAGTAAAATTAGAAGCAATTTAATAGAACAGCAAAACTAAATACTGCTTGTAACAATGGGAGATCTGCTACAAGATTCTACAACATACTACAGGGTTCTAACCAAGTCCTATATTTGGTTCCCACTCCATCCGTAGTGTCCCTGCTCAATCACCACAGTTCCCGCCTGACCACAGCATACTAGGACAGTGGCTGCAGTATCCACACAACTATATTGACCTAGCAATAAAGGAATACTCAATGAGGAATTGGCACTTTTTCAAAGTCAATAATTAGCTTCTGAGAGCAACTGATAAATGTGCAGCTCCATAGGTCAATTTACTTTATATCATGCTAATGTGGTATACCTGGCAATCGTTACTGATTTTTGCACTTTTGCTCAAGATACAGTCTGACAGTTTGTCCTTGTGTTTACAAGTCAATGAGTCAATGAGAATGTGCTCAATATTGCAGTTAATGCAGATAGCCACTTGCCGTCATAAGGATGGCACCTCGGTCAATGGGCGGAGGATCCTCATGCACAGTCCTGATGAAGACTCGCATGGCCACTGTCCAACTTAGTTTTAGGCTCTAAGACGAGTCGAAACGTCGACGCTCCTTTCTTTGATTACCTGGATTGTGTAACACATTTTCTGGTGCAATATAATTTTGGAAGCAATGTCTCAATTTTATGAAAATTGTGTATAGAATTCACATCACAGGCCAGGTCACTAAAAAACAATGTATTTTGTTGATCAATCTATTGTGAATATAAATTTTTAAATATATTTGTAGGTCTTTCCTATTTCTTCCTTTCTATGAAGCACTTGACATTTCTTTATCTTATGCACGCTCGCTTTGGGCAACCTCAAACTTTCCCATATAGAGATAGTTATGAATGCAATGAATTAAAATTGCTACTGAATTTGTAATTATTGCTGTTGCATTTTTTGTTCTTTATTACATATGAGTTAAAATACATTGAATGTACAGGGTTGATCTGTGAGACATATCCCGTAACTAAGTGTAAATATTGAATATGTATTGATCTATTCAACTCTAGTGAAAGTAATGGTTAAAGACCATTGTATTTGAATAGCGTTAAACACCCAGGTCTTTGACTTTTTGGGTCACCCTATTTCTGATAATGGTTTCCTGTAAAAAGGAAGCGAGTAGGCCAGAGCGGTCCCACCAATGCCGGCGCCCCTGACACGGTCGAGAAGGATCGAATCATCGACCGTGTCGAAGGCGGCGGACAGATCGAGGAGGATCAGGGCCTGGGGAGCGTTGATATCAGCACTTCTCCTGAGCTCGTCTAGGACAGAGATGACTACAGCTTCCGTTGAGTGAGCTGGGCGAAAGCCAGCCTGGTGAGAGGCCAGAAAGCGGTTCTCCTCGATGAAGGCGAAGAGACAAGCGGTGATGTAACTCTCCAGGATCTTTCCCAGGAACAGTAGCAGGGAGATGGGTTGAAAATTAGAAAGAGAGGTAGGGTCGGCCCCAGGTTTTTTTAGGATGGGGATAACTGTAGCTGATTTAAGAGAAATTGGGACAATTCTCTGAGTGATAGAAGTATTGAGGAGGGTCTGTAGAAAGCCTGATTTCCGGAGTGACTTTAAAACTGGAACATTTAAACTCCTTAATACGCAGAGCACAGGCAGACACAGAGGTAATGATAAAACCTAATGATTGCGGGTGTTCCCCGATACTGCAGTCTCTGGGAAAACTCCCGGAAATAATGAGCACATTAGTCACAGACCTTAAGTACGAGGCAAATAGAAGGAAGAGTAACACAATACGCTACTCCCCTCAAAATCCAACGCAGAGAGTAAGTGCAATGATCATACTCTAAGGGAAAAATATGACAAAAGCCATGCACTCACCTTCAAGGCTAAGGGGAGATCCAACTAACAAAATAACTGTAAGTGATACTCAGTCTACTTCGGACCTACATCAATGCTCAAAGGTCAACCAGGATAGCCTAGTGAAAACTCAGGACACTTCCAGCAATGACAATAATGATCCTAAAGGTCCATTGAGCCCCAATTTACTGGCTCCAAACCCAAATTCACAGTAAAAATCACAACTTTGCCAAATAATCAACAACAGTCCTGGAAAACTGGATGATATAAAACCACCTACCTTAGTGATACAATCTTTATCAAGGAAAAACAAGAAAAAACTGAAAAAGTTAAACAAAACAAAAAAAGATAAAAGTTACACAAAAGGGAAAATCGAGCATTGGTTTGCGCCAGTAAACCAGGACAACAAAGATAGCAGCAGTGAGAACCAGAAGAGTCTTGATCAGACCACTGCAGACCAAAATAGATACATACAAATAAATGGAACAGCTACCATTGTAACATTTCCCAAGAGCCTCTCACGCGCCTCAAATGAAAATTCAAATAAAGTTTCGATTGAAAGATCTTCCGCGCCCACTGGCCACTTAAGTAACGCACAGGGCCCACAGATCAACAAGCCCAGCCAAGACATCACGCACAAACCTGACTCTGCAAAGACAATTGCCTACAAGGACCCCCAAATTGAATCTACATTTAACGATCAATGGGAGAAAAACACTATTCAAGCAAATCTTAAAAATTGCCAATTTCTCCCGGACCGCACTATCACCTCTAGGATTGACTCACACATCCGCATCGCAAATACAAATTGAACCTGGGGGGAATTGGTCCTATGTGATAATCCCACGCGGAACCTATGTGTGCCTGTGGAAACTCCTACGGTTCCTTCCAATACACCTAATCCCTTCCAGCCGTTTGGCCCAGACCTCGAAAACCCAAAAGTATTGCTATATCCCGAATACATCTCGCAGGGGAGCTGGGACATCCTCAATAGAGGGAACCTTCTGAAACTCTGCGAAAGCATTCCAGGTCTGGAGAATATAAAATCAACAGACATTGAGAGGGTGTTTTTTTCCGGTCCAGGGCCTAGTGAACGAAACAAAACGACTGAGATAACCTTTTCCAACTTGACTATGGCAAACGCATTGAAAGGACATAAAACACAACTGGACAACTGGGGCATAAAAATGTAAGCCTCCTCTTCCTACAACATATCCAGAGATCCTGAAAAACAAAGGGCCAAACTACCAACAGGGAGATGAAGACTTGAAGGGACAAAAAAGCACGAACATCAATCACCTAACTTCACCTGCCACCGGATCCATTTTACATGGCTCTATAGGTGGCTCAAAAGCAATACAGTTGAGTAGCAACCTAATCCAAATGTTCAAACATACAGAAGGAGGCAATCGCTCCTGCTCGATTATGGGACGGAGTAGCAAAGACTGGACTTGGCTCCCCCAGGCCTTAAATTCTACTTCCTAATATTAATATTGGCTATTTGCCGAGCAACCATCTGATACCAATAAAGATCACCACGGGCCATACCCAGCATAACAGCTCTACTATGAGTAACCATCCAGCACCAACAAATTTCATCACTGGCAAAATTCACCACTATAGCTCCACTGTCAACAATCAAACCATCAACATATTGTCTTGGAACGTCGCTGGGATACATAAAGTTTTGCAAAGTCCAGGAGCAGTCGCACTCCTGGCTGGAGCAGATATAATCTGTGTACAGGAAACATGGGCCACCTCTTCAACACCAATAGGGAACTACGCCGAATATTTTAAACCCGCAAAAAAGGCCAATATTTTTGGGAGACCGTTAGTGGCATCTCAGCATATGTCAAGCATGCACTGAAAGTAAACTTCTCAATAATACAGAACACTTCAGACATGTTTTTGGCTGGAATATTGAAAGGCCTGGTTACGATTGACAGCCCGACTCCAATACTGCTCATCAATGTCTATTATAATCATCATGGGCCGGACCCAAACGACAAATTGAGCCACCTATTAAATGAGATGGAAACTCTATTAATATGGTATGCAGGCATGGACTCAATCATCTTGGGCGACTTTAATATGCATGACATAGATCAAATAATCATATTGGAAGCACCAGAAGATTCAATGCCCTAATGTGAGTCTAGAAGCTGGCAACAACACACTGTCCAACTACAAAAAACAACCCAACAGCATTGATACCCCTACCTACAATAATCAGACAACCATTGACTATATTCTACTAAGTGAATGCTTACAAAATTACATGTCAAACTATAAAGTTCATCCTCGGATGGAAAGCGACCAGGCAGCCCTTACATTAGAGCTGTCCATTAGTGTGAAAATACTACATACTCTTCACTGTATCGGAGCCACAAAGGGAGATGAGTTACACAAACTCCTTTGAAGAATCAAATGGGGACCACTTCCGACCCATAAGTTTGTCTCATGGAAATCAACCTGGAAAGGCTAGCAGACCAGCCGTAATAACCACGGCAGAATTGGCGAATGGGGCTCACTCGCCTATGACTTAGTCCTCTAACTTCAAGGGAGCGACAATCAAAGACCTTATGTCAACTCCACTTACAAACTGGGATTCCAACCAGCAATCAAGAAATGCTCAAGAGAACTCAACTCTAAAAGTAGAGTCTATCGAGCAACCATATTGCTGCCTGCAAAAAATGATTTAAAAGAGGCGGCAAAGATTCATGCAACAGTGGTCTGGCAAGTGAAACGTGAAGCAACAGAGCAAAAATGGTTGAAGATCTTTGAGCTGCTTGCCCCCAGTAAGACCCAAGAATTTTGGCAATATATAAATAAGGTAACCCACAGAACCTCCAATAGAGAGAACACACTTGATGCAAGTACTTGGTCAGCCCCCGTAAAAACTCTCTCTACCAACGATTCAAAGAAAAACTCAATCAAAAGAACATCTCTTGAAGAATATCTAAATAAAAAATTGATTGAACCCACGGCCCACTTAGCTAATGTTACTCTTGCTGAAAGAAAGGTATTAAGAGCAATTTTGAAAAGAATACACCACAATGGGGCCCCCGGACCAAATGGTCTGCTTGGCTCCCTCTTTAGGGAGGACATCAACTTTTGGACTGAGAATCTGGGTCAGCTGTATGTGGAGTGCAAGCTCCTGGCGGATGTCCCAGACTCCTGGAGGGGATCCCTATTATATCCAATCTATAAAAAAAGGGCCAAGCACAGACCCTAAGAACTACCGTATGATTGCCTTACTGGACGTGGAGGGGGAGGCCTATGCAAGTACTCTCCTCACGAAATTAGCAGATTGGGTTAGCAAGGAGAATCTGCTTCCTTTTTATCAGACAGGGTTCCACCCGGGAGGCTCTACATTAGATAAAATTATAGCCCTATCATATTTAGTACAACAATCCATGGCTCGGTAAGATCAGCCGCTTTTTGCCTGCTTTATTGATTATAAAGCAACTTTTGACGAGGTAGACCAAAACATTCTATTGAAGAAATTGACCTGCTGGAATATCTGCCCAAAACTACTACAAGCCATCAGATTACTGTATACTCAAACGTGGGTAAGAGTCAAACTCTCGTGTGAATCAGCCACAGAAAAAATTAGCACAGACCACGGGCTAAAGCAGGGCTGTGTCCTTGCCCCGCTTCTTTTCAATTTATATACAGCAGATCTGGGCAATGCATTGAATGGAGCAACTCTGGCGACTCCCAGGATTGGGGAATCAGAATCCAATTGATTCAGTATGCGGATGACCTGGTCCTCCTGGACCATACCAAAGTTGGCCTTCAAAAAGGCCTAACAGCTCTAGCAGAGTACAATGCCAAAAATAAGCTGGTTGCAAATCCAACGAAATCCAAGATAGTGCTCTTTGGCCGCTATCCGAAAAAGAAGTTTATAAAATGAAGACTGGGACCATTAACATTATCCAGCACACAATCGTATAATTATCTTGGTGTATGGCTCAGTGAAACAGGGCGGACACAAGTTCATTGACTCAAGCTCCAGCAGAAAGGCAAAATGGTTACTTATGCCATTTGTGAACTCAATGCCACTTTGGAAACTCCAACAACTACGGCCATCCAACGAGTTCTGAGGGCTAAATTACTACCTTCCCTCAACTATGCTATACAGGCGTTCCCAGGCAAATTGGTGCAAGATCTTGAAAAAATCAATTGTGCAGCTTATAAAAAGCTATTTTGCCTTCCGTCATGCATAAAGAACACTCTAATTTGCCTGGAATTCAACCTTAACCGGCAATCTTTGGAAGAACTGGCAAGTCTGGCAAAATATTTTTATCTACCCACTTTGGCACCATAGAACTCAATGAAGTTTGTTAGAAATGAAATATTTTAAAACTTGGGCAACCCGTGGTCAGCTGGTCTTGCCTCAGCCAAAGACCTTTTGAATCTAGCCATAGAGAACTGGGACCCCCAACATAATTAAATATACAACTATCAAAATAGCAATAAAAAAGCAAGTAAGATCCTGTTCTCGAAAACTGGACATTGAAGCTTTGACAGCCAGAGGCTTCCACGAGACCCAAAGTTCTCCTTACACTTTATATGGCCACAAACCACACCTTGTACAGCCGTTGGGTAGGCAAGCCCTACAAAGGATTCTTGCAGCTAGACTGCATGTGCTTCCCCTAAAACACCTGTATCCTTCAGTGAAATTAAGACCAGCGATTACGGAGTGTCGCCTCTGCCCTTATAAGCGTGAAACATTGACTCACATCCTATTATGCTGTCCCGCCCTACTGTCAGTCCACAGAATCCATCTAAGGACCATTCTTCTCCAACTGGGAACGCGGGCGGCAAAGGAGGCAGTCCTTCAGCTATACGTGCTGGATACGGCAAAGCACATGGCCAACTTCGCTAAATTCATATACTATGCCCGACAAGCCCTAATGGACAGGTCAACTATGGCAAAACATGGCATTTACCAGGAGGAAGGCCTCATGTAGCTCGGCCCCTACCAAGAGTAGCCAAAGGAACAAAACTGACTGCACTTGTAAAAATGTAAAAACACCAAACGGTGGTTCTAGGCTTATCTCCTATATATACATTATTTTATTCAATTTTAAACATCCTTTTTATACTGGTTGCTCGCTTTTTGTATTGGTTTTTATTAATCACACAAATAAAGTATTGTCATTGTCATTGTCATACCCAGAATGTCCAGGATCATGCTGCAGTTTTCACTCAGGCCCAATGGAAGCATTCCTTTACCTAAGAAACATAAGGAATATAGTGTAAGTTACTGTACAATTAAGGATTGCTCCTTCCCTTCTAGCCAAGTGTATTCACCCACATTGGTATCGTAACGGTTCAGATTCACTACTTCTCTGTGAGGTTGTACCTTGTTAGATTGGATTTTGACCTTGACTCTGCATAGGCAGGAGTGCAGAAGTCATACTTATTGGGACAAGTAAAGTCTATCTGCACCTACTGCATATAGTATCAGTGAACAGATATAACACAACCTGGCTGATATTAGAGCCCATGGCAGTCATGTACTGGTAAGATTAATTGAGAAAGCGGGAATTCCACTTGCAGGTGGAGGTGTGCACATCATTAACATGACCTTGTGTGGTCTCATGACAATCCTTTAACCATTTTTCTAATAAAAAATCTTCATGACTTTATTTTGATTTCCAACATCATTTCTTTTTATTCCTTTAGTCTTTCAGAGTCAATTGAATTAATCCATTCATTTATGACGATTCGTTACTTTAACATTCAACGTCTACCCAATGCATTTTGGGTCGAAATTGACCCTTCCTCGGGGGTCTGTGTGGGGAAACAAGGGATATAATGAGCTATTCAGCTACTATTTTAACTTAATCAATAATACAGTCAGTTACTGTTAGATATTCATAAGAAAAAATACATCAATTGTAACAAGCCATTTCATTACGTTCTGAATCCTATTGAACTGCGTACTGACAAAAATGAACCTAGGTTCGTGATTTACCCAACTCGATATATCCGAATTTCTAAACCCTTGTTAATAGGTTATTGACTCTCTACATTTCAAGGTGTGACCATTACGAATGACTTGAATATTATGCGCTGTTCAAAAGAAGTTCACACTAAATAGTTCACACTAAAAAGTTCATACTTTCGCATGGTTTAAAAGTGGTGAGAATGCATCAGAGTATGTCATCTGTATTCTGATTGGCAGAAGAGATACGGCGCGCGATACTTGACATTTGGCAGTAAGCTAAGTTAGAATGTTTGTTTGGCTTCGGCACATTAATATGTTAGTTTAGTGTGAACTTCTTTTGAACAGCGCATAATATTCAAGACATTCGTAATGGTCACACCTTGAAATGTAGAGAGTCAATAACCTATTAACAAGGGTTTAGAAATTCGGATATATCGAGCTGGGTAAATCACGAACCTAGGTTCATTTTTGTCAGTAAGCAGTTCAATAAGATTCAGAACGTAATGAAATGGCTTGTTACAATTGATGTATTTTTTCTTATGAATATCTAACAGTAACTGACTGTATTATTGATTAAGTTAAAATAGTAGCTGAATAGCTCATTGTATCCCTTGTTTCCCCACACAGACCCCCGAGGAAGGGTCAATTTCGACCCGAAATGCATTGGGTAGACGTTGAATGTTAAAGTAACGAATCGTCATAAATGAATAGATTAATTCAATTGACTCTGAAAGACTAAAGGAATAAAAAGAAATGATGTTGGAAATCAAAATAAAGTCATGAAGATTTTTTATTAGAAAAATGGTTAAAGGATTGTCATGAGACCACACAAGGTCATGTTAATGATGTGCACACCTCCACCTGCAAGTGGAATTCCCGCTTTCTCAATTAATCTCATTGAATAAGAGTGTTCTCGGACAAAACACTTAAAAGGAGTGAGTAGTACATAAATAAAATTGTGAAAAATTAGCAAAATAAATTCGAGTGCCTGACGGATCAAAGCAAAGATTCATGTACTGGTACCACGTGTTGTGTAAAAGGCGCTGTGTAGTGCATGTGGAATGCTAGGTGTTTGGGTTGGTGTAATTGTAAGTGACATGGAAGAGATTCCTATGCAAGTGCTGTGATAGTTTTTCATGGGCCCCTTTGACCAGACAGTTCTTTAACAGTGAATAGGTGCTGCAGTACCCAACATAGACAGAGGGTACATAAAAGTGCAATAATACATAACTTGTAAATTAAACATTGCAGGCTTTGACATGGAACCAAGGGAAATATCAGTTGTCCTCTGGTTATCGGGTGTTTTTGTTCAACAGTTCAACCAAAAAACTTTTCAGTGCATTTCATAAGTTTGATTCACACGCTTTAGATCCACTTTGGGGTGATGATGTAGCAGCTGAAAAGATGGTGCACTTCGAGGTTCGATTACAGACATGTTGGATAAGATCTTGACACATTTGCTAATATATGAAAGCATTGCATGCATGCCATTGTTAATGCTCTTTTCTTTGGGATTCCTGTATTTCCCTCAATGATATGTTCTCCACACTCCATTTATGCAATATTTAGTGAGGCACTTGAAGGTAGCCTCAATAGGGGCATTTTTTGATGATTACATTTTAAAGGTGGCTTATGGGTAATCAGATGAATTAATCTATATGTTGAGCCTTCGTACCTAACTGTGTGCTTGGATTAGTGTGAGATGTTTATGGAGTGGTCTTGTGATCAAAGGGATGTATCGTATCAGTTTTTATCTAAAGTTTTGTGGGAGTCACAAGTTCTCTGAGACCCTGTCTCTCCTCGTTTGTGCATTAGTGGGCTATTGGTGTGGGTTGCTCTCAACCTACAGGGGCACTGGACTGTACGAGAAGGGGGCAAGTTGCTGTTAAGAGTTGTTTCTAGCTGTAACATGCACCACGATCAAGTGTGTCCCAGCATGTGGTGTACAATATGCCCCTCCCTTGTGGCATTTGATAGCTCAACTCCACCCTTTCTCTAGAGTCTTCTTTTTGGGTGAACTTTTTTGTCTTATTTGGGCTGAACAGCAGCCAATTGGTCAATTCCTTTCGTGGATAGAGATGATCCCATCCTCCATAATTGGAATCAATCTAAACGTACTATGACCAGCCTTTTTGCAAAACACACTTTTTTGCTGGCAAGTGATAATGAGATTTTAAATCTTAAACAAGTTAACAAGGATTTATTGACCTATCTCACTAGTTTTAATCGTTTACTCACCGAGACACGTTGGCCAGAAGAAAAGCGTGTCCCCCTTTTTTATAAAGGTTTGAGAAACGAGTTAAAAGACGCACTGGCTCATATCGTCTATTTGCCAGAAGACTATTCTGACTTTGTAGATTTAGTCGTGAAATTGGAACACAGACTAGGAGAAAGAAAGGGAGATAAATCCAAGCAGGAATCGCGGTTAACTTTTATTAGACATGAGAAGAAAGGCACAGATAATAAACTTCCTGAACCTGAGCCTATGCAAATAGGGACACTCAGAGGTCCACTCACGTCAGAGGAAAAAGAAAGAAGGAGAAAACTTAAATTATGTTTATATTGTGACAAGGCAGGACATTTTGCCAGAGAATGTCCAGTAAAACCTAAAACTTCACGAAAGGGTACTGTTTCCTCTATCTCCTCAACTGAGTCGGGAAACAATTAAGCTCGACTAGGGGGGAGGTTACTTGTTCGAGAAAACATCTTAATCAGACCTCTAGTTCTGCAGCCTTCGTGGTACCGCACATACCTAGGCATTTCATAATTCAGATCTTTTTAATTGTTACTGCCCAAGTTAGACATTCTCTCCCTGTCCTAATGGACTCAGGAGCAACAGGAAATTTTGTGGATAACAAGTTAGCTAACACATTAGGTCTTCCTATTTGCCTAAAGCCTTGTCCAGAAGCAGTATGTGCAGTGGGTAGGTCAGAATTGACCTCTGGATTATTCACAAAACAAACAAGTCCCCTTGTCATGGTCTGTCAAAACGGGCACACAGAGATGATTAGCTTTGATCTGATGGATACCCCTAATTTTGGCTTGATTCTCTGGGTACCCTGGTTAGCAAATCATAACCCAAAAATTGATTGGGTGAACAGAACAGTTACTTTGGATTTCTCATGCTGTAGAACCAATTGCTATCAAGAAGCAGGTACAGAACAGAGCTCAGTAATACACTGTGCTAGTGTTACACAAGACAAACCATGTCTCCTTCCTGAATATTCTGACTTTCAAGACGTTTTTGATCCAGTGAAGGCTAGTGTGTTACCCCCACATCGTTCGTATGACTCCCGTATAGATCTCATCCCAGGGACCCCTTTACCTAATAACAGAGTATATGCTTTGACTGACGAAGAGACCAAATATTTAAGAACCTACCTAGACGACCTACTACAGTCTGGGTTCATCCGACATTCCACATCTCCGGTGTCATCTCCACTTTTTTTTATCCCGAAGCCGGATAAATCTCTGCGCGCATGTATCGACTATAGAGGACTAAATAAGGCTACAATAATAAATAAATATCCTCTTCCTCTAATACCTGTGTGGTTGGATCAGTGAAGACATTCTACTGTATACACTAAACTAGATCTGCGGGGAGCTTACCACCTGGTCCGAACAAAAGAGGGGGATGAGTGGAAGACAGCTTTCAAGACAAAGTGTGGTCTATGTGAGTATACAGTAATGTCCTTTGGGTTATGTAATGCCCCTGCGGCCTTTCAATTCTTTATAAATGAGGTCCTACACGAATTCCTGGACGTTTGTGTCATAGTATACATAGACGACATCCTCACTTACTCTAAGAACCCGAAAGAACATACCCAACATGTTTGTGCAGTATTATCAAAGTTAAAAGAAAATCATCTCTTTGCTAAATTTGAAAAATGAACTTTTAATGTCAGCAAAGTGGACTTTTTAGGATATTGCCTGCCACCTCAGTGAATAATTATGGATGAAAAGAAAATTTGTTCTATTACTGATTGGCCAGAACCATCATCTGTGAAGGATGTTCAGAAATATCTGGGTTTCGCCAATTTTTATAGGAGGTTTATTTCTCATTTTGCAGACATTGCTGCCCCAATAACCACCTTGTTGCGGAAAGGGCAACAATTTATTTGGTCTGATGAGGCAGCTTACGCCTTTCAACTCCTGAAACAAAAGTTCACTTCAGCCCCAATTCTGAAACATCCTGATCCTGACTTGTCATTTTTAGTCGAAGCGGATGCTTCACAAGTAGCTTTAGGAGGAGTTCTCTCTCAACGATATGCAATAGATGGCCAATTACATCCTATAGCTTTCTATTCCAAAAAGTTATTACCAGCTGAACAAAATTACACTATGGCTGAAAGAGAACTATTAGCTATCAAAGTATCCTTTTCTGAATGGAGGCACCATTTAAATGGAGCCAAGTACCCTGTTAACATCTTTTCTGACCATAAGAACCTACAGTTCTTTGGATTACTAAAAGCATTAACTCCACGTCAGATGCGCTGGTTAAATTTGTTTAGGCCATTTGACTTCGTTATAACCTATATCCCAGGTGAACAACAAATTAAATCTGATGTGTTATCTAGATACGGACATACCTCAGACATGAAACTAGAAAAAATAGGAGAACCCATTATTCCTCCCCAAAACTTTTGGCACCAGTACAACAGAAGGATTTCATCACAGATCTATATAATGCACACATGCAAATGGCACCTCAATATTGGTTAAAGGACTCCCATAACTCAATACAAAGAGGTTTATTGTATCACGACAACATGCTGTTAGTGCCCACCACAGAATTACAAACACAGGTAATACTTTGGCATCACGCCTCACCGTTGGCAGGTCATCCTGGCTGGGTAAAAACCCTGGGAAATGCGCGAAAACACTTTTGGTGGGACAATATGAGTAAGGACATTAAGCAATTTGTCACTACCTGTCCAGTTTGTGCAAGACATAAATCTTCTCATAAGGCCCCTGACGGCTTGTTAATGCCAATGCCATCACCCAAACAACTTTGGCACACTGTGGGTGTAGACTTTATTGTAGGTTTACCACAAATAAAATCCTTCACAACAGTATTAGTGATAGTGGATTTTTTGTCTAAAATGGCACATTTGGAAATTGCCAACTGCGGCAGAATTTGCCGATATTTTTATAAAAGAAATTGTGCGTTTACATGGTTTGCCAAGTAAAGTGGTGTCAGACCGAGGTAGCCAGTTCAACTCTAGATTTTGGAAAAAATTATGCGAAAAACTGAAAATAGATGTGGCATTATCCACTGCTTTCCATCCAGAAACAGATGGACAAACTGAACGACTGAACCAAACCTTACTTCAAACGCTACGTTGTTTATTGGCTGATTATTCTAGTGAATGGTTGGAAGCTCTCCCTGTAGCAGAGTTTGTTTATAATAATACTGAGCATGCAGCTCTACTTTGCTCACCATTCTATTTCATGCAGGGGAATCATCCGAGAGCTATACCCATTTTTTTTAGAAGATTCCCTGTTGCCTACAGTAACAGATAGACTAACGAGATTAGGTGACATACAAGACAAGGCCAGGAAACATTTATTAAAGTACAAATAAAGCATGAAAAGACAATCAGACAAACACAGATCTGAGGCCCTAATGTATAAAATCGGTGACAAAGTATGGCTCTCTACAAAGAACCTAAATATAGAGGGATCCCGAAAGCTGCAACCACATTTCATTGGACCCTATATATAGTATAACTGCCATAGTAAACCTGGAAACAGTAAAATTGGAATTACCAAAAGAATACCCAGTACATGCTACATTCCATGTGTCCTTGCTTAAGCCGTACAACCCAAATACCCGACCCGAAGCATCACCTCCACCCATACCAATTAAGGGAAATCTAGAATATGAAGTGAAAAGCATAAAAGACGCAAAAAGAATTCATGGACGTCTGTTTTATTTAGTAGAATGGAAAGGATATGACGAAACTGAGAATTCATGGGAACCAGCATTCTATGTACATGCCCCACGGTTGATTAGACAGTTTTATCTAAAAAATCAAGGGAAACCCCGTCCAGTAGGAGGGCCTTTGAGGGGGGCGACTGTTAGGGTTTGTGCACAGCAAAGAGCATGTCCCCTCTCATTGCACTAGTGGTCTCTGCCATAGCTCTCTTTAAACATACTACTAAAAGCCTTTCTTGTTATCTCAGCCCCTCCCTAAGTATGTTGCTCAATGTATTGTGTTTGGACATTGCTGTCTTGTTTGCACATTGGACCTTGCTTTTACGAAGACTTATTTAGAAAACATTGGACATTGCTTTTACCAAGGCTTATTTGGAACACTCCTCCCTAGGCCATGTGTTACTTCAACTCATTAGCATAATAACTGAAGCTCTGCACACCTGCTTGTGAGAACCACACCCAGTTCTTCGAACCACACCCAGCTCTTCGAACCACACCTAGCCCTTTCTATAAAAGGCATCCCCTGAGCCTCACCCAGTGCTTGTGCTCGTCTACCTCCCACTTACCTGAGAACAGATCCTTCGGCGCTGGCACTCCTGCTCTCTCCAGACCTTCATTGACTTCAACGGGCGCGGCTTCTGGCTCTTCCTTGTTCTCGTTTCCGGCTACTTCTTGCCTCAGCCCCTCTTCTGTCCACTGCAATCGTCCTACAAAAGAGAAAGAGGTCAAGGTTAGACTGATCAGTATCCCTTTTCAGCAACAAGTACGTGCAAAACCTTTTATTACCTGAAAGAACTTTATCAGCGATTTCTGGATTCATGTAAAGACAATTTGGAACAAGATTTCTCCTACGAACTTTGTGGTTCAAACCCTTTGTTACAAGAATACTTTGTGGAACTTAATGAAATAAACATTGTTTTACATGGAACTTTTTTAAGAATCGAACAGAGGAAACCATTGACAGCAAAGCAAACAGTAAATCAAGGACTTGCACAAATTACCTGCTGTATTTTGATGTAAAAGTACAGTATTTGTTTTTTATAAAAAGTCTGGAAATGTGTGAAAAGTGAGTTTGCTATTAAGAATTTAGGCTTTAGTTATATTAAGGTGAATGTTAGACGTTGGTAATTCTGATAATGATATTCGTTTGATTTTACAGAAGTTTTACAGTAATAGAAAGCACATCCAAGAACAGTAACACATTCCAAACCTGGAAGCTTGAGACCAGGATCCAAGAGGTAGTTTTAGGAGAGAATTTCTAATAAGATTAAGGTTTAGTCAGGAACACATTTAGGGATAGGTTGAACTTATCTGTTCTTTGTTTATGTTTCATTAGGCACCAGTTTCTACAGATGTCAGAGAGGACCGCAGATTTTAGCAGCTCTTCTACAGTGGAAACTCAAGAACGGTGTTGTCTCTCTTTTTTTATTTTATCCACTCCCCCCTTCCCTTGAGCTTCTGGTTCTTAGTGCACTGTAGTGTGCTGGAACAAGCAGTTTCAGGGTGGGGTCGGACTGTCTTCAACCTCCATCAGAACTGAACAGAAACTCAGGTGAGCTGGGCTTTGACAGATATATATATATATATATATATATATATATATATATATATATATATCTATAGCATCCGAATCAATCAAACACTCACACTCAGTCAAAAGTATTGCCAGAACCCAGTCCTCGGAAGCTTGTTCACGGTCCAGGGAAGACATGGCTTGGCAGTTCGGGCTGGACTGTTCCCATGAGGCACAGGGTAAGACTGATTTGCATATAGCCATGTCTGAACTGGGGAGGCAGAGTGGGCTAAAGAACGGTGATGGATTAAACCCAGATCTTTTGACTGGGTGTGAGTGTTTGATTGATTTGGATGCTCCGTCCATCACCACCCCCTTTTGTACCGCTTTTGGCATCATAAGTGTGGCAGGGTATGCTCAGATGTGAGTCCCTTGCTCACTTTGCCACTGGATTCAAGCAAGCTGAGCTGAAGAGGGCTGGAATGCCAGAAACCGGTCCTCGGAAGCTTGTTTCCGGTCCAGGGAAGACATGGCTTGGCAGTTTGGGCTCGACTGTTCCCATGAGGCACAGGGTCAGACTGATTTGCATATAGCCATGTCTGAACTGGGGTGGCAGAGTGGGCTAAAGAACGGTGATGGATTAAACCCAGATCTTTTGACTGGGTGTGAGTGTTTGATTGATTCTGATGCTCCGTCAATCACCACCCTCTTTTGTACCGCTTTTGGCCGCCATAAGTGTGGCAGGGTATGCTCAGACGTGAGTCCCTTGCTCACTTTGCCACTAGATTCAAGCAAGCCGGGCTGAAGACGGCTGGAATGCCAGAAACCGGTCCACGGAAGCTTTTTTCTGGGCCAGGGAAGACATGGCTTGGCAGTTCGGGCTGGACTGTTCCCATGAGGCACAGGGTCAGACTGATTTGCATATAGCCATGTCTGAACTGGGGTGGCAGAGTGGGCTAAAGAACGGTGATGGATTAAACCCAGATCTTTTGACTGGGTGTGAGTGTTTGATTGATTTGGATGCTCCGTCCATCACCACCCCCTTATGAACAGACTCCTGCCTTGCTGCTTTCAATAACAGCCATTCTCCATCTCACCTGACGCATTTCAGAAGATATCCTTTCTTCTTCAGAGGCCATAGTTGGAATGGTTCCCTGCAGCACCGTTCTCAGTTCTCTTTACGTAGTTCTAGTCTCCACGCCCCCATATGGGCGGGTCCAATGACCGCAAAGCACTATGGGAGTCTGAGTCCCGGTAAAGAACGTCCTCAATGGTTGCACTAATTACTGTCGAAAGTAGTTCAAAGCCCACAGATGGGCCCCCATCCAGCAGTGTCCGCTCTCAATCCCATGATTATGTTCCACGTAGGCGGCATCGGTGTATACCTCGCCACGCGACCCCCTCAGTTCGGACACTGCTGGATGGGGGCCCATCTGTGGGCTTTGAACTACTTTCGACAGTGATTAGTGCAACCATTGAGGACGTTATTTACCAGGACTCAGACTCCCATAGTGATGAGATCTGGGAAAATAAGAAAAGCCCCCTCTGCACTAAAACAGAAGAAATCTAAACAGTCGGCAAATGATGCGGAGCGCTCCCTCGTCAACCACATGAGTCCATTGGCCTCTACAGTCACACAGAAGGCCCTAAATCACCATTAAATGGATGGCAACACACCAATAATAGCAGTATGCATTCCTCTTGTGCACCATCTTTGAATGGTCTAAAATCCTTCACCCTTCTGGACTACTTCAAAAAAACTCTGGGTGGGGCTAAGTTCCCTTCTTCCCCTCAATCCTCAGAGGCAACTAAGCCTTGCGACGCTGATCTATCTGCAGAGTCAAGCAGGTACTCGCAACAAACGTTGTCAACATCATCTAATAAGCCTGCTCCAACTCCGGATGTGTATATTTTTGATTCTGCATTCGTCGATCAGAACATTGTCTCAGAGGGCTTTGTGAGGGTTACTCAAAACCCCTCACCAAGTTACCAATCTTCACTGAGTCAGCTTTTCCCCTTATGACATTCATAAGCAAGAGCCCTGCTCCAGCCAACCATCCTTAGTGAGCCCAACTTATAACCCAAGTCCTCCAGCACTGCAACCATTGCAAACAGAGAACCTTTCAACACCCCTACCTCAAAACTCCTATCTGCCTAGGGAGGTTACCCCAGCGCCTCACTCTCATTTAATTTTCCCACAAATTCACGCACATAAGGATCCTGCATCCAATTTTGACATATTCAGTCCCCACTTATTACACGACCCAAGCCCTCCAGAGGGGAGCTCAGATTGGGCTAATCCCCAACAACGCTTACACCCACCATCAGCAGCAATAATAACTTCTCCAAAATCGCCACAAAAAACTGATCCAAATGACCAACTGTTAGCGGACTTGTCCTTTTTCCTCAGAAACCCTCAAAATTCACCCAATCTCATACCAAGAACAGAGCCACATCAAGATGTCTCCACAATATAGAGCATCTGGCCTCAACTACTTCAAACCTTTCAATTGACAGTTACTGCCTTAAACTATCACTCGGACAAATTAGACACGCATGTTGACCTACTGAATACTTTAGCACTGTTCACAGCAGGGATTGATAACAAACTGGACAAATTGAACAACTTAATTACAGTGGCACAATCATCCTCAAAACTAGTACAGTCGGTCTGTTACTGCTAGCCCATCATTGACTCACTCTCCTCGCTTCCAATCTTCTTCTCCACCGTCAAAAGCGAGGTTAAGCAATTGAAGGAAGGCAGTCTATCCAAATGTCCCCACCAGCTACACCAAAACCCCACAACTCTGAACTCTGAACTACCCAACCTCTTGTTTACACCTGCAATTTGAATTCAGCCGAGTGGGGAACCAGAATCTTTATCAATTCAGATCGACCATCAAGATGACCCCCACCAACCCAAAGGCCATCCCATCCCAGCAGTGCCGATTGCAACTGCAGCCATAAAAGTTTGTTCAGCAAGTGGACAAACACACCCTATAGGTAATAACGTGGCAGGGCTGCCCGTCAACACAGCCGCTGTCGTCGTCCCCAATCTTGAAACATTCCCCGCTCCCTCGCCCCCCTGCAGCAAGAGAGAGCGCAAACGCCAGCGCAAACAAAGAAAAAAATTAAGATTAAACCCAACAGTCGATCCTCCTAAACTATTTCCGTTGTTCGTAACTGCTGCCAATATAAAAATCCTAAGTGTCCCACAACCTTCATCAATGTCAACAACCACCTGTCAAAACCCACCTAGGGCAGACTCAACTTCAAGTGCCTGTCAACAGATTTCTGTTTGTAGCCACGATTGCAATATCACATCTGCTGAAGCAGCGGCACTGGAGCCTCAACCTGTCATTGAAAAACTAAAGGTCAAACCCAACGAATCAATTATATCAATGACCACAGTCACAACAACACAATCTCAACCAGTTTCTCCCTCAAGTTCACCCTGGTTGGGAAAACTAAACACTGGACCCAATCTTTCAAAAGTAATTCACAATAAGAAACCAACCTCATCTATAAACACCCAGATACTGAGGCGAGGCCCACGTGATCCTCCCCAACCCCAACTGGGATCAGACGTAGGCTCCTCAATTGACATAACAACTCAGCCTAATCCAAGCTCAAGCAGCAAGGGTGCTAAATGCGATCCACAGGGCTCCAAAATACTTTTTGCCCCTGAATATTAATCAAAAGGTCGGCAAGACTAGAGTCAAAACCAGGCCATATTCAATCTTAAAAAACGCCTTAGGAACAACAGAACTGAACACAATTTCTTTGAGTGCAGACCTTCATCCTGACAAAACTCAAGATTGGGGATGGCTTCCGGCTGCCCTGTCTTGCAAGAAAATAAACTGACCACGCGAAGCACTTTTTGCGGACCCAAACTGCAAGGCCCTGGTCCAATTAAGATCTCAAGCATTTCCACCTGTAAATCCCTTAAACCTCGAGCCAGATCCCTTTTTCACATTGTGTTCATGAAACATTAGTGGTCTCCAACATAAAATTACCAACTTGTAGATGCACTCCTTCATATTTGGGCACACTGTAATAGCCCTTCAATAAACACGGGCTACCCAAAATTGTCCTGTGACTGGCTTTATTGAATTTTAGAAACCGGCAATTAGAGACTGCCTCTATGGCCACCCTAAAGGTGGCCTGTCGATCTACGTTTCAAACAACTTAAAAGGCCTGATCGTGCCACTAAACTTTGATTAAGACTGGCTACTTGGTGCTAAAATCAATTCATGGAGCAAACAACGTCCACTCCTACTTTTCAACATCTATATTAACCCAAGTACGTGCACAAAAAAGGACCATCTAAACCGCTTAAAGAAAATTGTGTGCGACCTGGCTGCGGATCAACCTCATTCTGACTGTATAGTCTCAGGGGACTTTAACACCAACCTCTTTCAGGGTAATACTGCTGAGCAGGAAGGGTAATTCCCATTCACATTCACTTAGGCAGAGGCACAGTCTAAACCACCAAATCAAGCCTACTGCGGTCTGGGTGAACTTTGCATGCTGCAATGCTATAGTGCCGGATTTCTGGTAATGAACGGCAGATCCACGAATGATACTCCACCAAAATGGTCCTGGGCAAATGGCCGCAAACAATCTTATCTAGACTACACCATCTGTAATTCAGCCCTGCTCAAACACCTGGGCAACTTCAGTATTCATCCTCAAACGGAAAGCGACCACCGCCCCAAGATCATTACCCTCAATGTAAAGCCAGAGTACCATAAATCTGCCTCAACAACATGCACAGGAATATATACTGAAGATTTGAAGCGCCTAAGATAGAGTGAATGCATACGCCCTAATGTCATGAAGGCAAGTCTGGCTCTTATAACAGGTGGAACTGACCCGGCGCTCTCTCCTACTGTTGTATGGTCGACGCTCTGTTCTCAATTGATAACTCTCTTCCCAGCTAAACAACATTCCCTTAAGGCTTCTTCTAGTCGCCAGTTTTCAATCTCAAGTAAGCATGGGCGTAAAATCCGTTTTGCAGGCGAATCTGCAGATTTTTGATGATTTCGCAATCCGCAAATCGAGCAAATTTGCACAAAAATCCGCAAATTCGCAAGCTGCAAATTATTTTGCTTGGTCGTGCTTGAAAAATATAATATTGCGCGCGCGGCGTTGACTTACCGTGAATCTGAGTCCGCCGAGTTGTTTTTCTCCCGGTTTGCGTGTGCTGCGTCATTTTCGATCTTGCTGTGTGATTGCGCGAGAGTTTTTCGAACGCAATTACGTTATCGCGGCTCGCCATCTTGCTCATCGAGAGTTTGACAACGCGAGTACGTCATAAAGGCCCATGATCACGCATTGCGGGAGTAAACAATGCCGAACACGTAGATGCGGCGCGCAGCTGACTTCCGGCGGGTGATTTGAACAGCTTGCGTTCCCGAAATTACAAAAATTGCAATTCTGCGCAAGAAATCCACCGCAGGAAGCATAAACCTTGTGAAAATGATGATTTTGATCAGAATAACTCCTCAGATTGACATTTGGCTGCACATTTTGGTGCAGGAGTCAATTTTGGGGGGGGGGGGAAGGAAGTGCCCCAGAGTCCCCATCTTCCTGTTCCTGTCCAGCAGGCTCCCCCCAGTGCTTTGTCCATGTCCTGGTCACTTTTGATTTGGATCTGTAGCTGGAAGGATTACTTTTTGTGGCTGCTGCTGGATATTTGTATTTGAGGACTTTTTGGACTTAGGAGTTTGGATCACTTTTGGATTTGAGATTTTACAAGTAAGTTGGTGTTGTTTGTTTGAGGCATTGCAGTAGCTGCAACTGCAATTTTAAAACGTTTTCACAACTTAAAAAAATATATACTGTGGGTAGCCACAGTATCCAGTAGGCCCAGGGTTAGTCATGGGTGCATGATACAACTGTTTTTGTGATTTTTTGTTTTACTTAATTCTCATTTATGTCATGCAATTTTAGCTCACTGTTATATGTTGATTTTTGTTTAAATTTTGGGGTGCCTGTAAAGCCTCACTAGCCAGTAGGCCCAGGTGTAGTGAGTGGTGCATGGACCTAGTCTTTCTGTGGGGTGTCTTGAATTTAAACATCATTGAGGGCATGGATGGCATGGGATTTTGGTGATTTGTGTGTGTTTTTCAACTTTTTGGGGTGTTATTGGGGCCTTGCCATGTGGGTGGGGGCCATTTTGAGGCCTGGGACAGGCAGGGCCTGGCCATGTGATGGGGGTCAAGGGGCCATTTTGAAGCCAGGCAGTGTGCTCAGGCATGCACCCAGTTTGCCTTGCTTTCAACCATTATGCCCAGGTGTAGAGAGTGGTGCATGGGCCTAGTCTTTATGTGGGGTGTCTTGAATTTAAACATCATTGAGGGCATGGATGGCATTGGATTGTGGTAATTTTTGTGTGTTTATCGACTTTTTGGGGTGTTGTTGGGGCCTGGCCATGTGGTTGGGGGCCATTTTGAGGCCAGGGACAGGCAGGCCTGGCCATGTTGTGGGGGTCAAGGGGCCATTTTGAAGCCAGGCAGTGTGCTCAGGCCTGCACCCAGTTTGCCTTGCTTTCAACCATTATTCCCAGGGGTACTCAATGGTGCATGTGCCTAGTCTTTCTGTGGGGTGTCTTGAATTTAAACATCATTGAGGGCATGGATGGCATTGGATTGTGGTGATTTTTGTGTGTTTTTTGACATTTTGGGGTGTTGTTGGGGCCTGGCCATGTGGCGGGGGGGCGGGGGCATTTTGAGGCTTGGGACAGGCAGGGCCTGGCCATGTGGTGGGGGTCAAGGGGCCATTTTGGAGCCAGGCAGTGTGCTCTGGCCTGCATCCAGTTTGCCTTGCTTTCAACCATTATGCCCAGGGGTACTCAGTGGTGCATGGGCCTAGTCTTTCTGTGGGGTGTCTTGAATTTAAACATCATTGAGAGCATGGATGGCATGGGATTGTGGTGATTTTTGTGTATTTTTTTAGACTTTTTGGGGTGTTGTTGGGGCCTGGCCGTGTGGGTGGGGGCCATTTTGAGGCCTGGAACAGGCAGGGCCTGGTCATGTGGTGGGGGTCAAGGGGTCATTTTAAAGCCAGGAAGTGTGCTCAGGCCTGCACCCAGTTTGCCTTGCTTTCAACCATTACGCCCAGCGGTACTCAGTGGTGCATGTGCCTAGTCTTTCTGTGGGGTGTCTTGAATTTAAACATAATTGAGGGCATGGATGGCATTGGATTGTGGTGATTTTTGTGTATTTTTTTAGACTTTTTGGGGTGTTGTTGGGGCCTGGCCATGTGGGTGGGGGCCATTTTGAGGCCTGCGACTGGCAGGGCCTGGCCTTGTGGTGGGGGTCAAGGGGCCATTTTGAAGCCAGGCAGTGTGCTCAGGCCTGCACCCAGTTTGCCTTACTTTCAACCATTATGCCCGGGAGTACTTAGTGGTGCATGAACCTAGTCTTTCTGTGCGGTGTCTTGAATTTAAACATCATTGAGGGCATGGGTGGCATTGGATTGTGGTGATTTTTGAGTGTTTTTGAACTTTTTTGGGGTGTTTAACTGGTGTTCCTCTGGCTTCCATTGCTTTTAGGTGCACAAGAGAACCACCAGTGCCAGGAAGAAGTCCTGCAGGGGTGTGTGCAGCACAACGTCATGTGACGTCACGTGTGGCCACAGACAAGACAACTCTGCAACTCGTGGAACTGCGGCCTGCTGTTCTGACATCTGAAGAAGATGGCCCCAAAGAAAGGTGGCCATAGCGCCTCAGTGAAAAAAGTTGCCAGTGCCACTGCCAGTAAGAAGAAGCAGAAGAAGCAAGTGGCACATCTACCCAGGAGGCTGGTGTGCCCACCGACACCTTTTTTGGGAAAAAAAACCTATGCCTGCAGCAGCAGCGGTGTCCGCCGGGGACCAAGCTGGAAGCAGCACCTCCGCTTCATTGGGCTCACCATGCCAAGGTAGGTCCAAGACCATGAGTGCTGCTGCGGCAGCTACTTTGGTTGTTCAATCACCATCGACCAGTGATGTTGGCTCATCACAAGAAAGTGCCATCCAATCAACGCCGGATGTAACTCAGCTGACGAGTGTTCAACAACCACAGCCGCAACGACAACCACAGGTGCAACTAGTACAAGCGCAAGTGCATGGGCAAGGAGAGGCGCAAGGAGAGGCGCAAGGAGAGGTGCAAGGAGAGGCGCAAGGAGAGGCTCAAGTAGAGGCGCAAGGAGAGGCGCAAGGAGAGGCGCATGGAGAGATGCATGGAGAGGTGCAACTAGAGGTTCATGGAGCGGCACAACTGCCTACAACGCTTGTTCCTACAGAAGTAGGGGCACATCAGGAAATTGATATTCAAGAGGAGGTATCATCTGAGGAAGCCACTCCTCCTGATGATGATCCATTTTCTTCCAGATCCCCAGCAAGAAAAAGGTCAAGGAGGACTACTACTACTACTACAAGTTCTTCTTCAATCCCCCTTTATTCTGATGACCTTGATCGTGATTGGAACCCAGCAATGCAGTCTGAGAGTGAGTAACGCCATGAGCCGACAAAGGTAGCTAAGCCTAAACGAAGGCTCCCGCAAGGCTTCGTCTTATGGGTGATGTCGACAAACAAGAAGTGGTGTCTTCTGCTGCTGATGAACAGTCTGACGATGACCCAGGCATCACAGTCGTCACTCCAGCCCCAGCGGGCATGCAGCAGACAGACATATAGACCCTATCCCGAATGGCTGCTGAGAGGGCTGTGGGCGGCGAGGCACTGGTACCACCACCAACGCAGTCAACTACAACACCAACACGACCTACAGCTTCCATATTTTTTAGTCAGAAGAGCCGGCAGGGACCTCCATCCAGCTTGACCTCAAGTAGTGGTGCTGTAAGTGAACAACAGAAACAAATTCAGCCACACCCATCCTCCACTTCATCCGGCATTGAAAGTCAAAGTAGCACCTCCACCACCAGCAGACATTTCCAGTCCCCAGTTTGGGACTTCTTTACTGTTAGCCAAAGTGTGGAAAACATGGTCGTTTGTTCGATTTGTAAAACATCAGTTAGTCGGGGTAAGCTTGCAGGGGGGAAGTGAAGAAGCGACAGACATTTTTTCTGGTACACCCAGTACCGTTGGCAGCAGCACTGCAGTGGTATTGCCCACACCCTCTACCCCTGCAACATGTATGAGGCACACTAAGAGTCTGGGAGAGACACCAATGCGAAAAACGACATCACTGGGCCTAACTGGTTTGAAGACGTCATCATCATCATCATGTAAAATGATCCAGCCCACCATTCGCGGAATGTTGTGGTCGGAGGCGCCATTTGAACGCAACCACCCAACAGTACGTCTGTAAGCATTGGCGAATTTTGCGAATTTGCGGTTCGTGAATTTGCGTGTTCACGAATTCGCAACCCGCAAAATCCGCGAACTCTCGCGAATTTGCGGATTTTTCTTATTTTTGTGTTCGCAAGGGTTTCTGCCAGTTCGCAAGGGTTTTGTACCAGTTCGCAATTGCGAACTTACTTGTCGGCTCGCAACGGTCGCGACTATGTTGTTTCTACGTCTCGGTCATCATCACAGGTTCACAGCACCCTCTGTTTCACCACTGCCATCCTCTGGTTCACCCATGCCACCCTCTGGTACATCACTGCCACCCTCTGGTTCATCACTGTAGATTATGGGGGGGAAAAGCAAGCACACCTGCCCTGCTTCAACTGACATGAATTCATTTGGGGTTGATTAATGTGTCACTGAATTTAAACTTCCAGTCTGGCACCTGCTTCCTTATCTGTAATTTGCTTTCTGTTGCAGTGCAATTTTTTTCACAGGACCTTTGTGGCCTACTTGTAGCTATTCTATGAGCCTGCTGTGAGGGTCAGAGCAGTAGGCAACTGAACTCTGGAGGGGCCCCTCAGGAAGCACTACAGGGAATGGTTACTAAGGATGAGTTTGAACTTTTGCACCTGCTGAGTGCTTTCAGTTTTGCAAAACTCGTTTTTTTGCAATTTCGCGGGATTCGCGGGGCGCGAATTTGCGCGAGATTGAATTCGGAAGCCGCGAATTTGTGCAAATATGCAATTTGTTTTTTTGCGGCGTTTTAGTTCGCAAAGTTTTGTGCATTTTAGCGAGCCGCTTGTAGCGCAACGGCGCGAAGTTACCCTCACGGTCGTTCATGGGCAGCGCCATCTTGTTTGCATGACGTATTTCCGTTTCTGGGCGCGATGTGTAATCTCGCAAAGTGTGCAGCTCGCTAGTACAAGTTTGCGTGTATTCGCGAGGGAAATCTCGCGCGAACTTACCCACGCGGTCGTGAACGGGCGCGGCCATCTTGTTTTTCATTCATTGCTATGGTTCTGGGCATGCTTTCTGTATCCTCTCTGAATCTCTGCCATCCTTTGCTTGTTTGAATTTTTTTTAATCTATTTTACTTATTATTTATCCCTCTATTTTCTAGCTCTATATTTTTGTGTTTTCTGCTACTTTTGGTTAATTTTAAACTACTTTTTTAAACTCTTTTCTTTTCTTCTTCCCTATTCTATTTCTTCTTTATTATTTAGCTTCCTTTCTGCCCAGACCATAGTAAAGGGAGCCGGGAAGGGTTCCGCACCCCAATGCCCAGCTCCCGTGCGGGCATTTGAGGGGGGAGACTGTCACAGCCCGGGAGATCTTCAGCGCGGAGGAGGTGGCTGCACTAGTTTTTTATGTTCAGCGCCGCCTCCCCTGGACCATCATGGCAGGCGGCAAGATCACTAGCGGGTACGTGATCCGGGAGCGCCGGAAGCGGTGGGAGAACGTGTGCCGGACCATGTACCAACACTCTCGGGTCCGGTGCACCTACAACCAGGCCACCCACCATTGGACGGATCTCCTGGACCGGGAATGCGACTTGATCGACCTGCTCGGCCTTGAGATCCCCGGGCTTGGTGAGTAGTAGTAGCTATTTCTTCACTACTCTGTTTTCTCCTGCTCTGTGTGTTATTATATCGCAATTTTTTGTTTTTTTACCAAGAGCAATAATGCTGCTGATTACATTGTAGGTAAATTATATTTCAAAATCTTCTGTGCATTTCAGGTGCACTGCACTCCTTCTCAGTAGTGTTGCTACTATGCTTATTTGTTTTCGATTTGTTTTCGATTTGTAATGATAGACACTAAGGGTCAGATTTTTAATTACCGACGCATCCCTGCAAAGTAGCAGGGATGCGCCAGTAATTGTGCGCCACGCCACCACCACCCATGGTGCGCCGTATTTACAATGCGGTGCACCATGGGCCCAAAACGTCACTGAAGCGTTACGCATCTGTGCCCTAAAGGCGGCGCATTGCTGGAGGTACGTCGCAACGACGGCGCAGCCCCAGCAATGCTCTGGGGTGCCCTATCTACCCAATGCTGCATCAAGCCGTACGTCTGCTTCAAGCAGGCGCAGGGTTTGAGTCACGCATCATTGTCTTAAAAGTGACTGATTGAAATCTTGTAGATTTCCATCAGTCACTTTTAGGATGCGTTCCTGCGCAGGAACACCCTCCCTTGCGCCGGAACGCCCACTGATGGCGCAGGGCTTTACAACGTGATGCATCTCCCATATGCGTCACGTTGTTAATATACGCCGCACCATGGCGCCTCTTTTGTTCTGCCGCTGCGTCATAAAAGTCACGCAACAATGGAGTAAAAGAGCCGCAAGGGGCTTCTAAATCTGCCCCTACAGACTCAAGTCCAGTCCTTCCTTTGTACACCTGGCAATAAGAAGAAATAGTGGTGGTGGATTGATAGTTTGAGTATTTTAATGACTGGTTAATGTAGTAGGAAACTTTTTAGTGTTGTCGCTGATCTGCAATCACAATGGACTTTGTCTGTCACTTTGCGTGCTGCGGACTGCTGCCTGCCAGTCCTAGGCGAACCTTATTAGTAGTTTGTTTAGTTAGTTACATAACTTTCCAAGTCGACGGTCCGCAAATCAAGCAATACTAATATCGTAGTAGACCACATGAGATAGGTCAATATATCCTGTGGAATAGTTGTCTATTTGCTATTTCGCCAAAATATTTTGTTATTGTTCTTTTGAAATGTTTGATTTGGTTGACAAATATCATCCATGTTTTCTGGTCTTTCTTTCTTTCATGTTGTATATCAGCTCCCCCCAGGGGCAAGAGAGCATTGGAGGAGGCTGCTGCTGCTGCTGAACAAGGTCAGGATCGTCAGGCGAGGGCTCCTTTGCTGGCCCCGGTAAGTTTTAATTTTAATATAGAGTACCTATTTTTTCCTAGCGTTCCTCATTCGATTTTTTCTAAATCGTCTTTGATCTTCTTGTAGACTGTAACTCCATTTTTATCCTTCCTCGACTATGACTCCCTGTGGTATTACTAGATTATTCTTATTAGTCTGTCTGTGTAGCTAACTAAGATTGCACATTTGACAAAAGGAGTTAAACGAAACTCCCATTCTAGTCAGCAATAGCTCTATGCACTGAGTGCAGTCCCCTGCGATTGTCCATAATGTATTTTCAAGTCTTCTAAATGTTTATGCTTTGACAATTACCAACAATAAAAAGGTGAATGACCACCAAGAAAGAATAAGATACTACTTTACTTTTGGTTTGGATAGGAGGACAATCCATACTACTACTGTTGCAGGGACAAATCTGCACAAACAGAACTATGGACACTAAATAGTGCATTGTTTATCAATTATAATAGGCGCAGGTAGACTTTACACATACCTCAGTGATATGAGACTTTGAAGAACCCCCAATCTCCTTACTGACTAGATGGTGTGACAGAGTAATTTAGCTCCCGAATTCATCGATGATTGATCCCCAATGATGATTATCCAACGCAGGACAAGAGTACGGAGTCAGAGTCCAGAAGTGTCAGAGGCACGGACTCATGCTTGCAAATTGCAAAACCTTTTGCTCATTCACTCATGACCAAAAACCACAGAGTCTATTTACGTTTTAAAGCTTTATTAAAAGTAAAAATATTTATTAAAATCAAGCTTGTCATAAAACATAAATGGTTGATTAAAAATGGAAAAGTGCTTATAGTGATATTTCACACATTTATTGTGGGCGAGCCGAGCCCTCACCTGGTTTGAACGTTAAGTTTTTCTTTTTGGTGCTGAATCGTTGGTCCCTCTGTCCTAGTGGTGATGATGATTTGTTCCTAGAAGTGAAGCTTCTGTCTGTTATGAGAAAAATGGTGCGTGTTAAAAAGCAAGCATTCATCAGTTGTGCCAAAAAGTGCAGCAAGACAACACCCTTCCCTGGAAAAAGGGACATTTTTACTTTAGAGTAGACAGTCACAAATTCTTAGATTGGTTTCTCTATTCACATTTCTTCATTCCTAGACAAAATACTAGTGAGTGGTGTATGTCTATGACATCTAACATTCTTAAATGTACTTTGTAGGTGGAACATCTGGTGCTGGGCCAAGCGCGGAGGTGGAGGAGGAAAGCTCTGGGGAGGAGGCGGTGCAAGTGCCGGACCAAACAGCTGTGCGGGTTGCCACAGTAGTGGCGGGCAGTGGTAAGCTCTTATATTCCTTACTTATTGAGATTGCAGACTGCATAGTGTGCTCCCCATGAGAAAACGTAAGGTTTGTCCAGATGAGAGACATGAAGAAGAATGATTGACATATAGTTTGAATCGATGGATGCCTGGATCATGGTACTATCTGACTCTTAGATAGCATATGTGTATCTAGAGAGAGTAGACGGTCACTGGATGAACTAAGTGTTACTTTGAAGAGCATGTAACACCGCACCCGCACGTCCATCCCAGTGTAGGAAAGGTAAAAAAAAGAAGTAGTAATTTTGTCCGAATACTACCATGAATAGTAGCAGTAGTTTGTATTGCAAGCACAGAATATATCCTATTACGATGGCCACTCACTACCTCTGTTAATAAGTTTAGTAGAACTCGGTCATTCATGTGTGGATGTATCACTGTTCACTCAATAAAAAGCAAAGCACCTAAAGTCATCCCATATGTAAGCAAATACATACCGTGTGCAGTGATAGATAATCAGATTATTTATCTTCTTCATTTTCCTTTTCTAGTATTCATTGGCACTGTAGGGTGGAAGTTAAATTAATTAAGCAGTAGCCCTTGTAACAGAGTATTCTCAGTCCAACCCATAATAGAAAAGTAAGAGCATCACCACCTGCATGTAGTGGACTGGTACAGTAACGCAAGTCTGTCTCACTCATCATGGCGGGCGTCTGTTTTTCTCAGGTGCAAGTTGACTGCGCTGGCATTATGCTGGCTTGCAGAAGTTAACGTACCAATTTTGCTAAATAAGAGAGAAGAAGAAGAATAAGACTGGTGTACTGTCATAGTCGACTCTAATGGAGTGAGTCCATAGTGCTCGTAGAATTGATTCCTTAAACTCCCACTAATGTTAGAGCAAAGATGAAGAAGTGGGAGGTTAGATAGATACTGGCCACAATAGTTATGTACTGCGCTTGCAAGTTGCTAGTTCTACTGTGACACAACTTTCTGCTGAATCATTTTGTGTTAATCTTAAAGAGCATTGGTTACAGACAATTTCTTTTTCTTTCTTCATATAGATGCTCCTTCCAAACCAACACGGAAGGAGCTGGCTAGACGGACCCGGCAATGGAGGCTGGAGGCCACTGTCGCCGAATATCGGCGGCTGGTGGCCCAGGAGGAGGAGGACACGCAGAGTATGTCTACAACATCTACGGCGACACCTGCATCCTCCTCCACGCTCCCTGGGTCAGACAGTCAGCGCAGCAGGTCTCCAGCGGTAAGGAGCCGAGGTACCGCAGCCACCCGCCACCGCCGAGCAGCAAAGAAATCAGCTTCCCCCCACAGCAGTTACAAAAAAAGGATGCACGCCTTTCCCTGAGGGTCTCCTACCTCGATCAGGAGCTCCTCAACACCAAAACCCTGCTCGAGACCCTCCACAAGGAGCATGCCAACCTGACCCGGAAAGTCAAAAGCAGCAGCCAGCAGTAGGAGGAGACTGTCCCTTGCCCCTTTTTTAAAGACTTCTGGGGGGTGGGAATTGGGAGTTGGGTTTTTTGGACTTTTCACGGACATTGTTGGGGTTAGGGAGTGGGGGTGGGTTGGGTCTTGCGGGAGATTATTTTTGTTAGGGATATAAATATACTTTAAACTTTATTTTAGCATATGTGTTTTTTTTACTGCTTTTGAGGCTGGTGGGTGGGGGTTTAACAGTAAGTTTGTTTTCCTGAAACTTAAGTGGCATCTTGATTCAAGTTGTGTAATTAATTGCCCAAATGTTTTCAAAACTAAGTGCCTCTCATAGAGTAAGTGAATTCAATAGTCCTAGGACTTTACTAGAACTAGCGTCATTCTCTCGTCTCTCCTAATACTCCATTATACTTCCTCCCCCAAACGCTTTCTTACCTGTAATTTGTGTTTGGAAATAGGGCTAGGCACAGGGCTGGCTGCACGGCAAATGGCGATTAAGGTTGGCAATCCTGGGCGGATGAAATGTCATCATTGCGGTGGTACTAGTGGTGTTACACAGTGGCAGTTGCAGCATCTGAAAAAAAAGAAAATGAAAACTTGTTTGTCCTTACCTTAGCATTAGAATGGTACAATAGAGAATAGCAGGTGACAGTACACTAGAACAGTGCCACAATGTAGCCTAACAAATGGTAAAGTATTGAAAGTATAACCAATCAATCAATCAATCAAGGCATTTATATAGTGCGCTACTCACCCAGAGGGTCTCAAGGCGCTTGGGGGGGGGGGGTCTGCTATGCTCGAACAGCCAGGTCTTGAGCTGCTTCCTGAAGGAGAGGTGGTCCTGGGTGAGGCGAAGGTGGGTGGGGAGGGAGTTCCATGTCTTGGCGGCCAGGTAGGAGAAGGACCTTCCTCCTGTGGTGGCTCTTCGGATGCGGGGGACAGCTGCAAGGGCTTGGCTGGTCGATCGAAGCTGGGGGGTCGGAGTGTAGAAGTTGAGTCGGTTGTTGAGGTATCCTGGGCCTTGGTTGTGCAGGGCTTTGTGTGCGTGGGTGAGGAGTCGGATCATGATTCCCTTGTTGATCGGGAGCCAGTGCAGGTCTCGGAGATGTGGCTGTGTCAGGGGATGTCCAGGATGAGTCTTGCTGAGGCGTTCTGGATCCGCTGAAGTCTCTTCTGGAGTTTGGCCGTGGTTCCGGCGTAGAGGGAGTTGCCGTAGTCCAGTCAGCTGGTGACGAGGGCCTGGGTGACCGTCTTCCTAGTCTCGGTGGGGATCCACCGGTAGATCTTTCGTAGCATGCGCAGGGTGTTGAAGCATGACAAGGAGACGGCGTTGACTTGTCTGGTCATGGAGAGGGAGGAGTCCAGGATGAAGCCCAGGTTTCGTGCATGGTCCGTTGGTTTGGGTGCCCTGCCCAGGGCAGGGGGCCACCAGGAGTCGTCCCAGGTGGAGGGCGAAGATCCCAGGATAAGGACTTCCGTCTTGTCTGAGTTCAATTTCAGGTGGCTGTTCATCATCCATTCGGCTACGTCTTTCATCCCTTGGTGTAGGTTGGCTCTGGCGGTGTCGGGTCGTTGGTCAGGGAGAGGATCAGCTGGGTGTCGTCGGCGTAAGAGATGATGTTGAGGTTGTGCTGGCGTGCGATGGCCGCAAGGGGGCTCATGTAGATATTGAAGAGGGTGGGGCTGAGAGATGAACCCTGGGGGACTCCGCAGATGACTTCGGTGGCCTCTGATTTGAACGGGGGGAGGGGGACTTTCTGTGTCCTTCCTGCGAGGAAGGAGGTGATCCATTCTAGTGCCTTCTCTTGGATTCCGACATTGCTGAGGCGCTGTGCTAGGGTGCGGTGGCAGACAGTGTTGAATGCTGCAAAGTAACTAGTACTTGCGTTGAATTTCTTTGACATTGGCTACTACTACAAGAAATAGTACCGAAGGTGAAGGACACAGCAGCGTAATAATTTGCCACGTCTATGAGGAGGATGTTCTTGATTACCAATCAAGTTGATGGCGCACATGAAAATCTGCTTTCATTTGCCAATAGTGACTGAGTGTCAAGCTGAGTAAGAATAGAATATATCCTCGGATTCCTTCACCAGCCTGTTGCTATGACCTTATCCTCCCCAGCAACTGTGTGGAATTATTGCTGTCATTTAGTCACACATCAATCAAAACCACACAGCCCGGGGGAAGAGGGTTAGGGTTTGGAAAATGGATGGGAATGGGGGATTTTGGGAAAGTTTTGTTGAGAGAAAAAAAAGCACAGCATGGACAAACAATACTTGAAGATAAAGAAATCTTTGGGTACAAAGCTAACCATAAATATTTAAGTGACATAAAGGAAGTGCATGCACTACTGCATGCATGGTTACTGAAAAGTAAGTAGTACTTTCGACATCTGTGAATGAAAGAATGAGACAGTACAGGGCTGCAGTACTAATTATGCGTTTTCACTTGCCTATCTCTGCACTCAGAGAAACACTTCTTACATTAAATTAGGTTTAAAAATAGCACAAGTAAAACTTATAGAATGGCTGTAGGGATGAATTTAGAAGCAGAAATCAAAGAAATGCAGAGTCACACTCATAGAATTTCACAGCAATAACATTACTTAAAAGATAATTAGAAAAGAACGGATACTGTATCTGTATGTTGTTGTAGATGTCCTGTTGAAAAGTTGCATGCATCAAACCATTCCTCTTATTAGCGGGACTCCTCCATTTCAGCTGGCTCTCCGTCCATCAATGTTGGTGACCAGAAGACACCCTGTCCACTGTCTGCCTGGCGGATGCTGAATCGCGGATCGCTAATGTGAAGCCTGACTTCATCCTTTTTTTCCCATTGCACAGACTGAAACCCGGCCTGTAATTATTGATGGAAAAACAGGAAGTGATATTAGAACACCACTGACAAATAAATATAAGGTATGTACGCTGTGTAGTGCAAAAAGTCACACTTTGAGTTTCCTAATAGACAGTACAATATTTTTGAAAGTGCGTACTCTGTCTGAGTCTCCTTTTGAAGGATAAATAAGTATGGGTGAATTAATTTAGCGGATCTTTCCCCTCAAGCTAGGTGTACTGTAAACTGTGTTTTAGAACAAAATTAGACCTTCCCAGCAGTGCTCCCAGACCCTTACTAAACCCAGTCGCAAAAATGTAGAAGACCCCCAAACAGATCTCAAAAAACGAGGCCTAGTAGAAAAATGGTGACAAAACGTACTTTGAAAGTAAAGTAGGGACAAATCCCCCCTTACCCACCATGGATTGTATTCAAACCACTTGCAAGCAAGCAAAGGTATCCATACCCAGCATCGCTCCAAGACTCGCAAACCCCCCCACAAACAGCCCCCCGCCCAAACACATGCAATACAATACTGCTAACCCTAACAAGCCCTAAGTTAAGAATAGTGAAAACGCTTTCTTTAACTAGGCCAAATCCCCCCATTCCGACCATGGATTTTCTTCAAAACACTTGCAACCAAGATTACACATTCCCACGAGTGCTGTAAGACCCCAGAATCCAGTTGCAAATATCTAGAACACCCTCAAACACATGGAATACTGCTGCTAGTGCTAACCCTAACGAACCCTAAGTTACAAAAAATGCCAAAAGGCTTTTCAGCATGGATTTTGTCAAAACCACTTTTATCCGGTATTAGACCTTCCCAGCAATGCCCCAAGACCCGCCAACCCACACGCAAAAAAGCACAACACCCCCAGACAGCCAAAAAGCAAAAATGGAAAATATCATACTTACAATATTTTTCGGCCTTCTGTCCAAACGTGCTGTACAGCTAGGCCATAACTCCCGTTTTCCACCATGGATTTCCTGAAAAACAAATGCAATCAAAATTAGACTGTGCCAGCAGTGCTCCCAGACCCCAAAACCCACCCACAAACACCCGGAACCCCCCCAAAGAGCACCTCAAAGACAAGCAAGTCAGCAAAAATGCAAAAATAATTTGCCTCCGATTTTGTCCAAACAACACCAAGAAGCCCCCCAAACAGGCCTCCGAAAACATGATAGTGAGCAAAAAGGCAAATACATTTTTAAGTCTGATTTTGTCCAAACCACTTTTATCCGGTATTAGACCTTCCCAGCAATGGCCCCAGAGCCGTCAACCCAGGCGAAAACAAGTAGAATACCCCCAAACAGCCAAAAAGCAAAAGTACAAAAATGGGGACAGTCATTTTCAGGCCAATTTCCAAAATCACTCCGCGCGCGCTCTGCAGCTAGGCCCTAACTCCCCTTTGCCACCATGGATTTTCTTCAAACCTCTTGCAATCAAAAGTATCCATACCCCGCAGTGCTCCCAGACCCCGAAACCCACCCAGAAACACCAGGAAGCCCCCCAAACAGGCCCCCAAAAACATGATAGTGAACAAAAAGGCAAAAACGTTGTCAAGTCTGATTTTGTCCAAGCCTCTTTTATCCGGTATTAGACCTTCCCAGCAATGCCCCAAGACCCGCCAACCCACCCCCAAAAAAGCACAACACCCCCAAACAGCCAAAAAGCAAAAATGGAAAATCTCATACTTACAATATTATTCGTCCTTCTGTCCAAACGCGCTGTGCAGCTAGGTCATGACTCCACTTTTCCACCATGGATGTCCTAGAAAACAAATGCAATCAACATCAGACTGTGCCAGCAGTGCTCCCAGACCCCGAAACCCACCCACAAACACCAAGAAGCCCACCAAACAGGCCTCCGAAAACATGATAGTGAGCAAAAATGCAAAAACCTTTTTAAGTCTGATTTTATCCAAACCACTTTTATCCGGTATTAGACCTTCCCAGCAATGACCCCAGAGCCGTCAACCCAGGCGAAAACAAGTAGAAGACCCCCAAACAGCCAAAAAGCAAAAGTACAAAAATGGGGACTTAGTCATTTTCAGGCCAATTTCCAAAATCACTCCGCGCGCGCTCTGCAGGTAGGCCCTAACTCCCCTTTGCCACCATGGATTTTCTTCAAACCTCTTGCAATCAAAAGTATCCATACCCAGCATTGCTCCCAGACCCCGAAACCCACCCACAAACACCAGGAAGCCCCCCAAACAGGCCCCCGAAAACATGATAGTGAGCAAAAAGGCAAAAACTTTTTCAAGTCTGATTTTCGCCAAACCACTTTTATCCGGTATTAGACCTTCCCAGCAATGGCCCCAGAGCCGTCAACTCACCTGCAAAGAAATAGAACACTCCCACAAGTGCAGAGTCTTTCTTCATTGGGCGTAATCCAGCCCTCTGCTTTGAGGGAAATAGGAGTCTGGAGGAGTAGGATAGCGGAGCATGTTCTTGTGAACTTGTGAACCTGAGGAATGCAGACTGCGGCACCTTCAAATCAATAAGCAAATAAGTGAAGACAGTTCTGCTGATGGGCTTGTTTTTGTAATTAGGTGATTAAAGTTTTTATTTATATTGACTTTGCAAAACAAAGAAAGACATACACACAGGAATAAAAGTTAATAAGGACGAAAAAGAAAGTTATTGATTCATTGGCTCATTTTCAGGGCTCGGTGTCAGGGAAGAAGAGTTCGTCCTCATACTCTGCGAATTTAGGCAGGAGTAGGTCACCTAACAGAGAAGAAATTCCCTCACCTAAGTTGGTGTCATCCTCGTCTTCTTCCGGCGTGTATTCTCGTACTTTGTAATCTGGTGGTATGAGGTGCTGATTCATCTTGATCATTGTTAACCTCTCCACATTTTTGGGCGAGAGACGGGTCCTTTTGCCAAGTTACAATGCCACCAGCAGCACTGAAAACACGTTCAGAAGACAGGTTGGAGATCTCTGGCCACAATTCTTTTTTCCCATGCCAATACGCCAATGGGTCATCATGAACATAGACCTCTGTTGAATCATTCAGATAGTCCTGCACCATCGACTCAAGGTTCCCCACGGTTCCTCCACTTTGCTTACTTTTTGCTGGGACCTTTTGAGAAGCAAACCCAAGCTCAGTTAGCCAATGCTCTTCTTCACACAATGTTCCTGTTGTGTCTGGTGCAGACGATCCGGTTTGCTTGTCTTTAACGGCTGAGAGGTCACTTCTGCCACAGCCACAGGTGCAGAAGTAGATTCTTTTGACTCGGGATGCCCTGCTGATGCTGATGTACTGCCTTTTCCTTCAATTTCCTGCTGTTCTCTTTCAAACCGAGTGGTTGACACAGCTAGCCAATGTTTGTACTTTGTAACTTTTGCGCCATCAAAAGGAAAGAATATTCTGCCTGCCAGTGCCTTTTTGTACCGTGGATACAGAATAGTAGCACAAATGTAATGCTGTTCTAAGTGGATCATTTGAAGACGTTCATCGCCAAGTAGGCGCTGTAATATTTCTCCACCAGATCAAAAGCTTCTTCTTTTCTTCATCTTTTGAAACATAGAAGACACCGCCTTCAGTTGGAGCTCAGCATCTATCCTCAGGTCCTTCATAGCTGTACCAAGTGTTAAGAAATACTGATCGACTACCGTAAACTGCTCATACAGATGCTCAAGCATGTAGAAGGTTGAGTTCCAACGTGTTGCCACCTCCTGGATGAGTGCTTTCACTGGCAGTCGACGTTCATGTTGCAGGCCCCTCAGATGCTTCCCGACCTTAAAAGAATGGCTGAAATGTGTGCACATTCTTCGGCAGGTGGTCAGTAACTCGCACACTGGACTTTCTTCACTCAAGAATTTTTTAACAACCAGGTTTATACAGTGCGCCAAACACGGCACTCTGAAATATTTACCCAGTTCCATGGCCTTAACTACATTGGCGCCATTGTCCGTGGAAACATAACCAATCTTGCCTTTCTTTTGGGGCCAGCCATTGAAAGACCTTTATGTTAAACTCCTTCAAAATGTTTTCTCCTGTATGACTTGTCTCCATGCCAAACATGGCTAGTGTTTCATGTTTACGAGCAGATTTAAAACGTTGTCCGGGTCAACACCTGCCCTTAGCTTTGCTGTAACTCCTGAAAAAGAGACCCAGTGTGCAGTGATGCACATGTAATCCGTGCCTGCGCCACTGGTCCACATGTCTGTTGTCAGATGTATAGTGTGAACAGCACTCTTCTGCAAAGCTGCCCCAATTACCTCCAGCACATCTGCATGTAGTGCTGGAACCGCAACTCTGGCAAAATAGAACCGGCTAGGAACCTTCCATTTAGGGCTGAGCGTTGCCACTAATTCAAGAAAACCAACCCCTTCCATAAAAGAAATAGGGAGAAGGTCCAGAGCTAGCATTTTAGCCAGCTTAGTGTTATACAGACGCGTCCCTGGGTGGTTGTGTTCAAATGGCGCTTCTAAAAACAACATGCTTCTAATGGTGGGCTGGACCATGATTTTACAGGATGATGATGATGACTTCTTCGACCCAGTTACGCTCTGTGATGATGAACTTTTTCGCATTGGTGTCTCACTCTCTCCCACACTCTTAGTGTGGCTCACAGGGGGTGTGCTGCTGACAGGGGTACTGGGTGTAAGTGAAGAAATGTTTGACGCTTCTTCCTCCTCGTCATCATCAGATTAAACATCAACGTATACAGTTTGTTGACTTCCAATTCGGGCTTCCTTGATCTCCTTTAGGTGCGCATGCCATTGGACAGTGTGCTGTCTCTCAAGATGACCTCTCTGGCCTCCGGTTCCATAGTTGGTCCCAAGCTTACCACGACTAACTGTAAGCTTACAAATGCTACAAATGGCTATGTTGTCCCTTGTTGTGCAAACACTAAAGAAGTCCCAAACTGCGGACTGGTGGTCATGCTGCTAATGCCAGATGAAGTGGAGGATGTGTGTTGCCGAACTTTACTACGTTGTGCACTTGCACTACCACTAATTGAGGTCGAGGTGAATGGAGGTCCCTTCTGGCGAGAAAGAAATATGGAAGCATAGGTGGTGGTGTACTAGTTAACTCCAATGATGGTGTTCCCATTGCCTCCTCGTCAACAACATCACGCTCAGCAGCTTTTCGGGCTAGGGTCAAAATGTCTGTTTGCTGCATGCCCGCTGAGGCTGGAGTGGCGTGTATGATGACTGCGTCGTCGGCTTGAGAGTCTTCATCAGCAGGAGTAGTATACGCCACTTTTTCAGCGTCATCATCACACCCCATAACTATGAGTCTTTCGGGGACCTTCCTTTTACGCTTAGCTACCTTTGTCAGATCATGGTGTGCCTCAATCTCAGACGGCAGTGGTGGTTCCCAATTGTCATCCATATCATCAGAAGGAAGGGGGCTTGAAGAAGATGTAGACACCATTCTTGATATTTTCCTTGCTAGGGATGTGGAAGACAATGAATGATCAGGAGGAGTGGCTTCCTCAAATGATAGCTCGGCTTGAATGTTGATTTCCTGGTGTGCCCCTACTTCGGGAGGAACAACTATTGTGGGCACTTGTGCCCCTCCATGCACCTCAACTTGCGCATCTCCTTGTGCTGCCTCTCCTTCCACATGTACTTGGGCTTGTACTTGCACATGTGGTTGCTGTTGCAGCTGTGGTTGTTGAATACTCATCAGCTGAGTTACAACAATCTGTGTTGATTGAGGGACATTGCTGCTACTTTCTTGCGATGAGCCAACATCACTGGTCGATGGTGATTGAACAACTAGACTAAGTGCCTCTGCTGCACTCAAGGGCTTGGACTTAAGTTGGCCTGGTGGTGGTGGCACTGAGCCCAATGGAGCGGGGGTGCTGCTCCCATCTTGGTCCCCAGCAGATCACGCTGCTGCTGCAGGCGTACTTTTTTTTTATTCCCAAAAATGTGGCGGGCGGCACACCAGTCTCCTTGGTAACTTGCTTCTTCTGCTCCTTACTGGAAACTTTCTTGCTAGAGGAGCTACGGGGAACTTTTTTTGGGGCCATCTTCTTCAGATGTCAGAACAGCAGGCCACAGTTGCACGAGTTGCAGAGTTGTCTTGTCTGTGGCCACACGTGACGTCGCGTGACGTTATGCTGCACACACACCGCTGCAGGACTTCTTCCTGGCACTGGTGGTTCTCTTGTGCACCTAAAAGCAATGGAAGACAGAGGAACATCAGTTACACACCCCAAAAAGTCGAAAAACACATAAAAATCAGCACAATCCTTTGCCATCCATGCCCACAATGATGTTTACATTAAAGAGTGCCCAATCGCAGGGATGCATTTACACTCGAGGTAATGCACTCAACCTTTCAATAAATATCCGGCGTATTCGGACAGTTACGTCACCTGCTGGAGCACCAAAAAACTCACCTTCAACTTACATACCTTTTGAACATTATCTTTATCACTAAACCAGTGCTGTGCGCCGTGCCTACACACCTTCTTGATTCTACGCACACTGCCCAACAGGCAGGCAGCACGCCAACCTTTCATACCATTAAAAATGCAATACGAAGAAATATCCAAATCTACTGAAGCACGAGCCAGCGTATTGGCATTCGGCTCTGAAGAAACGGAACGCATTTACGCACTTATCAATGAAGACCGAACACAAGCCACTACAAGCAGGACCAAGGAGCAATGTGTTAAACAATTATTGTACCTTTCTAAACGAAGAGTCAACCAGAAGCTTCACGCAAACACACTAATTAAGTACCACAAGGCGCTACGCATACCCAGAGGTCTCCGGATAGCACTAAAACCCTCCTTATGTAAGAACTCAAAAGCTTTCCAAGAAAGATGGAATGCCATCTTGAACAAGTGTAGCCTGGATCTTATCCTGCTCATCGTGGAGGAACTATCAGAAAAACTTTCTGAACTTTCTAAAGAAATCACAGATATTGAAAACGAATTGAAAGAGGCAATCAACCCCGAAGAATTAACAATAATCTTGGAAGACATTAATAAACAGTTGGACAAACACACTAAAGAAATAAATGAACGCAAAATCCGGAAATTCCGCCAGGATACACTGGATTACAAATTAGGGGAAGTCTACACGTGGGCAGACGTCTATGCCCAACGTAGACGAAATAAGCCTTACAGTCAGAACACCGACACCTCCTCGTCAGGAAGCGACACTTCTAATCGCCCACCTAGAAAAACAACAGCGGAAGAAACGACCGCCCCAGAAACAAGAAGCCAAAAACCAACACAAACTCCAACTGATGCTAACTCCACCATCCCTGAGCCTTTTTTAGAATCAGGCCCAGACACAACCGACGACCCAGGCGGGGCAAAAGGGCAGGAAAAAGAAACAACAAACATCCAACAATCCGCAAAGACCAAATCGAAAGTGAGGAAGAATCGCTAGTCATTAACATCTCGGACACTCAACTCAAAGATCACGAAACCAATGTACTACAGAAGGGGATGTCATTCATACCCACCAGCAACACCAACCTTCTCGAGTTGGAAGTTAGCACTTTCAAGTTCACTCGTAAATTACGATTGAGACACTTCTTCGATAAAGTACTAGAACCTCCAATTGAAACCAAACCAGACTTACTATTAGGCTTAAGACCATCTAGTACCTACATGCCTCCACTAAGCCACAAGAGCATTGACACATTTGAGACGCTGGTAAAGCAAGATATCTCAAAGATCAACTTTCGTAAAAAACACAAACAAAACTTAACAATCAAAGACAAGGATACTCTAAGGAAGATTGCCAATAATACCTCAATCAAATGCCTAAAAGCTGACAAAGGAGGAGCCTTAGTCATCTTAAACTCGGATTTATACTACCAAAGAGTCAATGAACATATTAAAGACCAGGACACCTACATGCCATTAAGCGGGAACCCAACAGGACAATTTAAAGCTGACTTAATGTCACTGATCAATAAAGCTTTTGACGACGAAATCATAGATGACAGAACAAAAAGTTTCTTGACAGTTGAACATCCAAAAAGCCCAACTATCACTATGTTACCTAAAATTCACAAAAACCTCAGAAATCCACCATTTCGTCCAATCGTGTCCACAAGAGGGTCAATACATGAACCGATTGGCAAATTCATTGACCGATACCTCCAACCATCCGTCACCAATCTCAAAAGCCACATCAAAGATACCACTGATTTCCTTACTAAACTCTCTTCAATATCCATCAATGAAAACGAACAAATAATCTTGTGCACAGCAGACGTCAAAAGCCTGTACACCTCCATTCCACACAGCGGTGGCATTGAGGCAGTGGAAAAAGCCCTACTACACAGCGACATCACGGAACAACTTCAAACTTTCATCCTTGAGTTAATGATATTTACTCTTTACCACAGTTACTTTTTACATGATCAAAGCTGGTATTTAAAAATGTCTGGAATGGCCATGGGAAACTGCGCAGCACCGACCTATGCCAATATCTACATGGGTGAATTCGAACTCAACCACATCTACTCTGACAGCAACTGGACAAACATACTGAAATTTTACGCACGTTATATAGATGACCTGTTTTTCGTGTGGAAAGACTCTCGAGAGAACCTAGAAGCTGCCCTTGAAAACTTAAACTCCAAAGACCATCGGATTATGCTCACATGGAATATCAGCAATGAAGAAATCACTTTCCTTGACGTACTTATAAGATCTACAAACCAAGGCTTACAAACAGACCTATATCGAAAAAGCACTGATCGCAACAACACCTTGCACTATTCTAGCTTTCATCAAAATTCCCTGAAAAAACACCTTCCCTTCAGCCAAATGCTGAGGATCAAACGCATCGTATCGGATCCAGAAACCAGTATCCAACAAATGGAAAACATGGCTAAAAGGTTCATTAAAAGAGGATACCCCAAAGAGACTATTGACGAGGCCATAACACGTGCCTCCATCATTCCACGTGCGGAAGCCCTGAAGGGCACCTCAAAAAAGGATAACAAAAGACTAGTACTGATCAGTAGGTATTCCACATCCAGTCAAACATTCAGAAGCATTATAACGAAACATTGGCGTATCCTATCCTCTGAACCGGAATTCGGTGATTTGTTCAAAGAGACACCTATCTTCGCTTACACCCGAGCGGAGAACATCAAAGAAACTTTATCTTGGAAGATCCCTGAACATTGCACATACACGGGTACCCGTCCATGTCATCCTTGCAATAACTGCAATAAAATCATAAAAGGCAACACAATCAATCATCCCATGAGGGGATTTGAAATAAAATTGAAAGTTAATGCAACATGCGATTCATGCAACTTAATTTATCTGCTGAAATGCCCGTGCGGCATGATCTACGTGGGCTAAACAACTAGGAAGATTAAAACTCGAGTTAATGAACACAAATCCAACATTAGAACTAAAAATGTGAAATCCAGCATTGCTGTTCATTTTCTCGAAGCCAACCACAATGTGGCACAACTTAAATTTCTCGTTCTAGAAATGGTACCTAACACAGAAGGAAGAGACACCAACAAAACCCTTCTTCAAAGAGAAACATCCTGGATCTACAGACTTCAGGCCATGAAGCCTCATGGCCTCAATGACCGTTTGGAACTGAGTTGTTATCTTTAGTACCTTTCAGGCACATGTCATACACTTTACCACCTATATTGGTCTGTTATGCTTGTTCCTCCGCTCCACCACTAACCCAGCCACTTTCTACCCCTCACTTTCCACTCCACTCTATGATGGCCGCCCAGTTGATGACTATCCATTCAGCCCGTTTTTTATGTTTACCATTTTTGTCTTCATGACGCCAACACTCACTGAGCTTTCCGCTCGAGAACTTCATGGAGTTTTCAGAACTCCGTTTGTCCTTTCAACCCACCCGCGGTAACTCCGCACTAAGACATCAACCAACTCCGTAAGTTTTTCTTTCCTTCACTGAGCACATTTCTGCATGCTCTGATAACAGTCGGCTCTAACGCAGCCTTTGTTTGACCTTCGTTTTATCCAGGCTCTGCTAACTCGGGAACGGCAAAACTTTCGTAAGTCTCGCTTGCACGAGACATTTGATTATTCCGCATGCAACTCTGTTCTTAAAACATCCTTGACTTTCTTATAACTCTCCGAGCGTTAACTATAATATCAGCATGTGTACCACTGTCGATCCCATTCCAAGCACCACCCCTACCCCACCCGAGCACCCAACCTTCAATTTCACTTACCGTCTTATCCCACCCACCAGGCACATCCCATATTTTCTTCCCACCATTCTTTCTTAATGCATGACACGTCGTTTTCATCCGTAAAGCATGCACTCTATGCACCCACCACCGTCACACTGTATTTTACATAATGTTATAACTATGATTGCAATATATTGATGAGCTCGTAATGTTGTATTTTTTGTAGTGCTCCTTGACAAAGAGCCTTCCGGCTCGAAATGCATCGGAGCTCGCATGTTTAAAAACCTTGGTTTCATCATAAACTTTAAATTTGGGAAAAGTTTGAACAATGAAAACTGAGAATGTATCAGTTCTTACAAAAACTTACAAGTAAACTTCAACCTTGAACTTTGTGTGTATATTCATTGGTTATACTTACTGGAGTCGATTGTTTACTTACAAACGAATCACTATTGAGTGCCTAATCGCAGGGATGCATTTACACTCGAGGTAATGCACTCAACCTTTCAATAAATATCCGGCGTATTCGAACAGTTACTTCACCTGCTGGAGCACCAAAAAACTCACCTTCAACCTACATACCTTTTGAACATTATCTTTATCACTAAACCAGTGCTGTGCGCCGTGCCTACACACCTTCTTTACATTAAAGAGACCCCACAGAAAGACTCAGTCCATGCACCACTCACTAGCCCTCGGCAAAAGTCTCCAACAGCAGCCAAAAAAATCAAAAAACACAGAAAAATCAGCACAATCCCATGCAATCCATGCCCTCAATGATGTTTAAATTCAAGGCACCCAACAGAAAGACTAGGCCCATGCACCACTCACTACCCCTGGGCAAAAGGCCCCAACAGCAGCCAAAAAAATCGAAAAACACACAACAATCACCACAATCCAATGCCATCCATGCCCTCCATGATGTTTAAATTCAAGACACCCCACAGAAAGACTAGGCCCATGCACCACTCACTACCCCTGGGCAAAAGGCCCCAACAGCAGCCAAAAAAATCGAAAAACACAGAAAAATCAGCACAATCCCATGCCATCCATGCCCTCAATGATGTTTAAATTCAAGACACCCCACAGAAAGACTCAGTCCATGCACCACTCACTACCCCTCGCTCGATACGTGATCACGGCGTACTCGCTTTGAGAAACTCTCGCTGTGCAAGGTGGCAAGCCGCGATGACGTAATCACGGTCGCCAAAATCCCACGGGATCCCGCAGCAAGATCCAAAATGGCGCAGCACACGCAAAATATCAAGAAAAACAACTCGGCAAACGCTGAATGACGGTAGTGAACGCCACTCGCCGCAATATTGTATCACCAAGCAAAAAAATCCGCTGCGTGCGAATTTGCGGATTTTCGGCAAATTCGCGAGAGTTCGCGGATTGCGAATTTACCAAAAATCCGCAAATTCCGCGAGCGGAACGGATTTTACGCCCATGCTTATACGTCTGTATAACGCAAAGCTGGCTAAAATGCTAGCCCTGGACCTTCTCCCTTTTTCTTTCGTGGAAGGGGCGGGGTTTCTAGAATTAGTGGCAACAGTCTGCCCTAAATGGAAGGTTCCTAGCCGGTCCTATTTTGCCAGAGTTGCGGTTCCAGCACTACATCAATATGTGCTGGAGGTGATTGGGGCAGCTTTGCAGAAGAGTGTGGTTCACACTGTTCACTTGGCAACAGACATGTGGACCAGTTGCCAAGCCCTTGATTACATGTGCATCAGTGCACACTGGGTCTCTTTTTCTGGGGTTAGAGACAAGTCAAGTGCAGGTGTGGACCCGGACACACTTTTTCAAGCTACTCGTAAAGATGCCACATTAGCCATTTTTGCCATGGGGAAATCTCATACTGCAAAAAACATTTTGGAGCAGTTTAACAGTAAGGTCTCTGAATGGTTGCATCCAAGAAATCGCATAGTTGGTTATGTTTCCACGGATAATGGCAGTAATATAGTTAAGGCCATGCAGGATGGTGAGTACTTCAGAGTACCGTGTTTGGCGCACAGTATTAACATCGTGGTGCAAGATTTCTTGAAAAATTAAAACACAGTCAGGAAGTTACTGACCACCTGCCGAATAATCTGCACACATATCAGCCATTCTTTTAAGGCCCGGAAGCAGCTGAGGGGCATTCAACATGAACGTAGACTGCCAGTCAAAGGACTCATCCAGGAGGTGGCAACACGTTGGAAATCACCTTTTACATGCTTGAGCTTCTGTCTGAGCAGTGCATGGTAATCAATGATTATGTCTTTCAACAGGGTTCTACTATGAAAGATATGAGGCTAGAGTTGGAGGAATGGAAGCTAGTTAAAAGCCTGACAGACATGCTTCGTCCTTTTGAGGTCTTCCCGCGTGAAGTCATCAGGGAGGACTGTTCTTTGGGCAAAGCTATCCCATTGTTGGTCATGCTAGAGCACCAACTGAAGGTGGTGTCTTCAACGTTCAGAGATGATGGTGAAAAGCAAGACGCATATCAGTTGGTGGAGAGTTTATTAAGCTGCCTAGTTGCCAATGAAAGGCTTAAAAACATACATACAGAACAACATTACATTTGTGCCACTATTCTGGATCCACGGTACAAAAAGGCACTGGCTAGCAAAGCATTCATTCCTTTTGATGAAGCAGATGTTTCAAAGCACAAACATTGGCTAGCTGTGTCAGCCACTTGGTTCGAAAAAGATCTGCAGAAAATTCAAGGAGCCGGCAAAAGTCCAACTGAATCAGCAGGCCATCCGGCATCAAGTTCCACTTCTGAATCTGTGGGCGAAGGGAGTCACTTTCCCTCACAGCCGTTAACGACACCAGCAGCAACCGTATCATCATCCTCACCTGCACCAGGCCCAGCCATGATATTGTCGGAGGCGGATTGGCTAACTCATCAAGGGTTTGCTCGTTCCAGTGCTGCAAAGGCCACAGATGGTATGCAAAGTGGAGCAACCGTGGAGAACCTTGAGTCAATGGTGCAGGCCTATCTGGATGACCCAACAGAGGTCTTTGTTAATAAGAACCCATTGCTGTATTGGTACAGGAAAATGCCTTTTTGGCCACTGATCACCAACCTGGCTCTAAATTATTTGTCTTGCCCACTCGCAAGTGTGTCTTCTGAACGTGTTTTCAGTGCTGCTGGTGCCATTGTAACTTCAAAAAGGACCCGCCTCTCGGCCAAAAATGTGGAGAGGTTCACACTGATCAAGATGAATCAGCACTTCATACCACCAGATTACAAAGTACGTGAATGCACGCAGGAAGAAGAGGACACCGATTTAGATGACAGAAGTTCTTCTCTGTTACCTGACCTACTCTCATCTCAATTCATGGAGTTTGAGGACGAGCTCTACTTCCCTGACACCGAGCCCTGAAAATGACTTCCTTTTTTTCATCCTTATTCACTTTTATTCCTTTGTGTCTTTCTTTGTTTTGCAACTTTTACCACATCAAAACTCTAATCACCTAATCACAACAAGTCCATCAGCAGCACTGTCTTCATCTTATATTCCTTATTTATTTGAAGGTGCCGCAGTCTGTATTCCTGAGGTTCACAAGTTCACAACTCAATCATGCTCCTCTATACTCCTCCTCCAGACTACCCCTATCCATTTCCCTCAAGGCAGATGGATGGATTACGACGAGTCCCCTCAAGTGGGACTGAAATTACTGACTGACTACATGCTTGCTGATTGCTGACAGAGTTACTTCTGATATTGACAGGAGAGGCTCCCCTGTGGGCCCTCACTTTCCGAAGGAGATGCGGACAAAAAGTAGAACAAGTAATGAATAATTGAGAAGATGGCATGCAGTGGACAGCAATGGCTGTCTGGCTCTGAGGATACCAATTGCTGTTTGTTTTTTGTGCATGAAATGATAAATCATATCTCTTGGCTTAGTTATTATTTAATCTTTTACACAGTAATTGTAACTCATGTCAACTACTCTGTTATTTTTACCTTGTTTAATTCAAATTGTACTTCAAATTCAGGGGCCACTATGTTGCATTTCACAATATGCAAAATGTCCTTGGAGCGGGTCTCACTTTCCAATATACCATGATGATTGATTAAATAATATATCTTTTTTCTTTACAGTCACTCACTGGGATGGATGGATCATCAGCATCGGTTTAAGGAACAACTATGTCCAATTAGTGAGTGGCAAACAGGTAAACCAGTCTACAACAACTACTACAGCAGAACTACATGTCTGTCTATTCGTGGTATGTAGTGGTCGAGGGCGAGGCAGTGTACTGTTGTTGTTATGCCAGGCAGAGTCCACTCTAGACAGCAGTTCATGTAAAATTGGGGCTATGTGGCTTGCTGCATACAATTAGATAAGCTTTGTCTGTCTGACAAAGAGCCTAGGTATGCTACATCAAGTTGCTTCACTCAGTGGTGCTTGCCTTGACCGTCTGCATGGCACTGCCTCAAGCTTGGGCCAAATATCCATTATGTTTGGAAAATTTGCTGTTTTTCAGTATTTCGCAAATCTCCCGAAATTACCAAAAAATCGCAAATTCTTGAGCGGAATGTATTTTTGGCCCATGCTACATCCTCCTGATGTAGCATACCTAGGCACTTTGACACAGACAGACAAAGCATATCTAGGGTTTAGGGTTCAGTGCGATTTACTAGGGTTTTTGGGTTTAAGTTGGTATGGTTCACGCTGAGTCTAGGGCTCGGGGCCAGATGCAGGCTCGTTCATAATGATGTTGGCAAGGTTTTAGGGGGGTTTGGTGTTCTTTTGTCCAGAATTGGCAGAATGTTGGCCTTTTAGGGTGTTTTGCGGGCGCGTGTGTTTGGGTGAAAACTAGTCATAGACCTTCTTCTTCTTCTTCTTCTTCTTCAAAGAGCGATGTGGTTCGATTTTGTTCTGCCGTGCGGAGATTCTTGTGAATCGCTGGAACAAGTGACTGTCCAGGTAAGTTTCAAGAGGATCAAAGTAGTGGAAGCGCTGAAAACAGCAATGTTTTGTGAACAGCGCAATTTGCCATGTTTTGAATATACCAGTTTTGCATGTTTTTTGGCGGGTGTTTGGGGGTGTTCTAGATTTGTGGGGGTGGGTTGGGGGGCTGGGAGCACTCCTGGGATAGTCTAATTTTGATTGCGAGTGGTTTGAAGAAAATCCATGGTGGAAAAGGAGTGCTTGGGCCTAGTTGCAGACAGCATTTTGGCACAATTTAAACTGAGGCCTAGCAGTATTGCGTGCTTTTGGGGGGCTGTTTGGGGGTGTTCTAGATTTGTGGGGGAGGGTCTGGGGGTCTGGGAGCACTGCTGGGATAGCATAATTTTGATTGCAAGTGATTTGAAGAAAATCCATGGTGGGAAAGAGGAGTTAGGGCCTAGCTGCAGAGTGTGTTTGGACCGATGTTGACTGGTTGGCTGAAAATTTTCTAAGTATGAGTTTTTGCATTTTTGCTTTTTGCCTGTTTGGGGGTGTTCTGCTTTTTTGTGGGTGGCTGCAGGGGTCTGGGGGCATAACTGGGAAGGTCTAATATCGGAATCAAGTGGTTTGGACAAAATCCATGGTGAAAAAGTTTTTCTGTTTTTGCTCACTTGCCTGTTTTTGGGGGGCTGTTTGGGGGGCTTCTAGGTTATTGGGGGTGGGTTTTGGGGTCTGGGAGCACTGCTGGCGCAGTCTAATTTTGATTGCATTTGATTTTTCAGAAAATACATGGTGGAAAAGGGGAGTTAGGGCCTAGCTGCAGAGCGCATTTGGACTGAATTGAAGGTAGGCCCATTTTTGCTTTTTGCCTGTTTGGGGGTGTTCTGCTTTTTTGCGGGTGGCTGCTGGGGTCTGGGGCCATAGCTGGGAAGGTCTAATATCGGAATCAAGTGTTTTGGACCAAATCCATGGTGAAAAAGTTTTTCTGTTTTTGTTCACTTCCTTGTTTTTGGGGGGCTGTTTGGGGGGGGTTCCTGGTGTTTGGGGGTGGGTTTTGGGGTCTGGGAGCACTGCTGGCACAGTCTAATTTTGATTGCATTTGTTTTTCAGAAAATCCATGGTGGAAAAGGGGAGTTAGGGCCTCGCTGCAGAGCGTGCATGGAGTGATTTGGGAATGAGGCCTAAATTTTTCAAAGTGAGTTTTTCTGGTTTTACTTTTTGGCTGTTTGGGGGTGTTAAACTTGTTTCCCCCTGAGTTGACGGGTCTGGGGGCATTGCTGGGAAGGTCTAATACCGGATAAAAGTATTTTGGAGAAAATCCATGGTGGAAAAGCTTTCCACTTTTCAGAGGTTTTGCTTACTTTCGTGTTTTTGGGGGCCTGCTTGGGAGGGTTCCTGGTGTTTGGGGGAGTTGGGGGGTCTTGGAGCAACGCTGGGTATGGATAGTTTTGATTGCAAGTGGTTTGAAGAAAATCCATGGTGGCAAAGGGGAGTTAGGGCCTAGCTGCCGAGCCCGCATGGAGTGATTTGGGAATGAGGCCTAAATTTGTCTAAGTCCCCGTTTTTGCATTTGTGCTTTTTGGCTGTTTGGGGGTGTTAAACTTGTTTTTGCATAGGTTGACAGGTCTGGGGGCATTGCTGGGAAGGTATAATATCGGATAACAATGTTTTGGAGAAAATCCATGATGAAAACGTTTTTCACTTTTCAGAGTTTTTGCTCACTTTCGTGTTTTCAGGGGCCTGCTTGGGGGGGGTTCCTGGTGTTTGAGGGGGGTTGGGGTGGCTTCGCGAAATGCTGGGTATGGATAGTTTTGATTGCAAGTGGTTTGAAGAAAATCCATGGTGGCAAAGGGGAGTTAGGGCCTAGCTGCAGAGCGCACATGGAGTGATTTGGAAATGAGGCCTAAATTTGTCGAAGTCCCCGTTTTTGCATTTTTGCTTTTTGGCTGTTTGGGGTGTTACACTTGTTTTCACTTGGGTTGACGGGTGGGGGCATTGCTGGGAAGGTCTAATACCGGATAAAAGTTGTTTTGAGAAAATAAATCCATGGTGAAAAAGTTTTCCACTTTTCAGCAATTTTGCTCACTTTCGTGTTTTCGGGGGCTGCTTGGGGGGGTCCTGGTATTTGGGGGGGTTGGGGGTCTTGGAGCAATGCTGGGCATGCTTAGTTTTGGCTGCAAGTGGTTTGAAGAAAAACCATGGTAGGAAAGGGGCAATTTGACCTAGTTGAAGAAAGCGTTTGACACTATTTTTAACTTAGGGCTCGTATTGCATGTGTTTGGGGGTGTTCGAGATTTTGGCAACTGGGTTCTGGGGTCTACTCTTGGGGCACTTGTCGAGAAATGTCTAATTTTGGTTGCAAGTGGTTTGAAGAAAATCCATGGTGGAAAAGCCTCGGCGGGTCTTGGGCTAAAAATTCCACGGACTCGATAATTCTCGCTCTGGTGCCTTCTCGACTCACGGGTTCACACTCTGCAACTCTGGGCAATAGCTTGCTTAATCTCCACAACGGCCCCTCGCGGCGGGATGCCTGACTTTCACCTTGTGGATACCCGCTGGGGCTATCACACAGGGGAATATCAGGACGGGTTCCCTAAGCAAGCGCCGAGACACCCACTGCGGGTAGCTGTGCGCTATATAAGCTCAACTACATTTACATTTACATTTACATTTACAAAAGGAGGGATTTGGCCCTACTTTACTTTCAAAGTACGTTTTGTCACCATTTTCATCTAGGCCTCAGACATGTAGCAGTATCGCACGTTTTTTGGGGTCTGATTGTGGGCCTTCTAAATTTTTGCGACTGGGTTTAAGGGTCTGGGAGCACTGAAGTGAAGGTCTAATTTTGTTCTAAAATCGAAGTTTACAGTACACCTAGCTTGAGGGCAAAGATCCGCAAAATTCGCCCATACTTATTTATCCTTCAAAAGGAGACTCAGAGTACGCCCTTTCGAAACTATTGTACTGTCGATTCTGAAACTGAAAGTGTGACTTTTTGCACTACACAGCGTACGTACCTTATATTTTTTTCTCAGTGGTGTTTTAATATCACTTCCTGTTTTTGCATCAACATTTACAGGGCGGCTTTCACCCTGTGCAATGGAAAAAAGGATGAAGTCAGGCTTTACATTAGCGAGCCTCAATTCAGCATCCACCAGGCAGGCAGTGGACAGAGTGTCTTCTGGTCACCAACATTGATCGACGGAGCGTCAGATGGAATGGAAGAGTACCGCAAATAAGTGGAATGGCTGGATGCATGCAACTTCCCAAATTCAACAGGACAACTACAACAAAATTTAGTAACAGTATCCATTCATTTCTATTTATCTTTTAAGTAATGTTATTGCTGTGAACTTCTATGAGTGTGACTCTGCATCTCTTTGCTCTCTGCTTCTAAATTCATCCCTCAAGCCATTGTACAGTTTTACTTTGCTATTTTTCAAACTATTTAAATGAACGAAGTGTTTCTCTGAGTGCAGAGATAGGCAAGTGAAAACGCATAATTACTGCAGCCCTGTACTGTCGCATTCTTTCATTCATTAGAAAGTACTACTTAGTTTAAGTAACCTAACCATCCATTTAGCAATCAACTTCATGCCTGCAGTAGTGCATGCACTTCCTCTATGTCCCTTAAAAGATTTATGGATATCTCTGTATCCAAAGATTTGTTTATCTTCATTTGTTGGTTGCCCATGCTGTGGTTTTTTTTCCTCTGTCAACAAAACTTTCCCAAAAAACCCCATTCCCATCCAATTTCCAAACCCTAACCCTCTTCCCCCGGGCTGTGTGGTTTTCATTGATGTGTGAGTAAATGGCAGCAATAATTCCACACACTTGCTGGGGAGGATAAGGCCATAGCAACAAAAAATGAATTACATTTCAAGGCTAGTGAAGGAATCTGAGAATATATTCTTACTCAGCTTGACATAGACCCATGACTATTGGAAAATTAAAGCAGATTTACATGGGCACCATCAACTGGATTGATCATCAAGAACATCCCCCTCATACATGTGGCAAATGATTACGCTGCTGTGTCCTTCATCTTCAGTACTATTTCTTGTAGTAGTAGCCAATGTCAAATTCCATGCAAGTAGTAGTTATACTTTCAATACTTTAGCATTTGTAAGGCTACATTATGGCACTGTTCTAGTGTACTGTCACGTGCTATAGTATCTATCATACCGTTCTAATGCTCCGCTCAGGCCAATCAAGGTTTCATTTTCTTTTTTTCATATGCTGCAACTGCCACTGTGTACCACCACTAGTACCACCGCAATGATGCCATTTCATCCGCCCAGGATTGCCAACCTTAATCGCCATTTGCCATACAGCCAGCCCTGTGCCTAGCCCTATTTTCAAACACGATGTACAGGTAAGATAAGCGTTTGGGGGGAGGAAGAATAATGGAGTAGTAGGAGAGACGAGAGACTGACGGTAGCACTAGTAAGTCCTAGGACAATTGAATTCACTAACTCTGTGAGAGGCACTTAGTTTTGTAAACATTTGGGCAATTACTTACACAATTTGAATCAAGAAGACACTTACGTTTCAGGAAAACAAACTTACAGTTAAACCCCCCTCCAGCCTCAACTGCAGTAAAAACATGTATGCTATGCTTAAGTTGAATGAAATAATTATTTATATCCCTACCAAAAATAAACTATCCTGCAAGACCCGACACCCCCCCTCCCTAAGCCCAAAGTATGTCCGTGAAATAAAAAGTCCCCAAAGTCCAAAAAACCCAACTCCCAATTCCAACCCCCCAAAAGTCTTTAAAAAAGGGGCAAGGGAAAGTCTCTTCTCCTCAAATGCCGCCAGCGGTGTAATTTTTTGGCCAGGTGGTCATGCTCCTTGCGGAGGTTCTTGAGCAGGATTTTCATTTTTTTCTGCTCCTGCTCAAGGTAGGACACCCTGAGGGTTAGGCGGTGCACACGTGCCTTTGAAGTGCTGTGGGGGACAGGTGATTTTTTGGCTGCTTGGCGGTGGCGGGTGGCTGCGGTACCACGGCTTCGTACCGCTGGAGGTTTGTGCTGACTGGCTGACCAAGGGAGCGCGGAGGAGGATGCAGCTGTTGCATTGGATGTTGGGGAGGTCGACTGCGTGTCCTCCTCCTCCTGGGCCACCAGCCGCTGATGTTCGGCAACAGTCGCCTACAGCTTCCGTTGCCAGGCCTTTGTAGCCAGCTCCTTCCATGACAGTTTTGAAGGAGCATCTATATGAAGAAAGAAAGACATAGTCTGTAACCAATGCTCTGTAAGATTAACACAAAATAATTCAGCAGAAAGTTGTGTCACAGTAGAACTAGCAACTTGCAAACACAGTACATAACATTTGTGGCCTGTATCTATCTAACCTCCCACTTCTTCAGCCTTGCTCTAACATTAGTGGAAGTTTCAGGAATCATTTTTTAGGAGCACTATGGACTCACTACATTAGAGTCGACTATGCAGTACACCAGTCTTATTAGTCTTCTTCTCTCTTGTTTAGCGAAATTGGTACGTAAACTTATCGTAGCCGGCATAATGCCAGCGCAGTCAACTTGCACCCGAGAACAACAGACGCACGCCATGATGACACAGGCTTTTGTCACTGTACCAGTCCAGTACATGCAGGTGGTGAAGCTCTTACTTTTCTATTACGGGTGGCACTGAGAATACTCTGTTACAAGGGCTACTGCTTAATTAATTTAACTTTTACCCTACAGTGCCAATGACTACTAGAAAAGGAAAATGAAGAAGATAAATAATATGATTATCTATCCCTTCACAGGATATGTATTTGCTTACATATGGGATGACTTTAGGTGCTTTGTTTTTTATTGAGTGAACACTGATAGGCCACACATGAATGACAGAGTTGAACTAAAATTATTAACAGAGGTAGTGAGTGGCCCCCGTAATCGCAGGATATATGCTGTGCTTGCAATACAAACTACTGCTACTATTCATGGTAGTATTCGGAAAAATTACAACTTCTTTTCCTTGCCTTTCCTACACTGGAACGGACGTGCGGGTGTGGTGTTACATGCTCTTCAAAGTAACACTTACTTCGTCAAGTGACCGTCTACTCTCTCTACATACACATATGCTAAGTCTGATAGTACCATGATTCAGGCATCCATCCATTCAAAGTAAATGTCAATCATTCTTCTTAATGTCTCAACTGGACAAACCTTACTTTTTCTCACGGGAAAACAACATTTTCATTTTATTTTGGAAACCGCAAGCCATGCATCCGTGCTTGACTTGCATTTGAATTTCAACCAAAGGATATATTGCGCACACATACAGTCCAGTCCTCTTCCCTTTCTCCTTTCACCCATCCTTGCTTCATCCTTCAACTGGCCATGCATCATATCCCAGCCACCTCGGGCAGCAATCAAACACGTATCATTCTTTGCCAGTGATCATTACTTTTAACTCGCTCGTCCTTCCACACTTACTTCCACCCTACTTTCCCTTTTCGTTCATCCCATCCATCAAGTTCATCTCTGATCTGACTTGGATTCTCGAAAAAACTTTCACAGCTGAGTTGAAGTCAATTTAGAGGAGGCTACTACCTGGTTGATAAAAACTTAGTTCTAAATTTGTAAGTCTTCTTAACAGTATAGTATACTTGTACTGTACAACATATACAACCGTGCAGTCTGCAATCTCAATAAGTAAGGAATATAATAGCTTACCACTGTCTGCCACTACCGTGGCATCCCCCCCAGAAGTTTCCGGTGGCTGTTGCACAGCCTCCGCCCCAGGAGTGCCCACCTCCGCGCTGGCCCCGGCACCGATTGATGGTTGTGCCGATGTTCCGCCTAGAAAATACATTTCAGATTCTTAGATGCCATATACACCACTCCCTAGTATTTTGTCTAGGAATGAAAAAATGTCACTACGACTATACAAACAAATTTAATAATTTGTGACTGTCTAGTCAAAACTAAAAATTGCCCTTTTTTCAGGGAAGGGTGTTGTCTTGCTACACTTTTTGGCAACATTGATGAATACTTGCTTTTTAACAGACTGAAGCTTCCCTTCTAAGAACAAGAGCAAGATCAGATCATCATCACTAGGACGGAGTCAGCAACAATTCAGCACCACGAAGAAGATTTGAAGTTCAAACCAGGTAAGGGCTCGCCCACAATTAATGTGTCAAATCACTAAGCACTTTTCCATTTTCAATCCACCATTCATGTTGTATGATGAACTTGATTTTAATAAATGTTTTTACTTTTAATAAAGCTTTAAAACTTACATAGACTCTGTGGTTTTTGGTCATGAGTGAGTGAGCAAAAGGGTTTGCAATTTGCAAGCGTGAGTCCGTGGCTCCGACAGTTCTGGACTCTGACTCCGTAGTCTTATGTCCTGGGTTGGATAAACATCATTGGGGATCAATCATCGATGAATTAGGGAGCTAAATGACTCTGCCACACTAGCTAGTCAGTAAGGAGATTGGGGGGTTCAAATTCTGTAATGACTGAAGTATGTGGAAAGTCTAACTGTGCCTATTATAATTGATAAACAATGCACTGTTTAGTGTCCATAGTTCTGTTTGTGCAGAATTGTCCCTGCAACAATAGTAGTATGGATTGTCCTCCTATCCAATCAAAAAGTAAACTAGTATCTTATTCTTTCTTGGTGGTCATTGACATTTTATTGTTGGAATTGTCAAACCATAAACATTTAGAAGACTTCAAAAGACATTATGGACAACCCAGAGGACTGCACTCACTGCATAGAGCTATTGCTAAATAGAATGGGGGTTTCCTTTAACACCTTTTGCCAACTGTGCAAGGTTAGTTAGTTTGCTACACAGACAGACTAATAATAATAATCTGGTAGTACCACAGGGAGTCATAGTAGAGGCAGGATAAGAATTTAGAAACAGTCTACAAGAAGATCAAAGACGATTTAGAAAAAATTGAATGAGGAACGTTAGTAAAAAATAGGTACTCTAAAAGATAGGGAAGTATAATTATTAATATTAACATGAAAACTTACTGGGGCCAGCAGAGGAGCCCTCGCCGGACCAATCCTGGCCTTCCTGTTCCTGCTCCGCCGGCGCCGCTACCTCCTCCTCTGTCCTCTTGCCCCTGGGGGAAGCTGTACAACATGAAAGAAAGATCCAAACATGGATGATTGTTGTCAACCAAATCAAACATTTCAAAAAAACAATAACAAATTATTCCGGGGAAATAGCAAATAGACAACAATTGCACTACATTTATTGACCTATCGGATGTGGTCTACTACAATATTAGTATTGCTGGATTCGCGGACCGTCGACTTGGAAAGTTATTTAACTCACTAAACCAACTACAAAATGGTTCGACTAGGACTGACAGGCAGCACTCCGCAGCATGCAAAGTGACAGACAAAGTCCATCATGATTGCCGACCAGTAAGAACACTAAAAAGTACGTTTCCTACTACATAACCATTCATTAAAATACTCAAACTATCAATCCACCACCATTATCTCTTCTGAGTGGCAGGTGTACAAAGGGAGGACTGGACTTGAGTCTCTATGGGCAGATTTACAAGCCCCTTGCGGCTCTTTTGCTCCATCGTTGCGTGACTTTTGTGACGCAGCGGCAGTGCAAAAGAGGCGCCATGGTGCGGGGTATATTAACAACATGACGCATCTGGGAGATGCATCACGTTGTAAATCCCTGCGCTATCAGGGGGCGTTCAGGCGCAGGAACGCATCCTAAAAGTGGCTGAGTGAAATCTACAAGATTTCACTCAGTCACTTTTAGGCCAATGCTGCGTCACTCAAAACCCTGCGCCTGCTTGAAGCAGACGTACGGCTTGATGCAGCATTGGGGAGATAGGGCACCCCAGAGCATTGCTGGAGCTGCATCGTGGTTGCGACGCAACTCCAGCAATGCGCCGCCTTTAGGGCACAGATGCGTGACGCTTCTGTGTCATTTTTGCCCCATGGTGCGCCGCATTGTAAATACAGCGCACCATGGGTGGTGGAGGCGTGGCGCACAATTACTGGCGCATCCCTGCTAATGTGCAGGGATGCACCAGTAATTGTAAATCTGCCCCTTAGTGTCTAGCATTACACAGTTCTGTAAAGTACACTCATACATAATTACTCAGGCCAATGAAATGAGCACAAAATCGAAAACAAAGAAGCATAGTAGCACCGCCACTGAGCAGGAGAGCAGTGCACCAGAAATGCAATCACAGAAGATTTTGAAACATAATTTACCAACAATGTAATCAGCAGCATTATTGCTCTTCGGAAAAAACAAAAATTTGCAATATGATAACACATAGAGCAGGAGAAAACGGAGTAGTGATTAAATAGCTACTACTGCAATACCAAGCACGGGGATCTCGATACCTAGCTGGTCGAGCAGGTCGTGTTCACGGTCCAGTAGGTTGGACCACCAGTGCGTGGCCTGGTTGTAGGTGCGCCGGACCCGAGAGTGTTTATACATGGCCCGGCACACCTTCTTCCACAGCTTCCGGCGCTTCCGGAGCCCATACCCGCTAGCGATCCTGCCGCAATGGTCTTGGGGAGGCGGCGCTGCACATAATAAACTATTGCGGCCACCTCCTCTGCGTTGAAGATCTCCCGGGCTGTGACTTGCTCCCCCCCTCCAATCGCCCACATAAGAGCCGGGTACGGGGTGCGGGACCCTTCCACTTGTCATTCTCGGCTCCCTTTGCCATGGTCCTGGACAGGAATGGAAATAATAAATAGGAAAGAGAATAGGGAAAAAGTAAATAAAAGAAGAGGTAAAAAAGTAGTTTTAAAGTAACCAAAAGTAGAAGAAAACACAAAATATAGATCTAGAAAAATAGAGGGATAGATAATAAGTAAAAAAGATTTTAAAAAACTTCAAACAAACAAAGGATGGCAAAGAATGAAGCTGAACAGAAAAAGCATGCCCAGAACCATAGCAATGAATGAAAAACAAGATGGCCGCGCCCATTGAGGACCGCGTGGGTAAGTTTGCGCGATATTTCCCCCGCGAGTACGCAAAAACACACGCAAACTCGTAATAGCGCGCCGCACACAACTTGAGATTGCCAATAGCGCCCATAAACGGAAATACGCAATGCGCACAAGATGGCCGCGCCCATGTATGACCGCATGGGTAACTTCGCGGTCGGTGTGCTGCAAGCGGCCCGCGAATACGCAAAAAACCCCAAGAACACGCAAAAAATCAAATTCGCAAATTCGCACAAATGAGCAAATTTTGCGGATCGCAAATTTGCTTTCACGCGAATTCGCAAATTTTACCCATACTTAATCTCAAGCCAAACAAGGATGCTGAAGAAATCCAGAAACAATGCCTTGCGGTGTCTAACGAAATCCCCAGGAAACAACGAGCTCCTGAATGCGTATAAAATTGCTCAAAAATCATTTAGGCAGGCTATACAAACAGACAAACGACTCCGCCAAAGTCAATTCTGGTGCAAACTAATATGGGAGAGCAAAAACCGCAACGCAAAAAAATTCTGAGTTCTAATTATTCGCTACAACTCTAGCTCATTCAGCTCTGGGTCGGCAAACATTCAAGAAGCCGACTGGTCCACCTTCCTGACAGACCATTTTAGGTCCCCAGAGGGAACAAGAACCTACAGAAACACGCGCTCCCAACTTGACGGAAATAAGCCCGAGTAAGAGCTGGAGCAGGTCCACTGGTCATTTAGCTCCCTGCAGCGATGACCTGCAGACCACCCAAGAAATGGTTACAAAGTATTGTTAAAAGCAAGATCAGACGAAGCTCCGGGTCCAAATGGCCTACCACAGAACTTATTCAAATCAAATATAGCACTTTGGTCGGGTTATCTAACTAACCTTTTCAACTTTGCACTAAGAACTTCAATCATACCGGACTCCTGGCGTGGTGCAATAATTCATCCAATCTATAAATCAGGCTCCCACGTCTCTCCAAACAACTACAGACTAACTGCTCTCTTAGACATCGAGGCTAAGCACTACACAGGTATTCTTTTGAAGGAGCTGAGAACATGGGCGGAACAGAACAACCTGATCCCAATGAATCAAACCGGCTTCACCGCCAAATCTGGCACTCTGACTAACTTACTGACATTGTCCATAATTGTTGACAAAGCATTTTCCACATCCAGGGCTGTCTTTTTTGTTTTGTTGATTTGAAAGCCGCCTTCAACCGGGTTCCCAGGGCTGTCCTATGGGAAAAGCTAAAAAAATGGGGGATCCCAGAAAAACTTCTGGAGGCGATTATTCAATTACACTCAGGCGCATGGGTCCAAGTGAAGTTGGGGTAGGCAAAACACATCTCTCTCGGAAAATCATGACAACTAGAGGTGTCAAACAGGGATGTGTGCTGGCCCTACTTCTTTTTAATCTGTTCATAGCAGACTTGTCGGCTGCCTTAGAAGAAACAAACAGCCATCCACCCAAGATGGGAGGTTTGCCAATAAGCAATCTTTTATACGCCGACGACTTGGTTCTTTTAAGTCTCAGACGGGTAGGGTTGCAAAGGCTTCTGGACAAACTATACAACTACACCACCGTGAATAAATTAGAGGTTAACCTAAAGAAAACCCAAGTGGTTACCTTTGGAAGAAAATGCAACGTCGGTGGGGGCTGGTTGTGTAACAATATGAGCCTTGCAACAGGAAGCACATATAAATATTTAGGGGTCAATTTTGACTCTCGGGGTAACTTTCCCAAACAGCGCAAGGAGATATCAGTAAAAGCCATGACCCTACAGGTGACCCTCTCTAAGCAATCAAAAAATCTGTCTGGCCAAAGTTTATCACCTTTACTGGAAGTTATGAGAGCAAAAATTGGGCCGACCTTGTCATACGGCCTTGAGATTTTCAGGGGAAATCTAAACACCAACTTAAACCAACACGTGACCAAAATCTATAAAAAAGTCCTCCATCTGCCTAAAAATGCCTCTGCTGCCCAGAACCTAAATGTTCCACAACTTTCCGTAATCTGATGCAATCTCAGTCATTACTTCCGTAAGGGATATAACCATTCAAAAGGACAGAAAACAAAACAGGAAATGCTAACCATATCCACAGCCACCCTCTGCTGGGTATTATAAATGGGTTAGCACCCTCAACCACTTCCTGATTTGTTTCCTGTCCAGATGAGTAATGAAGACATGGAGTCATAGAGGTGGTAACTGGGCTACTACCTCCAACATTGTACCAGATGTCCTCTGCCTGCTATGGTCAGCAGTTATTTTGTAACAACGATGGAGCACTTGGTGCTGGGTAATTTGGAAAGGATCCCAAGAGCCATATACAATGAGCGCATTTGCTGAGAGACACGCATGTCCTACCGGGGAAGGAGTAGCAGCTTGTATCTATTGAGCTGAATATGGATTCCTCATTTTCTTTTTTATCATTTAGTTTATAATTGGTGCAGCATCTTGGATATTCCATCAGATTGTATTGAGTGTGGGGTCAGATCACTGACATAATATAGAATGACAAAATATAGACTTACCAAAATATAGTCACCAAAATATAGAATGCCAAAATATCGAATTCCTATCTACAAACAGGTAAGTACAAAAATATCGAATCCAAAATATAGTCTGTTTTCAGTCACTAACAGTTTGGGTACGCCCACTTTGCATGTCATTAGCGATAAATATCGCTGACATGCAAAGCGGGCCCCAAACCGCTTGCTATCGCCTCAAAGCTGTTGCAAACTACTGTTAGTGACAGCTTGCTAATAGGGCGAAAGAATTATCGCCACTTAGCAGCAGAAAACGGCCGCTAAAGCGGCGAAAATTTCCCATCACCACCCTTGATAATATGCCCCACTGTTCTTTGTTTGTAGGGTTTTCACTTTGTTTCTTTAGGAATATCTGCTCAAATTATCTTGTATAAAATCTTAATGTATTATCTGAATTTTGCTGTCTTCTAGATGGTTGTCTAAAAGATGGCTTATACTTAAAAAAAACCTTAAGCTTTCATTTCTTATTTCCTAAACCACTTTCTGAAAGTTCTATGTAATTTTTCTGCCACTTCAGTCTCAAACAATCCTATCTATTCTCTGCAAAAATAATTCTCAGAGCTGCTGATCTCACGTCTGAATCCATTTTTCCAACGTTCAGGAACAAATTCAACATTAGATCTATGCTGCACATCCAAGTGTTGAAGTTCTCACAAAAAAAGTATTTGATAGGTACTCCATCTTCTTCTCCATTTTTCCAAGATGTTCACACACTCTTGCCCTTCATGGATCACCGTTAGAAGACAGGAAATACTAAGAAATGCAGCATCCACTTTCTTATCTGCCAGGTTCTTTTGGATATTTTCTGCTGCCTTCTAGGATCGACCCACAAGACTTGTCACAACTTAATCTATGATAGTGTCTACCAGCTTGTCCTAAATAGCTTTCAATTGGTAAAGTTTCCCATGAATCTAGGAACAATAAATCAATCTAGATTGTTTCATTTGTTAAGGACAATATTCATAAGGTATTAATGGATTAATAGGCCAATCAGTTGCAGTTTCTAAAATTGGCATAACACTCTGTCCTTGGATGAGCCCACTAATGCTTTCACTGGAAACCCCATTTATTCTCCGGTTTGATTTAAAAAATGCAGTAATATATCTTTGGAAATGTATTTCCTCTTTTGCTGTGGCGTATGGGAAAATGTCTCATCTGAAAATTCTGATGCAGGCAGGTCAGTCTAGATAAGCTGAATTTGTGACATACCTCCACTGCCCCCACTTCTTTTCTTTTAGGAGATCAAAGTCTCCGATATTATCGTCCTAATTGTTTACTCCTCCCTAACCGCTACTTTTCTTTATTTATTGGTGAAGAGGATGGTGCAGACGAGCTGTAAGAGGAAGCAGATGTAGAATGATGCATTCTCTGCTCAGAATGCTTCACAATGTTCACAATTATCCAGAAACAAGAAATTCGAGCAAACCCAACAAGATCTAAAATGTAGCCCACAAGTACCTCCTATATAGGTGAAGTGAAGCAGAATCAATTGGTCCGTGTGCTCCTCTTTGTGCAGTAAAAAGTAAAAGCACACACAAATGGGTAGACTAAAATAAAATCAACGCATGAGCATTGATATAAAAATTAACACTAACTCTGTCACTGAGTGGACAAGACCCCACAGGTAAACAGTCATAAAATCGATTCCAAAATATAGAATGGACATAATATCGAAGTAAAAATATAGAATGGACAAAATATCGAATGGACACAATATAGTGGTTAAAAATATCGAATTTAAGGTAAGTAATATCGATTTCCAAAATATAGAAGTCAAAATATCGAAGTATACAATATAGGCATTAAATATATCGATTTTTTAATAATATCATTTTTTTTAAAGTGTTTTGTATGTTAGTATATGTGTGAAAAGTGTATATTAATTTTTGTAATGTATGTTTAATGTATTTTAAGTAATGAATTTTATGTTATTTAATTTTTGCGTAATTTAATTCTGTAGCGGGTTGTGGGTTTATAGGGGAATAGGGTGGGAAGTAATTTAAGTGTAATTAATAAAAAAAAATATTTATTTATTGGTATTCATTTTGAATTTATTGTTATTTTTTAATTGCTAATTAATTTGTATTAATTGATTAATTGTTCATTATGTTAATTTTTTTAATTTATTTTCTGTAGCGGGTTGTGGGTTTATAGGGGAATAGGGTGGGAAGTAATTTAATTGTAATAAAGTAAATAATTGTTTTCATTTATTGGTATTGATTTTAAATTTATTGTTAATTAATTTTTAATTGGTAAAAAATTTCTATTAATTGGCAATTAATTTTTATTAATCAGTAATTATTTTGTATTAATTAAATATTTGATAATTATGATAATTGTATTAATGTATTTTCTGTAGTGGGATATGGGTTTATAGGGGAATAGGGTGGGAAGTAATGTAATTGTAATTAATTATATATTAAAAATACTTTTTTGTGTATTGATAATTAATTTACTGTTAATTTTTAATTGGTAATAATTTTTATTATTAATTAGTTTTTGTTATTGAAAATTAATTAGTTGTTAAATAATTATGATTAGGTTATTAATTTTTAATAACTAATATGTAGTTGTATTTCTAATTAATTATTACATATTAAATTGGTTATTAATTTCAATTAATGTTTTATTGGTATTGATATTTAATTTATTTTTAATAATATATTGAATCATTACTTTCCCTACTGTTAAACTCACTGGAGTGGGAATAGTAATTTTCACCCTCCCGCTTTCCAACGCTTTCCCTACTGTTGCACTCTCTGGAGTGGGAATAGTATTTTTTACCCCTACGCTATCCAACGCTTTCCCTACTGTTGCACTCTCTGGAGTGGGAATAGTAATTTTTACCCCTACGCTATCCAAAGCTTTCCCTACTGTTGCACTATCTGGAGTGGGAATAGTAATTTTCACACTCCCGCTATCCAACGCTTTCCCTACTGTTGCATTCTCTGTAGTGGGAATAGTATTTTTTACCCCTACGCTATCCAACGCTTTCCCTACTGTTGCACTCTCTGGAGTGGGAATAGTAATTTTTACCCCTACGCTATCCAATGCTTTCCCTACCGTTGTACTCTCTGGAGTGGAAATAGTAATTTTTACCCTTCCAATATCCAACGCTTTCCCTACTGTTGCACTCTCTGGAGTGGGAATAGTAATTCTTACCCCTACGCTATCCAACGCTATCCCTACTGTTGCACGCTCTGGAGTTGGAATAGTAATTTTTACCCTCCCGCTATCTAACGCTTTCCCTACTGTTGCACTCTCTGGAGTGGGAATAGTAATTTTTACCCCTACGCTATCCAACGCTTTCCCTACTGTTGCACTCTCTGGAGTGGGAATAGTAATTTTTACCCCTACGCTATCCAATGCTTTCCAACTGTTGTACTCTCTGGAGGGGAAATAGTAATTTTTACCCTTCCAATATCCAATGATTTCCCTACTGTTGCACTCCCTGGAGTGGGAATAGTAATTCATACCCCTACGCTATCCAACGTTTTCCCTACTGTTGCACGCTCTGGAGTTGGAATAGTCATTTTTACCCTCCCGCTATCCAACGCTTTCCCTACTGTTGCACTCTCTGGAGTGGGAATAGTAATTTTTACCCTTATGCTATCCAACGCTTTCCCTACTGCTGCACTCTCTGGAGTGGGAATAGTAATTTTTACCCCTACGCTATCCAACACTTTCTCTACTGTTGCACTCACTGGAGTGGGAATAGTATTTTTTACCCCTTCGCTATCCAACGCTTTCCCTACTGTTGCACTCACTGGAGTGGTAATATTAAATGTTACCCTCCTGCTATCCTACGGTAAAATATTGTACATTTTTTATTAATAACTTAAATTAATTATATCTTAATTTTAAGGTTATTTGAGTATTTTTAAGTATGTTTTAGTTAATTATATTTATTATTTCATTATTTTAAATTACTTTTAAGACATTTTAAAAAAATCGATATTTTGACTGACTATATTTTTTACAGACTATATTTTGGATTCGATATTTTTGTACTTACCTGTTTGTAGATAGGAATTCGATATTTTGGCATTCTATATTTTGGTGACTATATTTTGGTAAGTCTATATTTTGTCATTCTATATTATGTCAGTGATCTGACCCCACACTCAATACAATCTGATGGAATATCCAAGATGCTGCACCAATTATAAACTAAATGATAAAAAAGAAAATGAGGCATCCATATTCAGCTCAATAGATACAAGCTGCTACTCCTTCCCCGGTAGGACATGCGTGTCTCTCAGCAAATGCGCTCATTGTATATGGCTCTTGGGATCCTTTCCAAATTACCCAGCACCAAGTGATCCATCGTTGTTACAAAATAACTGCTGACGATAGCAGGCAGAGGACATCTGGTACAATGTTGGAGGTAGTAGCCCAGTTACCACCTCTATGACTCCATGTCTTCATTACTCATCTGGACAGGAAACAAATCAGGAAGTGGTTGAGGGTGCTAACCCATTTATAATACCCAGCAGAGGGTGGCTGTGGATATGGTTAGCATTTCCTGTTTTGTTTTCTGTCCTTTTGAATGGTTACATCCCTTACGGAAGTAATGACTGAGATTGCATCAGATTACGGAAAGTTGTGGAACATTTAGGTAGATGCACATGAGATCTAATGCGGCATTTTTCTTGATGGTCACATTGCAATTAAAATGGTAAACAAATGGTAGACAGCAGCGCGTATGATGCAAGATGGGCACTGCGACTTGAACTCCTGGCTCACCTGATTTTTGATGACTTATTTAAGCCTATAGGGAAGCTTTGTGCAAGCTATCTTTGGTTGCAGGCCCTTCTTACTCCTTGGGAAAGCTGCAGGACAGATCTGGGGGAATCCCAGAGGAAGAGTGCCTTACTCCTCAGCTAAAGCTCCTTCCATTTCCAAGGCTCTGTGTGAACTGCTGAAAATGGGGGCATTTCTTCCGCTGCACCTCTCCTCCTTAGAAGCTTACCACCCCCTTAAAGGTATTTTTATAACTTGCCATGCCTGAAACCTTTACTTCTTAAAGTTTAAAGCCGATTTTTTTTTCCCAGCATTTCAACATTGAAACTTTATTTAAGCATTTTTTGCTCTTTTTTTCTTCAGCTCAAATGGATATGTCGTCAAAATAGCCAAAACATACTTCAAGGTTTTGACTATTTTCTGCCATTTCAGCATTTTAATTCATTTATAACTATTTTATTTATCTCTGTACTACAACATGGATACACAATAGCTGGCAAATTACTCAAATAAACAGAAGCAATCTGTTTCACCGCCACCTACGAAGTCTTAAGCTATAGATTCACAAGACACTTCATTGTCAAGAATCATGGAGGAAATTCAACCTATTCCTACAAATACCAACACCGTATGCTCATATATTTAAAATATTCAGAGAAACATTGCCTCTCATTCTATGAAAGTAGCAGACAATGTGATTAGGATTTGTGACAATACTAACACTATTACAAATATGAATCCACTTATTCCTCAGGTTGCTTTTCTCCAACAATTGTTACTAGATTTGGAAAACTGAAAAAGGCAGTACAATTTACACAGATTTAAGATCCCAGAAGGAGTTGAGGGACAATGTTGTTGTATCTTCTTAGAAAATGTATTGCCCAAACTTTTAAGCATAACATTTCCAGAATGGTTTGAATTAGATGAAGCTCATAGAATCCCCTCTATTCGGAAACCCCATCAGGTTAAACATCAACAAACCATATTTAAAGTTTTGAGACATCATCACCTACTTCTCATAAGAAAAGCTGCATCAGAGATCCCAAGTCTTTTGACAGAAGGAAATAAAGTATTTATAAATCAGGATCTTGCAAAAGAGACAGTTCGAATACAATGCCAATCTGAGGTTGCGTATACAGCACCTGGATACAAGTATGGCCTCTTTGACTCTTCTGTTATGCACATTTGGAAGAATGATGTCTCCAAGTCTTTCTCATCACCTTCAGATTTGATATGATTTCTGGACAAGCATTACTCTATTCTCATGCTCTCTAAACCCTCTGGATCTGCAGGCTAATGTTGACTCACCTTATTAAAGGATGTTAATCTTTTTTTATAGCAGGTGCACACAAGGTGGCAACTCTTGCTTTGCACCTCCGTCTCTACTACTCCCTTATTTGATATGAGGTCTTGGAGGTCAACCTCGTTAGGTGTTGTATGTCTTGTCTTTTTATATGGGCTACTTTTTTTCTCTCTTTTCTCTATCTATTTTTCTATTCCTTACAACTAGTTATGGCTACACCACATAAGTTAGTTGTTGTTTCTTCAAATGTTAAAAGTTTGATGCATCTTGTTAAAAGGTGTAACATTTTAGAATGCGTAAAAACTTTAATGCAGAAATGTGATTTTTGCAGGAAACACACGTGGATGATAACATGTTACGTACTATTTCTGAGGGATAGGTGGGAAATAGCTATACTTTTCTGCCGTAAGGCACAAATACAACTAATGTCTCACCATCATGACTCAAATGGTCGATTTATTTACGCTCAACTCCAAATCATTAGACATATTTCAAACCTTGTCAACATACATGCCCTACATCAGATGATCCTTCTTTCTGGTTGTAAATTTCTACTGAAACACTAAAATTGGGTAACCCGACCCTTATTGTGGGTGCTGATTTTAATCTCATCAGAGATCCTTTGTTGGACCATTCTTCTACATTTAAATTTTGACCTTACAAATCCTTTTTTGTTTTGAAATTTTCCTCTGTTACAAAGTTGGTTGATTTCCGGAGATTAGAACACCCTACAGACAAAGAATGTACATTTCATTCTAATGTCCCTTCTTCTTTCTCTAGAATGGATTACTCAGTGACTTCATATAATCTATGCCATATGATTAATGAATCATCTGTACACCCTATTACAATTTCTGATCATGTCCTAATATCCTTTTTCTTATTTCTTTCTGATTCTCATACTTCTGATAACAGATGGAGAACGCACTCTGATATAGTTCTTAATCCAACTAATTCTAAGAAACTGGCCATTAGTGAGTATTTTTTGCATAATAATCCATGTGATACCTCCAAACCTTTCCTCTGGGATGTATTTAAAGCTTATATTCGAGGAATTAAAATTTCTATTATGGCTCATAACAATAAATCATTCTACGATCACCTTTCCAAATTAGAAAAACACATAGCAACTTTGGAAAGAGTTTTAATTTCATTGCGAGATACACAATATAAGTGCCAATTTTAGAAATGTAGATATGTATACAATTGTATGCTTAGTAAACGAGCAGGATTACTTATTTCAGAAGGAAAATCGAATTTTCATTTTAACTCAAACAAATCTGGCCAACTGTTACCTAACTATATACGCATTAAGCGTGATAAAATTCAAATTTCTGCTATCAAAACAAGTAATAGTACTCTACTGGTAGGTGTTGAGGAAATATTGAGAGAGTTTTTATCCTATTATTCCTATTTATATCATTAACCTCTCTCTCATAAAAATGAAGCCATCATTGATTACCCTAATACTTGTCAAATACATCACATTTCTGAGTCTGATAGACTAGATTTAGAAAATCCTATTGATATTCAAGAAATAATCACAACTATTACAGCATTAAACCACAGTAAAACACCTGGCCCAGATGGTATTCTGGCTGAATTTTACAAATGTTTTCAAGACCAACTATCTCCTAACCTACTTTCCTTATTGACAGAATTTTAACACTCTTCTATGTTGAGTGTCTCTTTAAATAAACCCTCTATCATTGTCTTCCCTAAAGCAAATAAGGATCCTACTTTAGTTTCAAATCATCCCATATCTCTAATTAATCAGGAATGTAAAATATATGCCAAAATCTTAGCAAATAGATTATCACCCCTCCTTTTCTCAAATATTCAACCTGACCAGACTGGTTTCATGAACGGCATTCAGCCCATAACTGTCAGGACGATGCTCCTCAGGATTTGCACGATGCCAGAAGAGTACCACCTCCAGGCACCTCAAATCTCTGATTTGTGGTTATCACACAGAGCTTTAGAGTGGCCAGGTGAGGGAAAGGATAGGAGGAGGGGAACTGCAGGAAAGGAGATCTTAAAAGACAAGAAGACACATCTTTACACTCGATCTTCTTAAATCTATAATTTCCTATGTTAATTATCTTTTAAGATAATCACCTGTTCTTCCCTTAAGTTTGGCCAGGAGGGGGGCGCTAGAGTGCGCGTAAGCGGAATGGCTGCTTAGGCTCGCAGCTCCCGCTCCTTGGACCATAATCCTGACATTATCCTCCGCCACAGGACCCACATCAGCATTAATTCCCGGTGATCCGCTGCAGGGTGACCTATCCCACACTCGCTCCAAATTTGCCGACGCTGTGCAGCCTGAGGCCCGAGCTGTGCCTCCGAGAAGTTATCACCGGCTAGTGCCCTGGAGCAGGGAAACGTGCGTGGCCGGCTGCTGCAAACTACGCGAGACCGGGGTCAGCCACGAGGAGTTAGGCCGCTCCTCGCTACGGCTGTCGGACCCCTGGATTTGATCTGGCCGGCGGACGTGCGGTAGCGGTAAGCGGCGGACTGTCTGACTGTACGGGGACCCCCCGACCCCCTCACTGCCCCCACCGCTCTTGTTAACGGCACGGCGGGCGCCTGCCGCTCCTCTCTGCTGGCGGCTGCTGGGGGACGGACGCTGCACCATCTGAGCTCCCACGGGAGTGCCTGCAACTGATTGGGGCTCTCGGGCTGACAGTGCGGATCGGAGGGCTGCCTTGCGGAAAGACCGGCTGTCGGGCCCGGGCTCCTAGACCTGCTGCGACTGCCGATTTTGGGCATTGGCCGGCCCAGGACGAATACGTTTCTCCTGCAGTTGGGGCGCTGTCCTGCATCAACGGCCGTGGTCTCCCTGCGGGGCACTCTGGGACCCTACACGGCCTCCCTGCATCTCGGTGGCGCTGCTCTGTCCCCTGCTGGCTGAGCTGCGTGGGACGGGCCTGCCAATGTTGCCCAGGATTGAACACTGCACCTGGGAAGTGACTTTAGTGTTTGTACTGCTCTGCCCTCATTTACACCTGAGCCTATCGACCTACCTGCATGAGAAGCGGTGGCGAGAAGCTGGGCTCTAATCCCTCTGGCACTCAGGCGCAGACGCCCCACACACAGGGCCTGCCCGACCCCACCAGGACCCCACAGCGTCGCCGTCGGGACCCTTGCTGCACTGTTGGCAAGCAAAACCACCCTACACCTGCTGCGACCCTGCCTCCTGGTGATAACGTCCCTGACCAAGGACCCGCGGTGATCTCGCACCCCACAGTCCAGGGGCACTGCGCCCTATCGCCATTATGGTGCGGCCAGAGAACCGCCAAACCAAACTTAGTTTTGATGCCGCAAAAAAGGGCGAGAAATCGACGCACCTGGACCCGGATCCTAGCACGTCGTCCCCGAAGACCAACAATTCTCCTGCCAAGGACGCTGACCTAACTAGCCTGATACAGGAGATGAGGCAGGGCTTCGCCACTGTTGTGGAGAAGGTTGACGGTGTCACCGCTCGGCTAGACGCACTGGTACACAAGGTTGACCGCCACGAGGAGCGCATCACGACCGCGGAGCAGCGTATCTCCGACACCTCAGATGTTGCCACTTCTCACGCCACTCAACTATCCAGGATGGACAACCTACTCAGGATTATAGCGGCAAAAAACAAGGATTTGGAAGCCCGTAGCCGCCGAAACAACATACGGGTCACCAATGTGCCGGAATCCACAGATACGGGCAGAATGGAGCTGTACATTGAGAAACTGCTCAAAGGATCCATTGGCGAGGACGCTTTTTCACCTCAATTTATCGTCGAGAGGGCGCACCGCTCGTTGGCACCCATGCCTAAACCGGGCCTGCCACCGCGTCCCATAATTGCTCGGCTGCTAAATTATCGTGACCGGGACACTGCGCTCCGGGCGGCCCGGTCCCAACGATCACTGCAATATAATGGCGTCACTTTTTCCATCTACCCGGATTTCACGCCCATGGTGCAGGAGGAGCGGCGTAAATTCCTACCTGTTAAGAAAAAGCTACGGGAGGCTCAGATAGATTATGCACTATTGTACCCTGCAAAGCTGCGAGTTACCCACCAGGGCAAGCAACGATTCTTCACCAACCCGCAGAAGGTAGAGGACTTTCTCAAATCACTCCGGCGAGCACGCAGGGACGACCAGGATGCTGCAGAGGATCGTGATAATGCTGACCTATCTCCGGCGCCACAAGAGGACTAACTGTTTAACATGCACTGCACTGCGCACCTTGACTGCGTGGGTTCACGATTTCTATACCATATGGTGCACAGGCATGGAACACCAAGTGGACGATGACCAGACACGGACTCTGCATCCCTGTGGTAATGTAAACCAAGGACCACTTTCCTGGCCCTAGTCTCCACCGAGGGCGGCACAGTATCGAGGCTGGGGTCTAGGAAGTGGCTGAGCGCACTCTATGTCTTACCCCCACTGGGAGATCCCCTCTGACTTGCTGATGTTTCAGCTGTTAATGTTACTTGGGTTGGGGGAAGGGGGGAGGGGGGTGGGATCCTGGGTGGGGATGCTTGGCTTCTGGCATGATTGGGATGCTGGGGTGGGAGGTGGGGAGGTTTGTTTCGTGAGGCACTCATATCTTGGACTGCATGGTTGGACTTTATCTTGGTGTTGGCGCCGATGCTGGTGGAGCAGAGGTGGTTTTCTTATGCTGCCGGTATTGGTCCGGATATGTTTTTTGTTGTACTGTCAATGACTACTCCGGCAGCAACTACACAATTGACTTGTTTGTCCTGGAATATTAGAGGGTTGAATGATGCCAGAAAATGTCGTAATGTACTTGCTTATCTCGACAGACATCATGTGCAAGTAGCTATGTTGCAGGAAACGCATTTGTCACCACAGGGCGGGGCATCTTTTGCGAGTAGGTGGGCCGGAGAACGTGTTTTCTCCTCGTATTCCACCTATTCGAGGGGCGTCGCTATCCTCATTGCCCGCAGAATCCCATTTCAGAAGTACGGTGAACTAATTGACAAGGACGGCAGATATGCTTTGCTATGGGGCAGGATAGGCCGCGACACCTTTACATTTGTAACCATGTACGCACCTAATGTTGACACTCCTGCCTTTTTCACTACACTCTGGGACAAAATCCTCTCTGTTGCGTCACGACATGTGGTCTGGGGTGGGGATTTCAATCTGGCGTTGCTGTCTCAGCTAGATAGAGCGGATGGGGTCTGCTCCTACAAACCCGGGGCGAGGGAGGCGCTGGAGGGCATCATTGAAGAGGGCGGACTACTGGACGCCTGGCGACACCTATACCCCCTGGGACGAGAAGGCACACACTTTACATCACATACCGGGACATGGGCGCGGCTAGACTATTTCTTTATCTCAAGAGACGTCGCGTTGGAACTTGTGGGGGTTTGTCATCTACCGAGGACTTACTCTGATCACAGTCCTGTCTTGCTCCGATTTCGCACACCTGGTTGGGACAGCCCACGCCCGCAATGGCGACCTCGCCCTGACATCCTCCTCGATAACCTATTCCACTCTGAATTGGGGGAAGAGATTGCTGATTTTTTTGCCAGGAATAAGGGGTCGGTGGACTCTGTAGAGCACATATGGGAGGCTTTCAAGGTCACTATGAGGGGGTACTGTATCTCCAAAGGACATGGTATATTACGCACTATCCTTGCATCCATTAGTGCACTGGAGAAAGAATTACGGAATTTAGAGCTACGAATGGTGTCCAACAGCAGTCCTGACCTACAGGCCACATTTAGGAAGACACTGTCACGGTATGAGGAGGAGGTTGCGCGAGAGGCTAGGTTCAGGGGCAAACATTGGCAAGCCCGTAAATACTGCGAAGGGGACAGGCCCGGGAGGGCGCTTGCTGTGATCACGCAACCACCGCGGGCGCATAACACTATATTGGAGCTCACTGACGCCACTGGCACTGCTGTCAGGGACTCAGATGCGATCCTTGCCCATTTTGTGACACATTACCGTTCACTCGACAACTCCACCGCGGAGCCCGATGTGTCGTATGCTGACTACCTCAGTGACGTGGCGCTGTGCTGGCTTAGTGACGGAGACAGGGCGTTTCTTGCCGCACCGTTTGAGCTAGATGAGATTCGAGAGGCCATTAAGTCCCTCAAGAATGGCAAGGCCCCAGGGCTTGACGGCATACCGGCCGAATTCTGCAAAGCTTATATTGACATCATGGCCCCGGTGCTCAGCGAGGTCTTCTCGGAATCCCTATGCGATGGGGTGCTCCCCTGTTCCATGCGCGAAGTAGTAATCACATCTCTCCTTAAGCCCGATAAAGATCCCAAATCCTGTAACTCTTATAGACCGCTCTCTCTCCTAAACTGTGACGTTAAGATACTTGCCAAAGTCTTGGCCACCCGGCTGTCGCTCTTAATGACCAGACTTGTACTGCCTGATCAATCAGGCTTTGTGGCCGGCAGATCTACCTCCCACAACCTTCGTACGCTCTTCTCCCTGCTCCGCACGGTACACCCTGACACACCAGTGGCGGCCGTATTTCTCGATGCAACCAAAGCCTTCGACTCGGCCGAGTGGCCGTACCTGTTCTCTGTGCTGGCCAATATGGGGTTTCCCAAATTATTTATATCCTGGGTCCACCTGCTATACACACGTCCTATGGCAAGAATACTGATCAACGGTCACTTATCACAGCCTATCGCACTAACTAGGGGAACAAGGCAGGGGTGCCCTCTCTCCCCTCTATTGTTCGCTATTGCTGTCGAGCCTCTAGCCTGTCGATTGCGTCAACTGCATCGCGATGGCGCAGTGCAATGCTTGCAGCGCCAGATAGATGTATCCCTCTATGCGGATGACATCACCTTGTATGTCAAACGCCCCGAACTACACCTTAATCCTTTACTCAGAGAGTTTGTATTGTTTGGAGGGATGTCCGGTGTCCATATAAACTGGTCCAAATCGCAGTTTTTCCCTCTAACCGACGCGGTGAGTACTTTCCCTCTTGATTACCCGCTCGAGTGGTGTCAGTCCGACCTTCGATATCTTGGGATCTGCATCTCACGCGACAGGGATGAGACTCTGCGGTCCAACTACGGTGTAGCAATAACCAAGCTGGTTGCTTCTGTGGACCGCTGGGTCACCTTGCCGCTGTCTATGGCCGGGAGAGCGTCGCTCATTAAAATGGTGGTGCTCCCCCGCTTTCTTTACCTTTTTCTCAATATACCATACTTTCCTGGTACTAATTTCTTCCGGACCCTGCGATCGGAGTTGCGACGGTTATTTTGGGGAGGCAGGAACCCCCGGCTTAAGTGGTCCACGCTCACACTCCCCTACGAACAGGGAGGCTTCGACGTTCCTGACTTCGAGGCCTTTTACCAATGTGCACAGGCGCATTTCGCTCACCACTGGATGGCTCCTACTCCCTTCATGCCGCACGTAGCAGTGGAGGATTGGATTGTACATCCCCTTCCACTTAATGGTCTGCTCCACTGCCCTGAATCTTCCATCACTACGCCAAATACGTCGGTCTCCTGCACGCTGGATGCGTGGCGTCGCATAACCAGGAGCTTGACTTGTAAACTACTCTACTCGCCCAAGTTGCCGCTTACATACCACCCCAGTCTTACCCTTCTGGAAGAACTGGGCTTTCGTAACCTCTGTGTAAAGATACGAGTTTCTTGCTGGGGGGACCTGTTCTCCAACGGCACCTTTAAGTCGAAAGAGTTGTTCTTTGCTGGACATGAATACACTCCTCTCGAGCTCTTTTACTATGTGCGACTGCGGGCTGGGATGAAGGACATCCTGCCTGACTTTCCCAGCGAACCTGACGTCTTGCCACCGCTACACTTCTTATTGTGTTCACAGGATGGGACCCATTTGGTCTCAGGTCTTTACAAACAATTCAGGAGGGCCGCCCCGGTACCGGACTCCAACGCGCGGCTACGCTGGGCTGCCGAACTTGCTGTCGACATATCAGATGAACACTGGCAATACAGCTGCGCGCTCACCTCTCGAATCTCCGCCAGCAGCAGATTAAAAATCATCCATTATAAATACTTACAGCGGGTGTATTACACGCCGGTAAGGAAACGGCGTTTCGGCCTGGCGGACGATGATTGCTGCGAACGTTGCCACGCCGCTGGCGCTGACTTTCTCCATTTGGCATGGACATGCCCTGAGGTGGCGAGCTACTGGCAACGAGTGATAGACGCTCTCGCGGAGATGGTTGAAGTGACTGTACCCTATGACCCGCTGGTGGCCCTGCTGGGAGACACTAAGCAGTTCCCTAGGTCCTACCGGAAATTTGTTGATACCGCCCTGCTGCTTGCCAAGAGGCGCGTGGCTTGCCGATGGGGTAGGGGCAGGGCGCCCAAATTCAAGGACTGGCTAGGTGATTTAACTTACTGTCAGGATCAGCATGCAACATTTGCTGAACTACTGCCCATTTCGAGTCGCCCTGGCGACATTTGGGGGCCGCTGGTGCAATATCTACTCGCGCGTTCGGATGACGAGTTGTCGGCAGCCGACCAACCTGGTATAGATTAACGCCATGCTGCTGTGTTGGATCTGGCCGTGGACCCTGGTTGTACGCGCACGCCTCCTTGTGCTATCCAGATGGGGCTCCCCCCAGGTTTCCACCGCTCTCCGCTTGCTGGTCCCCTCCCCCCCCCCCGGCCCGTGTATACCATCTACATAATGGCTCTGCCCCCCCCCCCGGCCCACCATTAACCTCCCTTACCTGCATGCTCCCACTCTATGCCCGACCTGGCATGCGTCATGACACCCACTGACGGCTGCTTCCTTGGGGCCCTGTACCTGACAATGCTTCTGGCTTACACTATCCCTCATGCTGGGACGGCTATGACACGCACATGTTGATTCACACACCTCTGCTCACATAGGACGCCACACCGACTCACAGCTGCTTAACTAGCAAGGTAGTCATGAAGTGCCTTTTGGTTACCGAATTGTTGGGGGGTTTTGTTACATTGTTCTAGAAACCAAAAATGGAGAGGGAAGAGCTCGCTTTTTCTTCTCCAAAGAAAAACACTGTTCTACTGCTGCTCATCCTCACTGGCCATGCACCATCGGCTGCGCTACCCCGCTCCATTTCCTCCTTACATTGCCGCCGGGCCTCCGGGATGCTGGCCTTAAGGCTGTGTTGAAACCGATCCTTTCCTGCTGCCGGCCTCCGGGTTGTAGGCGTAACAGGCTGTATGACATGTTTCAACTTATACAATAAAGCAGATTTGAACTCCAAAAAAAAAAAAAAAAAAAGTTTGGCCAGGAACGATTTTTGGGGGTTTGCTATAAAAGAGTACAGAAACCTTTTATTAAATTGCTTATAAATCAACCCTGAATTATACCCAAGGTTTTCTAATACATAAAAAGCACAAAATTACCGACCACGTTCCTTTTTTATGTTGTCTTCAAAGTCTTTCTATCAGAAGTCTTAGGTTCAGGAATAATAATGTTGAAGAGGGACCTGCCTCACAACTTAATACAAGAGTTCTTTAGTTCAATAAGATTGTTATTTTTCCAAGATTTTAGTTTTCTTCCATATGTACACATACTAAATTCGCCTTGGTTTCAAACAGTTTTCTCAAAAAACTCCCCGCTGATTAATCATACAATTATGTCTTTTCAATGTCCAAGGTCTTATTTCTGTTCTTTATAGACTTGATTATTTATTACAGAACTCGGTGTCTCAACAGTTCTGGGAGCGTGTTCAATCAAGTGGAAGACAACAGTTCGAATAAAGAAGAGTCCTACCTTGATTCTACGGACCCGAATCCTCTTTCCATTGTGCCTTCGAGATGCGCCTTACAGAATTGGCTGCTTCTGAGAACTTCCGACCTCCAATGGAAATGACCCGCAGTGAAGAAAACCAGCTCCGGTAAAATTGTACTGAATAGGGAGCGCGCATCGATGGGCGTGGTTCCCTATTATAGGAGAGACCCACCCAGACGTATGCGACGCTGAAGGAAGTCCGTGACATCAAGCGGGAGGCGTGGTATCGTATGGAGCGGCTCAGCCTTTGTTACTTTACGAGGGAGGAAAAGTCATTAGTAAAACAAACAAAGTAATACTTGCGTAAACAGTATAACACCTTCTCTAAGCACAGTGATAATTGCATAAACAGCGTAACGCATTCTTTTAATCACAACACAGGAAAGGATACTTAGCAGAAAGACTTTTCTATAGCAAGAAAGATGGATGCTCTAATGTCATATATGGTATTATCAGGGAGCAGAGTATAATCTGTCAATGATTAGTGGACAGAGCTGTGACTTAACAAAGGATAGTGAACCCTGCCACAAAGTCTACGTGAACACACATACCTGCAAGATGGAGTGATGGTACAGGATGTGGTGATGTCCCTAGAGCCGCAGCCCGTAACCATGACAGTACTCCACCTCCCAAGCAGACTCTAGGGGCTGGCTTTCGAATGTAGGAGTCATGGAATTGTTGCATCAAACGAGGTGCATGGACATGCACAGCAGGCTCCCAAGAGTCATGTTCAGGACCATAGCCCTTCCAAGAAATCAGATACCATAACTGAGAATCCCGCCACAGGGAATACAAGATTCGGCGGACCTCGAACTTGTCATGTCCATTGACAGAGATAGGCCCCGGGGGGAAGAACAAGTCTGTGGGGCTGGTTTCAGCAATGAAGCATATAACACAGGGTGAATCTTCAGTTTTGAAGGCAAATCCAATTGGTAGGTGACCGGATTTATCTGTCCAATGATCTTATAAGGGCCAATAAACTTGGGGTGAGAAGCCTTCTTGTCTTTGAACGTGATATTTTTGGTATAAAGCCATACTTTATCTCCCATAACATACTGAGGGCCTGCAACACTATGTTTATCCGCAGAACACTTGTACGCTTTCTTTGCTTTTTGTAGTGTAGCATAATGGAAGAATGTGCCTTTTGGATGTGTTTTACACCAGCAGTAATGGAAGGAACCAGATCTTCATTCTTAGGAAGAACTATAGGTATATATGTAGGATGAAAGCCATAAGTAGAATAGAAAGGAGAGACTTGGAGAGAAGAATGTTGAGCTGAGTTGTAGGGAATCTCAGCTAACCAGAGCAAATCCACCCAAGACTTTTTTGTGGATGTGATATAACAACGGAGATATTGCTTTAGTGTCTGATTAAGTCTCTCAGTCTGACCATCGGTCGGTGGATGGTCTCTAGTAGAAAGAGCTGGCGATATCTGTAAGGCTTGACACCATTGAGACCAGAATGTAGCAGTAAATTGAGAACCAGGGTCAGAAACAATTTTCTTTGGAAAGCCCTGCAAACGGACAACATTAATTAATAACAGATTGGCTAACTCAAAAGAGGTAGGTATCTTTTTACAAGCCACAAAATGTCCCAGTTTGGTGAAACTGTCTATGATGACTAAGATGCATGTGTGACCTTGATCCACTGGTAAATCAGTAATAAAATCGACTGAGCAATGTTCCCATGGTTGGTTCGGTGTTTGTAAAGGAAGTAACAGCCCCCTTTGTTTTCCATGTTCACTTTTATTTTGGGCACATGCCTCACAATAATCTACCCATTGTGACACATCTTGAATCAATTTAGGCCACCAAATGTTTTGTTGTATCGCAGCTATAGTCTTGGATCTACCTGGATTACCTGAACAAGGATGATTGTGGTGCCATTCAAATACTGTTTCGCGCAATTGCTCTGTAGGGAGAAATAAAGTATTCTCATGAAAAGGTAAGTCTTGGATGATTTGTCTGTTGGCTTCTTGAGCTAACCAGTTTTTCCAGGAGAGGATTGGAAAATGTTCTCGAACTTCATCCAAAAATTGTTCTGTTGTTATTACACAGATTACCTTGTCTGGATCGATAATCGCTTGTGGTCTTTCGGTCAGGGGCATTTGAGTTGAATCCTGGCGGGTTAATGCATCAGCTTTTGGTTGTCTACTCCCAGACGTAATGTGACTATGAAATCATACTAAGAAAAGAAAAGCATCCATTGTGATTGACGGGGTGTTAGTACACAAGTCGTCTTCATGAATGGTGATCAATGAACACTGTGATGGTATGCTGGGCACCGAGCAAGTGATGTCTCCATTCTTTGAACGCTTCTCTTATTGCCAGTAGTTCCTTTTCTGCAATAGTATAATGTGTTTCTTCCAAAGAAATTTTTTTAGACATAAAAGCGATTGGATGGAGTTGACCTGTATTTACATTTTGTTGTGAAAGAATTGCACCGATTGCAATATCTGAAGCATCAGCTTCTTCTATGTATGGTTGTTCAGGGTTTGCATGAACTAAAATGGGAGCAGAAGTAATAGCCTTTTACAAGTGTTTGAAAGCTTTTTGAGCTTCTGAATTACACCGGAAGGGAAAAAGTTTTTGTAGAAGATGAGTAATTGGGGCAATCGTCTGGGAAAAATGATCTATAAATCTCTGGTAGAAATTTGTAAAGCCCAAAAATCTTTGAACATCTCAGACATTTTTCAGGATTGGCCAATTTAGCACTGCTTGGATCTTTCTTTGTGCCATCTGAAATCATCCTGGAGTTAGAATTACTCCCAAAATTCAACTTCGGTAACATGGAAATCTCACTTAGAAAGTTTACAGTAAAGGCCGTGTTTTTGCAACTGACCCGGGATTGTACATAGATGCAGTTCGTGTTTTTGGTGAGAAGTAGAATAAATAAAAATATCATCGATATAGACTATGACAAATTTGTCAAGAAACTCACGTAAAATATAGTTAGGAAGTCCAAACTGCCTAACGGTGTACTCAAAAAGACCCTATCTGGTTTAAAAAGCTGTTTTTCACTCATCTCCTGCTCTCATGCGTACTAGGTGGTATGCTCCTTTTAGATCCAATTTAGTGTAGACTACAGGTGACTTTACTTGATCTAATAAAACTGGGAAGAGAGGAAGTGGATATTTATTCTTTATTGTTATTTTGTTCAAGGCTCTTTAGTCTATACACGGGCGGAGTTCGACGTTGGCCTTTGGCACAAAAAAAGTGGAGAAGCTGCAGGAGACTTGGAAGGTCTAATAAAACCATTTGCAAGGTATTTATCCAGGTATTCTCTGAGATAATCCTTTTCTTTCTCGGCCAGGGCATAGATACAACAGTTTGGAATTATTGCCCCAGGTATTAAGTCAATTTGGCAGTCATATGCCCCTATGAGTTGGTAAGGAATCAGCTTCTTTGTCATTTAATAACTCGTGAAATTTTTGGTATTGTAGGGGTAATTTAGTGTCCTTTTCTTCAGCAGTGTCAAGAGCATGAGCTAGGGTCGATTACTTTTATTCTTTTTCCCTTGTAATACAATTCTTTCTACAGAATTCAGAAAGCCCAATGATTTTCTTTGGGACCCAATCTATATGGGAATTGTGTGCTTGAAGCCAGGGCATTCCTAAAATAAACCCATATTGAGGGGCACCAGTAAGATTGAAAGAGATTTGTTCAACATGCTTTTGGGTGGCTACTACGAATTCTAATTGCATGATCCTAGTGTGTTCAGTATTTGGCCCTGAAGTTAGAACTCGTCCATCAACAGTTGTACAATTTCTTGTCCAATCCTAGGTTCACAAGGCAAGGAACGATGATGGGCCAAAGTTCCATCAACAAAATTACCTGGGGCTCCTGAGTCAAGCAGAACAGTTACTTTATGTCTGGTTTCAGGAGGTATTTCTATAATCATGTCTTAAGTCAAATGTGTAACCAGATTGTTGTTAGGTGAGTGTACTGAGGGGATTTGACCTCCACTCAAAAGAGCCCCGTCTTTATCTTTTGAGCTAGTTAGTTTCCCTTTGTTTTTGTGGAAGTATCAATTGTTTTGATTGTTGATTGATAAGTGCTGATCGGACTGATCCGATTTCCATGGGCTCTCCTTGATTATCTTGAGCAGGTGAAATGGGAACCGGTCTGCTTTGTTTAAAGCGAAGTCCACTTTTCTAAGTTCGTCGACCTTTTCGTTCTGCTAATCTGTGGTCTAGTCGTAGAGTTAGAATAATCAATTCTGTACATCCTTTAGGTTGAGGGTCAATATGGGCCAGAACATCTTTTAGATCATCTCGTAATCCATGATAATAGATTGCAGCCCTTTTTTCTTCAGGCCATTTGGTTTTTGATACCAGACGATTGAATTGAGGTAAATATGTAATTAAATCTTGGTTTCCCTGTTGTAATTCTAATAACTCTTTACCTGCAGATAAAGTGACAGCTCTACGATCAAATACCTTTTCAAATTCTGTGACAAAATCTCTACAGTTATGTAAAATGGGATCATCCTCCTGAACCAATGGAAATGCCCAATAAGCTGTATCACCAATCAAATAAGAGATAAGGAAAGCTAACTTTGACTGGGCATCAGGAAAAGATGTAGGTTTACAAGTGAAGTGCAACTCAATTTGCATAAGAACAATTTGGATTTTACTAGGATCTCCATAAAAACGCTAGGGAGCAGCTAGGGGAATCTTAGGTGGGCTCAATGGTTAGAAGAGGCAGACCATGAAGCAGAGGTCAGACCCTTAAGTTCAGCCAGGAACGATTTTTGGGGTTTGCTATAAAAGAGTACAGAAACCTTTTAGTAAATTGCTTATAAATCAACCCTGAATTATACCCAAGGTTTTCTAATACATAAAAAGCACAAGAATACCCACCACGTTCCTTTTTATGTTGTCTTCAAAGTCTTTCTATCAGAAGTCTTAGGTTCAGGAATAATAATGTTGAAGCGGGACCTGCCTCGCAACTTTATACAAGAGTTCTTTAGTTCAATAACATTGTTATTTTTCCAAGATTTTAGTTTTCTTCCATATGTACACATACTAAATTCAATTCGCCTTGGTTTAAAACAGTTTTCTCAAGAAACTCCCCGCTGATTAATCATACAATTATGTCTTTTCAATGTCCAAGGTCTTATTTCTGTTCTTCATAGACTCGATTATATATTACAGAAATTGTTGTCTCAACAGTTCTGGGAGCGTGTTCAATCAAGTGGAAGATAACAGTTTTAATAAAGAAGAGTCCTACCTTGATTCTACGGACCCTACTCCTCTTTCCACTGTTCCTTTGAGATGCGCCTTACAGAATCGGCTGCTTCTGGTAACTTGCGACCTCCGATGGAAATGACCCGCGGTGAAGAAAACCAGCTCCGGTAAAATGGTACTGAATAGCATGGTTCCCTTTTATAAAAGAGACCAACCCAGACGCATGCAATGCTAAAGGAAGTCCGTGACGTCAGGCCAGAGGCGTGGTATCGTATGGAGCGGCTCACCCTTTGTTACGTTACGAGGGAGGAAAAGTCATTAGCAAAACAAGCAAAGTAATACTTGCATAAACAGTATAACGCCTTCTTTAAGCACAGTGATAATTGCATAAACAGTATAACACCTTCTTTTAATCACAACACAGGAAAGGATACTTAGCAGGAAGACGTTTCGATAGCAGGAAAGATGGAAGCTCTAATGTCATTAATGGTATTATCAGGGAGCAGAGTATAATCTGTCAGTGATTAGTGGACAGAGCTGTGACTTAACAAAGGATAGTGAACCCTGCCACAAAGTCTACGTGAACACACATACCTGCAAGATGGAGTGATGGAACAGGATGTGGTGATGCCGCTAGAGCCGCAGTCCGTAACCATGACAATAACACTTAATTGCTTTGTCATGTCCAATCTCTCGTTAGGCACATCAATTGTCCAGTTGGTACATTGGCCATGAATGCGGAAAAGGCATTTGATAAAGTAAAGTGGCAATTTCTATTTAATACAGTGGAAATGTTTCTGTTTGTGCCAACATTTCTCAACATAATTAAAGCATTGTACTCAGCACCCTCAGCTTCTTTTTATGTTAAAGGTGGATTTTTCTTCTCTGTTCAATTTATATAGAAGTACACGTCAAAGATGCTCACTATCCCCTTTGTTATTTCTTATTGCCATAGAACCCCTCTTGTGTTATTTCTGCATTAGCGACAAATATACAGGTGCTTTTTTAAGAATACTACTGTAAATGTTTCTGCGTATGCTGATGATTTGTTATTATATGTTAATGATCCCCTTTCTTCCTTACCTTAGTTTCAATATTATTTATAAGTATGCTGATGTTTTTGGACAATCTTTGAATATTAACAAGTCAGAGTTTGTCCCCCTAAATATTCTTTGTATTTCTACAATGTTGGCAAATACTGATATATTATGGACTCCAAAAACACTCAAATATCTAGGCATATCAGTGCCTGCAACTTGGAATAGGGACATGTAGCGTTCCCCCCTAGTGCATTCACACCCCCCCAAACACATCGGGGGCCCAAAATGGGCCTCAGAGACATTCTCTGCATGCCTTTCCATGGCGGTGCCACGGTAGCGGAAAGGCTGGCTACCGCCGGCATCATATTCATGCCGGCAGAGCCTGGCCCTGCATCGGCCCCATTTTAGCGGTCCAGCTCTGCCCGCCAGGCAAGAGTGCAGACTGGTACTGGCGGAAAAGTGGCGACGGAATATCTGATTGCCGTGGTCATCAACCCCATGCTAATGTGAATAATGGTTTTCCGGGTTTTGATCGAGGACGGATGGCCGCCCCGGCCCGGCAGTTGCCACCACCAGCCCGGCGGCGGCCATCCTAATAGACCCCTTAGCCTCCAAAGTATATAAAAAACCTTCTACTTTTATTTCCTCCTTTACACATTTTACCCAGAAATGGTCACCACACATAAATATTCAGCTCTCAAATATGGCATGGAAGGATATTTGGAAGTCCAACATTGCTAATTATCTCCCAGCTACCCTCATACAAATTAATAGGTATTTGCTATACCAATGCTTTTAGTCTCCAGATAAACTATTTAAAGCAAAACTTTTAGATACTTCAAACTGTTGGCATTGTAATACCATGACTGGAAATTTACATTTATTCTACAAATGTCCTGTTTCAGTTTTTGTCCGATGTATCGAATATTATAACTCATATCCTTAAAATCCAAATACCTTTATCTTTCTCTATTTTAATCCTTAAATCTTTTCCTCTTAAAACTGTATCATCTCCTATGGATTGTAAACTTTTGGATTTCATTATTTCTACTGCACTTAAATATATTACTTCTAATTGGAAAGAGGCTAAGTTACTTTCCGTTAATGTTTGGTGGGAATGGATTTTTTTTTAAGGTGTGGGCAATCCTCATATTTACATACTCGGCATGAATCATCTACTTCCAGATCTTACTTGTGGTCTAGCCTGGATTCATACATTACTGTCTATTCCTTAATTTAAAACATGCATTATAGTTTTCACTCGTTCATATAATTTCATTTGTAGCCCTTTTTGTTTTATCTCTTTTATGTTGATATTTATTGATTTCGTATCATACTTGGATGCAAATTGATGCTTTATATTTCCTTGCAATTGCATTTTATTTCATTCTTTACAGATCAGCGTTATTTTTTGTAATGTGTTTATTGTATGATAAAAGTACATATAATAAAAAAAAATTACCACAAAAATGGTAAAATAATCTTCTATATAACTGTTGGTCGTTCAGCCATTGCACTACCCACGAAGCTAGATGAGATAAACAAGTGTTTGGAAAAATCCATGGATACACGTACACATGCAGAACTATGTGCATAAAAAAATATGTATATGAACATTCATATTATCCCTCTTCACTTACTTTATTTATTTATTTTGTTTTGGAACTCCTACGGAGGTCCACAAAAACACAACAATAATTTAAAAAAACAGACATTGCATACAGTACAAAATTCCTTCCTTATACATTACTATAATATTATATCAAAAATAGTGAGAAATGTGCAAACAATGCTATAACACATGAACCAGTCACATGACCAACGAATAAAATTTCTTATATACATACTAAGAAATTTGCAAATGATGCTATGAATACATAGAGCAATTAAATAGACAACCAATTGGTATTTAACCAGAACTAGAGTACTACTGTTAGACAAGATGCTAATAAATAGGCAAAAAAGTTCTAAAAAATTGATATATCTTAAAACAAACCATTTCATTCGGGGGAGTCGAAGCCAGGGAACGTGCATCCTGAGCAGAGTGAATGTTGAATCTGATAATAACTGGTTTTAAAAACACTCGCCTGGCACTTTGCAGTTTTGAACATACAAATAAGACATGATTTAGATCTTGGATTTGCAACTGGCACAATTCACAAATTCTCTTCTCTCTAGGTGTTTTGTCCCAAATGCCAGTGACATCTCTTAAAGGCAGCAGTTTGAGTCTCAGTAGGAGTATCAGCCTTCTAATCTCATGAGGGATATTCCAAGTTAAATAAGGCTGTGGTTTATTCCCCAATGTACTCCCACTGATTGCCACGTTACTGGACCTGGATTTACTTAAAGCAGTGTCTCTCGCTAAACTGATAGGGGATATAAATTTCTTTAAAAACTGTTTCACACCAGATTTAGGCATTGGAGAAGCGGAAGTTAAAGGAAGGCCAAAACGGTCAATTGCGCATAGAAAGGACCTAAAAAACGTGGATTGTGCTTTCAGAGTGCAAAGGATTTGTGACCAGGTGCCGCGAGCGTGAGGGGTAGGTGATCCGCCGGACCAGCGCATACCCGAAGGTGCATCCAACCTAAAACGCGCTGGCCTCACGGGAGTATGCTGCGAGGCCCTATACAATCCCCTTAGGGTCGCCTAAATAGAGCAGGACCCCGTGGCCCTCTTTTTCCTCCGACCCAGCGAGGTTGTATTTGCTTCCTTCAAAGAGATTGAGCATTGAATTCATACTTGTTTTTGTGTAGTACTGTATTGAGGTCCTGACGAATCGCCGCTTGGCGAGAAACATGTTGACCACACCAGGGGGTTGAGTTAGTGTTCTGTACACTTATACGGTCTCTAACTCCCCTCTCACCCCTTTTAACTAAGGAACCAGCCACGTTATTAAAGTGGATTGTGGACTGATTACCTTTTTTACTCTCCTCACTCACGTTTGCACTGCCTACACTTCTCTTCATCCTCACTTACACCCACCATCGGCAAGGAACAAAAGAACCCTGCCAAAAGAGTACCTTTGGCTACTCCGTCAGACATTGCAGCGCCGGTCTGACGAGGGGCAGTGAGTCGATGATGACACTGGACACCCTCCAGTAACGGTGTGTTTCACACCCAATACTCTGGGTGTGTGAGGCTCTTTAAGTTCCGACTAGGGAACCCTTCCAGCCACGGTACTGACAATACCAACTCCTCTCTCCACACTGTTATACTTCCCCTGGGGAACTTTGCATTCTGCTGCAAGCAAAAAGATTTCTGTTCTCAGAGCAGCTCTAAGGGTACCATCTTCCCGCAAAAAGAGAGAGTTACCCCACCTAAGAACTGCTGTCTGGGCTAAAATAAAGGACGAGACTAATCCAAATTCAAGGCGCAGAGCATGTGGGGCTGCCAGAGAATTTAAATTGCAGATTTGGCGCATAATTCTTCCTTCTGCCTTGTCAAACAAAAGCCAATAATTCATGTCCACAACCTCGGCAGCATATATTAACGAGGGTGGGATTTAAACCTTAAAAACAGATAAGACATGGCTAAAATGGCGACTCCCGCAAGTTTTATAGAGTCTGTTTAATGCACTTGCCTGGGAGACAGCTTTACTAACGCAGTTTTTAGTGTGCTCCAAGTCTCGACCTGTGTTGGAAAAAACCTTCCCTAAATATACATACGAGTCAACCAATTCCATTTTTTCAGAGCCAAGCGTCCATCTTAAACATCTCTTTATTCTGACCCCCTTCTTACAAAAAACCAAGATCTTGCTTTTTGCAATTTTAATTTTTAAAAAGTGAACCTCTGCATATTTATTTTAAAGGTCCAGACGGCGTTGCAGACCAATAGGTGTTAAATCAAATATTGCAACATCATCTGCGTACAATAAAGACCCAACTGACATTTGAACAATTTTGGGGGCATCCCCTCTCCCCGAGTTCAAAGCACCAGGGAGATCAGCAATATACAATGAAAATAAAAGTGGTGTTAATAAACAACCCAGCCCATTATACGTTCTAATTTTGCATGTTAATCCCCGCGATCCTCCCATTAGAACCTGGCACCAGGTGTCACTATGCAATTCCATAATCAGACCCAGGAGGTGATTTGGAATGCCAAGGGAGACAAGTTTTCTCCACAGGGTCTGGCGGTCCACCTTGTCAAACGCTGTGGAGAAATCAATAAAGGCTGTATAAACTGGCATCCCTCGGGTGAATACATATTTCTCCAAAAGTGTCTGAACAATCGCTATGTTATCTATGGTGCCATGGTTTTTTCTAAAACCGGCTTGTTCGGGTGGAAGGATATCCTGTTCATGAACCCATTGTTGTAAACGGCATAATATGCTTTTTGCAAATAATTTGCCTGAGGCATCCAGGAGGGCAATCTGTCTAAAACTAGTTGGCACAGTTTTTGGTCCTTTTTTATACAGGGGGACTATAATGCTCCCCTTCCACGATGGGGGCATTTTATTCACACAGAAACAATATTTAAAAAGTGGCTCTAAAAAATCACCCCATACTTCTGGCTCCTTTTTGATTAGTACAATCAGGATACCATCCGGCCCTTGTGCGCCGGAAGTTCTAGCAATCTTTATGTACTTTACCAATTCCTTTCCTAAAGGTGGACCAAATTCTGTAAAAGCAGCAAACACAGGTTTAACCCCATCAGGCGACATGGGGGTGACTGGACTATTGTTTCTATATAATAGAGAGATGTATTCCACCCATTCCTTTTCGGGAATCGGTATCGGAGTAGCCCTCTGCCTTAGATCGCAATATTCAGCAATCAAGTGCCAATATTTTTTTGAGTCCTTGGCCCTTGCGGCTTCCCTCAGCCCTCTCCACTTCACATCAAACTCCTTTCTTTTTTCACTGAGGGTGGGGCGACTTCTCACTCGCTTAAGGCGATTTATTTCCTGCTGTCGACCAAACAGGTAATGTATGTGCTGTTTTTGGACAACATGGTTAATTGCCCGTTTTAAAAATATCATGTGAGGACTATCTTCTTGTTTATACGTGAGAGGTTCAGAAGATGTGGTGCTTAAATTACAAATCTTCTTCATTTGGGCCTTGCAGAAGGATATGATGTTGGAGTGAGTAGTACCTTGCTTTTCGACATACACCTTCTTCACAATGGAACCTACTTCAACAGTATTTTTTTGCATCCAAAAGGATCGACCATTGCCTTTATTAAAAGTGGCCAAGCCCTGACCGGTATTCCCCAAGTCCAGTGTGGGTAGATCAAAGGCCGCTGGCATACCCACAATACAGTGGTCGCTCCATGACGACGGGTTAACAAAAAAGTTATCACAAGCCCCAAACATATGGTAAGAAACAATCAGATAGTCTAAAAGGCACTGAGTATGTTGAGAATGAAAGGTAAAATGGGCTGTTTTATCGGCGGGCACTCTCCTGTTTACAATAACAAGATCTGAACTTCTAACGCTATCAAGCAAGAGGAACCCCCGCTTATCTGTCTTTACTTTATTTGGTTATATAATCTCCGGGATATGCCAGATTTCCTCTTTGTCAGAATTGGCATAAATCTCAGAGGTAGAATTCGAAATTTTAGCATTTAAGTCCCCCACTACTATCACTAGGGGACATTCTTCCCTATAAGCTATTTCCTGAATAAAATAAAAAATGCTGGCAAAAAATGATCAAAGTTTTTCCCACGGGGGACATACAAGTATGCCACAAGAAAGGAGGTGGGCGTGTCAGAGTCTCCCAAGCATGCCAGATTCAAACATATACAGAGATTTGATGGATGTGGGAAAACCTTCTGATTCCAATTGATGGAGTTTTTAAGCAAGATAGATACCCCCCACTGGCATGACCCCTTTCTGATCGCTTCGCACAACAAGAATATACAAAACAGCCATCACATTCAAACTCTTTACAAGACCACGTTTCTTGTAGACATATAATAATGGGATTCATGCTTTTTATGGAATTTAATTTTGATTCCTTGGGTCCCAGACCAGCCATATTCCAGGACATGAGTAGCCCACCCCGGCTTCCTCAATGGATCACTCCTTACTGCATCCGCATGAGTGTTATTCAAGACTCTCCCAACCCAATTCCACTGGCCAAATTCATCTTCTATGTCTAGAGTCTGAGGGGCAGCTCCTACGATGGGTACAACATTTATCAAGTGCCCCCTCCAGTCCACGGAACCAATATATCTTTAGGATTGACCGCGGAATGCTCTATTTCGGGGTCCAATGCGTCTAGTGCCACTGATTTAGTAACCTTCAGGGCTTACACCATCCATCCTTTAGCCTACATATATTTCCCTTCAGAGTTTTCCCCTCTCCAATAATCCCTGTCTCACTCAATGTATCTCTTTCTCTGTCCATCTCTCTATGTTTCTCCATTAACCTATACCCAATAACCCCTGAATCAATCTCCTGATGTGCTTTTCCCTAATGCTTGCCTCATTCCCTCTTTTCCTACAAATCTTTGTCTCTGTTTCTTCTTCCTGTCTCCCTATCTCTCCTACCACACTTTTTTCATCCCTTTCTTATTCACCTTTTCCCACCTTTCCTCTTCTACTGACTGACTGCCTTTTGCTTTAGACACACTTTTGCTCCTATAGAGCTTTGGTATCTATGGTTTAAAACTGCTGCACAGTGGAGTCACATATTACAAGTGGCAATACTGGTTGCAAATCAGGCGAATCTCTTCAATGGCAAAGCAAAATAGCTGTTTTCTCGACAATGTAGGGCAAATGTTCCCGGTGTTATCAGGGGGCACCACTTTTCACACTACCATATTGCTGGTGGCTGTATCCTTCTATGTAATTAAACAAATCTAACAAGGGGATTTATCTAAGTGCTGCCATCCTGCTTGAGATGATTGTTGTCTGCTGGTGGTGTGTAGCAAAAAATACAGTTGATGGAAAGAATGCAGAACAATGTCTTACATTCACCCCAGTACAAAGATCTGGGCCTAAATCCATAGATTTTTTGCACTCCACATCACCCTAGGTCAGACAATGGCTATATGCAAATCAGCCTTGACCCTGTGCCTCATGGGAACAGTCCAGCCCGAACTACCAAGCCATGTCTTTCCTAGACCGGAATCAAGCATCCAAGGACCGGTTTCTGGCTATCAGCCTTCTTCAGCCTGGATAGCTTGACTCCAGTGATGTGGAGAGCCTGGGACTCACGTCTGAGCATACTCAGCCCACTCAGGGTGAAAATTGCAAAAAACACAGTTGATGGACAGAATGCAGAACAATGTCTTACATTCACCCCAGTACAAAGATCTGGGCCTAAATCCATCGTTTTTTTGCACTCCACAAAGTGTAGCAGGCATGAAGAATATACATTGTTGCCCATTGTGTCTGTGCAAAGACCATCAACATCTGCCACAAAGTCTTTAACCGCATGCGCGCTAGCGGAATTCCGCTCGCACGCTGGGTTTTTTAAAAACGCACTTTGCGTGACGAGCTGGGCTCGTCATCAGCGTGCGAGGAGGCTATGCGATGACGAGCCCAGCTCGTCATCAGCATCGAAGGGGTTAAAAAGTGTCTCCTTTCTTCATTTGTTTCACACATTTAACATTTCATTCCAAGAGGGGTTACATTGTTGATTGGAGTTATAACTCTGGGGCTGGGATCTGGAGATACCTACCACACAGGAATTACCCTGTGCATGGGTGACTTTCTGGGTGAATGTCTGAATTTATGTATTGGTATTTGCAGAGAGTTCACCTATCTCGAGAGCAAAGGCGGTTGAACAGGAGACATGGCCGCTGGAAAGAAGCAATTCATGTGGGAAGGTCAAGAGTATACTGAAAGGTCAGGAGTAGCACTCTTTATAGAGGTTTTTTTCACCATCTTTTTTACCGAATTGCAGGAGAGTTGGTGCTGATCTGATGTTAGGAATGCTAGTTCTTTGGATCATGTACAGAAAAGGGATTGCCTGCCTTTTTTCTCCTTCTCCTTCTCCTTCTTGCACTGTTCTGTCTTCAGTCTGGAGAGAATCTGGCTTCTGCTTAATAACTGAAGGGATTGAAGTGCATTTATCTGGTTCTCTTCTTAAGTACAGCTGGACATGTATAACCTAATTATAGAGCGAATCCATAACAGGACATAAAAAGGACTATATATGGCTCATAAAATGTCACATTTAAATTTTCAACAATTTCGCTTTCTTCTCAAGATATAGGATGCGACAACAGCGAAAGTAAATCTAAATATGAATCAACCACAGGATTTACATTTCATGATAGATTGAAGCTATTTAGGAAGGCATGGTCAGCGGGTTGGCGAAGTTATGTTCATAGAAATTAAAAACATTATTAATTAACTTCTTATACATCACATGATTGAAAAAATAATCAGTATTAAACAAACTTGCTTTAATTACTTCTATTCATAATTCATCCATCTCATGAGCACCATGTAGCTGATCCAGTAGATGCAAGATAAAAACAACAATCTTTACTGCAGATATAGCCCTTAACCCCTTCCATGCTGATGACGAACCTCAGCCGTCATGCACTACGGTGCTCGTGTGCTGATGACGGCTGGGGTTCGTCACGGCCCGCCCCTGTTCGTGTTGTTTACAGCACACCAGGGGTATCGCGGCCGTATGGAAGGGGTTAATGAATAAAGTATTCAGACAACTTGTTTTTTAAATTCTGGAAAACTAGTCACATACATAATATAATCAGCACCTTTTTAGTGGACACCATGCAGAGGATGTAGAATCTGGGCCTCATTTAGAGCAGGAACACATGCATAAATCAACATTGCTCGGGCTCCACCAAACTCTTGTTTTCCTGGTTTTATTAAGAATTGAGGGAAGCACTGTGGGCATGTTTATGAAGGTTTGGCATCGCCCCTGCACCAAGCAAATGGGGAGCAAGGGTGACACAAAAAGTATGGATGTATCAAGCTACTCAAGGCCAACTTGCATGGCCATGCACGGCTTGATAACTCCAGAGTAACGCAGCACAGTACAAATCGCTGCATTGCATTACTTTATCCTTGGAAGGTATTCCATGGATGGAGAGTGGGTGTTCCCACGCATCCAACCATTGATTTTGGGGCATTCCCAGATTTACCAAAACTGGCAAAGCTGATAATGCGTCTAAATGCTATGCCTACCCAGGGGAGGCGTAATGAGGGGAAATATCTTTATCTCTCCAAGTTGCTTCAACTTTCTATTCGTGCTGCATTCTGCAGCAAACATAGAAAGGGGAAAGTACCTCTCAAGGTTGTTTTATCCCTTCTTGCACAAAAACAATCCTGCTTGCAATGCAGGCACCCTTGCCCCCTGGGGAAAGGTTGCCAGTGTTGGCGTTAGTCAGCACATTGTGCGCCAGCAATGGTAAATGACAAGACTGTGCCGTATATTGTTAAGCATTACACATTACTATCCTTTCCCTTATGCAGTTCAGCACAGCAAGGTAAATGATGCGCTGTGCAGCACTGCACTGCATGATAATTTCATATATATGCCCCTGTGTTTATACTGGTGGGGACCTTTGCTGGCTCTTGTTGTGTAAACCAATGATCCACCACGGTGCCTTAAGGTCACGATGATCATCCAGCACTATTGAGTGAGAGATTGCCACCCCTCATTTTCCCTGTCAACTGTGTATGCCCCATTTTGTGACCGAAAATATTATGAGGTATTTAACTCCCCTGGTATATACTACACCCTGTGATCTCGGGTGAGGTAAATACCCTATTTGCATTCCAGCCACCCAACGCCCTTATTCAAATTTTACGCTTTGCCATTTTATCATTTGCAAAACTGAGAGTCTGTTCCCTTAGCCACTAATTAGTTTGGCCCTGCTTGCAGTACAAATCAAAGCTGCTAAGATGAGGGTTGTTCTGCTCTTCAATTTGTTCAGCACTACTGCAGGGAGATATTCTTGTGTTCCTGTGTCCCTTGTGTTATTTTGTCATTTCTTATGAATACATTTGTCATTCTTCTCCTTGAGGTGTATTTGCATTGTTGAAGGCTCAAAAGAATATCAAATATTTAGTGGCCGATTATGATATGGGCCATGAAGGCTCCAACCTTTGGTCGTAGTCTTTGGGGCTGCACTTAAAGGGCCGGTCGGTTTCCTTTCCGACTGCCTCATTATGATGGTGTTGGTAGGAAAGGAAACCAGCCAGTCATTCTGTCTGGCTTCCAACGGGCTTGGAGAGCGCGCCCCCCATTTGGAATCCGGCCCTGAACATCAAGGGTTTGGTATTTCCACCTTTAAGATTACAATCTCAGTTTCCAACATGGTTTCCATACCAGTCTAAAGCATGTTAGGGTGCCCCCAGCAGGGCCCCTTTTGGTGCATGGCCTCCGGTTGGAGGCTGAGGGGGCATCTATGGTGGCCCTCTGTTGATACGTGCACCTTGTGGCATGCACCGTGAGGTGTCTGCCACTTGCTGAAGGGATGAACCACACCTCCAATTTCACAATGGGAGCATGCATTACAGCAGGTTTAGAGTGGTAATGCATTCTCCCATAGTGAAATGTAGGAATGAGACCGTACAGTGTTCGGTCGCATCCTAATGGGGTGGACGGGACTGCCGACCGGGTGTCGGTCGGTCCCACGACCTCCCATTTCACTATGGCAGCATGCATTACAGCAGGTTTAAAGCCGTAATGCATGCTCCTATAGTAAAATGTAGGAATGAGACTAAACATTTTTCGGTCGCATCCTAATGGGGTGGCCGGGACCACTGACCGGGTGTTGGTCGGTCCCATGACCGAGTCAGTGTGGGGCGGGAGTGATTCTGCCCGACATCATAATGAGCCCCTTAGTCCTTTTCTGAACTTTATATTTTGAGGTTTTGTACTTACCTTCTGGAATTCATATCCTTCTTTCCTGGGCATGAGGAAACACTCTTTGGTGTTTTTTTCTATCACCAAAGTCTTCACTGCGCAAAAATACTTCTTCTCATCTTATTGTGACTGAGAAGCAAATGATGGTCCTGGAAATACCTCCCAGTTGTGATAGGCATGACTCTAAAGTGGAAAGAGCAGTGTGTCATAGTAAGACCCACTATGTCCTTTGGAAATGGAAGATATTGCTCATGTCATTATGAAATATATGTTTGAATACAGTGTAAAGTTACAGTTTCAAACAATGAACATCCCAGAATGCCCTTAATCCTGTGAAATTTTCTGCGACTTTGGTGTCCATAATGCCGAGTTTGAGTCTCTGAACACAATTCTTTACTTTTCAGTTCACTAGGAACGCACACCCTGAAACTGAATCGGAGCCTGTTCACTCACAAAAAAAGCATGTCAAAATAATGCATTTTTAATATTTTAAATGTCACCTAAATGTGTCTGAAATGTGGGTCCTTCAAATTAGTTTGAGGAAGTGAATATACACCTGAATGGAATGTGTAGTTTTCAAACTCTGCACAGTGCCAATGAACTAAACTAGGGAAACCCAACATGGGTCTTTAGGTTTCATAGTCCACTAAACATGTTTAAAGTCCGCAAACTTCAAGGTAAGTGTACCAGCACCTGAGCTCGACACTTGCCTTGCGCTCACAACATCCAAGCATAGTTTGCAAATCCAATTTGTCAGTTAAAAAAAAAAACGTATCGATTCTGAGGTGCTGTTTGTGCCCATCTATGTAGGCTTGGGAGTCAGGGTGTGGCCAGCCTGGCCCTTTAGGAGATCTTTTGACTTTGGCCTTGTTTTTCAGAGTTTCGGGTCCATGCTCATGTCCTGCTATTGCACCAGAAATTTACCTGTTGTGGTCAGCCAATCAGTCTCTTCAATCTGCAAACCAAATTCAGGGTTTGAGTGCCTGAAAATGATAGTGGGAAAAAGATTCCATCTTTCAAGTGGGCTCTATTATTTTTAAAGACACTTCGCAAACCTGGGTTCAAGGATTGTCCATGAACTAAGGGCCAGATGTAGGTGGCCGTTTGAGGCCATTTACCGAGCGGTAACGGCCGATTTTGGCCGTTACCGATCGGTAAATGGGTGACAGGTATGTAGGGGGCATTATTTTACTGAATCGGTAAAATTACCGAATCGGTAATTTTACCGATTCGGTAAAATAAAAATTCGGTAAATTTACCGATTCTGAGGCACCCAGATGTAGGTGGGACTCTTCAGAGTCCCAGAGGCCGTACCGAATCGGTATTTTACCATCAAATCCAATCTGGAATACCTACATATCCACCCCTCAGATTTACCGATTTTTAATTACCGAATCGGTAAAATTCGGTAATTAAAAATCGGTAAATCTATTTTACCTACATCTGGCCCCAAATGACCAGATAGCTCTGTAACGTAGCTCTACAAGCCCACCTGGCATATTTTTCTAACATTAATTACTAATTTCTCACAAGCGACTGAACAAATTTACACTAAATCCCTTTACTTCTACATTGATTGTTCTGCCTGAAACTTAGGGCTCTTGCACTACACAATATGGTGCAAGAGCAACACAACTGGAAAATTATATTTATGAAGCCATTCAAGGCAAGTGGCTTCATTGATCTGTAGTAATGCAATGCAGTTAAAATCACGGGACAGCAATCCATGGGTGTTGCATGGGTTTTCCAAGCAACTTCCATAGTTTTTTAAGCATTTCCATATTTGCTAAAAGTGGAAGACCTGGGAATGCATCAAAATCATACAGCTTCTTAGAAGAGGCGTAACAAAGAGAAATATCTATCTAAAAAGATGAGAATGCATCCCTTCATGTACAAAAACAATCCGACACCAGGCACCTTTGCACCATGGTGCCAGGGAGTCTGCATTGATCCTAGGCAAGCCCATATTTAAGGATTATTGAACAATGACAACATTTTAAAAATCATGACAGACGATAGTCTAGAGCCAACTTATTTCTTTTGCACAGTGAAGACAATCATTTTGTGAACGTTATGCTTAGTTGTGTCAATGGGGGTATGTAAATGTTCTGCTGGCACCACATCTTCATATCTTAATGAAACTTTGTCTAGATAACAACATATTGATGGTTTATAAATTCTATTGATGTTTTTAGGAAAAGTTAACTGAATTTTACTTAGTAGACTCATATTTTTAGAATGGCTTGTCGAAACTGGCAGTGCTATCTCCCTTTTTCATATAATTATGGTGTAAAACTACAAGCATTCACTAGCTTCAACAAAGTTCAGTTCAAAAACAAAAAAACACAAAATCCATACAAGCCCCCCATTAAAACTCAATAAATAAATTGTCTCTTGTCTAGTTCTATGCTCTACATCACCACTCAGAATGGTTGGGGCACAGGGCCCCATTGCAGGCTGGGCCCTGTGGTCAACCATGTTTGCGCACAGCCAAAGGCCATGCACAGTGAGAATTGGCCTTCCATGATTGGGTGGCTTAAGGGCATGGCTTAAGGTTAGGCCCTATGGCCAAATCCTGATGTACACAGATATAGGCCATGGGCAGCATTGGTTGACTGCCTGCAGCATGTTGGACTCAGTGCACGGTCAGCAACCAGGCCATGTGAACAATGCCGGCAATGATTTATTGTACATTGCTACCATTGTGCTTTGTAAGTTGGATTTATCAACAAATATCCTTCGAAATTCAAAGACAAGACTGCAATTAAAGTGATGTTTAGTGGTGGTTGCTTTTGGGAGCAATGTGAAGGGCTGGGCAAGATATATGCATTAAGGATAATGGAATTAATGTGAATATTTTATATAGATATCGCATGGCCTTCATGACAGCAGATTCCACAAAAGGGGAGCATGTGTGCAGGGATTGTGTACAAGTTCCCCCATGTGCTGTAGCAGGCAGACCGCACATACAGGCTCCTCATCTAGGAAACTTGCTTTCATGCCCTGTCTGGAAGCAGCCAGTTTATTTAAAATAATGTTTTTTTTTTTAGCTTAAGGGCATTCTGCCTGCCTTCCACCTTTGCTTATATCTGTGTGGATCATGTGAAACAAGAGGAAATCAGCGGAATTGCCTGACATTTTGCATCTTATTATCGCAGATTTAAAAAAAGGAATTTGCCAACCTCTACCTAACTTTCCCTGCAATGGTTCACTGCATCTATTTCTGGCACATGGCATTTGTATGTTCAGAACCCCTTTGGGCTCATTTATCCTGTTTGAGGTTTTTTTCAGATTTATCTTTAGATTGACCACCGCCAGGATAATCTGTTGCCCAGGTTTTTTGCACATCAGCTGCACACAAAGCTCTGATTGGAATAAGATGTTTCTCCAAGCCATGACATTTTCTAGCATCTCAGATGCATATCTATACTTGCCATGATGATGATCCTTCTATTTATTAAGGTTCGCAATGTCATTGACTTCACATACAAACCCTATTTTGCATTTAAAACATTGTACATTTGTTGTGTTATTTTGAAGCTAAGTCACATGTATCACTTTTTGTTTGCCTGAGCAAATGATCACGTCAAGTTTGATTCACCTCCAACTGCATGTTATGTTTGTAGAAAATGTAGTTATATCATCATATTTCTTTATTTCGGCAATACATGCCATAAAAGACAAGCATACAAACATAATTTTTTTTTGTCATTTCATTAAAAACATTAAAAACATTAAAAACAATATCAGTTACAGCTGTCAAGGATCAATAGAGCAGAAAATAGCAAACAGTCTATGGCCTTTACAAAAAACAATTAAATAAGTAACTTTGTAAAGTGCATGTGCATTAGCAATTTTAAATAGTGTTCAGCGCTCCCCTGCGTTTTAGCAAAACAGCCGCCAGATATTTAGCAACGGCAAAAACAACTACAGATGACAAATCCGTTTTCAGTATGTGTAGGGCATGCATACAATGAGTGATTCGCATGTGTTTGCATAAGGGCACCAACCAGTACCTTCTCGCTCTCCGATATGCGGGGCAAAAGAACATAATATGTACTTCACTCTCAATATCACAACTGCAATTAGGACAATTTTTCAAAGCAGATGCAAGCCAATTGCATGTGAAAGCTCTGGTTGGTAGTGTGCCATACATCCACTGCAAATACAGCTTCCTTGTAAAAGCCGGAAAATTAACATCTAGGACAGTTTCAAAATAGTAAAAATCCTTCACCTTTAAGAAAGAGTCTGTTAAAGTGCCACTGTGAGTGCTAGATATTGAGGCTGATAATCTGCTTTCATAAAAAAGTTTAGACAGACTTTTTCGTGAGGTGCTCAGGCAAGCGGTTTCAGGATTATACCACATTTGCGAGAGGCCTAGCTTAATAAATTCATCTTTGATGTAAGCTAGCCAGGGAATTTTTCCCGTATTAGTAGTTTTTAAAATCTCTAGTAATTCCTGTCTATAAACAGAGAGCTGCGGGGTGCTCCATAATCTCCTTCAAAACATTAGAGGCTTCAGGCCCACAACCTCATCAATCGGTCTAAGACCCATATCCAGTCTAATGGGTAGCAAGGGGGAGCTACTGGGGAGCATCAGCAGTTGCCTAAGGAATTTGTTTTCTGTGACAACAATCGCTGGGCGACAGGCGTGCCCCCAGAGCTCACCCCCATAGGTGACGACAGCCCCTCTCACTCTTGTTGTGTAAATCTCCTCTACAGGTTGAATAGGTTTTATTGTGGATCTGTTTGAGAGTTTTAGGATGCCTCCTATGAGCTGGGATTGCCTGAGTTGGGACTTTATTTGATGGGGGCCTATGGCATTTTCATTAGGAGTTATCCCTAAGTATTCAAAAATGTGAACTCTTTCCAGCCTTGTTGTTCCAATGCACGGGTCGGGTCAAGTCTGTGCAGGGGGATTGAAAATCATAAATTTTGGTTTTCATGGCGTTGATTTCCAACCCCCTATCCTCACAATTTCCCACAAAACCATCCAAAACCCTCTAGATTCCCATTGGTGATTTTGAAAGCAGCATAGTGTCGTCAGCGAACATTATCGCAGGCACCCTGCTACCAGAGAGTTTGGGCGCATCAGTATGATTTATCCCATTTAGGTTGGAAATTACCCCGTTGACATAAAGGCAAAACAGGGTGGGTGCTAACACGCAACCCTGTCTCACCCCCCTGCCAACGGGGAATTTTGCGGAAAGGTGGCCGTTTCTTCCACACCTAACCCGTGCAAAATTGTCCTGATGTAGACGTATTAGAATGTGCAACAGGTGATGAGGAACACCCAAATCGGCACGCACAACCCAAAGCTTTTCTCTTGGGACCGGATCAAAAGCTGCTCGTAAATCCATGAACACAGTAAAAAGACTGCCCCCCTCAGAGTTGACCGACTTCCAGAATAACATGTTCAATCAAAGTTTCAGGTCCATGGTAGTTAATCTGTTTCTAAACCCTTCCTGATATGGGCTTAGTATAGAGTTTTCCTCCATCCAGTCCTGGAGGCGGTCCAGTATTAGTCTTCTGAAGATCTTTTGTGGGACGTCGATCAAACTGATCGGCCTGTAGTTGGCTGGAAGCAGAGGTGAACCCTTTTTAAATATAGGGACAATCTCTGCCCCCAGCCAACTACCCGGCACTGGGGTCCCTCTCAGGACTGCGTTGAATATAACTAGGAGGTATGGAGCCCAAATTGCCGGCTGATGTTTAAAAAGATCACCTGGTAGCTTGTCCAGCCCCGGGGCCTTCCCAATTGGCAGTTTACATATAGCATTTTCGACCTCCTTTATCGTGAATTCAATGATATCCGCTGGACATATCTGATCTAACGACATCTCCCCTAGAACTCCCATTGGGATGGCAGGTCCTGCTGCGTATAGGGTACAAAAGTGTTCTTCCCAGACACCTTTGGCTATATTCGCCTCCACAGCTGCAGCTGGCTCTACCGAGCCATTGTTTACAATGGACCAGAATCTTCGTAGGTCGCTAGTTGCGAGGGCATTAGATAAATCAGTCCACCTATCATGGTCCCATTCCTCTCTTGCACACTTCATTACACGCTTGTAGTTAGCTCTCAAGGTCTGGACTGTTGACTTGCTAGCCTTATTTTTAATGGAAGTAACAAGTGCCATCTTAGCTCTTCTACAAGTAGAGTTGTACCAATTAGGACTAGAACCTTTTTGCGGCCGCTTAGCCGCAGGAGGGTAGAATACATCTGATAATGTATTTATTAGCTGTTCATGCAGGGTTCCTACCATACAGGAATTGTCATAGATCCGTTATTAAGAGCTACACTAATTTCCTCTAGGATAGGGAGGATGAGAGCATAAAGCTCCGCGATTCGCTCTGGTCTTTCTACTATTTTTGTCCACTTTATTCTTGACCTATCATTTGTTAAAATCATTCTCGAGTCAGGGGCGCCGATCACGTCCAGAGTCACCTTACAACACCGGGCATGGTTATTTTTAGGCTTAGGGCGTTGTGATCGCTGTCGACCCGTGGTATTACAAAAAAGTCCCTTATTGTGGGCCATGAACTAGTTTTCACAAATATGTAATCGAACCGGGACTCTTGGCCCTGCTTGTTAAAAGTGTATTTAGGGGGTCGATCTGAGATAACCCTACCATTACACGCCCTAATAGAGTGCTTAAATGTTAAGGACATGATTTCTACCGCCAATGGCGTCCAAGGCCAGGGGGGTGAGGATTCCAGAGTGGGTATAGCTCAGCAAGCATCCTCCTCGGGGAAACCTCCATCTGCAAGTCCCACCAGTGGTTCAAAATTGCAATTTAAGTCACCCCCAATCACAAACTTGGTGCCGCTGGGTATGGAGCTTATAAATGAAGAGAGTTCCTCTACTGTGTTGGACTCCGCGGTGACACTCACCGGTCTAGAGTATACGTTTACCAGTGCAAGCTTTAGTGTCATTAGACCATTCCAGGACCACGCATTGCACGTCATCTGATGATGTATTCAGGGACTTGGCCGTGCAGCCTAGGTGGGAACCCACCCATATTGCAAGGCCCCCCGAGGGGCGTCCCCTCCCGCCCCATCTCGCTAGTACAGAATAGGCAGCATATCCAGTGCGTGTCTTTTCCTCTCTGGCCCATGTTTCTTGAAAAAGACACACATCATTCCCGTCTATAAATGTTCCCCATTCTGGGCAATCGATCTTGTTACCAAGGCCAGCCAGATTCCATGACAAGATTGTTAGAGTGCCATGGCTGTCAGAATTAGAAGCACTCCTCCCTCCCATATTGTATTTTCCCAAAGTGGGCTCCATAATTTCCTGTAGCACATCGCCAGTAGATGAACTTCCAAGCTCTGTGGACTGGAGAGTTAGAATACCAGGAGGAGTGACCATAAGATTTGGGGCCGCTATAATAATACTTGCGTCCAACCCTGTGGACACCTTGGCTGGACAACAATCCTCGTCAGAATTCATTATAGTGGGCCTATTGAGTCTTTTTAGCCTGAAACGGGCCAATGACTCGGCACCTTCCCAGAACAAATGTGGGGGTATTCAATCAACCATGTTGAGGCGGCTGAAGCGATTACAGGTCAAACAGGGGCCCGGGGGATTAAAATTGGCCTTCCCTTACCCAGTCCCAATTTTCCCTCCCCTGGAGCCCACCCTAGTCCAGCCATCTTCTAGCTCCCCATTGAAAGTCTGAGGGGCAGGCTGATAGAAAAAGGACAGAGGGAAAGACTGGATAGTAGTATCAAGGACTTGATGGGGCCAAGAACATATATGCATAACTGTTCTTGGGTCTCGAAAGTTCACCAGAACACAATCCCCGTTGATACTTTTAGTGGTATTACCTATCCAGTGTACCCTTCGTACCATCAAAATCTCACTAAAACATTGGGGAGGAAGAGGCCTATTCCTATTCAACCAACTAGTAACCTTGTTTTTCAATGATTGAAAAGATTCCCTCACCGGGTCCTCCAGCACAGGTACCCCTGTTAATACAACAACAAAGGGGCTTGATTCTGGGGGTAAATTAATTACCAACTTATTGTGCTGTCGAGGAACCACGTTAGCCTTACTCTGCACGACTGGTGCAGAGTCGGTCTCTGTCTCATTCCTGGTAGACTCTTGTTCTAAACGATTCAGGGGAATAGAAGTGGTGTTACTAGGTAGCATTTGTACTGTGTCTCCCACACTTCCTAGGGTATTAATGGAGACAGTGTGGGACCCACCCTGCGCTTCATTAGCACCGTTCGCTCCCTCCCTCAACATCATTTCGACCCTATTCATACCATCTCCAACCAGGGCAGTGGCCTTCTCAATACTAGACAGCCTTAGCTCTATCTGGGCTAATATGGTTACAACGGGGTCTAGCAAAGCTTTACATATCATGCTTAATTTAGTGAACATTGGATCTTCCTCTTGGGTAAAAGAATTATCACTATTCAAATCAACCATATTGTGAGTGGGGGTTCTATCTTCGGGGGCGTCTAAGCCAGCAACTTGTTTAGCGATCTTGGCCTTGCGGCCGCCTAATTTATGATCAGTGCGTTTCCTTTTAGGTATGGCCCCCTCTCGCTGTCCCCTTGGATTGCTATCATTCTGTGTCCCCTGCATTATCTTTACAGAGTCAGTGGTTACAATCAGTACAGGGTTGGGATCCAAAATGCTTTGATCATTACTGTTGTTACATTGCGAAGGAGTTCCCCCCACGTCCCCTGCCCTCTCATTTACCACGTTATCCAACATTTTAATACAGCTGCTAATTGTAACCACACCCTTGACTGGGGACTTGGCATTCCTGATATGACCCAGTGACGATCTTTTAGTACTTAACAGTTCTTGAGAAAGGCGTTTTTCAAGGATAGAAATTTCGTTGGATATAAGTGTGCTAGTTCTAGTAATGTAGTTGTCCAAGGCTCCTGCTGTGTTGCTAATGGCAGGTATGGTTTTACTCCTGAGTTCTGCACCAGCCATCTTATAGTTCAGGGACCCCCAATCAAGAAAAAAGCTTTCACTTACAGTTCTTATAGTGTCCCCCTCAGATAGATGACTGTAGAAGCCAAGAGGTGTGGCACGATCCGGTCTCTACCGGTCTCAAACAGGCTAAAACGGGCCCGCCCTTGGCCCGGGCTTGTCCCGCGCGCGTCCCGCGTTCAGTGGAGCCTGTTGATGTAGGGCAGGTGGGCGTGGTGATCCCGGAAAGCGGCACCAGCTGTGAGCCAACAGGGAATGCTGGTCCTCGCAGTCCCGATGTCTAGCAGGACAAGGCAACTCTCCTGTCCTCTCCTGTGCGCCTCAGCACAAAGGGCTCTGCCCTGCCCCGTCAACTACCACAAACGCCGAGTTCGCCCCTCTCCTCTGCAGCGAGCGGCTCCCGCGAAGTGGGGGCCGCGAGGAGTTTTGAAGCTGCAGGCAGGTGGGCGTGGTGATCCTGGGAAGAGGCACCAGCTGTGAGCCAACAGGGAGTGCTGGTCCTCGCAGTCCTGCTGTCCCGCTCGACAAGGCAACTCTCCTCTCCTATCCTGTGCACCTCAGCACAAAGGGCTCTGCTCTGCCCCATCAACTATCACAAACGCAGAGTTCGCACTTCTCCTCTGCAGCGAGCGGCTCCCGGAGTTTTGAAGCTGCAGGCAGGTGGGCGTGGTGATCCCGGGAAGAGGCACAAGCTGTGAGCCAACAGGGAATGCTGGTCCTTGCAGTCCCGGTGTCCCGCTCGACAAGGCAACTCTCCTCTCCTCTCCTGTGCACCTCAGCACAAAGGGCTCTGCTCTGGCCCGTCAACTACCACAAACGCCGAGTTCGCACCTCTCCTCTGCAGCAAGCGGCACCCCGTTATAACTTTGGATATATAAGCTCATACCTATGATTGTTACTATAGTTTAATTCTTACCCACAAAGGGACCCTTGCATTCTTTAGAATAATATTCACACCAGGTCTCTATGAAACCCAGGATGCCCCTTCTTTCTTGACATACGACCCCTACCTAAAAGCACATTGTTAAATAAAACGTATTATCATGAAGCAGGGCTGGAGGTACTCCTCACAGTCTAGTTTGCTTTGTGGGCTGGGAAGCAGTACTTTGGGCCCACTTGCACTGAGTGCATTCAGAGAAGGTAAGGCTGGTGGTCATCATAGAGTGCTTGAACTGACTGGATTTAGGCTGCACCTATATTAAAGATATGCTGTGCTTTAGTGCTCTGACAGTGAATTATGATTCCCTGCAGGTCACTCACTCTTCAGTGTGTAGAGAGATGGTGGTTATATTGGATCTTCGTGGTTCATAGTGTACTTCGCTGTGCAGCCGTGTTACAGTGTTGTTGCATACAAGGGATTAGATTTCCAATCTGTGTATGCGTTGCTAAGAAAAGGGAGCAGCATGATTTTAATGTAGAAATCAAAACTGAACTACATACATCAGAAAGTGTGCATTAAAAAAGCTTGAGAAATGTATTCTAAACATAAGGAGAGGTGCTCATGCCATGGTTGAAAATACTTACATTCATATATGCTTAGTTTTCAGGAATTCTGAGTCTCTGATTGATGTTTAGAGAGTTATACCGAGATATTGCTAAGGCATCCATATTCACAATTACAGTTAACATTATAATGACAAGGTCGGTAAGAAACTTTATTTTTCTAGTTTTCCACTACAGCCCTCAGACTTTCTTGGCCCCAGGAGTAATGAGGCAGAGTTCAAGATTCCTTTGTTTCTGCTTTCTCTCTTATCACGTTCTACTTTCCCCACTTCTACTACTGGCCTTCTTATCTAGCGAACGCAGTCATTGGTGGGGAGGGTGAGAAACAGAAAAGGAAACCACTTCTGTTGGATCCTACACACAAGGTTAGTACAATCCAACACAAGTGCTCAGACCATTGACAATGCCAGAGTTCCCAACATGCTGCAAATTTTGCCTTTTTAATGCATAATTTAGATAACTCAGCTGAATAATTTGGCCCGCCAGTATTCCCTAATCCTAGAGGTCTTGACAATGGGAAAGCTCTGTGGAGCGGTTCGATTGATTCTAGCTCAGAGGCTAGTTTGGAAGCAGACTCCTTGGATAATGGAGCAGGCCCATCAAGAAATTTCATGAACTAAGGGACTTTTTAAGATGAGTTCTGGGAGTTGTGTAGTGAGCCGAACACCATAAAAGTTGAATAACAAGATACAAATGGAAACAAGACATAAGGGGTACAATAAGGACTAATAGACAAGGCTAAGAATACCGTAATGAATTTGAACAAGCATGAGATTATTGCAATTGATACTGAAGCTCTAGGTGTTGGTTTATTTTATGACCCAGTGAAGATTTTGATTATGTTAAAACAGGAATTTAAGAATTTCAGTGTAGCAATAATTTTAGCGCATAAACAATCATTGACTAAACATTGATACAAACTATCATTGTATCGAATTATGAAATAAGGTGATTTTGATCATATATATGAGAAAAAACTTGTAGTATGTTGAACACCATGAAATAATTTGAGCCTTTAGTATGATGACTTCATAGAGAAGCCCAATTGGAAATGTTTCAGGCAGCAGTATTCAGATTTATTTATTTAATTTATTAATAACGTTTTATATAGCGCAAACTAGACCCACAAGGGTATCAGAGCGCTTTACATTTAGGATTGTTGCGTTACAGGTTACATCAGATACAAGAGCATAGTAAGGTACAGTACACATAAACAATGTTTAAATAATTCATAGGAGGGAGGGGGGAAGGAGTAATAGCGGGGAGACGAGGAGGAACAATGCCCAAATGTCCGACTGGGTAGGTGAGAGTCAAGGGGGAAAACCAGGGCCAATCTTCTCATTAGCTGTCAAGCAGCTCCACCGGTCATCAGCCAAGTTGCTCAGGTCTCAGCCTTCAGGAAAAAAACAGTTTTTAGATTATTGATTTGCGAAGGTTATATATTGCGAAATCTGGACCCAGAGGTATCCGAGCGCATAACCAGAGGAACGTTGCATTAGAAGGTACATCAAAAGGATTATAAAGCACTGGCTAGATCCGTATGTATCAGAGCGATATTGCAGAGGAACTTTGCATTACAAGTTACAATAGCGTAGTAAGGTACAGTAAACAAACAACGAGGTTGAGAGAATTTATAGGAAAGGAGGGGAGGAAAGAGCCATAGTAGGGAGACGAGGAAGAACTGTGTCCAATGTCCGTAAAGAGAAATAGAGAGGGAAAGGGAAGAGGTGGAGTGAAAAGGGAGAGGACGAGGGGAAGACGGAAAAGAGATAAAGGGAAAAGTCAGCCCAAAAGACCGAGTGGGTAGGTGACGGCCAGGGAGATAATCCAAGGCCAGTCCGCTCTATAGCTCTGTAGGAAGCACCAACGGGCATCGGTCAGAAAGATGGAAAGAAAGGAGAAAAGGAAAAGGCAGAATGGCAGAAATACACACAGGTGGGAGGGCGAGACAGGGAGAAGGGGAGAAACTTAGTCAAGTGTCCGGCTGGGCATGTGACGGTCAATCAATCAATCAGGAGTTTGTTAAAGCGCTACTACTCACCCGTGAGGGTATCAAGGCGCTAGGGGTGGGGGGGAGGGGTCTGCAGGTTCCATTCCATCAAGGAGGGGGTCTGTTGAAGAGCCAGGTTTTGAGGTTTCTTGCGAAGATGGGGAGCGATGTTGTCTGTCTGAGGTGGAGCGGAAGGGCGTTCCGTGCTTTGGCCACAAGGAAGGAAAAGGAGCCGCCTCCCGATCTGGTCTTTCTGGTGCGAGGGACCACTGCATAAGAAAGCTGGGCTGATCGTAGGGTCCTTTGGGGTGCGTGGAATTTGAGTCGGCTGTTCAGGTATGCTGGTCCGGTGCCGTGGAGGGCCTTGTGTGCGTGGGTGAGCATCTTAAAGGTGATTCTCGCCTCGACGGGGAGCCAGTGGAGTGTGCGCAGGTGCTGGGAGATGTGGCAGTGTTTTGGCACGTTTAGGACCAGTCTTGCTGCGGCGTTCTGGATGTTCTGTAGCTTGCGGATGAGGTTTTTGTTTATTCCGGCGTAGCGTAGAGTGCGTTGCCGTAGTCGAGTCTGCTGGTGACCAGGGCGTGAGTGACTGTCTTTCGGTGTTCGAGGGGGGATCCATTTGAAGGTCTTACGAAGGAGGCGGAGGGTGTGGAAGCAGGAAGATGAGACAGAGTTGATCTGGTGGTCCATTTTGAGCTCGGAATCCAGGATGATTCCCAGGTTGTGTGCGTGGTCTGTGGGGGTTGGCGGGTTTACGAGGGCGGTGGGCCACCAGGTGTCGCTCCAGGCGTCGGGGTTTGGGCCCATGATGAGTACTTCTGTTTTGTTGGTGTTTAGTTGTAGGCAGCTGTTTTTCATCCATTTGGCGACGGCTTCCATGCCTTCTCGAAAGTTGCGTCTGGCGGTGTTGCGTTCGTTCGTTAGGGAGAGGATGAGCTGGGTGTCGTCTGCGTATGACACGATGTTGAGTCCGTAGGTTCTGACGATGGGGGCAAGTGGAGCCATGTAGACGTTGAAGAGCGTCGGGCTGAGGGAGGAGCCCTGGGGGACTCCGCAGGTGGTAGGTGTGGGGTCCGAGAGGAAAGGGGGGAGTCTGAGCCGCTGCGTCCTGCCGGAGAGGAAGGAGCAGATCCAGTCGAGGGCCTTGTCCTGGATTCCTGCATCGTAGAGTCTGCGGTCTACTGTTTCTCCTTTTTCCAGTAAGGTGCGGATGTCGTCTGTTGCGGCGAGGAGGGCGGTTTCCTACTGTGGTTTTTTCTGAAGCCGGATTGGGAGGAGTCGAGGATGTTGTGTTCTTCAATGAATGTGGCGAGTTGGCTGTTGATGGCTTTCTCGATGACTTTGGCTGGGAACGGGAGCAGGGAGATGGGTCTGTAGTTTTTGAGGTCGGTGGGGTCCGCTGAGGGTTTCTTCAGGAGGGGGTTGACCTCGGCGTGTTTCCAGTCGTCGGGGAACGAGGCGGTCGCCAGGGAGCGGTTGATGGTGTGGCAGAGCATGGGTGCGATGGTGTTGGCGGCTCTGTTGAAGATGTGGTGGGGGCAGGGGTCCGTGGGGGCCCCTGAGTGGATTGACTTCATTGTCTTCAGTGTGTCTTCGGTGGTGAGGGCTGTCCAGTCATCAATCGCTGGTTTCCGGGTGTCGGGGGTGGTTGGTGAGGGTTCAGTGTGTTGGTTGTCTTCATCGAAGTTGTCGTAGATGCTCTTGATTTTGTGGTGGAAAAAGATGCTGAGTTTGTCGCAGAGGTCTTGTGAGGGAAGGATGTCGGTAGACTCGCTGGTGGGTTGGGCGAACTCCTTAATAATGCTGAAGAGTTCCTTGCTGTTGTGTGCGTGGGTGGAGATTCTGTCTTCAATCGCTTTTTTCCTCGTTTCTCTGATGAGTTGATGGTGGGCGTTGGTGGCAGCTCTGAAGTTGTTGTGGGCTTCTGTGGATTTGGTGTTTCTCCAGGTCTTTTCGAGGCGGCGGCATGTGCGCCTGGACTCTCGAAGTTCGGTGGTAAACCATCTGGCTTTATTGGCACGGGTATTGTTGTTTTTCTTGAGGGGGGCTATGGTGTTGGCGCTGTCCGAGATCCATCTATGCAGGGTTCGGGCTGCGGTGTTAGGGTCGTCGTTTTCCGCGATGGTTGGGGTGGAATTGTTGAGTGAGGAGGTGAGCTGGTCATCGGTGATTTTGGTCCAGTTTCTTTGTGGAAGCAGGTGCTGGTGTCTGTGGATGGTGGGTGTTCTGAAGGTGAAGTGGACGCAACGATGGTCGGTCCATGGGAGTTCGGTGGTGTGGCTGAAGGTGATGGAGTTTCCTGTAGTGAAGAGGGGGTCGAGGGTGTGTCCTGCTGAGTGCGTGGGCTCGGTCACGATCTGGCGGAGTCCAATGTTGTGGAGGTTGTCCAGGAGGCATGTGGTGTTGGGGTCCAGTTGATTGTCGAGGTGGAAGTTGAGGTCTCCCAGCAGGGTGTAGTTGGTGGATGCGATGGCCTGCGGGGAGATAATGTTCATGATGGAGTTGGCGAAGGGTCCACGGGGTCCAGGGGGTCGGTAGATGAGGGTTCCTCGGAGGGCAGCGTTGAGGCTGGCCAGTATCTTGAAGTGAAGGTGTTCCATCAGTTTTGTGGACTCGTCAGGGAGTGTGCTCAGGCAGAGGCTGGATTTGTGGACGATGGCGATTCCTCCTCCTGGGTGGGTGGGGCGGTCCTTCCTGGAGATCTTGTATCCTTGGGGGATGGCGATGGCGATGTCCGGTCCCGAGGTGGTGTTGGTCCAGGTTTCGGTGAAGAATGCTACATCTGGGGTAGTGCTGTCGAGGAGGTCGCAGATTTCTGTGGCGTTTTTGTGGAGGGATCGGACGTTGAGGAGGATGCATTGCAGGGTCTTCGGTTCGGTTGTGTTCTTGTGGATGGGTTGTGCTGGATCTGTGTTCTTGGCGGTGCTGCAGGTGTGCCGGCAGCGGTGACAGCTGAAGGGTCCATGGGTGTCGGCTGGTGATGCTAGCTTGCAGTTGTTGTTGCAGCTTGGGTTGAGTGCGTAGAGTGCTGCTGGGCCGTAGCGTTGGCGGGGCGGAGGTCTAGGGTTCCTGGTGCTGGTCGCGGACGGCGCAGATGTGCTTGCCTTTGACACGCCTTCGGTGCACCAGCGGCGCGCACACAGCCCGCGGCCGCGCAGTGGCCACCATTAAGTAGGGGTCGGGGAGGGCTGGACAGCTGGGAGGCGGGTGCGAGGAGGGGAGATGGATTGGGCCGGTCGCGCTGGGGGGGGAGGGGCCGCGGGGGCAGCAGCGGCGGGGAAAGGTAAAGGGAGGAAAGAAGGGATAAAGAAAAAAGGGAAAATATGCAGAAATAAGGCACAAAAGAGCAGAGATGCAGAAAAGAGCAGAAAGGTGAAAGATAGAAAGGGTAGAAAAACGAGTGAAAACGAGTGAAGGAGCAGAGGGAGAGAAAGGGAAAATGGGCAGAAATAAGGCACAAAAGAGCAGAGGTGCAGAAAGGTGAAAGATAGAAAGGGGAGAAAAACGAGTGAAGGAGCAGAGGGAGAGAAAGGGAAAATGGGCAGAAATAAGGCGCAAAAGAGCAGAGGTGCAGAAAGGTGAAAGATAGAAAGGGGAGAAAAACGAGTGAAGTAGCAGAAAGAAACAATGGAGACAGAGGTCCACTGGACCACCAGGGATGAGGCGCAGGGAAACCTGCGGGTGGAGGAGGGCCTGGATCACCAACACTCAAGAGTGCAGGGGCAGGGGCACCTCACTTATTGGTGGAGCTGCGAGGATGGGAGAGCAATTTCACTGACAATGAGTCACTGGTCTTGCTCGCCTGTCCCCGCAGTGGCCGCCATTAAGTAGGGGTCGGGGAGGGCTGGACAGCTGGGAGGCGGGAGCGTGGAGGGGAGCTGGATTGGGCCGGTCGCGCTGGGGGGTGAGGGGCCGCGGGGGCAGCAGCGGCGGGGAACGGTAAAGGGAGGAAAGAAGGGATAGAGAAAAAAGGGAATATAAGCAGAAATAAGGCACAAAAGAGCAGAGATGCAGAAAAGAGCAGAAAGGTGAAAGATAGAAAGGGTAGAAAAACGAGTGAAAACGAGTGAAGGAGCAGAGGGAGAGAAAGGGAAAATGGGCAGAAATAAGGCACAAAAGAGCAGAGGTGCAGAAAGGTGAAAGATAGAAAGGGGAGAAAAACGAGTGAAGGAGCAGAGGGAGAGAAAGGGAAAATGGGCAGAAATAAGGCGCAAAAGAGCAGAGGTGCAGAAAGGTGAAAGATAGAAAGGGGAGAAAAACGAGTGAAGTAGCAGAAAGAAAGAAAGGAGACAGAGGTCCACTGGACCACCAGGGATGAGGCGCAGGGAAACCTGCGGGTGCAGGAGGGCCTGGATCACCAACACTCAAGAGTGCAGGGGCAGGGGCACCTCACTTAATGGTAGAGCTGCGAGGGTGGAAGAGCAATTTCACTGACAATGAGTCAGTGGTCAGGGGATGAATCAAGGCTGATCTCCTCAATTAGCTGAACAGAGCAGCTCCACAGGGCATCGGACAAAATGCTCAAACTCCGCTGTCCCGATAGGGGTCAATAGTACTCAGGGGAATGTCAGAATGTGCGTGTGGGGGGGGGCCATAGTCCTAAAAAAATTCCAGACATCCTCTTGAGGTCAGGCACAGTCCTGGCAGGGTTTTGTAAGTAAAAGTAAAAGATCAGCAAGGGCGGAAAAACTTCAACACTGTTGGCCATGTTGGGGTTGGGCATCCTGGGACCCTTTTCCACATTGTGAGTGTGCCGAGAATGACAGAGGTTAACAGAGAAGGACGGGCCAGACTCCCAATAGGTCTTAAAATGGACATTAGATCTCACCATTGCCCTCCACTGGGGTGGAAGGGGGTCTAACGAGGTTTCCCCGCACCCATTCGAGTTGTGACAGATTTTGAAAACAACAGGCAGGTGTCAGGAAAATGAATGGCATCTCGCTGTTTAATTCATGGTAATATGTCATGAGGAGCGGCCATTTTAGGGTCAGGCATCCATGGTTACATGACCGTGTCTCGGTAGCAAGTGTAGTTGCTCTCTCGATTTGGAGCCACGATTTTACAGCAATTCCAACATCAGTCAAGCTTGTAGCATGTAGGCAACCCTCTCGCTACCCTCTCCCAATGTGGTGGTCCCCACAGCAGCGCCAGTGATAGAGCAAGGATTCGCACATAATGCAACTTGCTTGTTTTCAGTACTCTCGACATAACATTAATGTACTAACTAACATGTTTGTTTTATTAATATTGCACTTCACAACACGTTAGGTATCTAGAAGAAGCTTGCTTATGTGTTTCTACTAACAATAGTCTGCTTGCACTAAAATGGTCGCTGCTACGCGGGATTTCCTACTGCGCGTGCGTCTGTCATACTCATGTGACATGACGTCTTTCTCTGCTTGGAGGGAAACTTTCGCTTCTGCACAGTAGAACTAAGATTGCTGCTCTGCGTTACAGCATGCATGAAGCTTGCACTGCTGATTTTGCTAAGCTGTTCGTTTTGCCTAATCATTAACGCAATAGTTAAATTACAGTAATAGGAATATAGTAGAGATAAGTGGTATACAGTACGTTCATTTAAAATGTGTTCTAAAACTGTTTTTTTTCTATTTTTTCATGTAACGATAATCTTGGGCCTGGGAGGTGTTGTTACTTCATCTTGAAAACCTGCGCATGTCAAACTTCAAAAGAAGCTGAAATCATTTAACATTGAAACCATGCCAAGCTTACAGCACACTAGAAGATGTGCCTGGGAACCTAACCTGCTGACCCCAAGCGGAAGAAAATATTGTTAACATTATATTTCTATAAGAACATCCATTGTTGGGTGGAATAAAGATGCATGGGAAAATTAAATTTGATGGGCGGGAACGTTAATAGAATATTCAGAAGTAAAAGTTTCATTTTAGTATGGTGTGATGATCTCTCCCGTATCTTGTCCTATCAAAATTGGGGATCCTTACACTTGCAACATTGGGGGGTTGTACACTTGTCTTGGAAAATGTGTCAGACTTGTCCAAATAGCTGACCTGTCACTGACCCAACGCACTCAATAGGTGATCAAGAGCAGAGGTGCTGGTGGAGCACTCTGTCAGAAGATTCAATAACCCAATCGGGGTTTGGGAGCAAGGGTGCGGCGGAGCACTCTGATGGAAGATTCGATAACCCAATTGGGGTTAGGCTGTTAGCTGCAGAGAGGGTTGTAGCGCTCGCGTAGCAACTTTAACTGTGGGTGCTGGTCTTAGCCTGTGGTGGTGATGTCCTGATCCAAATTTGGCTTCACCTGTCCTGATTTCTGGTCGGCATCTGTTGTCTCGCTGGCACTTGCACTTTAGGTTCTATCCTTTGACTGATCCATGGCCAGGATTGGTCTTCATACCACTCTAGGTAAATATTCTATGTATGTCATTGTGCTGTTTCCTTCTCTCTTCGCACCCTAATGTCAAATGCGTAAAGGCTGCTTTATAAAATCTCTGCATATTTTCATTCTAATCATTATTTCCTGATTGAAAGATTTGTGATGTTTAATGGTAAGACATTTAAGAAATTTAGATAAAGAGTTTAAACCTTTCCCAAATTTGTGGTTAGTATACAAGTGCAAATGTTGTTATTCTACCTATTATTCTAACTCCTTTGATCCCTTAGGACTTTAGGTACCGATGACAAGGATTGGTAAGTCAATGGTATAGGTCCTAAATGAAATTCATAAATCACTGATTAGAGTAAGTGCACGGGTTACCTGATTAAGACTCATTATATGTTGTTTTCTTTTATGGGCCCAGGTGAGTATGGTAAAACCGAGTCGGGTGACCTGCGTGCTCTATCACCGGGCTGGCCATTGGTGCGCTCACGGCTCTCACCACTCTCCCCACTGAATGCTGTGTGCTGCGGCTGCGGGCATCATTGTTATTTTCAAGCCCTCACCTTCGATCAGGCAATCTGCGAGCTCACCAGTCCCACTCCGAAAATGCTGGGCGAAGTCAAACACGCTCTCTTTCTCTCAGTATCTCCGTCTCACCCGCGGGCTCCGTGTTCCCAGGGTCCCGGTATCCCCCCCACATCACTGCACGCCGGTTGCCCATCGGGTGCAGTTTCATAACTCCTCAGGCGCCCTCTTTACACATTAACTGGCACATTAACTTGACACATTAACCATTGTTATCACTGTCTCTGTAGCGGTTTCGGTTTTGTTTTTGTCAGTAGGCTCTTCCGTTATGGTGCCCCACTTCGCCCTCCTCTTCTGCTGTACTCTGCTTAAGCTAGTTTTGATCTTGCTTGCTTCGTACAGGGGAAACACCCGCTCCGCTTTCCCTTCAGAGGTTCCTCAGCACCGCTATGCGCTGTAAAACAAAGTGCCTGACTTAGCTCTCAAAAGGCGATTGTCTGCCCATTGCCTGTTATGTGCATAGCCCTCGCCCAACCCATAAACCCGCTCATAAGTGTCCAAAGTCTCTGCTTGCACGCTTTGGGTTACGATGCGGTCTCATTGTGATGGCCGCCATTTTCTAGTAGCTTTAACTGGGGACCTTGTGGTTTTGGTTTCAGTTTCAGTTGTGGGTCAGGAGCCCGTGACTATGCACAATGTTTTTATTTATTTATCCCTTATTGCATCTTAAGGGGGTGGCGATATGCCTCATCCACCTCTGGCTTGCAGATGAATGTGAGAAGAGGAAGCTGTTACCTATCTTGAAGAATTCTAGCAGTCTAAATATTTCTAGTGTCCGTGAATGCGTGGAAAGAGGATCCTAAGGTTAATTGGAGGCTATTGAAAAAAAAAGCACATCCAAAAGGCCCCAGTGAATTGGATTCAATTGAGGCCACTGTTTAATACAAGGATTTACAGATCTCAAAGAAAATCATGTAGTAGGAGAAAGGATATTCTTGCACTACTGAGGCGAGTGGTTTTGCACTCTTTGATCTGGTATGAAAGGACCATGACACTTGCTGTGCTTCTGCCACCATTGACTAGAGGTGCTCCCTGAGCAGTAGAGTTGGGCTGAGAATGCCGCACTTGGAGGATGGTCCTGTAAGTCAGCCATCACTATCACACACCAGACAGACATCTATATTCTGGGTAAACTCTTGGAGCAGCATGGTTTAATTCATATGGATACATCTATATAGGGAGGGAAATATTTGGTATTACACCGTTTTGATTGTAGGAGCACTCTTAAATTCAAAGTGAAAGGGTGATCTGGGAAGAATAGAACTTCAACAAAGGTATAAGGCCTGATTTAGATCTCATCTGCTGGGTTATTCCGTCCACTGAAATCTAATGTTGTTTATATTTCGACAGACAGGATATTCATCACATTTGGGACAGATTAACCCAACCGCCAAGATCTAAATCAGGCCCATAAATTTATTACCAAAAATGCCCACACAGCATATGGAATAAATTCTGCCTAAAATCACAGATGCCCTTGGTTTGGATATCCTGGAACAGGACACATTGTGAGAAATGCTACACCTACCTTCAATTATGGTTTTACTGCAAGGGAGGGTTACAGCTGGGGACAGTGTTGGGGAAAGAGTTCTGCAGGGCGCTGGCCCAGGCTCTGTGTGCATGGATGGATGGGGTGAATGCAGGGGATGTATGTCAGGGCTGCTGAGCAGCACCAGTCTTCCCATTGACCTTTGCAGCAACAGTAACAGTTCCTGACCACCTGCATTTTTTAAAATAAAGTTAAAGCAAATCACACCCTTTGCTTAGCTTCCTGTTGTTTTTTTAAATTATTGGGGTTATTTACAAAGGTAAGCTACATGTGAAAGTTTATTCATACACTTAGAGTATCTTTACTAATCATGTCTATTGACAAAATCTGAGTGTAAAGTTAATCAAAATTGTAGACTTTTATGTCTCCACCCCTGAAACATGAGGTGGATTCACATTTCTCCACCTCGACTGGGAAGATCTCCCTATGGTAAAATATAAGAAAAAGTAAACATATTTTATCTAACTTGGAAAAAGTATGACAACATATTTTGTTATTCTAAATGCTATTGTAAATTAATTGTATATATTTCTTTTAACCCTTTAACTGCTGCCGGCGGTTGTTGGCCATCGTGAGCACTACCTCGCTGGTGCTGCGAACGTCCAACGGCTGACGCGGCCCCGCCCACTCCGCGGAACAGCCACACTGCCGCGAAAATAACAGCCGCAGCTAAAGTTTTAAATAAAATAAAGAACTAATAAAAAATCTACAGCACTATTCACAAAATTTAGGCCAAAAAATGAAATTACTTAAAATATACTAAATGGCTTTGAAATAGTTGTTTTATATGAACATTTACCTACATGAATACTTTAGACATCCCTATAAAGTGCATCATGATTGAACTGTTTTAAAAAATTCTAGAGAAAGTGCAGAAGTGCCTAAAAATACGCCTATTCTGATATTCATGTAAACCATATTGTTCAATCCTTAAAGTAAAGTGCAAAGCATTAATACATTGTCAGCAAAGTGCAAATGTGCCTTAGATATGCATATTTTGATATTCATGTATGCAATATTTTTCAGCAGCTACATAAAGTACATAATTCGAGATTCCACTATCTAGCCATTTATGAAATCCTTCTATAAAGTGCATAACGTGCCTGAGATACAAATACTACTATTTTCCAGGCTGGCCTTATTAAAAGATAGTATCTAGTATTATTTACAGGACCTTATGCTGCTGCGTTTTCTATTCCCTCCATGCGCTGCCATGAAGCAATGAATCTTTTGATACCCCCAATCCTTCTAGCAAAAGCCTCCTCAAACTTCTTTGTTGGGGGCGCCTCCATATCATGGGCATGCCTGAGCCCTCCAACATCTCGAAAATGGAAGACTTTGTTGAGGACCTACTGCGTGACCTCTGCGAAGAGGTGCTTTCCTCTCTTTTTAAAAAAAACTTTTATTTGTCACTTTACATTAACAATTCTCATGCAGCATGATCCTTGATATTCAGGCAAATCAATAATAGATGACATTATAAAACAAAATAAGAACAATGCAGATTACAGCTGACCATGTAGATTCTCCTAGTTGGCTATTCTAGTGTGTGCCTGCTAATTACGATCCACGACTATCCACTTTCCTGTAATGACTTATTTTCCTTCCAAACCCACAATTTCACATTACTACGGTCAGCTTGCTCACGTCTTAATGCATCTCTTCCTCACCTTTCATGTTGCACTGACTGACTGGTGTTTAATCCCTTAGGAACTGGAGTTATGTATGGTGACTTTGCGACCTGAGATATGCCCTGAGTGGTTCCCATATATCTTTGGGCCGTGATGTGGGCGTTTTTAGTTCTGCAAGCAGCTCGCTTGTGGCATCGCAGTAAGACATACTCTTTAGCCAGCCCTTTATGCTGGGCGTTTGCCTGGTGCCCCAGCAAAGTATTACCTCTCGTTTCACCAACCTCATGGCGATTGCTATAAATTAGTGTGATCTTTTGGGTAGTGAGCCTACATATCCCATTAAAGCTATTTGGGGGGAAGTCGGGACTGGTATCCCAATCATTTGTTGCACAATATCATGTATTTCTTGAAGGTAAATGCTAATTGTGTTACAGGACCAAAGCATGTGGAAAAATGATGCTGCATGTTGGTTACATTTAAAACAATGTGTAAAGGATGTGCTGTTTATCTTGAACATCTGCTGTGGTGTAACATAAGTCCGCCTGAGTATCTTAAATTGTAATAATTTGTGTCTGTGATTGCATGAGACTAATTGAACCCTCTTGCAGCATCCTTTCCATATGTCATCATGGAGAGGTTGGTCAATGTCAGTAGTCCAGCCGTCTATGATCTTGATGTCATGCTGTGGCATCGGGGCTAGCCTGGCTTTATACAATCTGGAGGTGAAGGGTACTCCGCTGATATCTGAGATCATCATTGCAAGTGGACTGAACTCTTCCGGCTCTACCGGATAGGTCACTATCGTGTTACAAAGTGCACTTCGTAAATGGGTTAGTACGAAGTGGTCTATGAATAAAGCTGACGCAAACCGGGGGTCCTCACCGCGGGAGAACATGTGTCCTCCAGAAAAGAGGTCTCCGATGGTAGCAAGCCCTAAGCATGCAAACATGTACTTGCTCCCAGTGTCCACCGCTGGGGAGAGCCAAGCTTTCCTCTGTCTTTATTGTGGAGAGGGGACACCAATTCATGGGACCGCTGATTCCCGTGGGCGCACCGACCCGCCTGATGATTGCCAAGCTCCTGAACTACCTCGACTGTGATGCGGTTCTGCACGCAGCTCAAGACAAAGGTGAGGTGTGACACCAAGGGAACATGTTGGCATTTTACCCGGACTTCACGCTGGTGGTGCAGGCTGCTCGGCGGAAATTCCTCACGGCTAAGAGGTTGCTCCAAAAGCACGATGTCTCCTACTCCCTGTCTTACCCCACCAAGCTGAGAATAAAAATGGGGGCACAGACACAATTTTTCAATGACCCGAAAGCCCCTCTGGAATTTGCCAAAAAACTGGAGAAGCATCAGCACCATGCACCGAACGACTCACAGCAAACTGAGGGCGGAGCAATTAGCGATAATGATTAACAGAAGATCACAGTTCTGTCCTTGTCATTTACTCTGCTGGACAAAGATGCTTTACTTAGCCGCATCTCTTTTGGGGCGATGCCTGGGTGTTCCCTAAGGTTGTGTGTTGTCAATACCTGGCTACCTGAGCGGCTTGGCCCCCTGTCTCTGCTAATGAACACCACAGTGCCAATGATTGACTAACCTGTGAGGCACAACTAATTGTTCCTGCATTACATTGCATTCTGATTATTGTGCCAGTTGAAATGACGTTGTTATTGACTCACTGTTGCTTCCCTTTTGGGGATGGGTGCCTCTACGCTCCACAATGCTTTGGTTATCAATGTCTGACTACCACTGTGGCTTGACCACCCTGTCCAAATGGCAGGGGTAAATGCCAAGTAGAACCACGCCTCCTTGGGATGATTCCCTTTCTCTTTTACATTGCTAATTTGAGAGACCCAGGGTGGGGTGGGTGTGGATGCTCAAACTGATTGGGGGGTTGGAGTGGGTGGCGGGAGGGTGGTAATTTCCTTTCGTCGTTGATGCCTCCCACAAGGGGCCTGCTTCCTTCACTGTTTAGTTTTGTTCTAGGCATGCTGTTGTGGTATGTCATTTTTAAAACACTGTTTATCACATCACCCACTGTAGTCACTCTTGCACCAAGCCCAGCCCTATCCGCAACTCAACATCTTGTTATCAATGATGGAAACCATATTCTGGACATGGAACATTAGAGGCCTAAATGATCATCATTAAGGCACGCCTCATGAACGCACAACTTTTCAGACATCAGGTAGACATTTGTTTCCTCCAGGAGACCTACCTCCTCCCTGCTACTCCTTCCAGGCTGCAAGCACGGCACTGGGGTTAATCCTACTCCTCCTTCTAATCTACTCCCGAGGCATTTCTTTCCTCTTCCGGAAAGGTCTCCCCTGGTACAACACTCACTCCATCATTGACTCTAAGGGTAGCTATGTTATCCTCGCTGGCACTCTCTTCAATCAGCCCTTAGTCCTAGCGGCACTATACGGCCCCAATTCGGCTGACCCTGACTTTTTCACACAGGTCTGGCAGCTCATATCCTCCCTGGGACCCCACTCACTGATCTGGGGAGGCAATTTCAACATAGCTCCCGAGCTAGCGCTAGACCGCTCTGGAGATCACTCCCAACACCCTCAGGCCACCTCCCTTCTTCATTCCATTATGTCCAACAATTCCCTACTGGATGCATGGAGGCATACACAGCCTGATAGGTGCAAGGGGACCTGCATCACTGGCTCACAGGGCTCATGGTCTTGCCTCGACCTCTGGATCATTCCCCGAGACGTCTCCTTCTGGACTACATCTGTAGATCTCATGGCTCATACCATCTCCGATCATACACCTGTGCTTGCGACTCCCACTCACGTTGCACTGTATGTTCACATGGCGATTGCCCCAATGCCCTCCGAGACGCAGCTTTCCGGGACGAAATCCGCACAGCCATAATTGCCTACTTTGAACACAAAATTGGCTCGGTGGAGTCTCCTTCGACCCTCTGGGAGAGCTTCAAGGTTGTAATTTGAGGGGAGTGCATCGCCAAGCAATCCGAGGAGTTGAGATTCACCTGGGGTACCCTCCAGTGGCTGGAGAACGAGATTAAAACCTTAGATCTCCTGCAGTCTCAGGACCCCAGCCCTGCCGCCCTTGCAATGATCAGAGACAAAATTACTGACTTCCATGAGTAGACTGATAGGGAGATAGCATTTTGGGGCAGAGAGGCGCTAGCCGGGCGGTATGGTGAGGGTGATCGTCCAGGCAAAACCCTTGCCAACCTTCTGGGGCAACCGCATGCCTCCTCCTATATTACAGCTCTGCAGGATGGGGCATCTGGCAGAACAGCATCCCTTACGGAGGTCACCACCAGATTCTCAACCTTTTACTCCCAATTATACACTGCTGACAAGGCGGCCCAGCGCGAGGTTATGGACCATTATTTTGACACCATTGAACTGCTATGGCTCACCAATAATTACCGGGATTACCTGGAGGAACAATTCACTCAGTAGGAGATGTCCACTGTTATCGTGGGGCTCCTGGGTGATAAGGCTCCTGGATCAGATGGTCTCACTCCTGCATTATACAAACAATATGCGCCCCTCCTGGTCCCACTCTTAGCCATCATGTATAATGATTCCCTCAAACGCGATAGCTTTCCCCCATCTCATCGTGAAGCTTTGCTCACCCTTCTTTTAAAGCCGGATAAATCCCCTGAGTGCTGTGATTCATATCATTCTCTGTCCCTAATAAACACTGACAATACAATTCATGCCAAACTTCTGCCACCTGCCTATCCCACTTTTGTCACTAATCGCTTGCCCGGATCAATCCAGTTTTATTCCTGGGGCACGCCACTTCCCATAACCTTCGGACCATCTTCTCAGTCCTCCACCAGATTAACCCCTTGCTTCTGGCTGTGGCTGCATTATTAGATGCAAACAAAGCCTTCAACACTCAAGAGTGGCCCTTCCTCTACTACCTTCTCCCACGCTTGGGATTCAGACCAGACTTTGTGCACAAGATAGGATTATTATACACACTCCCCATGGCTCGCATCAGAGTAAATGCTCAGGTAATGCTCAGGTAACAGACCCCATTTCCATCTCAAGAGGCACAAGGCAGGGGTGACCCCTCTCCCCCATGCTCTTTGCCATCACCATGGAACCCCTGGTGGCCCATCTACGCCAACAACACACCCAATGGGGCATCGGCCTCTCAGCTCCTGCCCTTTTCATTTCCATGCACGCGTCCATTTCCGTGTCCCTCAGGAAAATCTTGCACCCATGACGAGGGAGATGGTGCAGTTTGGTTGCTTATCCGGAGTCCAAATCAATTAGATCACATTGGTCCGCTTCCCCCTCACGGAATCTACAAAGCCCTTCGCCCCTGTGTTTTTGGATCTGGCCCCGCTAGATACCTCGGCATCTGGCTGAGTAGGGACATGGACGAAATCTGGAAGTCTAATTTTGGCCAGGTGATGGACTGGCTACAGACCAAGATACGTTTGTGGGAAAAACTCCCTTTATCATTAGCCAGATACATTGCCATTGCTAAAATGGAGGTGCTCCCCAAATTCTTGTACCTCTTTTCAAACATCGGGTCCCGCACACATCACATTTCTTCTACAAATTACACTACAACATCATAACTCTGGTCTGGGAAGGGCGACAACCTAGAATTGATTAGGACATTCTCACACTGCCCTTGGTCCAAGGCGGTGTGGGTGCTCTAGGTTTCAAGCAATATGCTTTGTGCACTCAAGTCAGCTTCCTCCACTTTTGACTCCATCCCACACCTTCTCAACCCCATGTGGTGGTTAAAGAGGACCTTGCGGCCCCATGGCCGCTTCGTACAGCGCTATTTCCCCCGCCTAAGCCCCCGCACAGTGAGATTGATACGGTGGAATGCCTGCATTGGGCTTGGGATGGGATGCATAAACACACAGGCGCCAGCACACTGTATGCACCCTCCATGACCCTAGCCAGCAATCCAGCACTCCCCCCATTGCAGAGAGAAGGCATGGCCCGCTGTGCAGCCCTCCTAGGACTCAACACTATAGCGGATGTTTAACCTGAAAATACGGGTTTTACCATTGACGAAAATGCTGTGCCAATGGATACATTATTGTACTATCAGATTAGGGAAACTTGCAGAGAAGTTAATCCCGCGTACCCCCAGGCCGTCCAAGCCAATGCCTTCCTCGATTTGGTCCATTCCTCCAGCTCCCCGTGTCGCCTCTTCCACTAGCACTGAGCGTGCCCGCAATGCGTGGACTGTAGACTTATATAGGGACCTTCTTCAGGAGCATTTGCTCTACTGCTGCAACCAGACCAAGCCCCTCTCCCCTAACTATAGCCTTTGGCTCATACATTTTAAATATTTGCACAGACTTTACCACTCATCTGTATCACTACATAAGATGTTCCTACTCGAAAATGACAGATGTGTGCTGTGCTCCGCTCCCGGGGCAGACTTTGCCCACCTGGCCTGGTTGTGCCCCAGGGTTCCACCTTCTGGCAAGGGGTATGTACAGCTATTAGTGCCATCACACTTCAACATATCACTCCCGATTCCCTTGGTGTGCCTCCTAGGTTATGTAAAACATTTATCAGACGCCAACTGAAAACTCACCGCAATGCTTCCAGTGCTTGCAAAGCGCAGGTGTCCATTCACTGGGGGCGCAAACTGCTGCCTACTGTTAAAAATTGGTTGGGTGATTCAGCCCAATTTCCAGACACTGCTTGGTGAATTTTGGGATTTGATTCCGGCAGCCAGCAGACCTCCAGACATATGGGCCCCTCTCATTTGCAACGTTTAGCTACCCCAGACAACTCACCAACGGACTTCCCAGTCACTGACACACCAAACACAAGAGACATTGCTGCGGATAGTACCCCCTCATCGACTCGGCTTATTTGTGCTTTCCCCAATGTGCCTTAATTACCACCTGCCACGGCTGGGCTGTGTATTGTGCCCATTTTGGCCTATCATCATTTTCCAATGTGCAATGTAAATGTATGTGTATATGTGACTGCATTACTGCTGCAATGACAACCTGTAATATGTTGTGATTTTCTTTTCTTTTCAATAAAGGTTTTGAAAAAAAAAATCTTTGTTCGGTTCATCTTATTATGTCATGTTGGTACTCTAGTTGTCTTCCAATTCTGCAAGATCAAAGATCGAGCAACTAGAGAGGTGATCTTAACCTAAAAAAGTCAAAAAGCGTCATACATGCCTCTGGTTCAATCCTTCTTTGCAATCCTGGACTTAGAGCGGCAAATACTTTTTCCAAGAACTGTACAACCATTGGGCAATCTGTTGGTATCCAAAGAAGAAGAGCTTGCATCGATCACCACACCTGGCTTGAAGATCCAGACACGTAATATATTCCCCCCTACCAAAAAATAGCCCTGTTCTTTTTAGCCATTTGTGTTCCAATACCTTAAATGGATATTTGGTATTTGTAGGCCCATAACTTTGCATTCACTAAGCTCAAATATTCATACCCTGCAGACTGAGTATTTGAAGAATAAAACTCTACAATGATAATTCCTGCAGTGTTTTGTACCTCGTCTTTTTAGGCCATATTTATAAATACTGGGAGCTGGGATCTGGCATCCTGAACCATCCTTTCCAAAAAAAACAATCCAGAGACCACTTACTATCTTTTAACCCAAAAATATGTCTGTGAGAGAGGCTTCACAATATGTACTTACCTGAGTCAGTACTAATCCGCCTAATTATTATAAAGCTGAAGCACTAAAAGTTTCACTCTCAGCACCTTTTTTTTCCAAATAAAGCATCGGAAAAATGCTTATAATTCTTTAAAATTAGGTCGTACCAATTTTAATCAGCACGTTACTAAAAAGAAAACTCTACAAGGGTAAAACAGGCATTTTTATCAGAGCTACTAGTAAAGTGAGAGGAAGAAGTACAATACGTTTTTGATCTTTTCCTCATCGCACCTTAATTAAATGATAAAGTTCTGTGTAGTTATTAGTTATGTATATCCCAGGGTAAAGAATTGGGTTGGAAGAGGAAGCCTGGTGCTGAAGATTAGGAGGAAGTGTATTTAAAGGGGTATTAAATAGAAACAATTCTGTTTTATTGTGATTAATTTTATATTCTCCATGTGATTGGAACTGTTCAAATTCTGCCAAAATGATTTTTATATTTTGTTCTTCTGGCCTGATATATATAGTATTATGTCATCTGCAAATAAATTTAGCATTGGCATCCGCACTATCTGGGGCTGTGTATCCAGGTTACCCCTACTCCTGACTGCCAGGGGTTCAATATAAAGATAAATAGTATAGGAGGCAATGGACAAACCTGCAGAGTTCCCCTATTTATATTGACCATTCCTGATAAATTAGAATGTATAAATACCTTTGCCTGAGCCCCTTAATATATATTGGGATGCATAATAATAAACTGAGAAGGAAAGCCTAACCTTATAGCCCATAAAAAATAGTATCCTTGTTTACTAGGTCGAATGCTTACTCAGTATCTACCATCGTGAACAATGCAGGGATCTGATTCACATTAAAAAGATCCAGGGCATGAACTAACAAACCAGTATTACACAACATCAACTTGCTAGGTACAAATTCAGTCTGGTCCATATGAATTACCTTCTGGCTACTGGAGTAATACTATTTACCCACATGTTCATAAACATTTTGCAATCAATATTTAATAAACTAATTGGCCGATATGAGCTTACATCCCTGGGGTTCTTTTCTTTCTTAACTAAACTGATAATTGTTGAGTCCTTAAAAATGTATGAAATCCACCCCCCTTCTTTTATAAAACGTATAAGCTCCATTAAAATAAGGCATTAATTCTACAGAAAATTCTTTGAAAAATTTTGTAGGAAGGCTGTTGTTACCACAAGGCATTGAGGCCAGGGGCTATTGGATTTCTGATGCTGTGATACCCACTTCTAATCCCTCTAGCTGTGTATTTGTCAATTGTGGTAAGTTAATAGACTGAAAATAATGATGTATGACTTTGTTTGAGACCTCATATTTGGTAGCATACAAAATATTCTAATGCTGGAAAAATATTTTGGTTACCCCGTCCTTTTCAGAGACTACAGCCCCCGTCCCCGTTTTTTTTAGCCCAGTGATTATTGTAGGCTCCTGCATACTGTTGTTTGACCAGGTCAGGAATTTCCCTACTATATGGATTTCCTCATACACCTGTTGCAGAAACGGCCGTGAGCTATGGATTTCCTCTAAAATAAAAATTTCCCTTAACTCACGCTTAGCTTTGGTCAACTGTGATCCTTAAAACCAAGTCAATCAATCATGAAATCAATCAACTTTATTCAGTCTTTAAAATAAAAACCATAAAAGTAAAGCAAGCCATGACACCCACTTCAAAATCATCCTCCATATCAACAATTTAAAAATGTCATGAATACATACACAGTTAAAAAGGTACTACAAAGTTAAAAAGGTGACAAATGTCCTGTACTCCAAGGGGTTTCTCAACCTAACAGCAACTTTTAAATAGCTACGAATGTTGAGAATATTATCTCTCCAAAAATATTTGCAAGTGTATATGTGCGTGGCAAACCTGCATAAAATCAGCCTTCTTCAATATGAGGAGAATGTAATGTTTCCTGGGTACTTTATAAAAGCTACAAAATATCATAAAATGTAGCAGGTCCTGTGGTGACTTACTGTCACAGCCAGGAGGACGTATCGACAGACACTGGTCTTTGTTACAGCGTACCCCTCCCTATCCAAGTGCCTCCTATTAAAAAAGTGTTCTTTCTCCCACTGGTGATCCTGCTACCAGATGCTGTCCAGATTCCTGAATAAATCATCTCTGCCTAAGTTAAAAAAAAAACAGTCTCTGATATACTTAAACCAGGGGATGTGAAGATCATAATTCAGGGCCAGGCACTCCTTGATAATCTCTTTACTCAGTTGGATCCCAGGCCTGGTCCAGATATTTATTCAGAAGGAGAGTGACCAAAAATCAGTGATATCGGTTAGATAAGCCAATCCCAATTGTTGATGTACTGTGAAGATTGGGGTACTTTGCGGGACACACAGAACACATTTCATAAAAGCATTTTTGACAATTTGCAACTCATTCTGTTTGGTGTAACCCCAGATTTCACTCACATAAACTGCTTTAGAGATGAACTTAGCCCTGTAAATCTATAGGAGTGCGCCAGATAGTCTGCTGCCTAGTCACGCAGCAAAATTAAATACAGTAGCCTTCATCCTAACAAGGTCCTCTTTTTTCTTGTTGACCAGAGGATGCCAGCTCAAGGAGGAGTCGAACAACAAACCCAAATAGAAAGACTCCCTAGTCTTTGGCATCGGAGAATACTCAACTTTAAAAGTGATTGAGTTGGTGGATCGGGGGGCCATGACAATTACAAATGTTTTTTATCATTCACCGATAAATCCAACTCCTCCACAAAATAAATGAACAAATCCAGTAAGGTCTGCAGGCCCCTGGCAGTTCTGGCCATAAGTACTGCATCATCTGCATCTAATAGGACCGGCAGATGACGGACCGTCACATGGGGACAGTTAACTTTGAATCAGATAAGATTCAAATATTTAGCGTATAGGTTGAAAAGGAATGGGGCCAAAATACAGCCCTTCCATACCCATCTTTAAATTTTAAAGTGGGGGGTGACCTTTCAATCTTTTGAATAACGTACAGCTTCCTCCTTGTCCCTGTGGAGGTCCCTCAAAAATAAAACAATGTCCTGATCTACCCCGATGGATGACATGATCTGCCAGAGTTTGTATCTATTTACTCGGACAAACACAAATAATAGATCTAAAAATCCCAGATGTATGGAGCAGGGCCTTGAAACAGTATATTTACTTAGTACTAAATATAAGTTCGGGCTTTGATCCACGGTTGACCTCCTGGCCTGGAACCCATCCTGTGTCTAAGATAAAATGTTGTTAGTCTCTGCCCATTTAATGAGCCTGTTCAGGAGAATGTGCCCTGCCACCTTAACCACTGAGTCAAGCAATGATATAGGCCTGTAGCAAAGAGTACTTTCCTTGTCACCCTTTTTAAAAAAAACTGTACAATAATTGCCTTTCCTCATGTCTTGTACATAAAGGTCAGGGGAATCCCATCAAGGCCCAGGGTGTTGTTCTTAGATAACCCGAGTATGCCTTACTTGGCCTCCTACCCATACCCCAAGTCTTCTTCTGGAGAGTGGTATGAACTGCAGATTGGAGCTCAGCTATTTGTGGCACCCTGTTTCTAGTTTGTGAAGCCATAAATGCCACCATCTGACCATGCACTGTTGCCTTAAAAGCTCCCCCAAACTGAGGAAAGTGGTGCAGTACCCTTATTGTTCTGAAAAAACTCCTTTATATATTTTTTCATACTTATAAACCATTCCTAATTAGAAAGAAGGAGACAATCCATCTGCCACCTGGGCCTCCCCCTCTTCCTAGCCTCCACCTCCAACTCAATACCAACCAGTGAGTGATCTGAAAATTACATAGTAAACATTTCTGAACATAACGCATTTAAGAGAGCGGGACATTAGAAAATAATCTATACCAGATGTTGACTGAAATTGATGGGAAAAGCAAGTATATTGCGATAGTCCCTGATGAACACTACGCCATGGATCAGTCAATTGCTAATCCTGTTTCATTATATCTAACACTTTTTAGTACACAGCTCCAACAGCTTTTTTGTTTAATTCAAAGTATCCTTTACTAAAGTCCTGGATAGAATTAAATTCTCCCAATATCATTAAAGGGACCACTGCTCTCATGGCCAATTCGTTAATCTACATAATTGCATTAGGATTGTCCACTATCAGAGCTTAGTAGTTTACTAGATTGAAAGGATTGCCATTCATACTAACTGTAATCCAGATCCATATGCCATTGGAATTCCTACAAACTTGAGTGACCTCTCTCACTCAACCCATTCCTCAAGGTAAATCGCTACCCCCATTAGCACCAATCCAGCTGAAGCAAAATATACTTTGGAGTAATATGTATGGATTAAAAAGTTTGGTGTATTAGTTTTAAAATGGGTCTTCTGGAGCAATACAACTTGCGGAGAAAAAGAAGTTAGCCAGCTAATTAAACCACTATATGTTTGCTTATTGGCCATTCCATTTATATTATATGATATTATTCAAAATGTAAAACCCATTGCTGCAGTAATCTTCTTTTACTTGAATCCTCTTGAATTATTCTTAAAATTATATTTCCACTTATGATTCTGCCCATTTTTACTGAATGTGTTCACCCATTCACAAAAAATCCCACTCCAACCAAGACCCCCCAATCCCAAGAGAGAAGGGAATGGCCCACAATACCCTTCTGGCAGAGATGAACGGGGTGCCATGTTGGTGCACGCCGGGTGAAATACCCATCCCCGTCATCAAAGCATTCATTATAGCCATCAAGTTCCACCTCCAGCTTACTTTTTCTAAGCAACATATTTAGCTGGATGTCTTTTGCAGCAGCTCCTGAGCTTTAGATAAGCTAGCAAACATGAAATGTTCCTTTCATCAGAACCATTAATTTAGACTGTTTAGATTTCTGCCCGTGCACTGTGCTTTAAACAAATAAAATAACTTTACAAATTCCTTCCTACGGCGTGCTGTCGCCGTCAACATATCAGAAAAGATACAACAGCAAGGTACTTAATCAGTTGACAATTGTTTCTTTTGAATGGCTCTGAGCAAAATCCACTTTTTTATCTGTCCGTAAAAAATTTTTACCAAAATAATCCATGGCACTTTTGAGTTGGGACATGGCTGCGTAAATGTAGGATCACCTGAATATTCTGGTAGAATATTTTTCTTAATGAATGACTCAATCCATTGAAAGACTGGCACCACTTCACATTCTTCCGGATCTCCTACCAGGTTTGAATTGGAGAAGCATGAATGATTTTCCAACTCTTTGATTTTATTTTCTGGTAAAGATATTTCTTTCCTCGCTAGGTTGACTTGTTGCTGCAGGACATTCATCTGGTCTTCCTGCTGCAAGATCCTTGAAACCTACTGCTTCTTCAATTTTAGACAATTGTTGGTGCAGGGATGCTATTTCCTTTACTTGTGTTGCTTTTCATTTTCTTATTTAATCTAGAATACGGTTCAGCATAGTCTTTATATCCCACTACACAAAAACCTCCTCTTCTTGGTGCAGTTATGAAAATTGAACATCCTGGTACCTGTCTGCTTCAGGGTGCATATGATCTTGCTGGCCCATTTCTGAGACCACTGTAGAGGACACAGACTGTACTGTCATCAAAATGTTGCTCTGAACAGCAGGGGTTAGCTGAATAACATTGCCCTGCAACTGAGGGGTCTGTTTTGGGCTCTGGACAGGAGACTGTGTATTTAAAGAAGCCTGGATTCGACATAAAATTAAGGTCCCTGTGGTGCAAGTCGTTTTTCCTTTTGCTAAGAGCAGGTACCACTGTTCCCTGTAAGGTGCAAGCTCGTGCACCTATGTCTCCCAGAACGTGCAATGTAAAATGTAAAGCACACAGAGGCAGCTGAGGACTGTTGAGCCGCTGCTTTTAAAATGTGTGCTGCGTGAAAATTGTCAGATTGTGTGCCTTTTTTAAAGTAATCATGTTAATCGCAGCGCCGGCCATGTGCTGCAATTAACAAGATCACTTTAACAAAGGCACACAATTTGCCCTGCAGCTGTGCTCTATTAACAAATGAAAGGCAGCAAGTCTACAAGCATGACACCTCGTGCTTGTAGACTTGCTGCATTTCTTTTGTTAATAGAGAGGGGCAGATTGTGTTGTGGGCTCAGCTGGATGTGTCTGGAGTCCTATCTCTGGCACGCCCACGTTTTTCACAGCTCTTTAAAGACCATTTGCACGGGGTGTGGCTTGGGCACCGCGGCGAAATGGCGGATCCTGCGTGAGCTCCGCTCTTCAGCGGGACTCGTATTCCTCTGAGAACCTCTTCTATGCCGCCTTCATTTGCCGGAGCACCGGGATTTGACTCCAGAAGATGCGGTGCACACTTTGAAGGTGTTTCCAGCACTTTTCTGCCCTTGGTGTCTAAGTTGTTGAATTTGCTGCTTTCTCCTCACTGGCGGACGCGGGCGGCCGCCATTTAAGGTCGTTGCGCCCATGTCTCTCCTTACGTCCGGTCATTTTCCAGGTACTTTTGATTTCTCGAGGCCCCTGTCATCGGCAACATGCTTAATGTGAGTTATCAGCAAATTTTTCCTGGGTAGCAATGATTACTGACTTTTCCTATGATTCCAGCGTGGGGAAGGATTTGTTTTTCTGCACACAGCTATATATTTTTATTTTCTGGCTTTCTGCAATATTCTTAGTGGGAATGACTTTCAACTCCTAATCTTTATGGATTTCAGTAATTTTTTCCTCAGTTAAGACGTGGTTGGATGCCATTTCAGGTTACTGTGCACATTTATACTTGGAAATGTTTTTTCTTGCTGTTTTTTGAAGAGTATTTCTAACGTCACCCTATTAACCAGTTCCAGTTGAAGAACGCTCTGGGATGTCAACAGTCTTTGGACTTAATTTTTGTTTCCAAAGTGGAGAAGGTTTATTATAGCTCATGGAGTTATTCATTTGATTCACTGTTCTTGTGCAATTATCTGGGTTTGAACTGAATCAAATTTCAACTCTTATAGCCTATCCTTTTTTTTGGGCGTCAATTCTCATGTTGGAGGTGTGGGCGGCCGCCATCATTGGCCGCTGAGCTCACATTTCCATACCCTTTTTAATATAATGCGGATTTCAAATGTAATTTTCATACTGCTTTCATTGAAATTGGTCAAGACTTCAAACCTTTTGTCTCCAATACTAATGGTCCTCTTTCGAATGCCGAACTGCTATAATTGTGCTTAATTTTTCCTTTGATGTCGTCTGCTGGGGAGACTATTATTATCAGTGTTTCTCCTTGAGGAACGATATCTGTGCATTCTATGAGTTCCTCTTCACGTTTGCATTCATTTCAAATTCCAATTTCGTCGGACTAGTTTACTGAGTTCTTTGCACAGTTCTCTTGCTATCTCTACCATAATGGCCAACGATTCACACTCTACCAGGTCCTCTGTCACGGGCACGAAACCAAAGAGACATAAAAATGACCCACCGTCTCCTATTCATTTCTCTCAGAACCCTGTTCTGGACTCTATCCTAGATGAAGTGTGTGGTCTTCAGCCCTTTATGTCTGCATCGAATGAAAAATTAAAGCAAATTGAGGAGAGGTGGATTGTTATGGAAAGCAAATTACTGGACCTGGCACAATGTGTTAGCGACCTACAGGATATCTCCACAAAAATTCCAATATTAGAGCAGGAAATTCCTAAACTGAAAATCCACACAGAGGACTTAGAAAATTGTAACCATCATAACAACCTACGCCTATATGGTCTCCCGAAAAATGTTGAAGGTTCCAACATGGTACTGTTTCTTCAGAAATTTCTTCCGGAGTTTCTCAATCTTCCATCTTTAACCACTCCCCTCAACATACAAAGAGCTCATCATTTGGGTCACCCTACTTCTAATCCCTCGAAACCATGTGGCATCATTATGCTATTTCTGGAGTTTACTGAATTAATGAATGTCCTGAGGGCTGTTAAACTCAAACATCGTCTTATTTGGTCTGGTCATAACAGCTTCATCTCGCAAAATATCTTCAATGCAACCAACGCACGTTGAAAATAGTTTCTAGCAGTTCGTCCTCAGATGAGACATCTTAATATTCGAAATGGAATAATTCATCGATGTCTCTGCAAGATTATCCATGATGGGCGCTCACGATCCTTTGATGATCCTGAAAAACTTAAACTTTTTCTTCACTCCTTTTCTTCCACTGGAATGGATACTTCCACCTGATATTCTGTTTTGCTCTTCTCTCTTTGTCTTTATATAATTAGCTCATCAGGTCTACCTTTTTAAATTCATTTGTTTTCCTTTCCTCCACTCTCTTTGACATGTATTACCTTGGTTTTTTATTTTCTTTCCCTTTTTTTCTATCTCTCTCTTCTTCATGACTTACCGCTTATTGAGGTTCTTGTTTTTCTATATTTTGTATTCATCCTTACGAGATCCGCTTTGCCCTGCGTAACTATGCTCCCTCTTCATTGTTTTCTCTTCTTTTTACAGGTCTGGCTGTTTTGCCTTGATCTGTTTGTTCAATTCCTTCTCTCTTTTTCTTTCTCTTTGCTCATGTTCTGCTCTATCCTTTTCTACATGCTTTTTTCTTAAAATTATTTATATCTGTTCAACATTGCCCTCTTTCTTGATTTATTGTTAATGTACCTTGGTAATGTGGTATTTTCTGTAGTATTCTCCATATGTAATTTTTTCTTGTGGCATGCTTTTTCTTGTAGTTATATCCTTGAAGTGTATAAACTCCAACCCTGTTATACCCTCCCATCCCTCCATTATGTGTAACTTTGTCACATGGAATGTCTGTGGTCTTGGGAGTCCAGTCAAAAGGTATTGTCTCATTTATCAAAACTCAATTCTTCTCAATTCAAATCTAATTGATGTGATAATTGTCAAGTCTGTAATCTTTTATATGTTCAGCGCTCTGATACCCACGGGTCTTGTTCGCGCTATACAAAACACTATAAATAAATAAATAAATAAATAAATTCTCAGATTTATTTTCTTCAGGAAACTCATTGTACTGATGTGGAGTTTCTTAAGTTGAAAAGGTAATGGGTGGGTCAAGTAGTTTTTTCTCCTGCATCCAACAAAAAGGGGGTGTTGCTATATTGTTTCATATAGCTTTGGCAGTACAACTTTTATCCACACAAAATGATGATGATGGACGATGGGTAATGGCAAAGAATGTGGTACAAAATAAAACAATATTTGTATTAAATATTTATGGTCCTATTAGGCCAGATCCAAAATTTTGGAATGATATTAATATTCTACTTTCTTCAGTTGATTGCCCTAATATTATTGTTGCTGGCCACTTCAACCAATGGTTGGACCCTTTCTCTGATAGATTGTCCAAATCTAAATTTCAACCTGACAAATCTCATACAGCCTTTCAATCAGCCATTGCCTCTCGCTCATTATATGATGTTTGGAAGACTTGTAATCCTGATTTACTTGAAATTACTTTTTTTTCAATGTACATCACAACCGTTCTAGGATTATTTATATTTTGGTCAGTAAGCCCTTGCTTCCTTCTATCCAAAATTCTGAAATTGGATCCATTTTTATATCAGATCATGCCCCTGTGCACGCTGTTTTGGACCTTTCACTTACCTCCTCTCAATTTAGCCGATGGAAACTTAATACTTTTTTATTATCAGACACTGTTTTTATCAAAGAAGCTACCACTTTTATTAATGACTTTTTTACTATCAATAACCCATTGGATACTTCTGTTCCCAATAACTGGGATGCTTTTAAGGCTGCTTTTTGTGCCTTCACCATCTCTTATGTTTTGAAAAAAAAGAAAAACACCAGGAAGAAATATGAAGATCAGCTACAAAAACTCCACGACTTAGAACATGTGTATTATAGTTCTCAATCATCTTCTACCCTACATGATTTGATCAAAGCAAAAACTGAACTTAATAAATCAGCAACAATTGAAGCATGTATATTTTGCTCAAAATTAAATCTAAATATCATGGGGGTCAGAATAAAACGGGTAAGATGTTGGCTAACTATTTAAAAATTAAATCTGAATGTAAGAATATTGGCCCTATCCTTAATGAATCTACTAACAAATGAGTCTCATTGGAAGAGGACATTGCCTAGGTCTTTCATGAATATTATAAATCTCTCTACTCTGATGATAGTTTTCCCTCTATTCCAAATTTAAACATCTTCTACTCAGGTCTCCCTTCCCCACCATCTTTCCCTGATGAATTTAACGCATTAGAGAAAGACATTACTCTTCAGGAGGTAACCAATTCTATCAAATCTCCAAAAAAGTCTAAAGCCAAGGACCCGATGGTCTATCTGTAGAATTTTATAACACCTTTAACTCCATTTTTGTCCCCAAGCTCCTGTCACTTTTTAACTCCTTTATTGCAGAAGCCAAATCATCTGGCTCCTTTATGGATGCCCTAATTGTTATGATACCCAAACCTGATAAAGACCATTCTTATTGTAAAAATTATTGTCCTATATCGTTAATCAACTATGATTGCAACATTTTTGCCAAAATTCTTGCATCCAGACTTGAAACTATCATTCCTCTTTTGATCAAAACTGGTCAAGTTGGGTTCGTGAAAGGTAGATTGGCATCTGATAATGCTCGGATGTTTCCTAATATCATTTCATATGGCAAAAAATACAAATCTCCCCTTGCAGCCTTGTCCTTAGATGCTGAAAAGGCATTTGACCGTATTAATTGGCAATTCATGTTTCACACTCTCCAATGGTTTGGTTTTAAGCCTTCTTTTATCTCTTATATTAAACTTTTATACTCCTGTACTCGAGCCAGTATTTTTGTTAATATTCATTTTTCCAAATGTTTTTCTTTGTCCAGAGTCACAAGGCAGGGATGTCCTCTTTCCCCTTTATTATTTATACTATGCCTTGAAACCATTTCTAGAGCGTATTCGTATTAACTCTCAGATCGCTGGCTTCAAACATAACTCTGTAGAAACTAAAATATCTGCCTATGCAGATGATATATTGATCTATATGTCTAATCCTGTTGAATACCTCCCACATTTTATGAATGAAGTTCGATTATACTCCAGTATTTTTGGTTACAAACTCAACCTCTCAAAAACAGAAGTCTTACCTTTAAACTCTATATGCTATCAATTTTTTTTCAGTGATACTAATTTCTCTTGATGCCCTTTAAAAATCAAATACCTTGTCTTTTGGTTTTCGTCATCCCTAAATGATACTATTAAGTTCACATTTCATGCATTATTAAATAAAATCCAATCACTCCTCCTTACTTGGTCCCCCCTGTATCTTTCTTCGTGGGGCAGGTTAGATACCATTAAATGATGATTATACCTCATGTTTTGTATAAATTGCCTCTGATTCCTGTCAGAACTACCAATGTATATTTTTCTCGAATTAATTCTGTTTCTATAAAATTTCTGTGGAACAATAAACACCCAAGAATTGCTTTAAACAAATTCATTCGTCCTAAGCATGAAGGTGGTGTGCGCTTCTCAAACTTTAAAGCTTATCATTCAGCTTTTTTGATTAAAAAATCTTTTGAGCTAGCTTATGATTTTGTGGATATTCCCATCCCAAGATAGATCCTTTTTGAACGTTCCTTATTAAAAAAAAAAATCTTTTTACATGTAATCTTTATGTCAAACTGCACCTTTTTGTCCACTAATCCTGTTTTAAAATATTCCCAAACTTTATTATACAACACATTTTCTAAGGATTTTACTCCACTTCAATGTTTTTGTCCTCCACTGTATGGTATATTACATTTCTTAAATATAAAGGTAAATCATTTTACTACAAATATTGGAAAAAAAGGGTATTATTTTTGTGTATCAGTTACTTCACAACTACTCGATTGTTCCCTTTCATGCCTTACAAACGAGCTATCAATTACCTGACTCTTTTCTCAATTAATATAATATTATTGTTAATGACGTACAATCTCACCTAGCCACTTTTTCCCTTCCACCTCACACACCGTCTATATCCCCTTCTACTCCTCTATACCCCTTATTTTCAACTCACAGACCTACAGCTGCTCTTGTATATAAGTTATTGTTATCAAATGTTATTGAAAGACCTAAGTCCCACATTGAGATTGCATGGGAAACTGATTTGTTAGTTTCTTTTCCTATTACAACCTGGGATAAACTGTGGTCCAAGTTATTCAAAGTATCTGCTGCTGCCCGTATAACCCAATCTTTGTATTTTATTTACCATAAAGCTATTATTACTCCTGTTAGTATTTGTACATTTTCACCAGCTTCTTCTCCATTATGTTGGTCATGTTCCAATGAAACAGGCACGTTAAAACATCAACTTTACGAGTGTTCTGATGTTTTATCCTTTTGGAACTCTGTTTGGAATATTTGCATGTCAATTTTCAAATTCAATATTACCTTAACACTACATAATGTTTTTCTAGGCTCTTTATCATCTGATGTGAATGTTGTATCTTCTGTTTCCAGATTATTTGATCTTTTTTATTGCATTAGCTTTTAAAGTTATTTTATCATCCTGGAAAGACAATTCTAAAATATCTTTACTAACTTGGTGGAATTTTATCTGTGATGAACACATGATTTCTACTGTTTCCTCCTCTTCTCTTTCTCAAAAAATTAAATCTGATCTTCTTAGGCTTCCTTTCACTGCATATCTTTCCTCTCACTCTCCTATACATTAATTCCTTTTCTCTATAATATTCCCCCACTCCATATTGGCTCTTTCTTTTCTTTCTTTTTCTCTGTCTCTCGTCTCTTCTTCCTGTCTTTTTCTTTCCTACTCTCTTTAACTTCCTTTCTCTTTTTAATTATAATATTGTTATTTCATCACATGTTATTTGCCTGACTGTTTATTTCATTATACTATATATGTTTTATTATGACTTATACCCCTCTTCCATTTTACTGTTTCCATTTTTTTCTTTATCTTATGTATTTGAAAAACGTAATAAAAACTTCTTAAACAAAAAAAAGACCATTTGCATATGTACATGTATTTGTAAACTGGTTACAGAGGCTTAAATTTATTTTCTGGTTCCAGTGCCCCCTTTGTGCCCACTCTGTCTATTCCTTTGCCATATTGGGAGAATCCCTTTCATGAAAAGGAATATAAAGTGGGGTTGCCAAAAGAAAAATGCCAGCCATGTGTTGTTTAAAGAGCCGGCAAAGAACTCTTCTTGACACTAAATAGGTCATTTGTAATGTGACTTTTCTGTCTTAGTTCCCTTTAATTATCAGTAATGGATAATTCATGCAGCCCTAGAACACATTTAAAAGTGTTTTTTATTCATATTTCCTGTTAGAAGTATGCACAAATAAGTGCCGAAAATATGGCTTTAGGTGGCTGTTTATTTTTGTATCTTCTGGACATCAAAATAATGACCTGACTACACTAATCATAAGATTGGAAGTTTTTTGCAGGATCTGCACATCATTTATTTTCCCCACCCTCGATCCCTGATTAATGCCATGTTAGCAATAGTTTAACTTATATCGGAAACCCTACTCCACCGTCAATAACATGCTGAGTTACTTCAAGTGTCTTGGAATTGCATTCAGACAACTCACTCCTCATTCTCGCCCTTTGCTTTCATGCTCACCCTGCTTTGACAACTATCACAATGCACGTTCACTGATCACCATGCACTCACACCATTCACCCACTCACACTGCACTCACAGTGATCACACTGGACTCACAATGCACTTGCGATGTTCACCCTGTACGTCCCCTGCAGTCACACGAGCACATTACTTACTCTGCACTCATGTGACACTTCACCCACCTGCCCCCTCACTGCTAAATCTGCAATCTCATTCAAACAATCCCATCACTAACCTTGCATGCAATCGTCCCATTCTGAACTTATATCCACACCCAAATTCATATGGTCACCTCACTCACCCTGTAGTCACTCCTCCTCCTACCCTACTCTTACACTGCAGCATCGCTCACCTTGCACTCACATGGGCACTCCTGCCACCCACACAGTGCAGAGGGTTAATGTCCCTGTTACAAAGAACGTGTACCATGTAGATCATAGAACTGAATGTGAGTCAACTATGACTAGCGCTATAAACAAATGAAATGTTTGTCAGAAAGCAGAAAGGTGCTATAGAGAGATAAGGTGCATTGTTGGGGCGTGGTAGTGAGGGAATTCATGGAGAAGGAGGAAATGGGGAAGGGGGCACTAAAAAAAGTCTGTAACACCATGTACAACCAGTGATAGGCCAGCACTGGCTGGGAATGTTAGCCCCCGTAGTTCAGGTCTAGTTGCGCTCCAGAGCAAGACCCCAAAATTGGAAGGGCACAGACCTAGCTAACCTGATCGTACTGTTAAAGAAAATGATGTAATCAATACAGCCTTGTAGCCACAGACTGTCACAGAATTACACAACACTGGCTCTGACCAGGCCAGTGGTATGCTGACCTAATGAGCTGGTACTGAAATTCATAGGACCAGTACCAGGGGGCAGCAGACTAGTGCTATTAATTATTGAAAGTACATTTTGAAGCAGTGAGAGAAATGCCTCACCAAAACACTACTTATTTTGCAAGGCAACTCTCAAGGAGAAGCAATTGGTACGGGGCACTTCACCCTAACGACTTCCTTGGCAAATGCCAGCTCAAGCAAGATTCTATGGCTCAGTAGCAGCTGCAAGGGGAAAAACTTTGTCCTCTCAAGAAAACTGTACAAACGGCTGGTACGTTTCTCAATGTGGAAACCATCCACCCAACCAGGATGTCCGGCTCGGCTCTGTCAATTATATCTTGACTTGCCCTCTCATAGAAAGCAAATATTCGAATCCACAAGAGGCCTAGCAGACGCACTGTGAAACAGAAGAAAGAGGAGCATGGTTATTAGTCACATATTCAACCCAACAGTTCCACTGTGATAGGCACTGCCACCATTCCATCAAGTCATGCTTGTCCAGCGTGCATGAACATGATCCAAATCCGTCCCCGTAATTCCCCCTTAGTCACTCAGAACTTACCACCAGGTTGCAGTTGATAGCGTGGACCATCACTGCTTCTGCACCGCTTGATCAGGGCGTCAAAATGCCTACTCCAGTCTTCAGCCACAATGGTTCTGCCCCCTCTTGCTGTGCAAATGTGAACACACAACCACTGCCTAGCTCTGCCCACATTTAGTGAAAGTTAGAATTTTGACTCACCTTTGTCTTGCTTGGAGGAAGCAGTCAGTAGAAAACTGAAATAAGTGCACAGGAGTTAAAGTCAGTGAGTTAAAATAAGCACAGGAGTCAAAGTTAGTCAGTGAAAATCAAACAGTAATAGTGCATGATTACTAGAGCTCCTGTGGACCCACAATTATGCGTAAATTTGCATTTAAGTGCAGTGATGTGGACCACCACACTGAAATGCGTTAGTCTAATGCCTGATGAGTGGTACTTGGCAGGGCAGGGACTTCAGAGACGATTTAAATCAGGGCCAAAGTGGGTTCTGGCCCAGGACCCCAGCCTTTCTGGGGATCCTCCTGAAAGTCTTGCCGTGATGACCTTGAAAAATAACTAAACCGATTATTTTGAGTACCAAAATGAGTGAGAGACTATTATAGCCATTCTGCAGAGAAATGTTTATTTTTCATGCAACCTCCATAAAAAGGTTTCTTTTAAATCACAATAGGACAAAACATATGAGAAATGGGATTGTGTCACAGACATTATTTGCAGTAATATATGTAACTTCTTGATATGTTACAATATTGATAGCACACATCTCTATCCCTAAACATTAGATATAAACACATTTAGAATTCAGAAAATTGCGCCTGTATACTGTCAGTGACCTGGGTTAAGAGGGCATGAAATAGAATGTGCACCATCCAGATCTCAAAGTGCAGGCTGTCCCACAGCAGTGACTATACAAAAGGCAATGAAATGAGAATGCCAAAGCAAATTCCTTGGCAGTCCATGCCCTGCAGGAACTGGAAGGGCATGCACACAAGGGAGCATAACATGTCCCTCCCCTGCAAGTATCCAAAGGTATGCGGTCTTGTATAGGCTTGTAACATATCCCCGCCCTATGAACAGAGCTCTAGTTGAGAATCTTTAGTGAAATCTTATTTTAGTACTACTGTTGGAGTCCTGTGCTTTTCTAAATGTGAAGTGTACTTGCCTGTGTAACCAATTCATGTCATGATATGTGTATGTAAATTGCAAACCTAGCTTAAGACCCATCATGTGGTGCTGTATATGTCGAAATGCACTGTATTTTCATATTTTAAGCAGAAGTTTGTAGGGATTTTTGCACTGATATTAGTTGCTGCACCCTCATGCACAGTCTGGTTCTTGGCGCACTTAGCATTGGCTGCAGCACACAGAGACCTTACACTGCCACACACAGAGGAAATAGTTAGAGGGAACATTGGCAGGTACTCTTTCCACTTGCCTCGGTTGAAGCTAGTGCTTCCTTCATTAATATCCACTTGCAGTGGATTGTTTTTGGCTTTGTTGACGTATTTGCTTTCCCCCGTCTCCTTGTCTTCTGCTGCCCTGCTATTTTCTAATCAGAAATTTGTTGCACGCTTGATGAGGGGGAATCCTTTCCCCAAACCTTCAGCTGGCAGCAACAATTGTGGTTGGTTTTCCAAGGCTGCCCAAGCATATCCAGCCTCTGCACCATTGTCCAATATGTCCTCCCCCGAGCTCAGAGGGCTTGACACTGTTACTGACTCTTGACGTGATTTTAAACTACACTCTGCTCTTACTGCTGCTGATGCTATCTTCATTTGGGCTGTCCATGTTCAGCTTTAAAAGCCACAGCATTATCCAGACTGTCCATCATGTTAGCCACTTTTAAATGCTTCCCCTTTGAAGTGAAATGCAGACCTCCAATTTTCCAGTCTTGGGTTAGGGGAGAAGATCAACCATCGAACCACAACTAGGAAAACCTACAAATGTACCAACATTCGCTTAGGTACTTACCCCTAGTGTGAAACATGGCGGCTCTCCCCTAGCGTAGCCTCTGCCACCATCCTCACACTGAAGGGCATAAACAAAAAAGCCTCATGTGTTGTCTCTCTCTTATTTCTCTGAGACCAGAGCAGCGCTGCAATGCCTCTACAGCTATTTAACTGCAGCCTAGTACTCTTCTTTAGCGGCCCCTGCTGTTCCACATAGCCCGTAGGAAAGGGGCTCTAGCAACTCTTGTGTATCTCAAAATCGAGAGCCGCACTGTAGCTAGGAGAGGAGTGAATACATTCTGCCTCCTGCCAGGGCATCAAGTATGTCCCAGTATTCCTCTTCCACAGCAGACGCTATTTCGCATAGCCCCTTCTCAGCGTCTTGGTGTTTTGGTATTCGGCAACCCATAAAGGGGAAACTGGTGCAGGACAATGGCTAGTGGGATGGGGGGAGGGAAAGGTCACCTAGCAGCAGTGCATGGGTGTTGCCTGCCGCCCCCCTGTCCACATTATTATATAAAGTGATGTATACAATTAAATAAATCCAATGTTATTAAATTTGAGACAGTGTATTATTACATTTTGTTAATGTAAAGTTATTAAAATATTATATAATTAAAGTAATGACCTATTTGCATATATTGTTTAACATTAAATTACGTTTATTTATATTTTTAACTATTTTAAGTTCTTTAATTTAAATGAACATTATTTCCTATTGGGCTATACATTTAAGTCATTGCCTCCATAATGCTCTATGGGAGGGTGTTGATACCAGCGGTTGCCAGTACCAGTGGTTGGCCGTGTGCACTGCTGAACTTAGTTCAACTCTCAAGTGAAGTTATTTACTACCCTTTTAGATCCCTTTTTTTTCCGTAGTAACTTTAAAAGTGCAGTTTGTGAAAAGCACTGGGCTTACTCTTTTGTGGGTGGGTTCACGTTCTATAATATCCCCCTGCCTGATAAAGTTATGTGAATAGCATTTTGAAGTGCATTTGTAGTACTGTTGTAGTACTACAACACATACTACAAAATGCTGTTTGTTAATAGGCCCCAAAGAGATTTGAGTAGTCAAGCTTCCCAACTTTACACATCCCTATTGTTAAATATGTGGTTCAATGTGCACATCATTTTCATCAGGAAGCAGGAGACGTAGATTTTCTCCAGTGCTTCTTTCTAGTTACTTGCTCATAGGGGCTTCTAGGCCATATCTAGGTTAACTCAACATGAGCCATTTGATATAGCAGATCAAGCTCAATGGAGTAGGCAACAGTGGCGGCTGCCTGTGAACGATTGTGGTAGGATGAGGAGGGATAAAAAAATACCTTACCTTCTATGCTGCTGCTGCACGCCTCTGTCTCGCCTCTCTTCTGTCTTTTTCTCTGCTGGAAGAAGCACCGGTAGCGCCAAGGCTTCTGGACTCTGCAGTCCAATCACAACACAGTGTTGTGATTGGTCTGAGGCACCTGTTTGGCCACTCAGGTAGTGCCTGGGAGGCTGGGTATGTTCTTCATGGGTCTGTGCAAAGCAGCCCAATGGAGAACATGCCAAGTGCGCATGACGGTTTGGCCGGTCCTAGTGCGCTGGTCAAAGCATCATCGTGCACATATGGAGTGTGTGCAAACCACTCCTGCTTCCTCCACGGTGAGCCAGCACCGCCCTCCCCCACCTGGCTGAAGTCGCTTAAATAATTAAAATGATAATAACTTCTTGTTATTATCATTTTATTTTTATTTTCCACTGGGGGGCGATGCTCGAAGGAGCCACTGGTAGGCAAGTTCTTCTTAGTTAGGATTTCCATTGCAGTAGAATCATCTCAAACACGGAGTGCTAAACCTAGAACAGCATGTTGTGTGTGCTGGAAATAGATTAAGGAAACCAAAATATTACGGGGATAGACGGATAGACATGGCTAACAGAATACCTGTCAGCATGTTAAATTGATTTTTCATCATATTCCTCCAATTTAGATCACACATATTTTCAATATGTTCTATTTAGAGCGAAGAATAGCTTTAAGTTTTGCTCTAGGAAAGCATCTGAGCTCGTCAGATAAACCAAAGATAGCACCCCTTTACAATAATGAGCTAAACATATCCCTGTTGAATGTTTGCAGTTTATGTGATGAAGTCCTATGTGCTTTGTTTCACCCACTTGCACTTTAAAAGGGCATTTAAACCAACAACGGCATCGTTTAGGACGAAGACAGCAACTACGTATGCCCTTCATGCCTTTTTTAGTCAAAATCATACCTCTAGTGACAGCTTACGAATATGAAAGCATGAGTACGAAATCACTTAATAGATTGAGAAAGTAAACATAAGAACATTAATAAAATGTAGGTTTAAAAGTGCAGATATGACTATATTAACCTATTGTAAAAGCTAGCTAAGCTCAATCGAAAATACTTCAAGAAAACAATATGTACTGGCAGAACTAAATCAGAAATATGGTCTTATAAATCTTGGCCTTGCAGCAGCTTTTTCGAGCAATGCAATCTGAGGGTAGGGCGTGGGAAGCAGTACTTTAATGCCATATTTTACAAATCCTCTTTGGACTGTAATTACCTGCTCCGGCAAGATATTGAACTTTGACCTTATGCCTCAGAGGGAACCCAAGGCTGTAACACAATTTGTAAAAGTTCGTCTGGTCCCACATCATTGTTTATAAAACCATGAACACTTCGATGTTTAGACCTTTGGCTTTTCAATTTCTAGGCCTTGATCTATTATTCTAGAGAGAAAAGGCGGGTTTTTAGTAAAGTATGTTTATACATTAAGAAGTACATGTGGCATAGGGATAACTCAACGGTAAATCGCCTTTCCAGCAGTGCATGCCTATGGATTTACTAGTGCAGTGGAACTAGTACTAATAAGCAGTGTATTGTTGTCTTCACCAGAGACAATAATTTCTTTAACATTCTTCGAGTTTCTTAATAGAATGCAGCATACTTCGTTTGAAGTGCTTATGCGCATTGTGTAATTTCCATGCGTTATTCTGCAATGTGTGTTTTTGCTCTTCGCAGTTTGCTATACATTTCGGACATGGTTACCATGACAATACGTTGTACCTACAACTATTTAGCAAACCTACTATTTAGATCAATGAGGGAAGTTTATGTGTGTGTGCGCGCGCGACGTGCACGTTTATGCATGCGTGCATGTCTGTGTGTTTCTGAATGAGTGTGTGTGTGTGTGTGTGTGTGTGTGTGCATGAATGAGCGTACGTGTGCGTGTGTCTGTGTGTGCATGTGCAACTAAAGAGTGCTCCAAGAAAAAACAAACACAGAAAAACCCTTGAATAAATCAGGCAGCAAGCAGTTAACATATCTTGAATTAAAAAGTACAGCTATTTTTAATTTGATGAGTTGCCCTAACAAATTTTAACCAAAACCTGCAAATCATAATTTAGAAACGTTTAATTTTCATACCAGTCTAACGGCATACACATTTTGGCCTCCTACCGTCTCAAGTAAGAAGATGGAATAATTCAGTCTGTCTATTTGTATATTTATGTGAGACTTCATGACACAAGAGGAGATGTGCTTTTTTGAGAAATAATTTGTTCCATAACCTAAATTATTCTGTTGCCAGTGTGAGACTACAGGACACAAGACCAGAAGTGCTTTTAAAGAAAGATGTAGATTCTCAGCGGTTATTGCGTACATTAAAAAAGGAGAAACATGGTGCAAAGCCAAACTTGTATCGTCCTATCACTTTATTAGGCGTAGATTATGAAATAGTCACAAATTTATTAGCCAACAGATTCAACCTAAACGCATCTAAGTTGATCCACTCGGATCAGAACGGTTTTATTGCCGTACGGCAATTAGGCACAAAGACACGCTATCTAGCCAAAGCATTAGAACATTTCTCTGTTAATGGGACATCAGCTATAGTGCTTCTATTAGATGCTGAAAAAGCAGTTGACCTCGTGGTCTGGGAAACCTTGTTCTGTATCCTATCTAGATCTGGAGTTCTGTTCCAGATCATGGGGCTGTTACTTAGGATGTATCGCAATGCTATAACTAATATCATCATAAACGCTCCAGAGGTGGGAAAATGAAAAGATCTCTGGGGACCCGGCAGGGATGTACCATAACGCTGATTCATTTTGCTTTCATTATTGAGTCATTGACAATAATGATTATGGAGAAGGCCAACATCTGTCCTCCTCTTGCACAGGTGGGTAAAATAAACTATATGCTGATGATATTATGTTAGTTCTCAACATTAGTACAGGGTCACAGGCGACAGCATTTGAGATTTTTGCACAGTACGAGAAATTGGGGGCTACAACATTCAACTGGAAGATATCTGAAATCATAGTATGCTATTTTAATCCTGATATATTACATCCAGACAGAGTCTCCTGCATCAATGTGCAGCTGAAAAGATAATTGGGCATTAGGTAATCTTCATGGATTGATAATTTATACGATCTTAATTTTCCCCCTTTGTTTTTAAAAATACAAGATTTATTTGCACAATGGAACTCACTTCCTTTATCTATTATAGGGAGAATCACCTTGAATAAAATGTTGATTCTACCATTGTTTAATTTTCTTTTCTCTGCCAGCCCATATGTTTTACTGGCTTCTAGGTTTACATCATTCATCTGGCAAAAAAAACCTGACCTTAGGGGCACTGAGCACTTTTTATGAAAAACTTGCAAAAGGTGGCTTGGTGCTTCCTAATCATAAAGAGGACTATTTGTCTATTTTGCACAGTATATGTCCAGGTTTAATATACACCTCTGCCATGGGAATTTTAATAACTATTTTATACAGTTGATCTTTAAAGAATATGATGTGTGTGATGTGTTAAAATAATCAAAGTCACCCAAAAAAGTCTGCTACAAAGACTGAAGTGGTTCCTCCAGAAGCGCATGGATCTCTATAGGAGATACGTCCTTCTCTATATTAATGTGGTTATACCTTTGTCCAAACTAGTTATGGACTCTGGTGCTAATGTTGCACCAGCAAAAGTGAGAGAAAGTGGGGTTAAAAAGTTAGCAGATTTTTTATCTGGTGAGAGGTGGTTATGCATTTTGAAGTCCGCAAGTTAGTTCAAGGTGGCTTTCTGGTTCTTGGCTCTTTCAGAATGTTGAATAAAGTTTTTATCAATTTAGATGCAAGCCAGATTTGCAGTGGGGAAAAAGTGGTAACGGCATTAGTTGAAGCTGGGGAATGGAAAGGCTTGTTTGCCTCCATGAAGGGCCCGATCTTATTCAGAAAGCTATAAAAGAAATTGGAAAAATATGAATCAATCAATCAATCAATCAGTGACACTTATAGAGCGCGCTACATACCCGTAGGGTCTCAAGGCGCTGGGGGGGGGGGGGGGGTGCCGCTACTGCTCGAACAGCCAGGTCTTCAGCTTCTTCCTGAAGGAGAGGTGGTCTTGGGTCAGGCGCAGGTCGGACGGGAGGGAGTTCCAGGTCTTGGCGGCCAGGTAGGAGAAGGACCTTCCTCCTGTGGTTGCTCTTCGGATGCGGGGGACGGCTGCGAGGGCGTGGTTGGCTGATCGGAGGTGGCGTTTGGGAGCGTAGAAGTTGACTCGGCTGTTGAGGTAGCTCGGGCCTTGGTCGTGTAGGGCTTTGTGTGCGTGGGTGAGGAGGCGGAAGGTGATTCTCTTGTTGATGGGGAGCCAGTGAAGGTCTCTCAGATGTCCGGAGATGTGGCTGGATCGTGGGATGTCGAGGATGAGTCTGGCTGAGGCATTTTGGATCCGCTGGAGTCTCTTCTGGAGCTTGGCGGTGGTCCCGGCGTAGAGGGCGTTGCCGTAGTCCAGTCGGCTGGTGACGAGGGCCTGGGTGACGGTCTTCCTGGTCTCTGTGGGGATCCACCAGAAGATCTTCCGTAGCATGCGTAGGATGTTGAAGCACGCCGAGGAGACGCTGTTGACTTGCCTGGTCATGGAGAGGGAGGAGTCCAGGATGAAGCCCAGGTTACGTGCATGGTCTGTCGGTTTGGGTGCGGTGCCCAGGGCGGGAGGCCACCAGGAGTCGTCCCAGGCGGAGGGAGATGAGCCCAGGATGAGGACCTCCGTCTTGTCCGAGTTCAGTTTCAGGCGGCTGGTCGTCATCCACTCGGCTACCTCTTTCATCCCTTCGTGTAGGTTGGATCTGGCGGCGGCGGGGTTGTTGGTCAGGGAGAGGATCAGCTGGGTGTCGTCGGCGTAGGAGATGATGCTGAGGTGGTGTTTGCGTACGATGGCCGCGAGGGGGCTCATGTAGACGTTGAAGAGGGTGGGGCTCAGGGATGATCCTTGGGGGACGCCGCAGATGACTTCGGAGGCCTCTGACTTGTACGGTGGTAGGCGGACTCGCTGTGTTCTTCCGTCGAGGAAGGAGATGATCCATTCCAGCGCCTTGTCCTGGATGCCGATGTTGCTGAGGCGCCGTATTAGGGTGCGGTGGCAGACCGTGTCGAATGCCGCGGAGAGGTCTAGGAGGATGAGGGCCGCTGTTTCTCCATTGTCCATCAGGGCTCGGATGTCATCGGTGGCGGCGATGAGGGCGGTCTCGGTGCTGTGTTTGGCTCGGAAGCCGGACTGTGAGGGGTCGAGGGATCCGTTCGTCTCGAGGAAGGCGGCCATCTGCTTGTTGACGGTCTTCTCGATGACTTTGGCTGGAAACGGGAGAAGCGAGATGGGGCGGTAATTCTTGAGGTCGGTGGGGTCCGCTGTTGGTTTCTTGAGTAGAGCGCTGAGTTCGGCGTGTTTCCAGCTCTCGGGGAAGATGGCGGTGTCGAAGGATGTGTTGATGATGTCTCGCAGGTGGGGTGCGATGACCGCGTCGGCCTTGTTGAAGATGTGGTGGGGGCAGGGGTCGGTTGGTGATCCGGAGTGGATTGAGTTCATCGTGCGGATGGTGTCTTCTGTGCTGATCGGGGTCCAGGCGTGGAGGGTGGTGGTGGGGGGGGGGTGGCTGGTCGGTCGTGGTGTGCGTTGGTTGGTTGTTGAAACTGCTGTGTATGTCTGTGATCTTGTTGTGGAAGTAGGAGGCGAGGGAGTTGCAGAGGTCTTGCGATGGGGTGATGTCGTTGTTTCCTGCGTTGGGGTTGGAAAGCTCTTTCACGATGTTGAAGAGTTCCTTGCTGTTGTGTGCGTTGTTGTCCAACCGGTCCTTGAATGCTGTTCTCTTGGCGGCGCGGATCAGCTGGTGGTGTTTCCGGGTGGCAAGTTTGTAGGAGGTCCTGTTGTCCGGTGTCGGATCCCTTTTCCAGGCTTTCTCGAGGGCTCGGCAGTTCTTCTTGGAGCTCTTGAGTTCGTCGGTGAACCATGGGGCCTTCTTGCTGCCGGGTCTGCTAGGCGGGGTCCTCAGCGGGGCGAGTTCGTCCGCGCAGTTGCTGATCCACTTCGTGATGTTATCGGCGGCCTGGCTGGGGTTCGCTGAGCTGGCAGGAGGGTGTTGGCTCAGGGAGGTGGCGAGCTGGTCTGCTGTGATCTTGTTCCAGCTTCTGCGGGCGGTGTGTTGCTGGTGTTGGTGGGTCGTTGTTCTCTTGAAGGTGAAGTGGACGCAGCTGTGGTCCGTCCATTGAAGCTCTGTGGCGTGGCTGAAGTCGATGTCTGTGGTGGATGAGAAGACGGCGTCGAGTGTGTGTCCGGCGAGGTGGGTGGGGGTGGACACCAGTTGCTTGAGTCCCAGGTTGGCGAGGTTGTCGAGCAGGGTGCTGGTGTTGCGGTCGTTGTTGTTCTCCAGGTGGAAGTTGAGGTCCCCCAGGAGGATGTAGTCAGCGGAGGGGAGGGCATGCGGGCTGACGAAGTCGGCGATGTCCTCGCTGAATTGCGTGCGTGGTCCAGGGGGTCGGTAGATCAGGGTGCCTCTGAGGGTGGTGTTCGGGTTGGTGTGGATCTGTGAAGGGTTGAAGCTAACAAATACTAAATCAATCAATCTATAAACTTTTAATGCTCTAAGAGGTGCCAATTGGTGCAGAATGCAATTATTTAGTAAATAGTTGTAATATAGAACACCTCAATTACTGTCACACATCAGGCCTCGTTGCTCGGGTCATTGCTTTCAATGTGCCTTGAGACTGCTGCAAATTAGTCACGTAATAGGTCAGTGTTCTCTTATTCAGGAATCGTGGAATGGGATATTTTAGTATTTAGAAAATAATTGGCAGGTTAAACTAGCTCCCACTATCTGGTCGAAAGTTCTGTGGTATGATCCCACTTCTGGTTTAACCACTACATTTGTGAAAATATTATATGTGGCAATGGCAGTGGCCAGATCCTTATTACTTCAAAAGTGGTGGACACAGCTGATCCCTTCAGCAGGGGAATGGCTGAAAAAAATGAAACATGTTAGATGATGGAGCGTCTATATGCAATGTATAATGGGAGGATTAAGAAATTCAACAAACTTTGTGGGCAGTTTATGGAGAAAGCCTAGGGGTAGGTTTAAAAGCCTGGCTAGCACCATATTGCATCTTTGCACATTCAGCAGTTTATGCACTTTTGGTGGCCTAAACTAAAAATTAAGCTGTTTGACATAGCTGATGGTATTTAAGCCATGTGCAGTGTTTCATTGTTGTTTCTTTTTTGCTTTTTGTTTTGCCCCTGGATTAACTTAGTACTGAAATGTATTTTATATGTGTATTTTGGTGTATTAATATCATGAATTAATGCTTTTTGTGCAACTGCTGCATCTCACTTAAAAATATGTATTAAAACTAAAAGAACTCTGAGAATCAACATTGTATATGTCAAGCCAGGAGGATAACAATATGCATGTTTGAAAGCCCTACGAAACTAGGTCTGCAACATGGTCTACTGGTCTAAAATAGAAATGTTGGAATACTCTATCATTCAACCAATCTGTTGCATCAAATTTGTTACTTAAATTCCCACCTACATCAAACACCTTCAAAAGCCATTACTCCACAAATGGAATGCACTTTGAACTTCTCCAGATTCACACCTGATTCACACATTGTAAGCTTATCCCATCTTGCTGTTTTTGAAGTAGATCTGCTCCATGTGGCTTCACATATGAAATCAGTAATTGATCCACTCCTGCACCTCTAAACTCACTGACGTTTGCCTCATGCTCTTTAATGCAACTCATTACCCACATTTGGATGATCATCAAACCTAGAGTAAAAAATTGTCACTATCATAGATTTAGTTTTTTTCTTACTTCAAGAAACACGCCCTTTGGTTGACTAAACCTAACTGTAATCTCCAAGGCTCTTACATCTGATACCTTTTTAAATGAAACCATCTACAATAAAGTGGTTAGCTTCCATGAGAAATGTTTTGTCATCAGATACTTATGTTGCAATTTTTCAAACAACGTGAAAGTCAGACTAACGTCCCACAGAGTACTGTACATTGCGCCTGGAGCATTCTTTAACCAAATTACCTTCATAATCATACAGACCAATGGCAACCCGTAAACTAGAGAATGTCCAGTTTCAATCAGCGACCTATAACAATTGACAGGTCTATAAGTCAAATATTTTTTTTATACAAATCTGCCAAGATAGTCTCTATCTTAATCTCATCCACCTCAACGGGATCCAAATCCCTTTCCAGGTACCAGCTTCATATAACTCTTTCTTGTTACTGGTGCCCACGACTCATATAATAACTCTGAATCTTCTCCTGGTAACTGATCGAATCTATCTGGTTTCCTGAAATATTTAGCACTCCGGATTCCACCAAAGGATGCACTCTCCCATCCCCTTACTACAAAAGTCATGTTCCTGCCTCTATGTATATTGGATCGTTCACAGCCAGCTCCATCACTGTTGGATGCTAAGCTTTCGTTACACTAAAAGGAGGCACCAACACTAATTTGCATTTCTGTCTCTTCTCCTGGATTAGAACTCTCTGAATCATTGATAATAATGTGAACATATAACTCTTCATTGTCTGCCAATTGAGACTGAAAGCATCCACTGCTATTGCTCCTGGGTCTGGCCTCCAACTCATATATCTGCCAAATTGATTTGTTAACCCTGACCAAACAAATCTGTCTCTGAAGGATCCATACTTTTCTGAATCTCCTGAAATGCTCTCAGCATCAGCTTTCAGTCGCTATATTCCTTCTAGAACCCAGAATTCCAGTCCGTCACTAAGTTCTCTTTCTCTGGCAAATATTGCAGACTTATGCTTATCTTCTGCTTATCTTGTGCTCCATGCAACACTCTCAAAGATCCATCGCTAATTCTGATTGTTGTTTGGACCTGCTGCCTCCCAACTTGTTCATGTATGTCACTGCCAAAATATTGTCCATTTTCAAAAGAACCGTACAATCCTATAATTGCTTCCTGAAAATGTGAATTGCTAATTCATCTCCAAACAAGTGCTATGATCCTCCCTTTGCAAAATACTCGATCTTCCTCCTGTCTCCTGAGAATCCAATCTTGCTCCCCATCCTAAATCTGCCTCCATTACCTAGTCTGGAGTTTCGCCAATTATTGCCCGACAATTCAAAACCTGCAAACTTTCAAACCAGCAGTTCAATTCCTCCAGTGCCTCTGAAGTCATCTACACTCAGTCTCTATATCACCAACCACTGTTCAAACCTGACTTCTTTAGCCTTTATAAAGCCCTGTAGTTTAAAGGCCGTGGAAAAATTTGCTAAATCAATGATTACAGTAGTCCAATCCACCTTGCTAACTCTCGCACGTTTACCTCATGTTTCCTCAGTAAACCTTTCACTTATAATTTCTTCAATGTAATTTTCCTCTCTGGTAACTGTAACTGCGCCTTCATTGTGTCTACCACAAATCCCAAAAACTCCATCCTCTGTGATGATTGCCTGCTTTATTTCTCCTGATTTATTACAAATCTTCAATCTTAAATCTTCCAGGATTTTCTGGACCATAACACTGTGTACATTCAATGTTTATGTATCCAGGGGGCGTGGCTTGACCGGCTGCAAGATGGCCGCACTCTAAGTGGGCTCTGCCGGCCAAGCTGTAAGGTCCATCTGAATCCTGCACACATCACCACTCCCGCTGAACACCTATGCCTCTGTCGAACTTCTGGGCCCACGGCGCACTTACCGATTCCAATCCTGTGCTCCTGAGTGCCTCCACGGCGAAGATCCGTGTCGTGTTGCTGGCGCTTGGCCCCTGTGCTGGGAGGCTGCCCATGCACCCTCCCGGACTGCCGACACCAGCGGAGCCGAGATGCCTTGGTGTGGACTGCTGCAGCCCGGACGTCCACAACGCAGTGAGTTGCGCCATTGCCGGAGGGGTCTGCCGGTGGGGCTGGGGGCAACCCGCTGTGCGGCCTGGCCTTGCAGCGCAGCGGCCTGGTCTCGGCCTGGTCCTCGGCCCTGGCCTCACATTGGTGCGGTGGCACCTGCGCTGGGCTGTGGGAGTGATGCGCCCCCCTCGATCCCCAAGTTGGTGTCTCTCCCCCGGCGTGCGGTGACCACTGCTCCCCGGAGGCCCCCGCTGTTATGCACTGTGTGGCTGATCTGACATAGCGCCGGCATATCTCCTGTTGGGCCCTGCTGAGGCCTGCCTGCTGCTCTTGGACCCGCCTGTAGGTCCTGCTCTGTCGTGGGTGGTGGAAAGGATATTGCCTCGGAGGTCTGGCCCTGCTACCCGCCTATAGCTCCGGTGCTCTGCGGCCTTGTTGTGTTGGCCCCCCTAATTCTTCATTGGACGATTTTGCAGCAGCCACTGGGCCTGGCAGGCTGCCGCTGGGGCCCATCTTCCTCCACAGTCCCGCCTGTTGCCTGGAGCTTTGGCACACAGTCCGCATGTGGGCCCCTGTGCCTCCATGCTGCAACTGCACGGGGTGAGCCGGTACTCACCTGCTCAATACAGCTGGGGTCCGAGGCCCTTCACGGTTCTACTATACCTTTCACAGTGGACTCTCGCCTATGATTGCTGCTCCCCCGGCCTGATTGTGCCTCCTGGTCTGCCCTGACCTGGGGTTCTCCTCACTGTGGTGTGCTCCAGTTCTCTTCCTCTCCTTTCCTTCTGGTGGCGGCTGGGCGCGGGACTGTCATCCTTGACTCTCTTGCACTTACCTGATCACCATCGACACCCCACGCTGTGCTGTGGACATCTTGATTGGCCTGGCTCCTGCATCCTGGGTGGTGCTACCCATTGGATTCTCTACATCTTGCCGCTGACTGCCTGCATACCCTTTTACATCGTCGGTGTTGTCCTCTCCATGTGTGTCTTGGTGCCCACCGGTGCTATGTTTCGCCATGGGGAAAAAAAACCCAAAGCAGCCTAAGATCGCCTTCAACCCCCGGAGATCCTCCTGCCAGGATGGCGCGGGTTCGAATGGTGCCGACTCTGCAGAGATGTTGGACCTCCCCTAGTCGAGACAACAATCTAAAGGCGATAATGCTTGAGGTCAAGTCGACTGTCACCGGCATCGCCTCCAAGCTGGAGCAGCTATCGGCTCGCCTTGACTCCGTGAAGGCCCGAGTAGACTCCCATGACAACAGACTCCTTCATTTGGAAACCAGGATCTCTGACGCGGAGGGTGCGGCCACCCAGGATAGGTAGAGACTGCTTCAGATGTATAAGATCCTGGCCGTAATCAGAGAGAAGAGTGAAGATTTGGAGGCTCGCTCACACCGGAGTAACCTCCACCTCACAGGCCTGCCTGAGTAGATCCAACATCTCCCGGATGAAGGACTTTGTTGAGCAACTCATCAGGGAGTTCTTCGGAGATGTCCTCTCTCCTCTTTTTGTCGTGGAACGCAACCATCGGTCCCTTGGCCCGCGCCCTGGCCCTGGCCCTGGCCTGCCTCCCGTCCTATTGTGGCAAAGATCCTGAACTTCCCAGATAGCTACCCCATTCTCCGGGCGGCATGCAGCAGGGGCACCATCACGCAGCAGGGCAACACCCTATCTTTCTTCCCGGATTACACCTTGACTGCCTGCTAAACGTATCCTCCAAAAGCACGAGGTCTCCTACTGCCTGGCTTATCCGGCAAAGCTTAAGGTCAACCAGGGCTCCAAGACACTTATTTTTCCAGATCCGAGGGAGGCACTAGCTTTTGCCAAGCGTCTTGACAAGGAATCCAGATCCTCTCCCAAAGCGTCTCCACAAGATACTGCTAACTGCTTAAGTGACAACGACTAACTCTGAGGACTATGGTCTTCCTGGATACATATGTGTTCTGCTGTTGTTGATGCTACTTTCCTTTAGCTTGGAATGCTTATCATACTCCATTCTGAGTGCAGCCCTGTTTTTTTGCTACCACAAATTGACCAAGAATCTAGCCCCTTCCTTCTCAAGTCCACACAATCTGGGGCCAGCCACCGCAGCTACCATGACTATTTATGTAGACTATGTCTTTTGATCATCATAATATCTGCCTTTGATGTCGTGACCTAACCCGAGGGGTGTTTGCCGAGCCCTGCTATGCCCCCACTGGGATAATTCCCATTTATGATGTTTCGTTGCCCCCTCCAAGTTCTAGGTCCCTGGGGCAGGGTGGGTGGTTCTCTCAGCCTGATTGGGGGGTTGGAGTGGTGTGGGGTGGAGGGGTTTCCTGTTTTTTTTGGTTTGTGGTATTTGTCCTGGTATAGGGTGGGGGAGGTGGGGGGTTGCAGGACCTTCTGCTCCTCTATTGAGGAGGTGGCTTCAATTTGCCACCATGTTATTGCTACATATTGTTTTTGTATGTTTTAACATTGAAACTGTACCGTGCTTGCTGCCCTGGTCTCCTGCTCTTAATTCCATGTGTTACGTATCACTGCATTCTTTGATTTGCTCCGATCCTGCTTATTAAGCCTGGTTTATAGGTCAACCTGTGCTTCTCCTGGTCCCTCTCCCCCTCAATATGACACTTATCTTGTGGGTCGTCCGGAATTTAGCTCTTTTTATCCCTTGCTGTGTTTTGCGTATCAGGCCTTACCTGTCCGCTAGTTGCTTGCAAGCCTCTCCTCCATTGCCCCGATTGACTCATTCCCTGGTGTGACAACCCAAGGTGTCTGTCTCCCTCCTTGTCCGGGTTGTTGACTATTGCCCTCCTTCCCTCTGGCTTCTAATGCTCGCTGCGCTCCACAGCGGGGTTCGACGCTTGCGCCGAGTGACTTAGTTGTTACTCTTGTCTACTTATGACTGAGTTAGTGTGCTGGTCCTGGAATATCCACGGCTTGAATGATCAATGCAAAGCCCGCCTGATTCATTCCCACTTGCAACACCACAATGTAGATCTTTCAGCTAGATACATCAAGCAAAATACTGTTCGCAAAGGGGTAGAATCTCAGAATCTGCCCCTCTGCGACCGGTATTGATGCATTTGGGATGCATCATCCCAAATGCATAAATCGCTATTTGCGATTGCATTTAAGGAATCTCAAATTGAGATTCCTTAAATGCAATGCATGAATGTAAAATAGGTAGCGATTTCGCTGATAGGGGTCGCGATTTACAGTGAAATCAAACTTTATGGTAAATAGCGAAAACTGTAAAAAATGCACTAAAGTTCATCTTTCAAATTTGTATGTTACACACACACATATCCTTGGGACATGTGTGTGCGCAATACTAGTGTCCAGGTCAATTTAAGGGGTGCAACAGGGTGTCCTTTGGACACCCCGTCACCTTTGAGATTGCATTCTCAAATTGCGATTTGCTAATTGCTAATCGCAAATTGAGAATTCCTCCCCATTCATTCCTATGGGCCTCCTGGCCCATAGGAATCAATGAGATGTCATTCCTTATTTGCAAATCGCACTCTGCGAGTCGCAGATAAGGAATATTTAGGAATTGCTAATATTTTAGCAAATCCTACATGCATCTGATTTTGCGAGCCCCTAAATGTGAATCCTTAAACTTTGCAATTAAGGACATCCAAAATCGAACGTTGATGCATCTAGCAGTTTGTCTCCTACAGGAGACGCATCTGCTACCGGGGACTATTTCCAGACTTCGCTCCAGGTACTGGGGGGAATCCCATTCTGCCACCTACTCCTCATATGCCAGGGGAGTTTCTATTCTGATGCAGCAGGGCCTTCCCTGGCAGAATGACAAGGTGATCCTCGACCCGGAGGGCAGATATGTGATTTTACACGGCCTGCTACTGGCACAACCTGTTACGATTGCCGTGGTCTATGGCCTCAATTATGACAATGCGGACTTCTTCACCTATCTCTGGCACCTCATCTGCTCTTGCGGCCCTGCTGCGATCCTCTAGGGAGGGGACTTTAATGTTACCCTATATGGGGCTCTGGATCAGTCGGGTTCTCATACATCCCATCCACGCGCTGCTGCCGCCCTTTCATCCATTCTTGCCGACATTGTTCTCTACGATGTTTGGCCTCATTCCTTTCCTGATACGGTGGAGGGCACTTACTTCACTGGCATGTCGGGCTGCTGGTCGCGTACAGATTTTTGGCTGTCCTCCCCGGAATCTCTTTCCTGGCTTTTAGATGTGAGGCACATGGCTCGCACCTTTTCCGACCATGCACCTGTCCAGATCCGCCTTCGCCCTCCTAACTCCCCGCGGCGTGCCTTCACTTGGCGCCTTTCTCCTACAGCTCTCCGGGACCATGTCTTTTGTGCGGACATTCAGACCGCGATCACGAATTATTTTGATCTCAATGTGGGCTCGGTGGAGTCTGCTTCCACCCTATGGGAAGGGTTTAAGGCCGTCATTCGGGGCGAGTGTATTTCTAAGCAGGCAGGCGTTCTTCGCTCTATTCGTTCTACTCTGGCGAAGCTGGAGGGGAAAATCAGGGACTTGGACGCCTCCCAGGCTGCAAGCCCCAGCCCAAAGACTTTGGTGAAACTGCGCCAGAAGCACACTGAATTCTCCGACGAGGCCGGTTGTGAACTATCCTTTTTGTGCAGGGAAGGCCAGGTGCGTCGTTTTTGAGAGGGGGCCCACCCCGGGCGTACTCTCGCCAACCTTCTTCGCCCACCACGTGCCGCTTCCCATGTCATGGCCCTTAGCGATGGCGGTTCGGACAGGACTACCTCTCCGGAAGTCATTAAGTCCTGGTTCCTCGATTTTTACTCACAGCTCTACTCCGCTGGCATTCCTCCGCCCCGGGTGGACTTTGATCAATATTTAGATTCCATTGCATTGGTTTGGTTGGAAGACTACCATCACAAGTTCCTTGATGAACCGTTCTCCAGGGAGGAAATATTGGCAGCTATCAATAGTCTACCCGGAGACAAAGCCCCTGGACTAGATGGTCTGCCTGCTTCCTTTTATAAGACCTTTGCTGATCTCTTAGATCCACATTTCGCTGCAATGTATAACGACTCATTTGACTCTGGCTCCTTCCCGCCTTTCCTGTGCGAGGCGCTGTTAACCCTTATTCTTAAGCCAGACAAGCCACCCGACCGTCGCGATTCCTACCGCCCTTTATCCCTCATCAATATAGATAATAAAATCAATCAGGTTTCATCCCTGGAAGGGCGACTTCCCACAACCTCTGCACGATTTTTTGCGTATTGCACTAAATCAACCCTGATCTACCGGCAGTGGCCGCCTTGCTAGACGCCACAAAGACATTCTACACGCTGTAGTGGCCTTTCTTATTCTACATCTTGCCACATATGAGCTTCAGCGACCACTTCCTACGTAACGTCAGACTCCTTTACACCAACCCCTCGGCACGTCACGGCCAAGTCTTAGACCCTATATCCATCGCTCATGGCACGCGTCAGGGTTGCCCACTATCTCCCATGCTTTTTGCTATAGCGATGGAGCCCTTGGCCGCCAGGTTGCACCAGCACCATACTCACAGGGGTATCAGTTTCTCGTCAGGTTCCTTACTCGTCTCAATGTATGCGGACGATATTATGCTTTTCGTCCATCATCCCCAAGAGAACCGTAGCCCTCTTTTTCGCGAGATTATTCGGTTTGGCGGGCTCTCGGGCATCCAGGTAAAATGGAGCAAGTCGGTCCTTTTCCCACTCACTGACACCACTGTGCCATTTCCACTGGACTTTCCATTTGTGTCAGCCTCTGGCCCCATGCGCTATTTGGCCATCTGGCTCAGTAGGGACCTGGACAAACTGTGGAGATCGAACTTTGGTTGTGCGGTAAACTGGCTGGAATCCAAGATCCTGGAATGGAGTCATCTCCCGCTGTCCTTGGCAGGTCGCATCGCAATCGGCAAAACGGTGGTCCTTCCAAAATTCCTCTACTTGTTTTTGAATATCCCCATCCCTCTCACTGCTCACTTTTACCGCAGATTATGTTCCCTAATTATTTCATTGGTCTAGGCGGGTAAACAACCAACAGTAGCTTAAGATATCCTCACTCTACCCATGTCTGCCAGCGGACTGGGTGCGCCTGGTTTCAAGCTTTATGCCCTATGCGCCCAGGCTAGCTTCCTGCATTTTTGGATCCACCCCTCCCCTTTTCAGCCTCACGTTGCCGTAGAGAAGGATATAGCTTCTCCCTGGCCGCTATCCACAGCATTTGCGCCCATGGTTTGCCCCCGGGCTGAGGTCGACACGGTCGGGATGCTCCATTGGGCCTGGTCTGGTCTGCGTCGGCTGTCCGGCATTCCATTGCTCTCTGCTAACTCCTGCCCATAGTCAATCACCCGGATTTTCCTTCCCTTCAGGCCTCCAGCATGTCCAGGAGTGTGGCGCGCTTGGGTCTCACGACGGTGGTGGACCTCTATCCAGAGAACACCTTCTTTACGCTCCCTGATGCATCGGGGCAACAGGACACGCTCCTATTCTACCAGCTACGTGCCACGTGCCGGAAGCTGCACTCCTCATTTCCTCAACCCCCAGCCAACATGCCTGCTCTGGATCTCATTTACACCTTCTCGTCCCCAGACAAATTAGTCACCAAACCATATGCCCTCTCTCTACTATCCACCCTAATTTCCTCTGATCGTGCTCCGGAGGCATGGGGTGCTGATCTCGGCACAGAAATCTCGAGAGCTGACTGGCTCTACTGTTGCAATCAGACGAAGAAGCTGCCACCAACGTACCGGCTTTGCTTGATCCATTTCATCTACTTACATAGGCTTTACCATACTCCGGTGCGACTACATAGGCTTGGGCTCACTCCCGGATATAATTGTGTGCGCTGTGCCGCCCCAGCTCATATGACTTGGCTTTGCCCTAGGTTCTTGGAGTATTGGGGGGCGGTTTGCTCCACCGTTTCTGACATTACTGGTGCGACGGTACAGCCCGACCCACCTCTGTGCCTTCTCGGGTTTGTTAAGTTCTGCCCGACGCCTCCTGCCGTCTGATCGCGATGCTTCTGGTCTTGCTAGACATAGGGTGGCCATGTGTTGGGGTCGCAAGCTGGCTCCCAAGGTTGAGAGTTGGCTGGAGGATGCCTCCCGGTGCCAGACTCTGTCAGAGTTTTGGGATTTGATGCCTGCTAGATCCCGACCAGTTGACATTTAGGGCCCTTTGATTGCCTACCTTCTTTCCTGTGCTCACCCTAGTAGTGCTACCTCTCCCGCGCTCCCCGCCGGCCCTGGGTCCGAGGCGACCGCTGGTGCTAGTCAGTGACTGCGTTCCCTCCTGGCTGTGTGCGACACTGCCCCTCTCTCCCTTGCCCTATATTGTTGACCACGCTCAATCTGTACTTTCCAATGTGGGAGGGTCCTTTGTTTGAGCTGGAGCCGTGATATTCTTTTTGTGTTTTTTTACTGTGCTGACAATGAATATTAATGTATAATGGAGCACCAACTTTGCTTTCTGTGTTGTATATTGCATTATGTTATTGCACGATGTACTGTGTCTGCCTTGATCTTTTTCAATAAAGGTTTTTCGAAAATCCCCCCCCCAAAAAAAGTTTCTGCATCCTAATTCATAATCAAAATGTCGTCCAGATAAATTACCAATCTCACACCTCTTTCTGAGGTAACTGGAGATCCTGACCTTATGGGCCAGGCGGTGCAGGGCACACCTAAGATCTCCGTGTTCACCTGCTTTGGCAGACAGGGACACGAGACACTCTGTTAGGCATAGAAAAGCGGATTATTAGCTGCAGCTAAGCACCGTTGTCCAGTAAGTATACCAATGGTAGGTTCTCAGGAGACTGCCGATTCATTCCGTGGCGCACAATCTATTATACTACACAAGTTTACAATGCCAACACCCAAAACATTCAAAACTGACAAATAGGAATAGTTTGAAAACAAGCTATCGAATGTCTAAAACACACCTTTCTTTCAGACCCTGTGTGCTCTCCTCCCCTCAAGTTAATCAACACTAGTGCCTGTAATTCAATTTGCAGGTGGTAGAACATGTTTGAATGCTTCAAAAGACAGTTTATGTAACAAGAGAACACACGAAGAGAATAGCGAAGGTCAGTTAAACAAGATAAAGTCAAGAAGACTGGTGGGACCCAAACAGTGGAATAAGACATGGATTAATCAGTCTAGACATGGATTTACAGACTCGGCAAAACCCTGACATTGGTTTCGTAAACATGGGCAAGAGTTACTCTTTAACAAGAGAGACATGTAGCAGCTGAAGAGGCAAAAACATCGCGTTCACCACGTCCGCCATGCTGCCTGAGTGAGGCAACACAAAATGGCGGTTAAACACAAAATGGCGGCTAGATACGAAGCGAAGTCGAAAACCACGTAACCTCAGACCCTCCTTTTGCCATACTCAGGCAAAGCACAAAAAGACTCATGTTAGTCTGGGTCGATATCAATGGTCATGAGGTCATTGAGTTGTTGCTGCAACATCATTCTAATATTCTCTGTTTTCTGTGTTACTGGCTTAGAAACACAAACAGTGGCACAAAGTCCGCAAATGGCTGGACCACACTGTAAACAAAGACAACAAGAAAAGATGATCGCTAGAATGGCTCCAAGGAAAGTTAACACTTTTCATCCCCAGGTGAACAGTAGTCCCCAAAACCATCCCATCACAGACCAATCTCCAGTGTCCTGATGAATGGACTTGGAGATGACAGGTAGCTTAGAAATGGCCTGGTATACTGTAGGGGCATTATCAGGAACGTAAACGCAGCAACTAGACCCAATCAATTTACAGACTCCGCCTCTATCCGCAAGGACAATATCTAGAACCATTCGGTTCTGGAAAGTCATAAGGAGATCCGCCTGAAGTTCAGCTGTCTAATTACTCAATGCTCCAGAAGTTAAGTTTATGGTAGCATCGACCACACAAACTAGGTGTCTGGTGTTCCTACTATTAACCATTGGACTCCAAAAGGGAAGAAACCCTTTCAGAAAATCTCCTCCCTCTTGTCCAGCTGTGTCTTCCGCATCAATAACCCCTCTACCAACTCTTTTTCTATGGTGATCTGCAGGAGCAGTATATGTCGGAGGAAGAAGAAAGGCTATATAACATGTTCCTGAGAAACTTGTGGGAAGCTGTATAAGCTCTGTCGTGACAGATGAAATATGTACCTTAAGATGGCACTAACGGTGAAGAAATCAAGGGTGTATAAACATATGTGTGGGAACAATTACTCTTTTCTTGCTTAATTTTGGTATTCTGGCCATTTATTTGTAAACACAAATTACCTCTCTGGGGTAAAACCCAAATTGGTGCAAATCTCTTCTGTCTAACCTTGTCAGTAAGACTATTGATATACTGAGCCATGTTCCATCCATCATATGCTCTCTTCTCATCCTTGGGAATTTTAACAATATCTGAAATTTTCGCCATGGTCACTATTCCCTTTATCAAAGAACCGTGAAATCCACTCCACCATTATAGGACCCACCAGGAGGATATTGGAGTTGCTTCTGGTATGTATTAGAAAACATAGCCAGATAAGCCCAAGCAGAACCCTCATACGTAAATGGAAGGACTAAATACGGCATCCCTCTCTCTGTATTATGTGGTATGAGCCCACAAACCCAACAATCAGTAGTATTTACTACCAATTGATGCTGATGTAACAATTAGATAAATGAATTATTGAAATATTCCATTCTTCTCATCTGCTCATGGTCTGGGAGTGAGTAAAATTTGTGAGGAGAAATAGTAGTAGAGGAAATCAAAGAAGTAGAAGTAGGAACAGGTGTCAGCTGCATACTGTGTACGATCCATCCTACACATGCTAATAAACTACAAAACATACTGAAATACATAGTGCTACGCCACAACGACTGAATAATAATTTCTTATAATGATTTCTTTTCATTATCTTAATATCATTCTCTTTTCCTGCGCTATCCATCACTCTAAAGGCGTTGCTCATGAAAATCTTCCTTAATCACTTGGCTGTGATTGTTAGCCGTCCTATGAAACTGCAAGTCCTGTTGACCCAGTCACTATTCAGGTCACAGCCTAAGACTCCTACCGTGACCCTGCAACTTGATGGATACTGGAAAAGGAATGTTTTTCTTTTTAATAAAGACAATATTATAAAACACAGAATTTAATTGTCTTTAGGCAACCTTTTGCTCAGGTTGTACTGTGTCTTGCCAGGTATCGTTTGGTCCTTAAAGAAAGTCTCTGGATCTGATGTAATTAGTCGTAAGTGTGGAGGTAAGGCTTCCTGATAAACGTTGTCGTCCTCTTTCTCAGAACTAGTCCAATTCCAGGCGTGCACTGCTGAACGGTACAAATGTGGGTACCTTTTCACATTCACTATCACCAACGCCTTCTGGGACCCACTGGTCATAAGGCAAAGGTAATGGTACCCTTTTGCAGTGCATGCCGTGGATGCAGTTTTTCTTTCCGACGACCTTCACTGCTGTACGGGTTGTTAGTAGAACTTGTCTCGGGGGCCCCCAACGAGGTTCCAGATTCTTTTTCCTCTGGAAATTCTTCAGACACACCCAGTCGCCAGGTTGGATGGAGTGTCCTGGATCTGAGGAGGGCTCCGGCAAAGCGATTTGGACCTGTTGACGAATAACACGCAATTTAGTGGTGAGGTCATGCAAATAATCAACCAACAATGGATACGGAATATCTGAGTATTTCTTGGGTCGAGGGACTCCCCAGACATTAGCTGGGCGTCTGAAAACAATCTCGTATGGGCTAAGCCCCAAACGAGAATGGACAGTCGTTCTTGTTAAGAGAAGTGCCAAAAGGCAAGGCATCAGGCCAGGAAAGGCAGGCCTGAGCTGGTCTGAATTTTTGCTAACTTAAGTTTGAGAGTGCCATTGTTACACTCTACCAAACCCGCTGACTGAGGATGGTTTGCCGCATGGAATTTCTGTCTAATACCAAGACCCACACACACCTTCTGCATAATTTGAACTACAAATTCACTCCTATTGTCACTCCAGACAATGCGCGGCAAACCAAACCTTGGGAAGAATTCCTTTAGAAGGACATTGGCAGTAGACAAAGCAGTATTGTGCTTTAGGGGGTAAGCCTCTATCCATCTGGGAAAGGCACAAACCACCACCAGGACATACTTAAGATTGTTGAAATGTTCCATATGGATGTCCATATGGGTGGAGAAGAGTCCAGCCGGTGGCAGTGGCTGACTCTATCCGCTCACGCTGTGTGTCTCCTGTCCTCTTTGCAAGCGCTGATTTGGAATAGCGTTTTTAATCTGTGGCTAACGCTGCTAATTTTTATGTCAGTGTAAAACTGTGTAACTTTTTAAATTGCGCCTCACCTGTAGGTTGAATTCTCTCTGTTCATCTTTAAAACTCCCACCCCGGTCCGCCGCGTCCATCTTGGGCGTTTGTTGCGGAGGGTGGAGGAGGAGCCCAGCACTTCCGGCCGCAGGGCTGCTAGCTCAGCGCTCTAGTCACGCTGTAGTGCATTACTGTATAAATTCCCTACTTCAGCACACTCGCGTGGTGGAGAAGAGTCCAGCCGGTGGCAGTGGCTGACTCTATCCGCTCACGCTGTGTGTCTCCTGTCCTCTTTGCAAGCGCTGATTTGGAATAGCGTTTTTAATCTGTGGCTAACGCTGCTAATTTTTATGTCAGTGTAAAACTGTGTAACTTTTTAAATTGCGCCTCACCTGTAGGATGAATTCTCTCTGTTCATCTTTAAAACTCCCGCCCCGGTCCGCCGCGTCCATCTTGGGCATTTGTTGCGGAGGGTGGAGGAGGAGCCCAGCACTTCCGGCCGCAGGGCTGCTAGCTCAGCGCTCTAGTCACGCTGTAGTGCATTACTGTATAAATTCCCTACTTCAGCACACTCGCGTGGTGGAGAAGAGTCCAGCCGGTGGCAGTGGCTGACTCTATCCGCTCACGCTGTGTGTCTCCTGTCCTCTTTGCAAGCGCTGATTTGGAATAGCGTTTTTAATCTGTGGCTAACGCTGCTAATTTTTATGTCAGTGTAAAACTGTGTAACTTTTTAAATTGCGCCTCACCTGTAGGTTGAATTCTCTCTGTTCATCTTTAAAACTCCCGCCCCGGTCCGCCGCGTCCATCTTGGGCGTTTGTTGCGGAGGGTGGAGGAGGAGCCCAGCACTTCCGGCCGCAGGGCTGCTAGCTCAGCACTCTTGTCACGCTGTAGTGCATTACTGTATAAATTCCCTACTTCAGCACACTCGCGTGGTGGAGAAGAGTCCAGCCGGTGGCAGTGGCTGACTCTATCCGCTCACGCTGTGTGTCTCCTGTCCTCTTTGCAAGCGCTGATTTGGAATAGCGTTTTTAATCTGTGGCTAACGCTGCTAATTTTTATGTCAGTGTAAAACTGTGTAACTTTTTAAATTGCGCCTCACCTGTAGGTTGAATTCTCTCTGTTCATCTTTAAAACTCCCGCCCCGGTCCGCCGCGTCCATCTTGGGCGTTTGTTGCGGAGGGTGGAGGAGGAGCCCAGCACTTCGGGCCGCAGGGCTGCTAGCTCAGCGCTCTAGTCGCCCCTAAGTCGCCTATAATATGTGCGTTGGTCCGCGTCCGCGCAGCGGACGCGTGCAGCGGGCGCGCCGGAAGCGAGCCAAAGTCTTGCCAAAGTCCAGCCCGTCTGCGCCCGTCCGCGACAGGACGGGGCGCGGGGCCACGGACTCTGGTCTCGCATCTACCCCCAGACTACGGTACGATAGACAGGAGCTGCTAGATCTCGGTCCCAAGGTTTCCCTCCCTTGCAAACACTCTATGGAGGCGCTTTCATTGCTTGGTTGCCCACTGTGCTCCTATAAGCCTGAAAGTCTACAGGATACTGTGCGCACTGATAAACAGATTAAGGCGGGACTGTTAAACTGCCGCTCTCTTAGCAAACATAGTATGCACATCTACCACCTACTGGAGGATGATGACTTTGATGTTATGTTCTTCACAGAGACGTGGCTAGGAGAACACTCCGACCCTGACGTCATAGAGGCTATGCCTCCTGGCTACTCCCTCTCTAGACTAGACAGAAAGAAAGGCAGGGGAGGAGGTATTGCAATTGCTACTAAGACTCCTATACAATGCTCCCTATCGGCCCTGACTATTGATCACTGTGAAGCAGGTTCTTTCACCATCATTACAGGACCCCAAACCTCTCTCTCTGGCATTCTCGTTTATAGACCCCCAGGCAGGATGTATGACTTTACTACTAGCCTGATAGAAGCCACTGCACACCAAGTGATTAGAAAAAGTAGATTTTTGGTACTTGGTGATATGAATGTTCACTTTGATGACCCTCTTGATATGGAAGCAAAAGACCTTAGGTCGGAACTCCATTCTCTACAGCTCGACCTTATTAACCAAGGCTCCACTCATAGACTGGGCCACCTCTTAGACCCTATCTTTGGTAATAACTCTGGAGTACATTCTACCTCTCCGATTCCGGTCCCTTGGTCCGATCATTCCATCATTCCTTTTTTCGTTCAGTTACCTGAGACTGAAACAAAAAAGGATCCTGAGCACCGCTACCGGCGCAGGAGGTGGAAACTGTTCTCCCAGGAAACTTTTAATGAGTTATTGGTGTCAGAAGGCCCTCTAGGAGGCACAGATTGTGAAACAGCTTACAATCACCTGCAGAACCGCATCCTAAGAGCCCTTGACAAAACCGCTCCTACTCAGAGTGGGAAACATGCTAAAAACGCAAGAAAAACTGCCCAGTGGTACACGCCTGAACTTCAGACGATCAAATCTGCTTGTAAAAAATTAGAGCGCGAATGGCGTGCTAATTTCTGCCCTATTATTAAAACACAATATAAAAAAATGCAAAAGGAATACTATAAAAAAATACGCACCTCCAAAGCTGGGCACTACAAAACCCGCATTGATGATGCAGATAACTCCTCTAGGGAGCTTTTTAAAATTTTTAAGGAGATCTCCGTACTCTCTAATGACAATACATCCTGCAACGACTCTGTGGAAACTTGCAATAAAATTGCAAAATACTTCTCTGGGAAAATTACGGACATTTATGCCAATTTCTCTGCTAATTTGACCTCTAGCCATGATTTTAAGGAAAGCATTGAGACTAATTTTACAGAGCCCTGCTTACACTGCTTTTCGGTTCCCCCCTCTGAAACACTGGTAAAAGTATGCAAAAGTGTCAAATCAGGCTCCCCTCGGGACCCGGCCCCCCCGAAAGTACTTATGGCTGGCTTAGAGGTACTGGAACCCTTCTTTAGACACATAATTCAATTATCCTTCTCTTCAGCCTCCCTCCCGGGAGATTGGAAGAAAGCTATAGTGTTGCCAATAAAAAAGAAACCCAATGTTAGCCAGGACATACTGGAAAATTTACGACCCATTTCTCTCTTACCTTACCTTGCGAAAGTGACTGAAAAATTGGCCAACATCCAACTTATGGATCACTTAGAATCCAATAAATCCCTGCACAGCTCCCAATCTGGCTTTCGGAAGAACTACTCTACGGAGATAGCCCTCCTGAGAGCAACCGAAACTCTGCCGGCTGGAGCTGACGAAGGTCACACAATGGCACTCATTATGTTGGACCTCATACTGCGTTTGACACTGTTGCACACTCCACCTTGCTACAGTGTCTGAGCAAAGCTGGGGTCACCAAGGAGGCATTGGCATGGGTAAAAGCCTTCCTTACTGACTGCAGTTTCCAGGTTCAGAGAAGCACGTTTCTCTCAAACAGCATAGCCTTAGAGCAGGGGGTGCCTCAGGGCTCTGCCCTGAGCCCCACCCTGTTCAACTTGTACATGGCCCCTCTAGCTGATGTGGTCCAATCGTACGGCATAAAATTGGTATCTTATGCCGACGATACTCAATTGCTCAATTGCTCATCTCCCTATCACAGTCACCTACCTTAGCAGCTGCCAATTTTAAAACCTGCATGCAGGAGCTTGCAGGTTGGATGAACCAACACTGCTTGAAGCTCAATGGCTCAAAAACTGAGGTCCTAGTGATAGGGGGAAATGATGCCAGCTGGACTCAGGAATGGTGGCCTCCTTGTCTGGGTCCTCTACCTATCCCTTGCAAGGAAGCCAAGAACCTGGGAGTCTGGGTTGATCCTAAACTCTCTTTTGAGAGCCACGTAAACAAAGTAGTAGGGAAATGTTTTGGGGTCCTGAAGACCCTAAATCGTACTCTGGACCTTCTTCCTCTTGAGGCCAGACGTACCATGACCCAAGCATTGGTCACCTCCCGTATTGACTACGGTAATGTACTGTTATTGGGGACAACAGAAAAGAACATTAGAAGAATGCAGGTCCTTCAAAATACGGCAGCACGGCTGGTACTTAAACTCCCCAAAAGAGCTGCATCTAAACCTACTCTGGATGCTCTTCATTGGCTCCCCATAAAAAAGAGGATCCTGTTTAAAGCACTTTTAATCTGCTACAGGATAACCTCGCTGAAAGCCCCTGAATATCTGAAGGATCTGGCCATCCCTTATGTGCTCAATAGAGCTCTTCGCTCTATGGGCATGGGTCTTCTTAAAGTTCCTCGTATAAAGAAGGCCAGAATGGGAGGCCGCTCCTTTCGTGTGCTGGCTGCCAACCACTGGAACTCCCTCCCTACGAATATTAGATTCGCGGAGTCTGAAACAGCTTTTAGGAAACTTTTAAAAACTCATCTATTTACCCTGTAACTCTCTACTTCATCGTGCTGCTTTTCTCCACAGCGCGGGGACACGCCGGGATGGCGTTACCATGCGCTCTACAAGCTCCTTTATTATTATTATTATTATTATTTTCTATTTGTAGTACCTCAAAAGGACATGTAGGGGGAGCAAAATGACCTGCTGGAGTTGGAGTTCCCTTTCCAGGATTATGCATTAAGCAAACAATACAATGCTTCACTACATCTTCTGCACATTTAGGAATACTTTCATTCTGCCATACTGGAGCTAGGAGTTTACATATACCCCTTGCATTAATATGGGCTGGTCCATGAGCCATAGTAACTACAGTTAATACATACACATCTGGTAACAACCATCGCTGATGCTCTGACAATTCCGTCCAACATCCCATCATATCCAACATTCCCGTACTCTCTCTCCAATTACTCAATTCTTTCTCAGTTGCCTCCTTCTGAATCATTTTCACGTTTTCTACTGTGTCTTCACACATACCAGCATCTGGGACCCAACTTGCCGGTCCTGCAACATACATCCGACTTTCAATATTTTGTGCCGTTTCCCTCGCTATTTCATCCGCAAATGCATTTGCTCGACCCACGTCATCAGTAATCTTTATATGAGCACTACACTTCACAATCGCTATTTGAGTAGGCAAAGCAAGTGATTCAAGAAGGTCAGTCACCAACTGGCCATGCTGTATTTTAGTGCCGTGGGAGGTAAAGAATCCTCTTTCTCTCCACAAACGGCCAAAGCTATGGGCAACACCAAAAGCATATTGACTATCTGTATAAACAGTCACTCTCTTTCCTTTCGCCAACACACATGCTCTCGCCAACGCAATCAACTCTGCAGCTTGCGCTGAATTCTGTGAAATTCGTGCAGTTTCTACTATCGTATGTAGAGTTGTAACAGCATAAGCTGCTGTCGTCTCGCCATTAGGAAGCTTGAAACAAGACCCATCTACCCACAGGATCCCATCCGGATCCGTAAGTGGTGTATCTTTCAAATCAATTCGACCTTTAGTTTCTTCTTCCGTACGAAGAAAACAATCAGGCTGATTCTGTACATTTTTCTCATCCAAAATAGGCAACAATGTTGCTGGATTCAAAACATTACATCTCCTGATATGTATGTGACTAGCTAAAAGCGTCAACTCATATCCAGACAAACGGGCGCTCGTTAAGTGCTGGGTTTTTGTCCTGTTCAAAAGAGTATCTGCTGCGTGTGGCACCATAACATTAAGAATATGATCCAACACCAATCCGGCAGATTGACAAATGGAAATCGCTGCTGTCGCTGTTGCTCTAAGACAACTGGGTAATGCTTTAGCAACTGGATCTAATATAGCCGAGAAATAGGCACATGGCCTTTGTTTATCTCCAAAATTTTGTGTCAAGACTGATAATGCACAACCTTCTCTTTCATGAACATAGAGTGTAAAAGGTTTACTGTAATCTGGAGTACCCAACACAGGAGCCGAACACAAAGCAGTACGTAAGTCAGAAAAACTCCTTTGACATTCATCAGTCCAAGGAAGAGGTTGGGGCGTATCTTTCAGAGTGAGTGCTAACAAAGGTTTGGCCAGTAGGGAAAAATTAGTAATCCACTCTCTACAATAAGAGGTAATGCCTAAGAAAGCACGCACCTCTCTCTGTGAGGATGGTACAGACATTTGCACAATCGCATGGATACGTTCTGGGGTCAATCGCCCTCCTTCCTTCAATAAGAGATGACCTAAATAGGTAACCTCTTGGCGACAATATTGCAACTTAGAAAGTGACACTTTGTGGTGTAGGTCAGACAAATTTCGCAAAAGTGACACAGTTGATTCTTACAGACATCTTCCGAATTGGCAGCTACTAACAAATCATCCACATACTGGATAAGAGTAGCACCTGATGGCAAAGAAAAGGTACCAAGCTGACATTTCAGAGCCTGATTATAGATGGAGGGTCTCTCACAATAGCCTTGAGGTGCACGGTTAAATCGGAAACTTCGGCCTCCGAGAGAGAAACCAAAGAGAACCCTACTTTCCTCAGCAATGGGAATGCTAAAAAAAGCATTTTTGAGATTAATAACCGAAAACCAAGCTGCCGAAGCAGAAATCATAGTAAGCAAAGCAGTAATGTCTGGAACAACGGGAAACTGAGGGACAACAATTTTATTGACCTCTCGGAGATCTATCACAAAACGATACACAGGTAGCTGAGAAGGATCAGTACGCTTAAGAACAGGCAGAACAGGACTATTACCAACATTTCCTCTGGTCTCCTCGACCACACCCTTCTGAACCAAATCATGAACGATAGCCAACAAAGCTCTCTCACCATCATTAGATATTTTATATTGTGGAATACGTGGTAACTTAACATCAGGCTTCACAGTAATCACATAAGATGGAATTTGAAGTAAACCAACATCATTCGGACCCGTAGCCCAAAGCGTAGCAGGAAGCGTACGCAGTTCGAGTGGCAGTTGGTCTTTAGATACATACATCGGAGAAGTCAATTTAGCACCCAAAGTAAGATGTACACCAGAAGGTGAGCAATACAATGTAGCATGCAGACGTTTCAATAAGTCCAGACCCAATAAATTCTCTCTGCAACCCGTCGTCAAAAGAAGTGGAGCTTCTAAATCGTACGGATCAATGGAAATAGGCAAAGGACAAGAAAGAGGGTTGCTAACTGGTGCGCCAGAGAATCCCACAGAAACATTTGTTAAGCCAGACAAAGGTACCCCAGGGAGTTTGGAATGCATAATAGAACTTCTCATTGCACCAGTATCCAAAAGAAATGGCTCTGTAACACCCAATGCTACAACATTAACATAAGGTCCATCCTGATCCACTGGAACTGATACGACTCCTTTACTCTGTCTATGGCTGTCCTAGCAAGTGAGGAAATCAGCATTCTCACTATCTGTGCAATAATCATCATTATAATATTTTGCAGACTTAGAATTCCGCTGGTCAAAGTAATTTGCAGAGTCCTGAGGGGGAGAGGGACGTCGTCCCTGAGACGACGCACGACGCCCTCTACCTCTGGATACTGACCGAGAATCTCCACGACCCCGTGGCGTAAATGATCCGCCAATTGGCTGCAACAAAATCAGACAACTATTCTTAAAATGGTCTTCCTCTTTACAATAAGCGCATTGATTAGGACCCAACGGAAATCGCGGAACTGAAGATACAGGTTTTTGCAACAGCTTCTGAAACTGTGGAGGCTGTTGAAATTGGGGCTGAGCAGAACGAGGAGGATAAGCCTGTTGCAGAAGAACCTTTGTTTTTAATTCTTTAGTCTTTTTCTCCACTTTCTCCTTATCTTCCTTATCCCTATTCTCATAATATTGAGCAGTAGCTAATATCTGGGCAGTTGAAGAAACAGCCCATGCACTCTCTGATTGTTTCAATTTATGAGATAATTCTGGAAGTAAATTAAAAACGAATTTATCTACAAATAATTGCTGTCCACCTTCAGTACTCATACCTTGCCCACTATGGTCGATGAAAGTCTCTTCGAAACGAGTAAAGAAATCGGAGACACTTTCATCAGTCTTTTGTTTGCACGCTGCTAACTTATCCCAGTTAACGCGTACAGCGGGCATCATTGTTTTCATAAGATCTATTATTCTATCGGGCAACTCCGTAATCAGATCATCAGGTTTGGAACCACCTACTTGTCCTGCATCTGCGGCTGCAATAGAAGCCCAATCACCACCTAAAGCTTGAGCATGGTCTTGCCTACGAATTTTAGCCCATAAAGCTTGTGGGACTACATTTCCCATAAGTAAATCAATGTCTTCCAAATTCATAATACATGCATTAACAGTTTGAGACAATTCTTTATAATACCCAGCAGGATTTTTACGAGGGTCCGGTAAGGACTGCTTAAGTGCCAACACTTCTGATCTTTTCCAAGGATCATGTACCCATATGCGCTGAAAATGAGCGAGGACAGCTGGATTAGCGTTTGGGTCTGCCTCTCTCCATATTGGAGGAACTTCTCACATAGGATATTGTGCCCTTTTACGACGAACCGCAGGATCAGGCTCAAGAGAATTTTGAGAGAAAAAGGAAGATCAAAAAGTAACAAGCTTCTGAACAGCAGACTCTACATCAGGACCCACAATAAGTCCCTTATCAAATTGATCCCGTACTTCGAATAGATCCTGAGGAGGTGAATCCAAATCTATATCTTCCCACCCTTTAATAAGAGTGTTGCACATAGTACTAAAGACATACCTCTGCTTAGGCGTGTTCCATTGCAGAAAGGTGCCTAAAATATCACGCTCACTATACTGTAGACTACTCGTGACCCAATTACGAGCAAGCAAATCTAACTTAGTCCGTTCTTTTAAATCTGGAATCTGGCTACGAGATTGTCTTCAAGACGAAGCAGGAGAAAAGAAAAGAGGTCCAAGAAGAGGTGACAGAAGACCAGAAACAGTTTCAACTAAACGTTGTCGAGCTGTAGGGGAATCTGACACTAAAACAGGAGACAACATATTCTGTAAGACAGGGGAAGAACCAGTAGCAAAAGAAGGTAAAGGTAGGGTTGACTGAGGCACAGAAGATTGGGGTACAGAAGCCGGTGGCAAAGGGGGCGGAGGTGGAATCACAGGAAGAGGCAACTGAGCAGGAACCAGAACAGCTGGATTAGCAACAGGTTGTAATGGCGGTGCATTAGCGCCTAACACATAAGGTGGAGGTAATAAATGGGACACAAAAGGATGTTCGTCAGAACCCTTACTCTTTGGGGCAGTAGATAACACTGGATAACATCTGTCTATCGCCATACGATGCCATACGATGCTGTCTTTCCGAAACCTCAACCATCTGATCAGCTTCATCGTTTTTAAACTGTTGGGCAGCCTGTAAAACCGTCATATTCTGCTCTGTCTTATCTTTCTTCATTTGCTTAATTTCTTCCTGTTTAGCTTATTTACGCCAGAGGCGAAAAGAGGCAAACATTGCCGGCCGGGCTTTTCTCTTAAATAAAATCGCTTCCAAGTTATCCAGTATAGCAGGCTCAAAGGTGCCATTTTGTGGCCACCGTAAGACACCATCTTTTTTAGTATATCGAGTCCATGTTTCATTAAAAATAATAGGACCTCAACCATGTTTTGAATACAGCTCATAAGTGGGAGTTCCAACCGGAGGAATCGGACAAGAATCCTCCAACCGGGAATCCCTAATACAACCAAAACAACAACATTTTCTAAACTTACTAAATCCAGGCATTTCGTAACGAACTGGACTACTTATAAACGTCAAGGGATTTTAGACAATACTGTCACAGCACAAACGTACTTACCCCTTGGCTTCGGTTAGTGCACTAATCGAATAACAAAAACAAAAACAAAAAGTGGGCGCTAACCACGAATACTTAACTAAATGTTTTCTTATGCCAACAGATGTCTGTCTAATGTCTCGTAATACTAATCATCACCAGGGGCCAAAGCAGGGCGACAGTCAAGGCAGCAGCCGTCGGGAAGGAGTAGCTGCGCTTCAAAAGACCTTCGGTCCACTTCGACATACAGGGGTCGCTCACGTGGTTCGCGAAATCCTCCGGAATTTTCTTGCGAAGCTCCTCACGACCCTTGGGCAAAACTACTACCATTGAAGTCACCCACACGTTGGGCCTCCAATTGGAGAACCTGACCTTATGGGCCAGGCGGTGCAGGGCACGCCTAAGATCTCCGGGTTCACCTGCTTTGGCAGACAGAGACACAAGACACTCTGTTAGGCGTAGAAAAGCAGATTTATTAGCTGCAGCTAAGCACAGTTGTCCTGTAAGTACACCAATGGTAGGTTCTCAGGAGACTGACACGTCATTCCGTGGCGCACAATCTATTATACTACACAAGTTTACAATGCCAACTCCCAAAACATACAAAACTGACAAATAGGAATAGTTTGAAAACAAGCTATCGAATGTCTAAAACACACCTTTCTTTCAGACCCTGTGTGCTCTCCTCCCCTCAAGTTAATCAACACTAGTGCCTGTAATTCAATTTGCAGGTGGTAGAACATGTTTGAATGCTTCAAAAAACAGTTTACGTAACAAGAGAACACACGAAGAGAATAGCGAAGGTCAGTTAAACAAGATAAAGTCAAGAAGAATGGTGGGACCCAAACAGTGGAGTAAGACATGGATTAATCAGTCTAGACATGGATTTACAGACACGGCAAATCCCTGACATCGGTTTCATAAACATGGGTAAGAGTTACTTTTTAACGAGAGAGACACGTAGCAGCTGAAAAGGCAAAAACATCGCGTTCACCACGTCCGCCGTGCTGCCTGAGTGAAGCAACACAAAATGGCGGTTAAACACAAAATGGCGGCTAGATACGAAGCGAAGTCAAAAACCACATAACCTCATAACCCACTACTGGTCTAAACACCTTTGAAAACCACCATGGCGCTGATAAAAGGTCAAAGGGGAGACACGTGAACTAGTTTAGCTGTACTTTACCTGCATTTAAGAAATTGCTGACTTATTTGCATTGTCTGTACTGAAAAATAAGCGTCCTTTAAATCTATCTTCACCCACCAGACTTTGCTCACAAAAGTATCTCCCAAAAGATGGATTCCCTCCATTTTGAACTGTCTGTAAACCACAAAATAATTCAACTCTCTTAAATTGATTACTAGTCTCATCCCTTTCCTTTTTCTCCAATACAAATAGAGTACTGACAAACCCTTTTTGTTCCTCAATATCTTTAGACCTGCTCCATTTTCTAACATTCCTTTCATTTCCTGTTTTAGATCTATTTGCACCTCTTTCCGGTAAAATATATCCTTGGCTCTTTTTCTTGAAATGGGACTGTTCAAAACAACTTTAATGGATTATTTAAAATCATAAAAGTTCATCAATATCACAATACATTACAAAAATCCCTATGAGTAACAATGTTAAAAGAAGAGGTTATCAAGATACAAATATATATCATATATTATGTTAAAAAATACACAAAAAATGCAAAGATCATTCATGTAATAGTCAATAAAGGGCAATCTAATTTTCTTCTTCCTAGCAGCAACTACTAAAAAGTTTGCCATGTTATAAATAACCCATGGGGTGTCCAGTAGTTGCAAATACAATAAGGCTCGTTTCACCTGTAAAAACCCCTTTCCTCGTAAAAGTGGCAGAAAACACTATTTCCTACAAGTGGAGTACCAGTCACAAAACAATAAAAAATGGGAGTTATCTTGGATTAAGGTGTGGTCACATTCACAAAGTGCTGCATCCTCCGGTTTATTCCAGCCTTGATAGTTCCCCAATATAAAATGAATCAGGTTAAAATGGAACCTTATCAATAACCAGCGGTGGAACGGCTTGGTTACTGACATAAGGTAAGGTTTAATAAGTGGAGATATAGTTAGAAGGAAATGAGCCCTTACCATGGGTTTTTTAAGTTCCTCGCTCTCACGTTCCTGTGCCAATAAAGAAAAAAATGTGTTTTTACCCAGCTAACATCAGCTTTAGTGACTCCCGCCGGGTCAACATACATTTCTGGGCGCCCTAATTTATGAAACATTTCCTTAATGTAAGAGAGCCATGGGATATTAGTTGCTCTATCTAAAAGCATGCAGTCCCTTAAAATCAGATGATTCATAATGAGTTCTGGGTTCAGCCATGTTTTGATCCAGTGGATTAGAGGGGCCATGCTTATCAGATCTGAAACATAACCCATCCCCAGCTCCTGGTGGACAGCAAAAGTAGATGACGATTGGGGTAGGGAAAGCAAGGAGCGAAAAAAAATATTTTCAGCCTGCTGGACCCCCTCTGCTTTCTTGTACCCCCATATTCCTGCACCATACACTGCTATTGTGATGCATATAGCTTTTAGATTGCAAGGATCGCCTCACTTGGCTTACCACCCAGACAACAAGCAAAACTTAATATAGCAGATGAAGACCTGCTTACACTGGTACGTTTGGCTAAAAATTGGGGAGCCCATGATCCTCTGTCATCGAATAAGATTCCTAGGTAAGTAAAAACCTTAACTTTGGTGACTTTCAACCCTTTACAATCAAATGTTCTAACTTTATCGTTTCGGGGTCCCATAGTTAGCACGTGTGATTTTGCTGTATTACCAATCAGGTCCAAGGAACTCATGAAATCACCGAAGGCATTCAGGAGTCTTTGGAGGCCTAGTTGGGTGCGTGCTAATAAGACGGTGTCATCCGCGTATAGGAGGATGGGTTGGCCTCCCACACGCGGAGTGTCCAGGGTAGCTTCCCCTAAGATTTTATCGATACTATTTATATATAGTGTGAAAAGTAAGGGGGCCAATATGCATCCTTGTCGCACCCCTCTACCTGATTTTAAAGGTCGGGTACAATTTCCAGTATGGAACGTCCTTAATGCCGCATATAGGTCCTGAAGCAGGTCAGCTAAGAAGTATACCAAGCTAGGATATAAACCCATGTCCAGAAGAATGGTCCACAGCCTTGATCTATTTACTAAATCGAAAGCCGTGGATATGTCCATAAATCCCATATACATAGATCCTTTAGTAGCTATGGTGTACTTACTTATCAATAAATACAGGTTTAGGCACTGATCCATTGTGCCTCTTCCAGATCTGAACCCATATTGGGAATCCGACAGGATCCCCTTCTCTGTCACCCAGTTTGACACCTTATTCAGAATGACTTTGCCTAAGATTTTTACGGCAGAATCAATTAAGAAAATGGGCCTGTAGCACCTTGGATCACTTCTCTTCCCTTTTTTAAAAATAGGCACTATAATCGCTTTTGACCTGGACTTAGGGAACCCCTGCGAGGCACTAACATTAAAAACATTATTCAGGATATTGACCCAAACTTCCACATTGCTCTTGTGAAAATCTACTGGAACCCCATCGGGTCCAGGGTCCTTATTGCTAGCAGAGTCCATTATTGCCTTCTTAACATCCTGTACATTAAAACTTAGGGCAGGTAGGGGAGGGTTAGTAACAGGCACCCGGATGGATTCAAACCCCTTGTTGCTAGCATAGATGCCTTCAAAGTGGGTCAACCATTCGTCATCAGAAATATTAATATCAAGGGCCCCATTTTCATCCCCTGTGAGCAGAGGACTATTAACGATAGTCCAAAACTTGGAACTGTCTTTAAGGACCTCTTGTGTAGTTAGGGCATCCCAAGCCATCTTTTTAACCTCATTTTTCCGTGTCTGAACAATATGTTTATATTCTTTTCTCAAACGAGCTATAAGGGTTTTATCCCGGGGGACACTTTTAAGTGACTTAATCAAATTTTGGTGGGCCCTAGAACATTTGGAATCAAACCATCTTTTTACCTGTCCTGCTCTAGGGCTCTAGGTGGTGGTGAGGCCAGTGGCAACTTGTCTACAGATGGTTTCGAAGGCTGAGATGGTATCCCTGCCTGGATTTAAAGGGTCTAAACAGTCCTTGATTTCTACCTTAACTTTATAATTTAGACTATCATGGAAGTGAACAGGAACTATTTTTGACCATTTCAATCTCCTCCCTTGGTCTTTTGGAACCACAGAGGTAGGGCCTGACAGTATAGATTTAACAACCTCTGGACAGAACCCCTTTTCCAGCGTTAGGATCACTGGATTGTGATCAATAAAAGGGAAAAGGGATGCGTTATACTTCAGTGTAATCCCTAAGAGTGCAGGGGATATAAAAATGTAATCAATAATAGACTCACAACCTCTGACTTCAAAAGTTGCAACCCGCTCACCTTTATCAAAAAAGCCTGGCTCATAGAGATCTGCATGTAAAAGGAGTTCTTCCAGTGCCTCCCCTCTGGGGGTATGTTCAAAATGGGGCAAGTCAGAATGAGGGGGGCGGTAGGGTTCACTTATACGACAGTTAAGGTTACATAAATGAATGTTAAAATCTCCCATAAGGATAATGTAAAAAAAGTGGTATACTGAACTTTATATATATTGGGACGGTATGAAAGTCTATCACATATCCCAGACTGGTTTCATGACCCAAGAATCTTTTGTTATCTTTACCCATGCCTTGAGGTAATATTTTAACCTTCCTTCTGTGTTTCTCTGTATAAAACCAATTACTTTCTTCATCCTCACACTCATCTTGCCCTGGATAAGATCCTGCCTGGGATCCTTTGGTCTCATTTATGAGGCTGTGCGTCACTTTTACGCCGCCGGTGCGTCACTTTTTGTGATGCACCAGTGGCATATAAAATGCGCCTTGTTGCGCCATATTTGCAAGGTGACGCATCTAGGTACCTGCGCCAGGTCTAATGTATGCAAGGGGGGCATATTGACGCAAGGAAGGGTCGTAGAAGTGACGCAGTGAAATCTATGAGATTTCACTGCGTCACTTTTAGGACGCCGTTGAGTCAAAATATTGCGCCTGCCTCACAGCAGGCGTAAGACTGATGCAGGCCCTTTCACATGGGGCTTGCCCCATGTGAAAGGACGCATTGCTGCAGTTACGTCACTTTTGTGACACACTCCAGCAATGCGTCACTTTTGCGCTTACAGATACGTCAGAAATACTGACGTATCAGTAACGCCTTGCGACATGATGCGTCATACATTAAATATGACGCATCAGGAATGTCGCAAGGAGTGCGCACTGAAAAGTGACGCATCGCTGCTTTCACGCAGCGATGCGTCACTTTTCATAAATGAGGCCCCCTGAGTTCTTCCACTGCTTGTTCTGTATCTTCAACCTCTACCTCGTTGATGATACAAACTTCCTGAATAAGAAAAATTCCCTCTGAAACTTCCTCTACTTTTGGTGTATCCTACCCCTTATAAATATGGGGCTCTGCAATAACTGTGGCTGAAGGATTGACCCTGCATTCAGGCTCTGCAATATAAATTCCCTTCCCCAAACACTCTTCTCATAGAGGCATGCACCTTGTCTAGGGCTTTGAATTTCTGGACATGCTTCCCCAGCAACTTCGCCAACCCATTTCCAAACAAAAGTCCCTGTGACTCCTCATTTGTTTCTTTTTAGGCAAAATTCTCTAACTTTGGACTAATTCGGAACAGGACCAACTTACGTTTTTCTGCTAGAAGAGCCGTAGTGGTGCTGCCAGTAAAGCAAAGTGTCCTTTGGCTCCAGCCTCCCAACAGATCAATATCTAAATCTGTTACATTTAAATAGGATTCTTCTACAATATTGAGGATCCTTGGAACTGGACCCACAACACCAAAAGGTCTTTCTCCACATTCTTTTAGCGACCTCTCTAGGACCTTTTTCACATCACATCCTAACTTAAATAAATATGTAATGCGGTCTGGGTCTAAGTTTGGTGTCATTGTTTCTTTGACACCTATCACCAGCCTTGAGCATTCCTTTCCAAGCGACTCCTAACCCCTATATTTTATGTAATCTGCAACATGCTCCAATGGCCACCTCTCTGAGCTTCAAGGTTGCCTTATCTGTGATAGACTGAATATTGGGTGACCCAATTGATCCCTCACCTCATTTTTAACATATTTATTTATGATATCAATCCCTGAAAAGTCATCTAGCCTTTTATTGTATCCCAGTACCCGTGTCTAGATCTTTCCAATTAGGCTGTATGCCCCTTTCCTTTGCATGGTATACCTGCCTTTCTTTTGTACCGTCTTGGATACCTATCAGTGACTCGCAAGATACCACTCCCTTATCCTCTGTTAAACCAGTGACATAGTTGTGTTTCTGTTTCTTGTAACATTTGCCCCCTTGCCATCTATTCTGCAAATCATACCCCACTAGGAGTGACCAAAATTCTTCATACGCAACAGTTTTGCACTTTCTTTCACCTTCTATCATTCCATTTCTTACTGTCTCCTGAACCTTATTCCCAATTTCTCTATCAATTATATTTCTAATGACCTCCTCCTGCATAAACTGTGAAGTTATTTCATGTAATTCAGAAACATGAAGGAGGGGACCCCTCTGATGTTACTTTGAGGTCAGGGAAAAGAGGGGAAAAGGAGTAAAGAGTACTAAAGAAATTCCCTCATGACCTATATACTTTTAATTACCAACATGGTTTATGTATTTCAATTTGTTCAGACACAACAATAACCTCAGAACTAGTATATAACATTTCTTTGGTATTTTGTTTCATTATTCTTTGTTTTCCATTTTCATTGTTTAAAAATATTTTTTATCTTTTTTATATATATAGTTTTGTGCAAAAATTCATATTCCAACAAATGCAATTACAATTTTATAATAAATAGCCCCTTGGCATAAGAACACAACAATATTAGCACAAATCCACTCATACACTATCATTCATTCTAACTTATAACCATCCACACACTCCATACAAATGCAGTATCTGAACAAATCTTGATTTCATAAGGCAGGTAAGTTTTCTGCCGGACTATAAACCATCAGATGTTAAAATTGGTTCTACTGAAGGTCGACGCGCATTTCAGTGGGTTTTCCACCACCTTCCTCAGGACCTATGCAGATACAAACATTCGTTACACAACAGAAAGCCAGGGGATTTTTGGTTCACAATATATGTGACGGCTGTCTTCCTTAAAGTTCAGTTGGAAATGCTGAGATTTTCAACAATCCAGGTTTGCGTGAAAGGTTATTCTTTCTATATTTCTATTTTTATGCCACGAAATAATAGCTCCTAAGAAGTGGATCCCTTCTTACTGAAAACGGTGATTAAGTAGGGGAGACTCTCATGATTCCTTATTTTTTAATAAAGTATTTTAGGGTAGATTTATATCATTCCATACTGGATTCCCTCTTTCAGTTCAAGAATAGCTATTTCACAAAAAGTCACTGCTTGCAACCTTAAAGTTATGTGTCTCCTCATATGGATGTCCTGCAAACCCATGTTCTTCAGCCATCTCATTATTTCTTTCACTTTAAAAAAAAAATCCTAAACTTTTTCCTTATTTTTCCTTTTTATCTTGGCTTTATGCTTCTAATAACTTTTGAATCTCCTTTTGGCCCATAAAATACAGGTTGCTTGAGGAAAACCCTAATATGCAGACGGATGAGCAACCGTCAGCAGATTAACTGACATCCAATGCAGATCGGATAACCAGCCAGGCAGACAAGAGACGCCGCCATCACACTCCCAGATACCTGTCTAATAAAGCTAATTGCCCTTTGAAATACTTGTGTGCCAGTAGTTGCTTATGTATTCATACCCAAACCTCCTTAGAAAAAATCCTACTTGCCATAATTGCCACCAATGCGGCTTTCTCAAGGCTCCAGTGCAAAAGTACTCATGCGCTGGAGCCGTTTGTGAAACTCTGCTCAAACCCACAATCAAGTTAACAGTAGGCCCATGCATTTGGGATCAATATCTCTAACAAAATAGTTTTTTTTCACCACGATTAAAACAGACACCTTGCTTCTAACCTTTAAAGGCCATAAAACATGTTAGCCACTAAGATATATTAAATGTAGGCTATTCATTTTACCCGAAAATTGGGTAATTCATACACATAGATACAATCATTCCATACACAAACTATCCTTTATAAAGTTATACAATACTGTAAACTCATTCAGTGCATAAATATTCACTAGGATTAAAATATACTCATCTTCTCTGAAGCAGCAAACAAAAGAAGATGAGATTGGAACACTGGGGATGTATGTAGTTATGTACTCAGTGGATGTTCTTTTGTTCTATGACTTCATGTTGTTCTATTTGAAACTTTTAAATGCTGCTCAGAAGGGGTAAATAAAAGGTTATGCATAATCCAAGTCTCCTTGTCAGCTCATTTCTTCCTCTCTTCACCCAGCTCGTTCATCACGTTCTAGAATCTTATAATAGGATGGTATTATGTTAAGTCCAATATGGTTGAATGAAGATACTAAAATTAGATTTCGGCCCATCAACTGTGCATGGTGGCATAAAACACAGAGCTCGGCCGCGACCTGCCATTCACAAAGTATAAGAGACTGTGAATTCATAGCAATGGGACTACACTCTCTGGAGCTGTTGTCTCGTGAAATATACATGTATTTTAGAATTCTAAGAAGGGAAGCAGTTGGAAGTAGTTGGAAATATGGACAAGTATTGTAAAAACCGAAATATGGATGGAGGAGCCAAGACGGCAAACAAACTGATGTCCCTTTTGTGATCTCCTAGTAGGTAGTTGTGCATGTCCTGATAAACGGGAGTGATGTATTCTTCACTACAATAGAAGAAGTGTATTTAAGGATTGTTTTTGTGGGGTAAGGTATCACTTTCTGAACAAAAACAATCTTTATAGTAAATTAGGCAACTTTGCTGCATGGCAAAGAGGTGCCTGCATTGGCCTAGGCAGCACACAGTGTGGCAGTGTTAGAAGGAAACAGAAGTGCACCATATGCTTAGTAGATGTGGAACATTTCAGGCTTTTCTGTTTCCTGTTACCCAGCGCAGCAACTATGCTTGCTGCCTTGCATTGCGTAAAACATTAGTAAATGTGTCTCCCAATTCCCAGATGACAGTGATTCTTCCCAGTGTGGAGGGGAGGTAAAGGCAAGGAGTAGCCTTGTCAGGTCACAAAATAGCACCCACTCCCTGAGCCAGAAGTTGCTTGAGCAATGGAAAGCAGGACCCCTTGCACAGTGAGTTCAATGGAGTAATGAGGATAAATAGTAAGAAGAAGCACTCCTAGGAAATCAAAGCATCATAACTCCCTCACGTCCGTCATACTGTGCAGACTCAGCATCCTGCTATACATCTTACAGGGAGATCCACTCTAAGGCTTCATCACACCACATGGTGCATGATGAGTCATTGAGCCATTACCAACATGGCTTCCTCAGGACTATGTTGACATTGGATGGAGCACCACTGTGCAAGGTTAGGATATGACATATTCTAGCCAGGGGAAGCGCAAAGAGACATGAGCTAGCTGCTCTGATGCATACCAAAATATACACCCACCCTTTATCCCTAGGAACAGAACACCTAGATCAATGTTGAGTGGGGCAGCACTGTTACACATAGTGTAGAGTTTTAAAGCTACCATTAGAGAATGAATAGTCTTTTTTAGGCCTTGCCTACGAGACATTGCATGCGCTGGCTTTTTGACCTGTGTGATGTCTATGGTCCCTGAAGAGGTGTACTGCCAAGTAATGCTCATTGGGAATTGGGAATAGTCACCAAGGCTGCAGTTGATTTTTGATTGCTGAGATGCGAGCAGGACATTAGTGAAGAGGATTAAACAAGATAACACAAAGAGTGAGTCGAGGGCATTGGAAATTTGCCCTATTTGGAGGACCACTCCAGATTATTGCCTTCTTTAGCTGAATCAGTTTTTGTTGGCCATCGGACTTTTCTCCTGCTAGACAGCAAACAGAAAAGTGCTTGTGCTTTCACTTTTAAACATGATAAACTTAGCGTACATCTAATTAGCCTATTTAATTCACTAATAAGTATTTAGTATATTTCATTACAGATACCCAGGGCCTGTAAATTAAACACTGTAAAGGTGATGCAGCACTCATTGTGCCACCTGTTACAGTGATGTAAAAGATGTCTCCCGGCCTGGAACAGCAACTTGTGTGTACAGTTTTAAATTGCCACTTCGTCTAGGCAAAATAAAACTTTTTCCAGGCCTTAATCTTCCTTTTAATACTTATGTCACCCCTAATGTGGGCCAAAAATGCCCATTGGGCAGTGTGCCTGGTGTTTAATAAGTAGGCCATGTGTGCTTACGTTACAAGTTCTGACAGTGAAAAACCTCCAAAGTCTTTTTCTATGCAGGCAGTCTGACGGTATTCACCTGTTACAACGCATTTTTTACTCCGCACTACCACTACAACGCAGGCATTACAACGCATACCGTTACAACGCATTGCGCTGGGGGGCGCTCTAGGATAAGAGGTAAGTTTAATTTACTATCCAACACCTTCCCTAGGGTCCACGGGGACTGGAGTTAGAATAGTAAATTATACTTACCACTATCCAGCACCCCAAAGCGCTATGCGTTGTAGCGGTATGCGTTGTAAATACCGCGTTGTAATGGTACGCGGAGTAAAAGTATGCGTTGTAACGACATACATCCCAGTCTGACACCCATATAAAAGCACTGGCTTACATTTTACCTTCTTATAAAGCATACGTATTTTTGGACTAGCTAGACAATGCACAATTTTGCCAATGTCCAGGGTCACTTGACAGTTACAGCCTCCCTGGAGTGAGATGTGTATTCCTCCCAGACAGTGGTCAAAGGAATTGGGGGTGGTGAGGGTCTTCCTAACAGGATGGCCAGGGAGGAGATGTACATCTGCGCTGATTACACTTCGAAGGTGCCTTCCCAGGCTCACACAAAAGAACCTGACACTAGGCCTTCCACTGCCCTTTTTTCACTAGCTAGGCTGGAATGAAAACATGAGGAAAGGGAGGAACTGACCATTCCCAGTTTTAGACTTAAGCAAAGGGGTGTCCTCCACCCATTGGCTGGCACTGGACAGAACATTGGCACCCCAAGAACCTGAAATAAGAACACTCCTGGAAATGTGAAAACTCAGAAGAAAGACTGCCTTGCTGTCTGAAACCTGAAGGAAGACTGGACCAGCTTGCCTTGATCCCAAGACCCCAGAGGTGACCAAGAGACAGTTGGCTGGCCTCCTGTGTGCCCTATGGGGTACAACAAGTACTAGAGGCCATTCCTGCTGTCCATCTATCTAGGCACAACTGGATCTGACCTGATCCCCTCTGCTGGCCTCTGTGGGAGTGAATCATGGCCCCCAAATGTCATTCCCAAGGTCCTGGCCACTTGGCTGGAGTCAAAGTGCCCTTGTACATGCCTAACTGAAGGTTTTACTGGAAAACAAGGTGACATAGAGCCCTGCAAAGCTATGCTCCTCCTGAATGGAAGCTTCACCATATGCAATGTACAGCAATGCAGACCCCCACTGAGCTGAGCAACGTTTCACCGAAGGTGTCAACAAGTCCAACGCCGAGTGAAGGGGAGCTATGTTGCACAGCCCTTGCACCTAAGTCAAAAGGCAAGTCTTCCAGCTAGACAGACCTGGTACTGTATCTGGCCTGCACTACATTGCAGTAGGCCTGAACTTGTGACTTATCCCAGTCCGGCTCAACATGATACCCACAGTTTGTGGCTTTGGTGCTATTTTTACCCAAGAATTTGAAAACTCATAACTCCAGTTCTACTATTTGGGGTTTATTGTGTTGGTGTTATTTTAATGATCAAAATCTACTGTATTTATCTACATAGGCTAGTGATTTTTTGTGAAGTATTTTCACTTTGTTACTGTTTGAGTGCTGCGTTATACATTGCTTCAAAGTTATGCCTGAAGACTTTTGTGGCAAGCTAGCACAGGGTTAACCACGGGTTAATTTGGTGACTTTTGTGGTTGTCCCTGAGAAGAATTGTGGATGTTGTTTGAGAACCTGGAACATATGAACATAATAAGATGCCATTGAAGGTATTGCCCAATCTCTATTACAACAAACCTGTTTTTAGCCCCCTGATTTTGTTTTTTGTACTTCTGCTGTGCCCCTGATTTCGTCCTCTGTATCTAGCGCTTCGGCCGCCTTTCCCCGCTGTTCCACCCCACTCCCTGCCGCTGCTCCCCGCGGCCCGCCCTCTCTACTTCTGTTCCCTCTCCCCTCTCCCATTCGCCACCCCGTTCCCATCTCCCAGCTGCGCCTCCCTCCTTCCGCCCCCCACTCTCCACTTATGGCAGAATCCGCACGTACGTGCAGTGTTCACGCGCAGCGGGTGCGCAGATTGGGCGTCGAAGGCGCGCCAAAGGCAAGCCCGTCTGCACCCGTCCCCGCCAGGACCGGGCCCAGCACCAGGACCCCTGGCCCCCGCCGACGCCAGGACACATGACGGACCTACGACGCCGCCACCCCCAATGCACTCAACGCCGGCCAAACCCCCGCCTGCTACCAAGCCACCCCGAGGCGCACCCACGGCCCCTTCACCTGCCAAGCCTGCAAATACACCTGCCTCCGAACCTGCACCGCACCGCCAAGCCAAGCACCAGCAGCAACCACCTCCAGTGCATCCTGCTCAACACCCGCTCCGTCCACAGACACGCAGTCGAACTCTGGAACCTGCTCGACACAACAGCACCAGACGTCGCCTTCCTCACGGAAACCTGGATGAACGCCTCCTCAGCGCCCGACATCGCCATCGCCATCCCGGACGGATACAAGATCACCCGGAAGGACCGCGTAAACCAGACTGGAGGAGGCATCGCCATCATGCACAAGGAGACCAACCACATCACGACCAGCTCCGACGACACCTTCAACGCCGCCGAACACCTCTACTTCAAGATACACACCGACTCCAAGACCACACTCAGAGGCACCCTCATCTACAGACCTCCGGGACCACGCACACAATTCAGCGAAGACATCGCAGACTTCATCAGCCCACACGCCCTCTCCTCCGCTAACTACATCCTCCTAGGGGACCTCAACTTCCACCTGGAGAACAACAAGGACAGCAACACCACCATCCTGCTGGACAACCTCGCTAACCTCGGTCTCAAGCAACTGGTGAACACCCCCACCCACTACGCCGGCCACACGCTGGACCCAGTCTTCTCCTCCAGCAAGTACATCTCTTTCAGCCACTCCACTGGACTGCACTGGACTGACCACAGCTGTGTCCACTTCAGCTTCAAAAGAACCATGGCCCACCTCCACGCGCAACATGTTCCCCGCAGGAACTGGAACAAGATCACCACCGACCAGCTCACCACCTCCCTCAGCCAGAACCCTCCCGCCAGCACAAGGGACCCCAACAAAGCAGCCAGCAACCTCACAAAGTGGATCACCAACTGCCCAGACGACCTCGCACCACTGAAGACCCCTCCCAGCAGACACAACAGCAAGAAAACCTCTTGGTTCACCGACGAACTTAAGAACTCCAAGAAGTACTGCCACACCCTCGAGAAAGCCTGGCGCAATGACCAGACCACAGACAACATGACAGCCCTCAAGCACGCCACCCGCAAACACCACCAGCTGATCCACACCACCAAGAAGACAGCATTCAAAGAACAACTGGACAACTATGCCCACAACAGCAAGGAACTCTTCAGCATCGTCAAAGAACTCTCCAAACCCAGCGCTGGAAACAACAACATCACTCCCTCGCAAGACCTCTGTGACTCACTCGCCTCGTTCTTCCACCGCAAGATTGCCAAAATACACAACAGCTTCGGCGCAACAACCATGCACCCAACCGCCAAACCCTCGCCACCTACCGCCACCCTCTGCGCATGGACCCTGGTCAGCACCGAAGACACCATCCGCTCGATGAACACCATCCACCCCGGATCCCCAACCGACCTCCGCCCCCACCACGTCTTCAACAAGGCCGACTCCATCATCGCACCCCAACTCCCGGACATCATCAACGCCTCCTTCAACACCGCCACCTTCCCGGAATGCTGGAAGCATGCCAAGCTCAGCGCCCTCCTGAAGAAATCAACAGCGGACCCCACCGACCTCAAGAACTTCCGCCCCATCTCGCTCCTCCCTTTTCCTGCCAAAGTCATCGAGAAGACCATCAACAGACAGCTTGCCGCTTTCCTCGAGACGAACGGATCCCTCGATTACTCGCAATCCGGCTTCCGAGCCAACCACAGCACCGAGACCACCCTCATCGGAGCCACTGATGACATCAGATCCATCCTCGACAACGGGGAAACAGCGGCCCTCATCCTCTTGGACCTCTCCTTAGCGTTGGACACTGTCTGCTATCGCACCCTAGTGCAACGGCTCAGCGACATCGGAATCAGAGAGAAGGCACTGGAGTGGATCATCTCGTTCTTTGCCGGAAGAACCCAGAGAGTCCCCCTCCCCCCGTTCAGATCCGAGGCCACCGAAGTCATCTGCGGCGTACCACAGGGATCATCGCTCAGCCCCACCCTCTTCAACGTCTATATGAGCCCCCTCGCTGCCATCGCTCGCCAACACAACCTCAACATCATTTACGCCGACGACACACAACTGATCCTCTCCCTCACCAACGACCCAGCCACCGCCAGAACCACCCTACACGAAGGGATGACAGACCTCGCCGAATGGATGAAGAACAGCCGCCTGAAACTGAACTCAGACAAGATGGAGGTCCTCATCCTGGGCTCATCAGCCTCCACCTGGGATGACTCCTGGTGGCCCCCTGCCCTGGGCACCACTCCCAAGCCAACGGACCACGCACGTAACCTGGGCTTCATCCTGGACTTCTCCCTCTCGATGACCAGACAAGTCAACGCCGTCTCATCATCGTGCTTCAACACCCTGCGCATGCTCCGTAAGATCTTCAGATGAATCCCCACCGAAACTAGGAAAATGGTCACCCAGGCACTCGTCGCCAGCCAACTGGACTACGGAAACACCCTCTACGCTGGAACCACAGCCAAACTTCAGAAAAGACTCCAACGCATCCAGAACGCCTCCGCGCGCATCGTCCTAGACATCCCCGACACAGCCACATCTCCGGCCACCTGAGAGACCTGCACTGGCTCCCCGTCAGCAAGAGGATCACGTTCAGACTCCTCACCCACACACACAAGGCTCTCCACGACCTGAGCCCCAAGTACCTCAACAACCGCCTGACCTTCTACACGCCCACCCGACAGCTATCGTCGACCAGCCTCACCCTCGCCGCCGTTCCACTCATCCGCAGAGCCACCGCCGGTGGAAGATCCTTCTCCTACCAGGCAGCCAAGACATGGAACTTTCTCCCCATCCACCTTTGGCTAACCCAGGACCATCTCTCCTTCATGAAGCAACGCAAGACCTGGCTGTTCGAGCAGTAACGGACCCCTCTCCCCCAGCGCCTTGAGACAGTTCCGGGTGAGTAGCGCGCTATACAAATGTCATGATTGATTGATTGAATATAACACAACAAAACATAGCAGAACAACAAATAGCATAACATAACAAAACATAACATAACATAAAACAAAGCATAGCATAACAAAACATAGCAAAACACAACAAAACATAGCAAAGCATAACAAAACACAACACAAGATAGCATACCTAACAAAACATAGCATTGCAAAGCATAGCAAAACATAGCATAGCATACCAAAACACAACAAAACATAGCATTGCAAAACAAAACACAGCATAGCATAGCATAACAAAACATAGCATAGCATAACAAAGCATAGCATAACAAAACATAGCATAGCATAACAAATCAAAGCATAGGAAACCAAAACATAGGATAGCAAAACAAAACATAGCATAGCATACAGCACCACTCCGCACCACCACAGCATCACTCAGGGGCACCACAACATCACTATGCACTACCACAGCATCACTGAATGCCCTGCATTACTCGTTCGCCAACATAACATTACTAAGCACCACCACAGCATCAATCTGTGCAACTATTCAACAACACCTGGTTCAGATATGTTCTCTCAATGTTTCAAGCTTTATTACAAATGTAACAAAAGATTAAGCATGGGCGAATTTTGCGAATTGGTAATTCGCGAATTTGAGGATTTGCGAATTGGCAATCCGCAAAATTTGCGAATTCGCGGCTTTTTTTATTTTTGCGTGTTCGCGGATGTTCGCGAGGCGCTTTGCGTGTTCACGGGTGTTCGCGAGGCGCTTTGCAATTTTGCGGGGTTTTTTTTTTGCCTGCTTAATCACTGCCACCCTCTTGTTTTTTATGCCCATCTGCCCTCTGTACCACTTGTTTCTGTGCCCTTCTGCCCTCTGCCCCACTCAGTTTTTGTCCCCTTCTGCCCTCTGTCCCACTTTTGTGCCCTTCTGCCCTCATCCCCACTTAGAATGGCGCCGGCAAGCTGCCAGCGCCATTCTAAAATAGCTAGAAATAGCTTCAACAGGAAGCACTAATAGATAAAGTAAAGCAGGTGCTCCAGTTGAAGGTCAAATAAAGTTACACAATCATTAATCACCCCAAGTTTGGGGTGATTAATGATTGTGTAACTGAATTTGAGCAGAACCTGCTTTACTTTATCTATTAGAGCTTCCTGTTGAAGCTGACTTTTGTAACTATTTTAGAATGGCTCTGGCAGCTTGCTGGCGCCATTCTAAAAGAGTTACCAAAGTCAGCTTGAACTTTTGACCCAATCCATTCCATTCGCGGATTTTCGTTCGCGGATTTTGCAGGAAATTTGCGAATCTCGCGGATTGCGAATTTACCGAAAATCCGCAGAAATCCGCGAGCATAACGGATTTTCCGCTCATGCTTACAAAAGATGCTAATATTTCACTTCTGTTCTTGGATTGTCGTCACAATAAAATATACTGAACTTAATCTTCACAAAAGTTATTTATAAAACTTTAAGCTATTGCCATTATAAATTACAATAACTTTTATTTAAGTATTAATTATTGAAAAAATATTAAAAGCCATTGTTATTTGTATTATCAATACATGTAAGTCACGTAAATACAACACATATTGCATTACAAATGCTATAGGTGTCACATTTGCCAAAATAATAACTATTGACATTGTATATGACAAAGCTATTAATTTTGCTATTTTCAAAAACAAAACATAATTAAAAAAATTGTCATTTACAATACCAATAGCTCAAACTTTCTTAATGCAAGACCAATTGCATTGCAAATGCTTGTTTTATTAAGTGGCCAATCAGACATATTAAAAACAAAGTGCTGGAAAGTGCCAAATAAATTGTTCGCCAATTTCCTTTATGGTGGAGTCAACATGTTTCTGCCACTGGTGTATGATTTACTTGGCATTCGTCAGGACCATGAGAGATGTACCTCGGGGGTATGGGTCTTTCTGAAATTTGTTCACTTTAGATTGCATCAAGGTGTCTTTGTATTCAGTTATTTCTTTATTAATTTCATCAAGCGTTTTCTAGTAGCCTGTCAAAGTAGTTCTGAAATGAGTCTCAGTTTGTTTTATTTCTACCATTAGGGCTTCTGAAAGGCGGAGTGCTGTTCTGATTATCAGCACTAGCCAGTCTCGAGTGCAATGCCATGCTATCAGTGCCCACTCTTTTCGGAAGGTTGCGTCATTTAGAAAAATGCGCGGAGCGTTCGTCACCAGCAGTCTCCTTGGTGCGGTGTTAGTGAGGAGATATTGTTTTAATACAGTCCCATGGAGGATAGTTCGAATCCTGTCGCGTTTCTGTTCAGTTAATTGTTCCCACTCTGAAGTGTGTGCAATGGCCTGAGAAATAGCTGAATCCGCAAAGAGTGAGGAATCCGCTAGAATAGCGTCTACCTCTGATTCAGAGTATGTAAGTCCAAGATTTGCCATGATGTAACAAGGGTTTTGGTTTAAAAGTGAGGTGCAGCAACAAGGAGGGTGCTGCCTCAGTTGTACTCTCTCAGCTGCGCTCTGCTAAATATTAATTATCAATGAGAGAGAGAGGGAAAGGACAAGTACACTCTTAGTCCCTCTGGTCAGTAAATTAAGCAACAAAAGAGTGTAATTTCTGTAGGCTCAGAAGAGCATGCATGGGAAAGGTACATAAATCTCTTCAGATTTATATAGAAGGCCCTTACTTACCAACCTGGTTGGTAACATGCTTCATCATTGGGCCCCACCGGGAGAGACCAAGTGCCTCCCCGGCGTGCTTCGATGCCAGCTTACTTTATTAAGTGGCCAATCAAACATATTAAAAACAAAGTGTTGGAAAAGTGCCAAATATATTGTTCGCCTATTTCCTTTATGGTGGGGTCAACATGTTTCTGCTACTAGTGTATGATTTACTTGGCACTCGTCAGGACCATGAGAGATGTACTTCAGAGGTATGGGAGCGCTAAGGCCCACCCTAACTAGAGGAAGTGAAAGTAAAAAAGAGTGTAAAAAAGTGCAAAAAAACCAACAAGGTTGTAGGGTTTTTTACCTCTACATCAGAGGAACCTGTTGCACCTGTAAATAAGAAGAACAGTAACAAACATATACAGAGAAAACAAGACACACAATTAATATTTTATGCGTTAACGGTTTGTTACAGGTAAACCATGCTCTCAAAGAGGTGCTTAAACTATCCAGACTGTAGTTCACAGCTGACAGAAACCTGTAATTGATATTTTACAATGATATAGATGCTAGCCGCAAAAATCAGGCTAGTAGCGGTGCATGCAAAGGGAAACTGTTTCCAAATAGTAAAAAACACCTGCACGCCAACTAGGGCGTTTAGCTGTAATAGTAGTGCGGGTTGACGATCAATAGGCCACAGAAACGGACCAGTGAGCAGGGGGAGGAACAACACTCTTCAAAAGCAGGATGGTTTATATCTTGAAGTTTAAAAAGGACCAATTTAGTGGCTTTTGTGTTGAAATAGTCAAGTTTGATACATGGTTAAGACTCAATATTGGTCCAGTATTGCTTGGATGCTGTCCGTGCTAGTTTCATAGTACTGTTGCCCATGCTATATCATCATTCAGACCATTATGGTGGGTCCCCAGCCGGTAAACTTATCTTTGTTCTTTTTCGAACAGTATTTGGGTGACGTTTTTCCCAGTGCAAACTTGTTCGATGATGGTCCATTTTAGGTCGTTGGTGATGTGGTTATGTTGAAGGAAGTGCTCACTCATTTTGGTAGTAACCTTGCGACATCTGATGTTACTACGATGCTCACACATTCTCTGCTTAATTTTTCATGTGGTCATGCCTACGTACCTAAGTTGGCACGGGCATGTGATCATGTCTACTTTGTTTTTAATATGTCTGATTAGCCACTTAAAAAACAATTTTTTGGTGTGACACAATCTAAAATTTTTTAAGTATATCACATCCACACACGCTCACCAATCACCAAACAAAAAACAGCTCCGCAGTAATCTGGCGTCGAAGCACACCGGGGAGGCACTCGGTCTCTCCCGGTGGGGCCCAATGATGAAGCATGTCACCAACCAGGTTGGGGAGTGAGGGCCTTCTATATAAATCTAAAAAGATTTATGTACCTTTCCCATGCATGCTCTTCTGAGCCTACAGAAATTACACTCTTTTGTTGCTTAATTTACTGACCAGGGGGACTAAGAGTGTACTCTTCCTTTCCCTCTCTCTCTTATTGATAATTAATATTTAGCCGAGCGCAGCATTGAGAGTACAACTAAGGCAGCACCCTCCTCGTTGCTGCACCTCACTTTTAAACCAAAACCCTTGTTACATCGTGGCCAATCTTGGACTTACATACTCTGAATCAGAGGTAGATGCTATTCTAGCGGATTCCTCACTCTTTGCGGATTCAGCTATTTCTCAGGCCATCGCACACACTTCAGAGTGGGAACAATTAACTGAATAGAAACGCGACAGGATTCAAACTATCCTCCATGGGACTATATTACAACAATATCTCCTCACTAACACCGCACCAAGGGGACTGCTGGTGACGAACGTTCCGCACATTTTTCTAAATGACGCAACCTTTCGGAAAGAGTGGGCACTGGTAGCATGGCATTGCACTCGAGACTGGCTAGTGCTGATAATCAGAACAGCACTCCGCCTTTCCGAAGCCCTAATGGTAGAAATACAACAGACTGGGACTCATTGCAGAACTACTTTGACAGGCTTCAAGAAAAAGCTTGATGAAATTAATAAAGAAATAACTGAATACAAAGAAACCTTGATGCAATCTAAAGTGAACAAATTTCAGAAAGACCCATACCGCCGAGGTACATCTCTCATGGTCCTGACGAATGCCAAGTAAATCATACACCAGTGGCAGAAACATGTTGACCCCACCATAAAGGAAATAGGTGAACAATTTATTTGGCACTTTTCCAACACTTTGTTTTTAATATGTCTGAATGGCCACTTAATAAACAATTTTTTGGTGTGACACAATCTAGACATTTTTAAGTATTTCACATCTACACACTCTCACCTATCACCAAATAAAAACCAGCTCCGCAGTAATCTGGCGTCGAAGCACACCGGGGAGGCACTCGGTCTCTCCCGGTGGGGCCCAATGATGAAGCATGTCACCAACCAGGTTGGTGAGTGAGGGCCTTCTATATAAATCTAAAGAGATTCATGTACCTTTCCCATGCTCGCTCTTCTGTAGCACCTTAAGGTGCCTGCCATGGGGTGCAGGAATGAACTGCACCTCCCTTTTCGCAATGGGAGCTTGTGTTACGGCTTGTGTTACGGCATTCCGCATGCAGGTCTCTATCAGAATCATACTATAGCTGATTCGGATGAAATTAGAACATTTCTAAGTGAATTTACAACAGATACTGGGTAGAGTAAGGTCATAGATAGTACAACTAGAGAGGACCTGGAAAAAGAGATTAGTATTACAGAGCTGCAAATAGCCTATCTGGCTTGGCTTCTGGGAAAGCCGCTGGCCTGACAAAATCCCCTTAGAACTCTATAAAATACTAGGAGCACAAATACTAGATTTACTACTGGATTTGTTTATTGGAATACAGCTGAGCGGCACTCCGCCAGAATCGTGGAAAGAGATCAATATAATTATTTTTCCTAAAAGGGCAAACCAGTCGAGATTCCATCATCATACCGACCTATTTCGCTGATTCACTCTGACTCTAAGCTCTATGCAAAAATCTTGACTAATCGGCTCGGGAGGGTCATCAAAAATCTGGTCTCCCCCTGGCAACCTGGTTTCATCCCTGGTAAGGGTACAACGGATCATACCCGTAGAGTGATCTCGCTCTTCGAAATAATGTCCGGGACAGGGAGCCAGATGTCGATGATCCTCCTAGATGCCGAAAAAGCTTTTGATCAGGTGTCATGGGAGTTTCTATGGGTTGTGCTTGAATCTAACAATTTAGGGCCTGGACATATTAAATCGATCAGAGCAATGTATCAGCAACCAAAAGCTAGGCTCCAAGTAATGGGTCTAGAATCTTGTGGAATTATTATATCGAAAGGAACAAGACAGAGATGTCCCTGTTCCCCGATATTGTTTGCTTTGTACATCAACCCTCTGAATATTAAATTGTTACAGACCCAGGAAATAAAAACAATTACTGTTGGTGCGTATGAAACAAAAATACTAGCCTACGTTGATGTTGTGGCAGTATTAACATCAAACCCCGCTGAGGCAATTACCCAGTTATTTGGCCAATACTCTGGATACTCTCTTAATAGAGATAAAAAGATTATTTCGTGCACTGATACTATTGACTATGACGGTCCTAGAAAAGCAGAAAAAGCTACGTATTTTTGGGTATGTTTAAGTCCAAAGATTGAAAATATTAAGAAATTAAACTATGAACCCCTAATGAGGAACATAAGAAAAGATCTTAGGAGAGTTAATAGTTTGCATCTATCAATCATAGGTAGGGTTTTTTTTTTTTATTAATGTACTTCCTAGGGTACTATATGTGTTTCGAGCCATTCCCTTAAGTACAGAAGATAATACTATTAAAACACATGAATCACAAATGTCTAACTTTGTCTGGCAATATGGGAAGATTAGGAGGTCTCTGAAATATCTATCCTAATCACAAAACAAGGGAGGCCTAGCAATCCATAATATGATGTTATACTATTAGGCTGCTCTTCTCCATCAAATGGTACCTCTTTTTAATACCAAGGCCGTAACCGAGAATACACAGGTTACAGAAATACCTTCCATTTATGAACTATCAATTGGAAAGAAAGCTTAAGGGCTCATGCTGAGAAAACTAAAGACAAGCTACTATAACAAAGTTAAATTCAAAGTCATCACTAGTGCGTGGAAAATTTGAAGGAGGGTTTTTAGAAAAAAGGATGTTTATCGACAGTATCTCTGACAACATTCCTTATTTACAGATCACCAAGACAAAGCAAAAGAAGTGTCTAAGGTTAGGAATTTTTAACCTTGCGTCCTTTAACACTACTAAATTCTTATTTTGACATCCAAGTAAAAAAAAACTATTTTGTGTTGGTGTCTTCAACAAAACAGTTTCGACGCGTTTCAGCCTCTTATCAATCCAGGCCACATCAGGACTAAACGGGCAAACATAATATAAACCTAAAAAACAAACATCTGCATTTACATTCTATATACATCTTAGGAGATAACATTCTAAGTATCTGTGCACAAATATATTTACAATCCTATTGTACCATAATCAGTGTGATATTTCTCGAGGTGAGTGTCACCAAGGTTTATTAAATCGTGAACACCCATAGCAGTGTGTATAAAGGTCAAATCAAAATTAAAATTAAAAATTAAAAAATAAATAAACATACATGAAATTACAATGGAATAAAGCTAGGATTAATGCCAAGCACCCAGGATCTAAGTGCAACGCCACCTAAATTACCCGCATACACTCACCACGGATATATGATGTTACAACGCACACTTTTACTCTGCATACCATTACAACGCGGTATTTACAACGCATACCGTTACAACGCATAGCGCTTTGGGGTGCTGGATAGTGGTAAGTATAATTTACTATTCTAACTCCAGTCCCCGTGGACCCTAGGGAAGGTGTTGGATAGTAAATTAAACTTACCTCTTATCCTAGAGCGCCCCCCAGCGCAATGCGTTGTAATGGTATGCGTTGTAATGCCTGCGTTGTAGTGGTAGTGCGGAGTAAAAAATGCGTTGTAACAGGTGCATACCACTCACCACTCCCAAGTCGTGACCATATAAATACAGGAGGGTACGTACATTAGCAGTATTAGCAGGAAAGTATGAAGAACGCAAGTCTCTTCCGGATGGCTCTTAAAGTCTTGATACACTAAATAGAACCAACAATCAGTGATCACTAAGCCAATGTGCAACCACAAAAGGCTAAACATTATCCAAACAGCAGGGTCAGGCTTACCTTACAGCAATGGACGCCACAACAAAGAACCAAGTCGGCAATTTAGTCCATTCTGTTCAATCCTACACCAAACAAGAGACAAAATTACTTTCAAGCCGCAGAATTATCAAAATAGTTAAACAATCTACTTGAAACAAACAGAACGCATCCTAATAGCGGATATCAATTACCTTCCGCTCGATAATGAATCACGAGGGGGAGAAATCCTATCCCTTCGCTTCCGCCATAAACACAGGTCGGGAGCTAAACCAACCGTGTCCACGTACGTCGCGTAGTTTCCAAGGTAGCAAGTAACAACGGACTACCAAGTATTCAGGGTATCAAATATTGCGATGTTACGTAAGCCAAAGCGAATCGACATAGACAACTTTTTCAATTGTTTTAATCTCTCTATTTTGTCGACATGCGTTATCTGTGATACCGTTTTATCACCACTTAAGAGTGATGGAGTTTTAGACACCAAGGCATTGATTCCCTCTTCACTATACCTGACCACAATCCGTTCTGATATTCCTCAAGATATATGTTCTATAGGTTGCGCTAAAGTGCACAGATAGACGCTTCCCCTAACATATTATGATAGACCACTTAAAAATGGCTCGTGGAGAAACCCAATGGTATAATAATTAATCCAGATCCCTTACTCGATCTGACAATAAAATTGTCGTATTTTCTATCCCTCACTCTTAACTAAGTGTAACTCAAATGTGTATACTACAGGGGCAACTCGAATAACCCATAGGTTTCTGGGTATAAGGTACAATCAAAACAAGAAAATAAAGCCTACGGAGTAGTAGTCTATCTGTCTAATTTCCTAAGACTGGATACCATTAATTATCCATTCTCTGAAAAATCATTTTTCAAAGGACATAATCCCAAAAATTATATTTGTAGAGTTTCTCCAAAATGACACGCCATTTAACCACAAACAATCTCTTTATGTAAATGGTTTAGATATTTCTTTTAATTAAACCATGTTTCTTCATGTAATATTGTTATCTCACATTTAACATAAATCTACACACTTTCTACATATATAAAAAGCAAACACCACCAGTACATTTACACTTATATAGAAATTGTTTAGAACCAAATTTAAAGTTCTTTTTGCCCAAAAGTATCTCTGACAACATTCCTTATTTACACTCGGTCCATAGCAGCCAGTGGGGGTGATTCGGCAGACCTGGAGCCTGAAACAGTGGCCCAGGTGTCTGCCAGGAAGAGAAGAAACAGGGGCATGGGAAACCAGCCCCAGCCATTCCCACGGTCCAGAAAGGAGCAGAACCTGAGGGGGACGCGCTGGAGCAGACTCAGGAGAGATACTCTGGCCGTAAACCAAGGGTGTTTAGAGCTATCAGCCAACTTAAAGATAGTTACGATTGGTGCGATGTTAAAAATCAATTTGATCTTGGGTATACGTACTTTTCATATCCTCATAATAAATATGTCAGAATAGACTACATATTAGTGACAAGGGATCTGGCTGACCAAGCAGAAGTTATCAAATATCCTAAAATAATCTCAGACCATAATTCCCTAATTCTTACAATTAATGTAACCAACTTTACCAGACACCGCTCAAAATGGACATTCGACAGGAAGCTTTTGGTAAATAGAGATTATGTAAAATTGATAACCGTTTGGGCTCAAGGCTCTTTCGATATGAATCGGTATAGTGCTTCTAGGGGGGTTGTCTGGGACTGCTTTAAAGCTGCCCTTAGGGGGGAGACAATCAGCGATACGGCTAGAATAAAAAAAACAGCATGATGATGAAAATTATCTATTGAGACAAGATTTGGCTAGAGCTGAAGAAGAACATGTTACATCAATAGCTCAGGGTGAAAATGGAAAACATACTATGCAGCGCATACTAGTTTTAAACAGCTGGCTGACCCAGAAAGCAGCAGAGACTTTTCAGTCACACCAATGCAGTATTTATGAAAATGTAGAGAGGGTGGGTAAGCAGCTGACTTTACGCCCTCTGCAAAAGATTTCATATAATACGATAACCTCCATTAAAGCAAATGGCCAGGAATATATGAATCCAGGGGATATTGACGAAATATTTCAACAATACTACCAAAAGCTCTATCAAAATTATACTATAGCTGATTCGAATGAAATTAGAACATTTCTAAGTGAATTTACAACAGATACTGGGTGGAGTAAGGTCATAGATACTCTCTGATCCTCCTAGATTCCGAAAAAGCTTTTGATCAGGTGTCATGGGAGTTTCTATGGGGGGTGCTTGTGTCTAACAATTTAGGGCCTGGGCTTATTAAATCGATCAGAGCAATGTATCAGCAACCAAAAGCTAGGCTCCAAGTAATGGGTCTAGAATCTCGTGCAATTATTATATCGAGAGGAACAAGACAGGGATATATGTCCCTGTTCCCCGATATTGTTTGCTTCGTACATCAACCCTCTGATTAGTAAATTGTTACCGACCCAGGAAATAAAACAAATTACTGTCAGTGCATATGAAACAAAAATACTAGCCTACGCCGATGATGTGGCAGTATTAATACCAAACCCCGCTGAGGCAATACCAGAAATAGAGATATTTACCCAGTTATTTGGCCAATACTTTGGATGCTCTCTCAAAAGAGATAAAACGATTATTTTATGCACGGATAATATTGACTATGATGATCCGAGAAAAGCAGAAAAAGCTACGTACCTTGGGGTATGTTTAAGTCCAAAGATTGAAAATATTAACAAATTAAACCATTAACCCCTAATGAGGAACATAAGAAAAGATCTTAGGAGAGTTAATAGTTTGCATCTATCAATCATAGGTAGGCGAATTATTTTTTTAAGTAAATGTACTTCCTAGGGTACTATATTTGTTTCGAGCCATTCCCTTAGGTAAAGAAGATAATATTACACATGAATCACATGAATCACAAATGTCTAACTTTGTCTGGCAATATGGGAAGATTAGGAGGTCTCTGAAATATCTATCCTTAACACAAAACAGGGGTGGCCTAGCAATCCCTAATATGATGCTATGCTATTGGGCTGCTCTTCTCCATCAAATGGTACCTCTTTTAAATACCAAGGCCGTAACCGAGAATACACCTGTTACAGAAATACCTTCCATTTATGAACTATCAATTGGAAAGAAAGCTCAAGGGCTCTTGCTGAGACAACTAGAGCCAAGCTACTATAAAAAAGTTATATTCAAAGTCATCACTGGTGCGTGAAAAATTTGGAGGAGGGTTTCTAGATACATGGCAATCCCAAAGTTTAATAGATATACCCCTCTCTAGCACTCTTCTTTATTACCCCTACAGGCTAATGACGACATGGCTAAAACATCGGAAAACACGGGGTTAGAACAGTGTGGGATTTTATTTGGGGGTGGAAGCAAATACCGTATTCTTGAGCCTACAGAGAGCTTTTGAAATTTCTAATAGTGATTATTTTAAATTTATTCAGGTTAATACTATTCTTAACTTTAAGACTCTAAGAATTACATTGGAAAAGATCCAATTTTTTGATAATATATGTAAGAATTCAACTAGAATTGGAACAATATATGGCTTGCTTCTGGAAAAAATTCAAGACGACCTAGAACATACAGAATCATCCTGGGCTGGTAAACTTGCTAATCCCAATGTGGACATTGACATGAGCCTATTTCTAACATCACTACTACTCTGATCTTCTAACTTAAAAGCCCAGCTTTATAAGACCATCTTTAATTTGTACTATACCCCTGCTAAGCGGTTTACATGGGGTAAAAGAATAAATGATTACTGCCACAGGTGTGGATTTGGGGCCAGCTACCCTGTCACATATGTTTTATGACTGTCTTAAATTAACATCACTTAAAAGGTTACTGCCAGGATTTTGGGAGGAGGTATTTGGGCATGTTGTGGCAAAATCACCTACTCTTCTTATTCGTGGCTATGATAGCACTCTGGGGTTAAGCTCGGAGGAGGAATCATGTCTTTTTGTGGGGACAGCAGTTTATAGAATATTACTGGAGGCTCACTGGAAGGATGTGGATCCCCCAAGCTTTCAAATGTGGTTAGCTAGGTTTTTGGGGGTGTATAATAAGGAAAAAGCCATCTCCTGTACCAGAGGGAGACACTCTAGAATGTGTGGTAGTAAGATATGGTTGCAAATTGCGGCCTGGAGTAGGGATGTAAGAAGGTCTGTCATATACCTACTTCTTTTCTATATACTGTGTTAAGTTAGCATGAGCTTATTAAATGTTTAAACGCCATTTTACCTTTCTGCTTTATTTTGCACATGACACATAATTGTTGTTTTAGCTTTCAACCCAGAAGAGCTTTGCGATTTACTTGAGAAATAATATGTTATTGCTCTGATATCAGTTTTGCTCGGTACACTGTCTGCACAGTCAGTGCTGAAGGCTGCAAGGATAACTTGACACAATGTTGTTGTGAGGTCTGATCTTCGCACCTCCATAGACATAACACACATGCTGCTGCCAAAATCGGGCTCTAGGCGGGTTTTATATTGTTGTGCTGAACACACACGTAACACACTGGATGGTGCTTCGCATGCAGAGAGCTGGTGGAAGATGATGTGATCCTCTGCCACTGAGATTTTGAGGTATGGGCCCTGCCTGCTAAAACCCAAATGAGACCTTCATAGATATAAAATACTTTGCTAAATAGGGATGGTGTGAATTAGGTATTGTTAATTCCTATTCATTTCAGCTTCTTAGTATGCTGTCACCGTTCGCCTTTTATGGACTAATAACTATGCTGATAAGTTTGTAGCTTATAATATGTTTGCTAGTATTATACAAGATACTGCGTTTGAGAACCATGCATTAGTAAATAAATATTTCAAACATGCACGTGTCCTCATTTACTCCATGTTCTGGTTTGCAATGATTATATAACGAAAGAGTGTTCATGTGTTCCACGATAGCTGAGGTAATCTAAGTTCATGTTCTGGTCTGTCTAAACATTGGGAGTTTGTTATGACCAATGAGACACTGTAGCTAGCTCGATAAGGGGATTTTGGGCACTGAGGTGAGTTTTGGGCCATCCTAATTCACCAAGATTCCAGGTCTCTATGCACAGTTCTGTAGGTGAACGGAATTCCCGCTACATGGCGCCCATACGTTGTTGACCTTACAGCATGACACTCGAGTAGTATATCATTCAAACCTTAACCCCTCCACTGCCGTTTCCGGAAAACGGTGGTGTCGGAAAAACCTACCTATTTTTGTAATAGGTCTTTCCAAGCTTGATTCTTACTAAAACGGTTTCCTTGAATTACTACCCAGTTGTGCTACAAAGTTTACTTTGTTTTTCTTATTTCTTGTGCAGTCATGGCTGCCGTGGACATTCCGCAGCATAGTCGCATTGCGGTGCGAGATCGTTTGTGGATGTACAGTGTGCCTTTGGAAGGCTTGGCTGTGATCATGGTGGTGAGTGCGGAACATGCTTATCCTTACGAACTGTTTTATTCGTGGGTGACATTTCCAGCGGTGGACGCTAATTCTGGTGTGTTCCACACGTACACTCCCACAGCTGTACCTAATGAGTATACTCTGTACAGGGCACAGGAAGTTCCTATAGACATTTGGCAGCATGGAGTTTGGTTTGGTGGCACCCTACCCCATTCTTTAACCGCTCCGAGGTTAGGTCCTTTGTCCATTCCAGGCGCTAGTTGGCCTGTTTTGGCTGGATTTACTCCTCATCCTCTACACGGCAATTGTAATGTGGCTGAACTCCGACGACTACATGTAGTCGTGATTGCCGTGATTAGAGCCTTAGTGCATTACATGGGCCGTAATCTTCAGGGTGGAGCCCCGGGGGGTGCGGCGCTTCCGGCCAGACAGGGTGGTTTGAAACTCAGTCCCGTCATGGTCAATAACGTCATGGGCAAGAAGCCCCAGGATAAGGATGATTTTCCTTTCTGGCTTGCAGAGAAATTTGACCAGCTGGAAGCTGTATTTCCTAATACGACTCCTTATGAAAAACACCGGATTCTTACGCTTAGTTTACCGAAAGATTTGGCCCCTGAACTCGTTGACTGTGAGACCTGGGGTAAGACTTTTGCAGCGCTCTATGCGAGGTGCAACGGCACCCCATCTATGCCCGTGCTGTCTTCGGTCCTTAAACGTGTTCAAGATGATCACGGACAGGAGTCTGTGGTTGAGTTGGATATGCGCCTGTGTGGCACCTTTGATGTGGTTTGCGACCTGATCCTTGCAAATGTCAAGGGGGATGCAGTGAATTTACAGGTTGCTAACGCGTTGGCGAGTTTGCAAAAACAACAGGTGATGGACCGAATGAGGATCAATGTCACACATTCAACCCAGTCAAAAGATCTGGGTCCTAATCCATCGTTTTTTTGCACTCCACACCACCCTGGGTTAGACAATGGCGATATGCAAATCAGCTCTGACCCTGTGCCCCATGGGAACAGTCCAGTCCGAACTACAAAAGCCATGTCCTTCCCAGAACGGAATCAAGCATCCGAGGACCGGACCGGTTTCGAGGTAACACCTCTCATCAGCCCGGCTAGCTTGACTCCAGTGGTGTGGAGTGCCTGGGACCCACGTCTGGGCATCCCCAGTACACTTATAGCGAGTTTGCAAAAACAACAGGTGATGGACCGAATGAGGATCAATGTCACACATTCAACCCAGTCAAAAGATCTGGGTCCTAATCCATCGTTTTTTTGCACTCCACACCACCCTGGGTTAGACAATGGCGATATGCAAATCAGCTCTGACCCTGTGCCCCATGGGAACAGTCCAGTCCGAACTACAAAAGCCATGTCCTTCCCAGAACGGAATCAAGCATCCGAGGACCGGACCGGTTTCGAGGTAACACCTCTCATCAGCCCGGCTAGCTTGACTCCAGTGGTGTGGAGTGCCTGGGACCCACGTCTGGGCATCCCCAGTACACTTATAGCGAGTTTGCAAAAACAACAGGTGATGGACCGAATGAGGATCAATGTCACACATTCAACCCAGTCAAAAGATCTGGGTCCTAATCCATCGTTTTTTTGCACTCCACACCACCCTGGGTTAGACAATGGCGATATGCAAATCAGCTCTGACCCTGTGCCCCATGGGAACAGTCCAGTCCGAACTACAAAACGCGTTGGCGGCACTTCCCGAGGCCAAGAAACCCTGACAGTTGGTGAAGATTATTGTGGCGGCTTATAAAACCGTGGGTCGCAATACCAAAGGGTCTTAAGCCTTTTTCTGTTAAGGAGAAAAAGCAGCCCCAGGGACAAACTTCGGAAACGGAAGTTCAGCCCAAGTCCAAGAAACATAATTGGCTTAAAAAGCAGAAACAGGGAAAGCAACAGCAACAACAACAAACCCAGATTATGGTGATTTATTTTGCTTTCAACATTTTGGTAACCATTTCCTGCATAAAACAAGTTCCAGAAGGGGTACTGTAAATTACACACAGTGGGAACATTGCCCAGCACCATTACAAGGCAGCTCCAGTACATTTTTGAAAAAGTACACTTATTTTACCGACTTTAATCAATCAAGTCCTGAGTCCTTTTATTTTAAGATGACACAAAAGTCCATGTCCAAAGTTAGACTTACCAATACTAAATTGTTGTATTCGAAGTCCTTTCTAGAGAGATTAGCTGCAGAGGGCTACGAGCTATGGAAGGAAACCATTGACCTTAAATCGGTTTGGAGTTCTAAAAGTTGACAGGTACGAGGCACTGAGGCTTTGCACCGTGCATGTCTCATCCCAAATCATATGTTGTTTTTAAATTCTACCATTTTTCAGGCAACATGCTTTGGATTGGCTACTTCAAAAAAATTAAATACCCCTTCTATTCCTGATTTTGAAGAATATTCCGGTTGGAATAATTTCACACAGTTTTCCATTCGAGAATTGCAGTCGTTACTGCGCAATTCATCCTTCAATGTATCCAGTTTGGATCCGAGGGGTTGGCTGATGTGGCACAGAAGCTCTGATTCTTGCCAACGTCGTTTTTTGGGTTTGGCTGAAGGTTTTACATAAGTCAGGCCTGATCCACGTTTTGATGCTGACCATACTGTCACCACTTACTCAGTTGGCAAATTATGTTAGAATTGGCTAGAACATTCTACATTAGCTGCTGTTGAATTACATCTATCCAAGCTGACTGATGATGTGGATTTAAATGGTTTCATAAAGGGCCCAGCTAATGGTAGATCTAAGAGATGGATTTATGCAATTTACAATGAAATCTGGAAAACTTCACAGGTAGAGGCTGCTAAGCGCCTAAGGGCAATAGATCAAGCTAATTTAGAAAAGGTGCTTGCAGTTGTCGATAAAAGTATGAACATGCTTTCTTCCCGCATTTATACGTTAATTAATATTGTATCTTCTGTTGTTGATATTGTACATGATGAGGTGTCTGTTTTGTACCATGGTCAAAATCAATTGCGTTCTATTATGCAATTTGCATGGACCCTGCAGACGCTTAAGGCTGGTCGTGTGCCTTCGAGTTACATGAACGTTTCCTCTCTTTTTGCCCCTTTTAATTTAACTGACAAACAACGCATGCTTTCAATGCGTGATGCTTCATTTTCCATGTTACATATTGAAAGGTTGGAATCCTTACCGTTCTCGGTGGCTGAAGCTACTGCTGCAATGTGGCTTATCCATGGATTAATCACATTGCCTTTTGCCTTGCACAAGTTTACTAATTCTATGCGTTACATAGCTATAGGGAGATATGAACCATTAGGGAACTCGTTCCTCCATGAGGCGTGGTCTCTTCCGTTCACTTATAGATGCTTGAAAGATGAGAAAGAAGTGTATCTTAATGGAGAGGAATGCACAGAGTCCCCTGACCATTCATTGATATGCAGGCACATCCAGTTACATGGTTCTTGTAATCAGGGCTGGCCTAATTTAGCCTGTTTTTTTAAAGGGAATCCAGTTCCTGCAATAGTTCCCACATTCACATTGCTGGCGAATGGTAGTTATTTACTGTTGAATAACGAGGAGTGTTGCGGTTTAATTAAAGGTGGCGCTTATGTGGTAACTGTATCAGAACGTGTCGTCTGTTGCAAAAACGTTCTGTATCCCCCTACGCATGGGAATTCAGCTGTATCCATCTGGCCGCGCATCCCAACCTTGAAAGCAGAGTTCAATGGTATGAGTAGAATAAGAGCCCTTTTGTCTCAAAAAGAAGTGGCCCTGAGTTCGGCCCGTGAAACATTCGTCCTTCACATAGCTAACACATGCACAGAGGTGCAGGCCCTTTTAAATACTGATTTACCGGTGGGACCTGCTTGCTTTGTGCACTGCGTGTTGTCTCAAAGGCAATTCAGAGGCACTACGGACCTACATCTACCCGGCATTTCTGTTTCCTGCATCTTTCCAGCCCCTGCTACTGTTCGCCGGGCCCTCTCCGCGGGTCCCGCTTCAGGGAGGAATCGAACGTGGGCTGTTGGCTCAACGGGCCAGCAAGAAGGGCAGGGACTCCATTGACCAGGAGTCCCTGCAAGGCCAATAGGACACACCTGGCCCGCTCTCCCCGGTAGCCACGCCCCCAACGAACCGGACCTGATTTCAGCAGTGTTCCTGAGTGTAACTGGTGGGACCTGCTTGCTTTGTGCACTGCGTGTTGTCTCAAAGGTAATTCAGAGGCACTTCGGACCTACATTTACCCGGCATTTCTGTTTCCTGCATCTTTCCAGCCCCTGCTACTGTTCGTCGGACCCGCTCCGCGGGTCCTGCTTCAGGGAGGAATCGAACGTGGGCTGTTGGCTCAACGGGGCTGCGAGCAAGAAGGGCAGGGACTCCATTGACCAGGAGTCCCTGCAAGGCCAATAGGACACACCTGGCCCGCTCTCCCCGGTAGCCACACCCCCAACGTACACGTTCTTAGACTGACACAGGCCCGCGCTCGCGGGACGCGTGCGGTACGAAGCGCGGAGCAAAGCCCGGGCAAAGGGCGGGCCGTTTGAGGCCGTTCGAGAGCGTGAGAGCCCGGACCGGGCCCTTGCTCTAAGCTCTGCACTGACGGACCATTACCGCAGGTACTTATCAAAATCACCGCTACGAAACAGATTACTCTTTCTGCCACCCACTAACTTTTAGTATATCTTACTCTCTGAAAATGAACACGAGGGGTAGCAAACTAAAAAAGCTAAAAAAAGCTGGGGTTGGAGAACAGCTTTTAGGACCAATGGATGACTTTATTACTAAAGCAAATACATTCATCGATCAAAGCATTAGCCTGATTGAGGGTAGAGTCTCTACCGATCTCGTTATTGGGTCTACTAGCGGTAGCAAGAACCCCAGAAACACAGAGTACTCTACCTCAATCTTCACTAGGCAACAATAGGCTCAGTCTTCCAAATGTCGTAGACCTTTCAGCCTCCCAACTCTCCGTAACAATTTCAGACTCTGAGTTAGAAAAAAACGCCCGAAATCTTCCCTGACCACACCCCTGAGGAAGTAAGGCAAGCAAGAGGGAGGAGGGAGGGAGCCATCAAGAAAAGGAAAGAGAAGGAAAAGGTAGACAAAAATGTAACCAAGGGTGTGGTTGAACAGACAGATTTAATCATAACTTCAAATCCTGCAGGTTCACCCCACCAAATAGCTGATGCCGGTAACCACCTTGTGACGATACATCATTCACCACAGAATATCCCAGACACCATCACCCCAGAATCTCCTGTCATTTTGATAGCCGGCAAAGAACAGGACACATCGGGGTTGGTAAACAAAATAGCTTCCCTACTAAATTCCTTTTTCCGTCCGATAGAAACCAGATTGCTTAACATCGAGACACAACTGACTAAACTTGCTGTTTACCCAAAGTCAAAAACCATCCAGGGTCCGCAAAAAACGGGGATAAACAACCCGGGCACATCACTTACACAAAAGAAAGCTACAACTTTAGTCTGCCTGTCCACCAAACAACAAATCGCAGCAAAGGCCCCCACAGCAGTAAAGGCTCCCACAGTACCGAAACCCCCCCCTAAAGTTCCAACTGCCACACCTCAGATTAACATGGCCCCAAAAACACCTACATTAAACACGCCAGTTGTAAAAACACCAGCCCCAAAAACTCCTGCCTCCAAAAAAACAAACCCTCCAGCAAATAAAGGAGGCATGAGAGGGACTATCGACAGCAGGTTCCCTCTAAACATGCCACCTGAGGCATGCCCATACGTGGTAGTGATGACTGGGGTACCAGAACTAACGGGGGAGGGGGCAGAACCGAATTGGTCTTTAAAAAATAAGGTTCAACATTGGTTGAACACAAACCGACCCATTCCCCCAAACTGGACAAGTAGGATAACATCAGTATGCAGGACCCCTTGGGTGGGACATAGGAAAAAAACTATACAGGGAGATTGTATTGTGATCACCTTTGAGGACCCAAGTGTAGTCGAGCATATTTGTTCTTGGGAACACCATAATATAAGTGGTGGGATTGACACAAAGTCTCTTTCCTTTTTCTATCCAAAAAGACACCATAATAACTATTTCCAAGAATTTGACAACACCTGGCGTAAAGCAGTCCCACAACCTTGGGAATTAGACTTTGCTGGGCCTAAAATGCCCCAACGATATAGTGATTACGACAATTCTTGGTGGTCAGCAGACCCAAATCACCAGTACTATGAGGGCCCGTGGCAGATCGTGGGACCACGGAATGGAGGCAGAGAATGGGAACACTGGGGCGGGTCTCGATATCGACCATACAGATCTACCTACAGGGATACTCCACACTGGGAAAACTGGCCGGGTATTCCGACTATGAATCGGTTCAGCAGCCTAGAAATGGTCGACTGACCATTAGTCGAAATCCCAATCCCCGTACAGACTGTGCCAGCCTCAGTCCCAGATCCTCCAGAGAATAAGACGGAAGGCCCACAAAAGAATACACTATGGCTCTCTGTCATCTTCTGGAACATTGCAGGCCTCCGACTGAAAATAGAGGACGGCTCTGCCGCCCACTTTCTTGAGGAAGGTAAGATAATATGTCTACAAGAGACATGGGCCACGAAGGCCCTACATCTTGTGGGCTATAAAACATACTTTTCCCCAGCCCTCCCAAGTAACGCAGGTAGACCCAGAGGGGGCCTGGTAACTTACATAGCTAATACAATAACAGATCTAAAAGTACTAGATGCAGAACCTCTCACAAACTTTCAACTGCTTTGTCTTATGGTAGGGAAAAAAGATACCATCATCTTAATACATTTTTATAATATTTAGAGGATGATCACTTTCTCAATACTCTTCTAACAATTCAAGAAAAAACTGTTCATTTTAGACAACTACATGAAAAAAAGGGTAATGTCCACATATTATGGGGAGGGAACTTTAACTTACACCCCTGCCCGTCATCGGGCAATCAGAGCTGTGGAATAGTGGATGAAGATGAGAATCCTCTCATACATTTCCCCCATTCACGAACAGGGTTAGCCATGAATAACCTCCTTTCAGACTTGGAACTAACAATAGTAAATCCAATAGATCCAACTAAGAATTCACTAGAACCCACATATAGAGGGAGGGGGCATGAGACCACTGTCGATTATATCATCCTGACAGATGGACTGAGACACTTAAGTAGGGATTTCAAACTCATGGAAAACACCTTAAGCGATAATTCCGCTCTCAGGCTGGACTTTCAGCTGAATCACTCAGTATCCCATATAACAACAATAGCAAATACTTTATCTCAAAATAGGCTTGAATTGGGCAAAAGAAATGGGTACACCATACAATGGGAAAAAGTGGATCCCAACAAATTGACTAGCACACTAGTAAAGACTGTATATATTAACATAATAAAATGTCTAGATCCATCGGTAGACGATGGTACAGTCCTGGAAAATTTTAAGCTAATACTACACCAAGTAAAAGTATTGCTGACCAGAACCCCTAAACAAAATAATTTAAGTTCAACAGGGTGGTTCAACCACGATTGTACCAAGGCGCAAACCAACCTAAGAAAGGCGCTTGGGCAACCAATTAGAGATCAGCAACAGATACAACACCTTAGGATAGAGTTCACCAAGGCCAGATAGATGAGGAAAAAAGAGTTGAAGTCAGCTTTATGGAACGATCTTCATAAAAGCGCACTCATGAAAAATAGTCAGTCTTTTTGGCGAATAGTGAAGTCCCCCCTGCTATCTGATTCCAACACACCCCAGATCGATGTCGCTATTGACGAGGATACCTGGGTAAATCATTTCTCCAAAATTTTCAAACTAACATCTCCAATAGAAGAATCCCATCATCTTCTTCCCCCTGTAGTGTTTCCAATATCAATAGAATTCGATTTACAAGACATCGAACAGGCACTGCAAATGAGTAAGGGCGGTAAAGCACCCGGACCCGATGGGGTCCCAGTAGATCTGTTTAAACACCTCCTGGAGCTTTGGGCCCCCATACTCACACGAGTATGTACTGCAGCTACAAAACTGGGACTGATGGAGTGATGGTCAAATTCCATCATGGTACCAATCTTCAAAAAAGGGGATCGCCAGGATGTAAAATGTTACCGTCCCATTTCACTCTTAGACTCTCTGGGCAAAGTAGTCGGCAGAGTAGTCTTAGAACAACTTCAGCAATGGGCAGACGATAAAAACATTCTATCGGACCTGCAATTTGGATTCAGGGAAGGCTTTGGAACTGTTGAACAGGCCCTCAACCTAAGCATGATTGTGTCCAAATATATCCACGCAAAGCCAAGGACAATGTACATGGTATACATGGATTTATCCTCCGCGTTTGACTGCGTATCTCACGCAAAGCTTTGGACCCTTCTAGGAACCATAGGGGTGGATCCCCCCCTTTTGGATTTCCTAAGAGAGCTATACGCCGAAGCCTCTGCAAGAGTGCGTTATGGAACAAAAGGAGAGCTCACCGCGCCATTCAGAGTAGAACGAGGAGTAAGGCAGGGATGTGTCCTAGCCCCCTTCCTCTTCTCCCTGTATACCAACGGATTGGAGGAAAAGATGCTGAGGGGGGGGCAGGACCTCCCCAGACTGAAACATCGCCTGATCCCTGCACTGCTCTATGCGGATGACGCAGTTATTTTAGCACGCACCCCAATTGAGCTCCAGAAATCCCTATCCAAGTATGCTGACTTCATGAGTGCCTTAGATCTACACATAAACGTAAAAAAAACATTTGTCATGGTAGCGGGCGGAGGCCGAAAAGCCACAAAGAATATCTATCTAAATGACCAAAAACTTGAGAGGACCCCCCAGTACCCCTATCTGGGCATTATGATCGATGAAAGATTAAACTGGAGGGCCGCCATCGAGGCCAGGAGACATTTGTTCAAAAGAGCAATTGTAGCGTTGATGAACTTCTCACAGCGACTCGGAAAGAGACCACCAGCTGAACTTCTAAAAATCTATACAGCAAAATGCCAAGCTATCGCTCTTTATGGGGCTGGGGTATGGGGACATACAGACACTGGCTCACTCCAAATAGCAGAGAACTCATTCATGAGATTCCTTCTATCCACCCCAAAATGCTCCTCTATCTTCGCTTGTCATGTGGAACTGGGAATCCCATACATAGAAGACTTGATAAAGGTTCAGCCACTGCTACTCTGGAGACGTATCTGGCTGTCGGACAAAAATTCACTGACCAAAGACATCTTACAGGATACCATGGCACTGGATCGCGCACACAAAATAGCATGGCTCACCTATGTCAGACACTTTTTTTCCGACTTGGGTCTAGAAAAGTACTATACCTCTCCAGAAAAACTAACTGAAATAACAAAGAAAGACCTAAAACAAATAGCACTGAGCCATCTAGAGTCTCTTAGGCTGACCCTGCTATCGACCAAACAATCTGTGCTTCATGCAAACATGATACAGCATACCCCGCAAATCCAGCTCTACCTCACATTAGAATTCACCACATACGACAAGATGCTCCTGACAAGGTTTAGACTGAATCTTTTTCACAGACTTGTGGCTTTTCCAGAAAAGAACACTAGGGATGCAAATTTGGCCCTCTGCCCATGTGACGATATGTCCCCTCAGTCATGTATTCACACAATACTGTTCTGTAAATATTTTCACACTCACAGAAAGATCTGGCTATTTCCGCTACTAAAACGCTGGGGTTTTAGACAGTGTCGGCCCGCCATGTTAGCCTTGCAGATGCTAGATTCTGAACGCACTTGCTATCACGTACTTAATTTTTTAAAGTGTATTATGAGGCATAGGAATAATCTTTAAAAATCTGATTGAAATGTATCGATTTATTCCTTTTTTTTTTTTTAAGAAAACACAGGACTTTGGTTATATTTATGTCCTAAAATTGATAATTTGTTTTTATCCCACATATGATTATGTATGTATTTTGTGATTACTTTGATGGTTTTGCATTGTTAAAAACCGAATAAAGGAATTTATATATACTGATTTACCGTTACATTTCAGCGAGCTGGTTCATCAAATCTTTAATGCCTCCTCCACTTCTGGCCTGGCTCACTTTTTTGAAATTAGTTAGCAGTGGTCTCGTGACTTCATTCGAGAAGATATTTGGAGTCATCCCTAGTTTTTTCCATTCTATATTTTCGAGTCTGTTTGGTGGCTTCCCGGTTTTACTAGCATTAACTGCAGGCGTTTTGGTGATATTTTGTTTTATTAAACATGGATGCCCGTCCTGCGCTAGAAGCCGCAGAGCCCCTCCTACTGCTGTTTCGCAACCGGATGCTTAATTACTATGAATGAATGAATGAATGAAAGGCAATTTATAGGGCGCAACTTAGCCCAAGGGCATCAAGGCGCCAGACAAAGCATGCATTAAATGACAGTCTCGGGTCACCGGGTCCATGGTTAGAGATAGACCTCTCGAAAAAGCAGGGTTTTCAACTCCTTTCGGAAGAGTAGAAAGGATGATTGCCCTACCAAAGCAGGGGGAAGGGAGTTCCAAAGTTTAGGAGCCACGATGGAAAAGGCTCTACCTCCCAATTTAGTCTTAGAAAATATGGGAATTAGGAGAAGATTTTTGGAGGAAGATCGAAGGGCTCTGCCTGGGAGATAAGGGACAAGAAGAGACCTGATACCTTCTGGTCCCGAACCATGGATAGCACCATGGGCGAGACAGAGAAGTTTGAAGGCAATCCTAGACTGGACAGGAAGCCAATGAAGGTCTTTCCTGGCTGTGGATGCAGATGAACGCCTGGGGAGATTTAGAACCAACCTAGCAGCAGCATTCTGAATCATCTGTAGGCGGTAAATTAGACTCTTATTTGTGCCTGCATACAATGCGTTACAATAGTCAAGCCTTGACAGGACCAAGGCCACAGTGGCCTGCTTCCTCGCCTCAGGAGAAAGATAAGATCCAATCTTCCTGAGGGTCCTGATGATACCGCAGCAGGTGGACACAGTCCTACTGACCTGAAGGTCGAAGGAGAGATTGGTATCAATCAGGACCCCCAGATTGCTAGCCGCGATGGAGGGAAGAGGGCAGTCCCCAAGAGACTCCGGCCACCAGTCCCTGGACCAGGTGTCATGGCCACCCCCGAAGATCAAAACCTCAGTTTTTTCTCCGTTGAGTTTGAGAAAGTTCTGGACCATCCAACGAGACACCGCCACCATACAGGATCTAAAGGTAAGGGCCACTACATTCGCTGGCTGTGTTAGGGAGACCATGATGTGGGTGTCATCAGCATACGATAACACTTCAAACTCAAAGGATCTCACTACCCTGGCAAGTGGGGCCACATAGATGTTAAACAAGATGGGACTGAAAGAAGATCCCTGAGGGACCCCACATTGCACAGGAGTGGCAGGAGACAAGAAGTCTCCCAATTTCACTCTCTGCTCCCTTTGATGGAGAAAGGAAGCTAGAAGACTGAGAGCGAGGCTACCCACACCTATGTCCCTGAGCCTAGAAACCAGGATGGAGGGAGATAGGGTATCGAAGGCAGCCGTCAGGTCGAGGAGGACCAGCAGAGTAACCTGGCCCCTGTCGACCTTCGAGCGGATGTTGTTAATCACCACAGAAAGGGCGGATTCAGTACTGTGGGATCGTCTAAAACCATGTTGGGAACTATCTAACAGGTTTGAGTCATTAAGAAAGGTGGTAAGATGGAAATTAAGATGAGACTCTAAAATCTTGGCATGGGCCGGAAGCAGGGAGATAGGTCGGAAGTTTTTCAAGACCACAGGATCCAGGGATGCTTTCTTCAAGAGGGGCTTAACCACTGCCTGTTTCCAAGGGAGGGGAAAAACCCCCTCGGTAATGGCAAGGTCAAGAACCTCTAGCAAAGGAGGAAGAATCGTCTCCCTACAGGTTTTCAAGACCTTCAGCGGGCAAGGGTCCAGTGGGGAACCGGATTTAATTCTGTCAAGAAGGCAACTTGTCTCTTCAAGGGTAAGAAGAGGGAAGGAAAGAAGTCCAGCTCCTGGATCTACGAGCTCATGAGCTGCAGTAGTCAAAGGGGGGGAGAGGGAGGGTCCAATTTCTGATTTAGGAGCTCCAAAGAGCTGTGGATGTCGACAATTTTGGTGTGAAAAAAGGAAGACATTTTATTACACAGCTCCTGAGACTCAACAAAGGTATCCACCGTCTGCGGAGCAGCAAGGGAATCAATAATCCTAAAGAGATCCCTAGATGAATTCAGTGAGGTGGTCAGATTAAGGAAATATGTCTTTTTTTCTTCAATGATGGCTAGTTTATATTCCCTTAAAAGGAGTTTATGTCGCAGTTTGTTTTCTGTAGAGTCTAAATGGGCGCGCCAGAGCCTTTCTTGTCTTCTGCAGCCCTGTCTCAACAATCTAAGTTTATCAGAGAACCAGGGAGCAGAGGGACTCTTTCTGGCAGAGTAGTGACGTTTGGTGGGAGCTATGATATCAAACGCCTCAGTGATGGTATTCAACAGCTCTGCTGCAGCTACATTAGTGGTCTTACTAAAAAGAGAGCTGAGGCTGTTCATAAAAGGGGCCAGGCCTTCATTATTAATGTCCCTTCGGTTGCGTCTGAGTTCCCATTTCTTGGGGTTCGGACAAAGAGAGGCGTTGGGATGAATTTTAAGCTCGATGGGGACAGCAAAATGATCTGACCATGCCAAGTGAATGGGTGGGCCAGTCATTAACCTGGGGTCATTAGAAAAGACTCCATCGAGAGTATGGCCTGCAAGATGAGTGGGGCTATCCACAAGTTGAGTGAGCCCGTAGGCCCGCAAGGTTTCGATAAAAGGAATGGGTGTCACTAGAGGTGGAATTCTCTAAATGAAAGTTAAAATCCCCGAGAAGAGTGAGGGTAGACCTATCAATAAGGGGTTCTAAAAGCTTCACCCTGGCACGCTGCCGCTTGCGACTTTAAGCACGGCATTTGGATTATCGTTTCGATTTTCCTATTTCCCATGTGTCCAGCCTGTGTTTCATTGCCTGAGCTGCGATTTCGAATGGGCCCTTGATTTGTGTCTCTGCTTTACATTGTCTCCTGACGTCGATTTTAATCATCTGATGAGCCCCGTTGTTGCTCACAAGTTGGTTTGTTCTGGCGGAAGGATTATGGCCTTGGCGGCGATGCATGGACTAATGGGTCATTGGGACATACTCGCAGTGGCGCATGAGTTCTTGACACAGAGCGTTCTTGATAACCCACCGAGTTGTCCTCTGATGATGCTAGAGGATCCAGTGCTAGAGGAGCACGTATGTTCTTTTCCGCTGCTTAATTAGATGGCTGAACTGTTTTCGGATGATGACAGTGATTTCATGTTGGAAGCTGTTGCTGCATATTTTGCATATACAGTCCTATCCTGAGATGCCTCGGAGACTTTTTAATTTTTAGGCACGTACCCGGTTATATTTTTTGAGGGTGCCTTTTTTATTACAATCAATTATTTTTATACGCCCCTGGCCTATTGACATTATATTTTAGGGCCTGGTGTTGGAGAGTTTGGACCATTTATTTTGGCCACTATAGGCCTTCATGTATGTCTTTTCAGATTAGCTTAGCTCTTTTATTATTGAACTTTGCTTTCATGTTATGCCCCTGTTCTGGTTTTACCTTGCCTTAGTGTTGTCCGTGCTCGGATCATTGGGGGAGTGTCATATAGCTACTTCTTTTCTATTTACTGGGTTAAGTTAGCATGAGCTTATTAAATGTTTAAACCCCATTTTACATTTCTGCTTTATTTTGCACACGACACATAATTTTTGTTTTAGCTTTCAACCCAGAAGAGCTTCGCGATTTACTTGAGAAATAATATGTTATTGCTCTGATATCAGTTTTGCACTGTCTGCACAGTGAGTGCTGAAGGCTGCAAGGATAACCTGACACAATGTTGTTGTGAGGTCTGATCTTCGCACCTCCATAGACATAACACACATGCTGCTGCCAAAATCGGGCTCTAGGCAGGTTTTATATTGTTGTGCTGAACACACACGTAACACACTTGATGGTGCTTTGCATGCAGAGAGCTGGTGGAAGATGATGTGATCCTCTGCCACTGAGATTTTGAGGTATGGGCCCGCCCTGCTAAAACCCAAATGAGACCTTCATAGATATAAAATACTATGCTAAATAGGGAGGGTGTGAATTAGGTATTGTTAATTCCTATTCATTTCAGCATCTTAGTATGCTGTCACCGTTCGCCTTTTATGGACTAATAACTATGCTGATAACTTTGTTGCTTATAATATGTTTGCTAGTATTATACAAGATATTGCGTTTGAGAACCATACATTAGTAAATAAGTATTTCAAACATGCACGTGTCCTCATTTACTCCATGTTCTGGTTTGCAATGATTATATAACGAAAGAGTGTTCATGTGTTCCAAGATACCTGAGGTAATCTAAGTTCATGTTCTGGTCTGTCTAAACATTGGGAGTTTGTTATGACCAATGAGACACTGTAGCTAGCTCGGTAAGGGGATTTTGGGTACTGAGGTGAGTTTTGGGCCATCCTAATTCACAGAGGTTCCAGGTCTCTATGCACAGTTCTGTAGGAGAACGGAATTCCTGCTACAGGTTATAGGAGAAAACTCTCACCCGCTATAATATGTGTATTTTTTTTTAATGTTTCTTATTGAATTATGTTTTTTTTTAAATACTGCCTTTGCTTTTTACTATAATTGTAGAATCCTTGAATCAGCGCCTTTTTGCTAGTTTTATTAATCATGAATGTATTTATTATTTATTTACTGACACGTATCTCTATTTTTCTATATGTAATAATTGGAGTTGTTTAAATAAATAAAAAATATTAATAATAATAATTAGGTGGGAGCACTTGAGTAGTCTATGTGTTCCAGAGCTGCACCAGCATCTTTTAGACAGCAAGCTGACTGACCCCATTGAGTTTGCAAAGGTAGTGGACCGCTGGACCAGCACCAGGGTCCACAGGGGGATTGTGGGTACCAGAGCCAAAGGTTGGCAAGGTCCCCAGCAGAAGACGGGGGGGCAAGGGTAACCAAAAGGAGTTCTCTCAAGGGCCCCAAAACAGTTCCCAGGGAAAGGAGTCCCAGCCCTCCAAGCCTAAACCAACCTGGTCCCCTAAGGGCAGGCGGGACAACAGGGGTCCCACTGCCTTTTTTTACTGCAATGAGGTGAAATCCCAAGCATCCACTGGTGCTCAGACACCGGTTTAGTGAGTGTGGCTTTGGGGGAGAAATTAATTTCCAGTGAAGGGGCGGGCCCAGCAGTAATGACCCTTGTCTCTTTAGGAGACCGAGAGATGGTCCAAGAAACCTACCTGCCTGAGAACACTACAAAGTACAGGCAGTGGGTGACCATCAATGGGAGGCGGATGGAGGATCTGAGAGACACAGAAACCAGTGTGACATCTGTAAGGTGTCATTGGGTTTCTGAAGACTAGGTCATTCCCAATGCACTTCACCCAATAGTTTCAGCTGACAACTCAGTGTGCCTTTGCAAAGTGGCGCAGGTTCCCTTTGAGTGGGGGGTTCTCAGGTCCCTTGAAGGTTGTTGTGAATCGATCCATGCCTGTAGACTGTCTTCTAGACAATGACCTGGAGAGTTCCCCATGAAAGGAGGTGGAACACCAGGCTCAATTGGAAATGTTGTATCTGCCTAAGTGGGTCTGTGTGACCACTTGGTCCATAGCAGCCAGTAGGGGTGATTCGGCAGACCTGGAGCCTGAAACAGTGGCCAAGGTGTCTGCCAGGAAGAGAAGAAACATGGGGAGTGGGAAACCAGCCCTATCCATTCCCACGGTCCAGAAAGGAGCAGAACCTGAGGGGGATGCCCTGGAGCCTACAGGGGAGCATGGGGCCGAACTGGGGGACCTGCCTGAGCTGACCCATTGGCAGCAAGACGGGGGCCCTTCTAGGGAGGAGTTCTGCAAGGTGCAGATGGAATGCCCTTCTCTCATTGGTGTGTGGCAACAGGCTGCAAACCAGGCAGCAGGTGGCAAGTCCAAGGATCATCTCATTTACTGGGAAGATGGGTTACTTTATAGTGAGCCTATGGTCACTAGGCTCGGTGCAGCCCATGTGCTGGTGATACCTGTGCGCTACAGGGCCTTCCTACTGGGTTTGGCTCATGACGTGCCTCTCACAGGACATCTGGGGCAGGACAAGACCTTCCAAAGGCTTGTCAGCCACTTTTACTGACCCCAGATGAAGAAGCATGTTGGTACATTTTGTAGGACTTGCCAGGCAAGTGGCAAGAGTGGAGGGAAGTCCAAGGCACCCCTCCAACCCTTTCCTGAGGTCAGCATTCCTTTCAAGTGTGTGGGTATCGACATGTGTGGGGTCATGGGACCCCAAGACAGCCTTAGGCAACAGGTTCATCCTGGTCTTGGTAGACCACGCCACTCGGTACCCAGAAGCTGTCCCTCTCCGGACTATCACAGCCCCCGTGGTGGGCTGTGCATTGAATGGGATCTTTTCCTGTGTGGGGTTCCCCAGAGAGGTGGTCTCCGAACGGGGAACCAACTTTATCTCTAGGTACATGAAGTCTTTGTGGGAGGACTGTGGGGTAACTTACAAGTTCACCATTCCTTACCATCCTCAAGGAAATGGGTCGGTTGAGAGATTCAACCGAACTCTAAAAGGTTTGATAATGGGCCTTGCAGAGCCAATGAGACAGAAGTGGAGCGTCTGCCACCTGCTGCAAACCAGGCAGCAGGTGGCAAGTCCAAGGATCATCTCATTTACTGGGAAGATGGGTTACTTTATAGTGAGCCTATGGTCACTGGGCTCAGTGCAGCCCATGTTCTGGTGATACCCGTGCGCTACAGGGCCTTCCTACTGGGTTTGGCTCATGACGTGCCTCTCACAGGACATCTGGGACAAGACCTTCCAAACGCTTGTCACCCACTTTTACTGACCCCAGATGAAGAAGCATGTTGGTACATTTTGTAGGACTTGCCAGACTTGCCAGGCAAGTGGCAAGAGTGGAGGGAAGTGCAAGGCACCCCTCCAACCCTTTCCTGAGGTCAGCATTCCTTTCAAGTGTGTGGGCATCGACATTGTGGGGTCATGGGACCCCAAGACAGCCTTAGGCAACAGGTTCATCCTGGTCTTGGTAGACCACGCCACTCGGTACCCAGAAGCTGTCCCTCTCCGGACAATCACAGCCCCCGTGGTGGGCCGTGCATTGAATGGGATCTTTTCCTGTTTGGGGTTCCCCAGAGAGGTGGTCTCTTAACGGGGAACCAACTTTATCTCTAGGTACATGAAGTCTTTGTGGGAGGACTGTGGGGTAACTTACAAGTTCACCATTCCTTACCATCCTCGAGGAAATGTGTCGGTTGAGAGATTCAACTGAAATCTAAAAGGTATGATAATGGGCCTTGCAGAGCCCATGAGACAGAAGTGGGGCGTCTTTTTACCATGCCTGTTCCTCGCCTACAAAAAGGTGCCCCAGAAGTCCTTAGGGTTCAGTCCCTTTGAACTCTTGTTCGGCCACCCTGTGAGAGGGCCTCTCAGTCTAGCGAAGTGAGGGTTGGGAGAAAACCCCTGGTAAGACCCCCACGATGTGTTCAACTAAATGCTGGCCTTCCGCAACCCGACACACTGCTTCAGGAAACTTGCTCAGGTGAACCTGGAATTTAGCCAGGAAGAAATGAAAAGATGGTACGACCAGAATGCCAATCTGGTTGAATTTCAACCTGGGCAGAAGGTGTGGGTGATGGCACCAGTGGAGCCTTGTGCGCTCCAAGTCAAGTGGACTGGGCCATATGAGGTGGTGGAGCGCAAGAGCGATGTAACCTATCTGGTTGACTTGCAGGCTCCCAGGAACTCTTTGAGGGTCCTACATGTGAACCGCCTCAAACCCCACTTTCAGAGGTCTGATGTGACGATGCTCGTTGCTACAGATGCTGGGATGGAAGAAGATAGTGAACCTCATCCTGACCTCTTGTAAGCCAAGGAGCAAGATGGGTCAGTGGATGGAGTGGGCCTCTCACCCACCATGACCCCAGAACAGCAGAGGGACTGTCGCCAGGTTTTGGGTCAGTTAGCTTCCCTGTTCTCCCTAACCCCAGTGGAGAACCGCAGCCTTAACGCCCGGCGGCGCAGGGTACGCCTGAAATCCCTGAGATTCACCTGCCTTGTCAAAAACAGAGACACAGACTCTTCATCTAGCGTAGAAGATGGTATTTATTAGCTGCAGCTAGTACAGTGGTCTTAGAAGTGGTCAGTACAACGAGGTTCAAAAGAGACTGCCACTTAACTCCGTGGCGCACAGGTTTATATATGATACAATACAATGCACAATGCAATCACACAAGAGCATGAGCTATAGGCAAATGTTGAAGACAATGTTTTAAGACTAAGGTAACTCAAATTCCCGGTTCTGTTTGTCACTCGACCCCTTAAGTAAATCACAAATGAATCCACACAATTCGATTTTACAAGTAGAGAAAACACAGCTGCGTGTTGTAGAAGGGCAGTCGTGAAACAGGAGAATGCATGAGACATGTAACGAAGGAAAGCAGATAAGATAACTAAAAGGAAACAATGGTGTGAACCAACATGTAGCCCGATGGGGATTAATCAGCTCAGACAGGAATTAGTGTACTCGGCCAGACCCTGACACTCGTTAGTAAATATAAGCAAAGAAGCCACCTGACACGGAAAGGCAGAAATGACAAAAACATTGGTTCGCCGAGCTGCCTGAGTGAGGGCAACATAAAATGGCGGCAATCACAAAATGGAGGCTGAGCACGAAAAAATTCGTAATTTTTAGAGCCTCAGGCCCTCCTTTTGCCATTACTCAGGCAAAAACAAACCAACTCATGTTAATCTGAGTCAGAGTCAACACTGATGTTCATAAGATCTTCAAGCTGTTGTTGTACCATCATTTTAATATTCTCTGTCTTCTGAATAGCGGATTGTGGAACACATAAAGTAGCCAATAGGCCACAGACTGCAGGACCACATTGGACGCATAGGCAACAGGAGAATATGATGGCCAAGATTGCTCCAAGGAACATTAAGATCTTCCATCCCCAAGTTGACAATATTCCCCAAAACCATCCCATAAAAGACCAATCTCCTTCGTCCTGATGGATTGACTAGGAGATCGTGTGCAATTTGGAAATGGCTTGGTATACTGCCGGGCGTCATCTGGAATATAAATGCAGCAACTAGATCTGATAAATATACAGACACCTCCTCGGTTTGGTAAGATCACATCTAACGCAATTCTATTTTGTAACGTCATAAGACGGTCAGCCTGAAGCTCTGCTGTAATGTTACCTATCGCACCTGCAGTAACATTAATAGTGGTCTCAACCACTCAAACCAGTTGCCTGATGTGTCTGCTGTTGACCATCAGGCCCCAAAAGGGAAGGAATCCCTTAAGAAAATCTCCTCCCTCTTGTTCTGTCGTGTCTTTGGCATCAAATACACCTCTGATATGTCTAACTCTGTGATGGTCTGACGAAGCCGTATATGTAGGGGGAAGGAGGAAAGCTATGTAACAGGTTCCAGAAAAGTTGGAAGGTAGCCAAGTATAAGCTCGGTCTTTACAGACAAAATATGTTCCTTGAGACGGAACTAACTGCGGAAATCAAGGGACGAAAAAATATATGTATACGAACATTTCTGATTGACGTCAACATTCATGCTGTTGACTTGGAGACAAAAATTACCTTGAATTACCTTGATGGGGCACAGTCCACACTGGAGAAGACTCACCCTTTCTAACTTTGTCACCAAGAATAGAGACATAGTGGGTAACATTCCATCCATCATAAGCTCTCTTCTCATCTAATGGAATCTTACTCTTTTCTATAATCTTGGCCATTACCGCTATACCTTTAATCAAGGAGCTGTGACTAAAATCTAGTCCATTCCCAGAAGTTCTCACAGGGATTCTAAGTCTGTTGTGGCATGTGGCTGAAAACACTGTCAAATAGGCCCAAGCTGAACCTTCGTATGAGAAAGGGAGAGCCAAATATGGCATTCCCTTTTGTGTATTGTGTGGCATGAGTCCGCACACCCAACAATCAGTCATATTAATGGCCAACTGATGTTGGTGCAACAACTGGATATTCATATACTCGGCTCTCCTTATCTGTTCATGATGGGGTAGAGTATGCATTTTGTGTGAAAAGACAGAAAGACGAGAAGACAAAGAAGTCGTAGAATTAGCAACATTTCTTGATTGCAACACATGTATAATCCATCCTGTGCAAGCTAATAAAATACACAAAAACATAAGAACACACAAAGTTACGCCAAATCAACTACGCAATAATTTACAATATTTTGATCTCATTTCCTGCTTCCTATTTTCCCTACCTATGAGTGCTGTACCATCCATCTTTATCTAAAAAAAAGGTCGCTCACGGCACTCTTCCTTAATCACTCAGCTAGCCACTTCTGTATATCCTGAGGCACTAGCCACTTACTGAAAGAACAAAAATCAGGTTACAGTCTGAGTCTCCTACCGTTACCCTGCGACGGAGACAGATGGCACATCTAATACTAATATTACACAAAAAGGGAAGCAAAAAGGGATCCAAAAGAAATGTCTTTAAGTAAAAAAGTTGTTCAGAAAGTTCAGTTCTCTTTATTTGCTCTTGATCTTAAATTGTAACGTGTTTTGCTCGGCACAGTCTGGTTCGTGAATAAAGCTTCTTGATTGGTAGTGTCTATTTGACGATGCACAGGCACAGCGGCTTGAAGAATATCATCATCTGCTTTTTCAGACTGAGTCCCATAAATTTGAGCATCACTGAAAGGAACAAAACAAGGAACCGCTGCAGTGTCCGATTCCCTTACACCACTGCGAATCCACTGGTCAAAGGGTAATGGTAGTGGCACCTTTTTACAGTGCACTCCATGTACCCAGTTACGCTTGCCGACCACTTTCACCGCCGTGCGGGTAACGAGCAAAACTTGCGTGGGCGTAGACCAGCAAGGCTCAACATTTTTAGTCTGTTGAAAGTTCTTCACACAGACCCAGTCACCGGGCAAGATGGTGTGACCTGGATCTGTGGAGGCCTCCGGCAAAACACTTTGTACCTGTTGGCGAATAACACTTAGTAGTCAAATCATGCAAATAATCAATTAACAAAGGATACGTTATGTCTGAGTATCTTTTGGGGCGGGGGATGCCCCAAACATTAGTTGGGCGTCCAAATACCACTTCATGTGGGCTAAGTCCCATACGAGAGTGCACAGTAGTTCTGGTTGACAAAAGAGCTAGGGGCAACGCATCAGGCCAAGCAAGACCTGTACTGGCTTGAATCTTGGCCAGTTTAAGCTTGAGTGTTCCATTGTAACACTCAACCAAACCCGCTGACTGTGAATGGTTTGCCGCATGAAATTTTTGTCTAATACCAAGACCAGAACATACTTTCTGCATAATCTGGCCCACAAATTCACTTCCATTGTCACTCCAGACAATGCGAGGCAAACTAAATCTGGGGAAGAACTACTTAATCAACACTTTAGCAGTCGACAAAGCAGTGTTATCCTTCAAGGGGTAGGCCTCTATCCAACCGGAAAAGGCACATACCACCACCAGAACATACTTGAGGTTGTTGCAGCGATCCATGTGAATGTAATCAATCTGCAGCACTTCAGAAGGGTATGACGGGGGAGCAAAATGACCTGCCGGATTTGGGGTACCCTTTCCTGGGTTATGCATTAGACAAACAATACAATGCTTAACCACATTCTCTGCACCTTTCGGGATTCCTTCATTCTGCCATAACGGAGCCATGAGCTTGCATATGTCTTTTGCACTAATGTGAGCTGGACCATGAGCCATAGTCACGGCCGGCAACACATAAGCGTCTGGTAACAACCATTGCTGTTGTTCCGACAACTCTGTCCAACAACCCATCGAATCTAACATTCCCGTACTTTCTTTCCACGTACTCAATTCCTTTTCAGTAGCCTCTCCCTGAATCGTTTTCACAGTCTCAATCGTGTCTTCACTCATTCCAATTTCCCTCACCCAGTTTGCAGGTCCTGCCACATACATTCGACTAGTGGTGTTTCTAGCTGTAGTTTTCACTACCTCGTCTGCATACGCATTTCCACGACCCACATCATCTATAACTTTCTTGTGTGCGCTGCACTTTATGATTGCTATTTTTGCAGGTAAGGTGAGTGACTCAAGAAGATCTGTCACTAATTGACCATGCTGAATCTTTGCCCCATGGGAGGTAAAGAATCCTCTCTCCCTCTACAACTTTCCAAAACTATGCGCAACCCCGAAAGCGTACTGACTATCTGTGTACACATTCACTCTCTTTCCCTTTGACAGCACACACCCTCTAGTCAAGGCTATCAACTCAGCCGCTTGGGCTGAATTATGTCCAATACGTGCCGTCTCAACAATTGTGCATAAGGTGGTACGGCATAGGCAGAAGTAGTTTCTCCATTTGAAAGCTTAAAACAAGAACCGTCCACCCATAGGATCCCGTCCGGGTCCTTGAGCGAAGTGTCCTTTAAATCAATCCTACCCTTCGTTTCTTCTTCTGTTCGGAGAAAACAATCATGCTTTTCCTGATCGTCTTTCTCATCTGGGAGCGGCAACAGTGTAGCTGGATTTAACGTGTTACATCTTTTGATATGTACATGGCTCGCTAACAATGTCAGCTCGTAACCAGACAAACGAGCACTCGTGAGATGCTGCGTCTTGGTTCTGTTCAGCAAGGTATCCACTGCATGTGGAACCATAACAATGAGTGTATTATCCAACACTAATCCGGCAGACTGTCTTATAGAAATTGCGGCAGCTGCTGTAGCTCTGAGACAACTGCGCAAAGCTTTAGCTACTGGGTCTAATGTAGCGGAGAAATAGGCACATGGCCTCTGCTTATCTCCGAATTGCTGTGTCAAAACCGACAACACGCAACCTTCTCTCTCATGAACGTACAATGTAAAGGACTTACTATAATCTGGGGTACCCAACACTGGAGCAGAACACAGGGCAGTGCGTAAGTCAACAAAACTTTTCTGACATTCATCCGTCTAAAAGAGCGGATGGGGCGTATCTTTCAACGTTAGTGCCACCAATGGTTTCGCCAAAAGTGAAAAATTGGGAATCCATTGTCTACAGTGGGAAGTGATACCCAAAAAGGCACGCACTTCTCTCTGTGTGATAGGTACCAACATCTGTGAAATAGCATGAATACGTTCTGGAGTTAGTCGCCTTCCCTCCTTCGATAAGAGATGACCTAAATAGGTCACCTCTTGTCGGACATACTGCAACTTGGAGGGCGATACTTTATGATTTAAAGTAGCCAAATGATGCAACAACGCAACAGTCACACTTCTACACACATCTTCCGTATCAGCAGCCACCAGCAAATCATCCACATACTGAACAAGCATAGCGCCTGGAAGCAAAGAAAAAGTATGTAGTTGACATTTAAGAGCTTTGCTATAGATGGAGGGACTTTAGGAGCTCTTTTAAATCGAAAACTTCGGCCACCCAGAGACAAACCAAAGATATCCCTACTTTCTTCAGCAATAGGAATACTAAAGAAAGCGTTCTTAAGGTCTATCACCGAAAACCAAGCTGCCGAAGCAGGAATCATTGTCAATAAAGCTGTAATATCCGGAACAACAGGGAACTATGGTACCACTATTTTATTGACTTCCCTCAGGTCAATAACAAATCGATAGACAGGAGGCTGTGAAGAATCCGTCCTCTTAAGGATCGAAATAACAGGGCTGTTACAGACATTGCCTCTCGTCTCTTCGACCACACCTTTCTGAATAAAATCATCAACAATAGCCAATAGCGCTCTTTCTCCTTCACTAGAAATACGATATTGGGGAATGCGTGGCATTCTAACGTTATCTTTAACTCTGACAACATATGGTGGAATCGCAAGACGACCCACGTCATTTGGGCCCGTGGCCAAAAGGCTTTCTGGGAGAGAAAGCAACTCAGGTGGAAACTGGTCTCAAGACAAACATGTAGGGGACATCAATCTCTTTCCCAAAGTAAGATGCACACCAGAAGGGGAACAATACAATGTTGCATGCAGTCTTTTCAACAAATCCAGACCAAGCAAATTCTCACCACAACTAGTAGTCAGGATAAGTGAAGCTTACAAATCATAAGGACCTATCGAGACAGGCAAGGGGCAAGAAACCGGATTACGGACTGGGGCGTCAGAAAATCCCACAGCGGTATTCATTAAGCCAGACAAAGGTGCCCCAGGGAGTTTAGAATGAATGATAGAAATTCTCATCGCATCAGTATCCAAAAGAAACGGTTCTGAAACACCCATAGTATTGACAGTGACATATGGCTCATTTTGATCTACTGGAATCGACACAACTCCCTTACTTTGTCCATGGCTGTCCTATTCAATCTGAAAATCGTCAGCCCTATCTTCAACGTGATAATCATCATTGCAATATTGTGTGGACGGAACTGCCTGTTGGTCAAAGTAATTCAAGGTAGAGGGAGGAAAAGAACGCTGCTCCTGAGAGGACGCACCTCGTCCTCTACCTCTAGATCCTGTCTGAAAATTACCATGACCTCGGGGAGCGGACATCCCATTATTACGCTGTAATAAAACCGGGCAATTATTCTTGAAATGTCCTTCTTGCCTACAATATGCACATTGATTAGGACCTAACAAAGGTCGCGGCGTAAAATACTCGGGCTTCTGCAACAATCTCTGAAACTGTGGAGTCTGGGAATTTTGCTGGTGCTGATTCGAGCGAGGCGGATACGCCTGCTGTAAGAGAACCTTTGTTTCCAAATCTCTGTTTTTCTTTTCCTGTTTCTCCTTCTCCTCCTCATCCCTATTCTCATAATACTGTGCAGTAGCCAATATTTTAGCAGGAGAAGAGACAGCCCATGCACTTTCGGAACTCTTTAATTTGTTCGATAACTCGGGTAGCAAATTATCTACGAACTTGTTCACAAACAATCGCTGACCCCCTTCTACACTCAAATCCTGAACACTGTGGTCAATAAATGTCTCTTCAAAGCGGGTGAAGAAGAACCATGGGCGAATTTTGCGAATCTGGCGTTCACGAATTTGCGTATTTGCGAACTCGCAATCCGCAAAATCCGAGAATTCTCGCGAATTTGCAGATTTTTTTTGTGTTCGCAAGGGTTTCTGCCAGTTCGCGAGGGTTTGGTACCAGTTTGCAATTGCGAACTTACTTGTCGGCTCGCAACGGTCGCGACTATGTTGTTTCTACGTCCGGTTCATCATCACAGGTTCCCAGCACCCTCTTTTTAACCACTGCCACCCTCTGTTTCACCCGTGCCACCCTCTGGTACATCAATGCCACCCTCTGGTTCATCATCACTGTAGATTATGGGGGGGAAAAGCAAGCACACCTGCCCTGCTTCAACTGACATGAATGAATTTGGGGTTGGTTTATTAATGTGTCACTGTTTTAAAATTCCAGTCTGGCACCTGCTTCCTTATCTGTAATTTGCTTTCTGTTGCAGTGCAACTTTTTTTTCCAGGACCTTTGTGGCCTACTTGTAGCTATTCTATGAGCCTGCTGTGAGGGTCAGAGCAGGGTCATACAATTGTTGCAACTAGCAACTGAACTCTGGAGGGGCCCCAGTCAGGAAGCACTACAGGGAATGGTTACTATTACTAATGATGAGTTTGAACTTTTGCACCTGCTGAGTGCTTTCATTTTTGAAAATTCGTTTTTCTGCAGAGCAGCAACTGTAATGCCCCAAACAAACATAGGCAACTGAACTCTGGAAGGGGCCCTCAGGAAGTACTACAGGGAATGGTTACTAATGATGAGTACACTTTTGCACCTGCTGAGTGCTTTCTGCAGAACAGCAACTGTCATGCCCCAAACAAACTTACTTATGAAAGTTGATTTCTAATCCAAAAGTGATCCAAAGAGAGTCAAAAGGCCTCAAATTCCAAAAAGTGCAGGCAAATGTCAACCTGAGGAGTTATTCTGATAAAAATCATCATTTTCAGAAGGTCTATGCTGCTTGCTAGTGGATTTCTTGTGCAGAATTGCAAATTTTGTAATTTCGCGAGCGTGAGATTGTTGCTGCCCGCCGCACCTACATGTTCGCAATTGCGAACTCTCGCGATGCGTCGCCAAACTCCCGCGGGATCCCGCAGCAAGATCCAAAATGGCGCAGCACTCGCCAAAATATCGAGAAAAACAACTTGGCAAACGCTGAATGACGGTAAGTGAATGCCGCACGACGCAAAATTGTATCACCAAGAAAAAAAATCCGCTGTGTGCGAATTTGCGGATTTTGCAGGAAATTCGTGAATCTCGCGGATCGCGAATTTACAAAAAATCTGCAAAATTCGCGAGCGGAGCGGATTTTCCGCCCATGCTTAGTGAAGAAATCCGAAACACTTTCATCTTTCTTCTGCTTACATGCGGCCATGCAGGCATCATTGTCTTCATCAATTCAATTATTCTACCTGGAAGAGCAGTGATCAAATCCTCGGGTTTCGCACCACCCACCTGATTCGCATCCGTAGCTCTGATAGCAGCCCAATCACCGCCTAATTCAGCCACATTTTTTTCCCTACGAATCCATGCCCATATACCTTGCGGAACAACATTTCCGAATAGCATATCAATGTCGGCCAAATTCATAATACAGGCGTCAACTGTTTGGGACAATTCTTTGTAATATCCAGCAGGATTTCTACGAGGGTTTGGAAGAGTTTGCTTAAGGGCCAACACTTCAGACCTTTTCCAGGGTTCGTGGACCCATATACGCTGGAAATGAGCAGGGACTTGAGGTGGACCAATCACTTCTTCTCTCCATACAGGAGGAACTTCACGCAATGGATAATTCTCACTAGCATGTTTATTAGCAGGATCAACCTCGGAAAAGGACAGGGACAAAAACATTGTTCGAAACGCAATGAGTCTATTCACTGCCTCTTCAACTCAATGTCCTACAATAAAACCTTTATCAAAATCAGCTTGTAATTTCAGTAGTTCCGAAGGAACTGTATCTGACTCCATATCTTCCCAACCTCTAATAAGGGTTTGACACATAACATTGAAAACATATCTCTGCGTGGGCTCTCCCCATTGATAGAAGCATCTCATGATATCTCCACTACTATATTGCAGTCCATGCTCAATCCATTTATGAGCGAGAGAACCCAAAACTACTTTCTCGTTCGCAAGGGGAAGTTGACACCAAGATTGTCGTTTAGAAAAAGCTGGGGACAGATTTAAAGACCTAACAAAAGGAGAAAAGAAACTCAAAACAGCGTCTGCTATCCTCCTCTGTGAAGTAGGAGAATCCCTTGTGAGGATAGGAAGCATTTCAGATGTAGAAGGCAACGGAGACTGAAACGTAGCAGACTAAAGAGTAGGAGCGGGAGAAGGTGGGGGCTGAATTACAGACTGTGAGGATGGAGCAGAAGCAGGCAAAGCAGCACTAAGAGGCTGAGCCGGTTGTTGGACAATCGGCACTTGAGCGACCACTTGTTGGGCAACAGGAGGGGGTAACAGAGGCGCATTAGCATTCGGGACATAGGGCGGAGGTGAATTCAATAAACAAGACATTAGGGAGTCTTCTTCTAAACCTTATTTTTATCTGAAGAGGAAGTAGGCAACATCGGATAGCATCTATCTAACGACATACCATGTTGTCTCTCTAATACCTCCTTCGTACCATCTACTTCGTTGTCTTTAAACTGTTGGGCAGCCTGTAAAATCAACAAGTCTTGTGCTTTCTTATCCTTTTTCGCTTGTTTTATTTCTTTCTGTTTGGCATCTTTACGCCAAAGGCGAAAGGAGTCAAACATAGCCGGCCGGGCTTTTCTCCTAAACAGAATTGATTCCAAATTATCTAGTATAGCGGGGTCAAAGCTACCATTCTGGGGCCAAACCTCCACTATTTTTCGTATATCGGACCCATGTCCCGTTAAAGGTAATGGGACCAACACCGTGTTTCGAATAGAGCTCATAAGTGGGAGTTCCAACTGGAGGGATCGGGCATGATTCCTCCAACTGGGAATCCCTTGTACAACCCAAACAACAAAATCTTTTAAACTTACTCAGCCCAGGCATCGTCACTTCTCTAGACTGATCACAAACAACAAGGGGTATAGATCAGTGAAACAGTACAATCGTACTTACCCCTTGGCTTCAGCTATTGCAATACCTGAATAAAAACCAAAAAATAAGACAAAACAAAGTTCTGTGGGAGCGACCCACCAAATACCTAACTAAGGATCGTTCTACACCAGCGAAGGTCCATCTCTTGTCTCGCTTTACCAAACGTCATCAGAAAGGTCCAAGGCAGGGGGACAGTCAGGGCAGCAGTCGTCAGCAGCCGTCGGAGAGGAGTAGCCGCGCTGTCAAAGACCTTCGGTCCACTTCCAACATACAGGGGTCGATCACGGTGGTGTGCTTCCTCCGGAATTTTCTTGCGGGGCTCCTCACGACCCTCGGGCTCAACCGCTACAGCTGAAGTCACCCCACGTTGAGCGCCAGTTGGAGAACCGCAGCCTTAAGGCCCAGCGGCGCAGGGTACGCCTGAAATCCCTGGGATTCCCCTGCCTTGTCAAAAACAGAGATACAGACTCTTCATCTAGCGTAGAAGATGGTATTTATTAGGTGCAGCTAGTACAGTGGTCTTAGAAGTCGTCAGTACAACGAGGTTCAAAAGAGACTGCCACTTAACTCCGTGGCACACAGGTTTATATATGATACAATACAATGCAAAATGCAATCACACAAGAGCATGAACTATAGGCAAATGTTATAGACAATGTTTTAAGACTAAGGTAACTCAAATTCCCGGTTCTGTTTGTCACTCGACCCCTTAAGTAAATCACAAATGAATCCACACAATTCGATTTTGCAAGTAGAGAAAACACAGCTGGGTGTTGTAGAAGGACAGTCGTGAAACAGGAGAATGATTGAGACATGTAAAGAAGGACAGCAGATAAGATAACTAAAAGGAAACAATGGTGTGAACCACATGTAGCCGGGACGGGGATTAATCAGCTCAGACAGGAATTAGTGTACTCGGCCAGACCCTGACACTCGTTAGTAAACATAAGCAAAGAAGCCACCTGACACGGAAAGGCAGAAACGACAAAAACATCGTGTTCGCCGAGCTGCCTGAGTGAGGGCAACATAAAATGGCGGAAATCACAAAATGGAGGCAGAGCACGAACGAATTCGTAATTTTTAGAACTTCACCAGGAGTCACCAATTGGTGCGTCCATGATGTGGACACTTGAGCTAGTCTACCTGTGAAGCAGAAATTCTACAGGGTAGCTGACAAGGTCAGGGCCAGCATCAAGGAATAGGTTTCCCAGTGGTTTTAGTACTAAAAGCTGCTTTGGGATAAAAGTGACGCAACTGTGAATTATTTTGGTGCAAACCCTTGAATTCTTTTTCTGGACTGTTCCCAAGAGGCACAGGGTCAAGACTGATTGGCATATGGCCATATCTGAACTGGGGTGGCTTGGTGAGAAAAATAGTAATGGGTTAAACTGAGATATGTGACTGGGTATGAATGTTTTGCCATTGTGCAACATTCCGTCCATCTTCTTGTGTGTTTTGCTGTTCACCCAATGTGGGAAGGGTATGCCCAGACGTGTGTCCTGTGCTCACTAAGCCACTGGAGTCAAGCTATCCTGGCTGAAGAAGGCTGATAGCCAGAAACCGGTCCTCGGATGCTTGATTCCGGTCCAGGAAAGACATGGCTTGGCAGTTCGGTCTGGGCTGTTCCCATGAGGTACAGGGTCAAGACTGATTTGCATATGTCCATGTCTGAACTGGGGTGGCTTGGTGAGCAAAATAACAATGCTGTGACTGGGGGTGAATGTTTTGCCATTGTGCAACATTCCGTCCATCATATTGTGTGTTTTGCTGTTCACCCTATGTGGGAAGGGTATGCCCAGACGTGGGTCCCATGCTCACTAAGCCACTGGAGTCAAGCTATCCTGGCTGAAGACGGCTGATAGCCAGAAACCGGTCCTAGTATGCCTGATTCCGGTCCAGGAAAGACATGGCTTGGCAGTTCGGTCTGGACTGTTCCCATGAGGTACAGGGTCAAGACTGATTTGCATTTGGCCATGTCTGAGCTGGGGTGGCTTGGTGAGCAAAATAACAATGAATTAAACCCAGATCTGTGACTGGGGTGAATGTTTTGCCATTGTGCAACATTCCGTCCATCATCTTGTGTGTTTTGCTGTTCACCCTATGTGGGAAGGGTATGCCCAGACGTGGGTCCCATGCTCACTAAGCCACTGGAGTCAAGCTATCCTGGCTGAAGATGGCTGATAGATAGAAACCGGACCTAGGATGCTTGATTCCGGTCCAGGAAAGACATGGCTTGGCAGTTCGGTCTGGACTGCTGCCATGAGGCACAGGGTCAAGACTGATTTTCATATGGCCATGTCTGAACTGGGGTGGCTTGGTGAGCAAAATAACGATGGATTAAACCCAGATCTGTGACTGGGGGTGAATGTTTTGCCATTGTGCAACATTCCATCCATCATCTTGTGTGTTTTGCTGTTCACCCTATGTGGGAAGGGTATGCCCAGACGTGGGTTCCGTGCTCACTAAGCCACTGGAGTCAAGCCATCCTGGCTGAAGATGGCTGATAGATAGAAACCGGACCTAGGATGCTTGATTCCCGTCCAGGAAAGACATGGCTTGGCAGTTTGGTCTGGACTGTTCCCATGAGGCACAGGGTCAACACTGATTTGCATATGGCCATGTCTGAACTGGTGTGGCTTGGTGAGCAAAATAAAGATGGATTAAACCCAGATCTGTGACTGGGGGTGAATGTTTTGCTATTGTGCAACATTCCGTCCATCATCTTGTGTGCTTTGCTGTTCACCCTATGTGGGAAGAGTATGCCCAGACGTGGGTCCCGTGCTCACTAAGCCACTGGAGTCAAGCTATCCTGGCTGAAGACGGCTGATAGCCAGAAACCGGTCCTAGGATGCTTGATTCCGGTCCAGGAAACACATGGCTTGGCAGTTCAGTCTGGACTGTTCCCATGAGGCACAGGGTCAAGACTGATTTGCATTTGGCCATGTCTGAACTGGGGTGGCTTGGTGAGCAAAATAACGATGAATTAAACCCAGATCTGTGACTGGGGGAGAATGTTTTGCCATTGTGCAACATTCAGTCCATCATCTTGTGTGTTTTGCTGTTCACCCTATGTGGGAAGGGTATGCCCAGACGTGGGTCCTGTGCTCACTAAGCCACTGGAGTCAAGCTATCCTGGCTGAAGATGGCTAATAGCCAGACACCGGTCCTAAGATGCTTGATTTCGGTCCAGTAAAGACATGGCTTGGCAGTTCGGTCTGGACTGCTCCCATGAGGCACAGGGTCAAAACTGATTTGCATTTGGGCATGTCTGAACTGGGGTGGCTTGGTGAACAAAATAACAATGGATTAAACCCAGATCTGTGACTGGAGGTGAATGTTTTGCCATTGTGCAACCTTCCATCCATCATCTTGTGTGTTTTGCTGTTCACCCTATGTGGGAAGTATGCCCAGACGTGGGTCCTGTGCTCACTAAGCCACTGGAGTCAAGCTATCCTGGCTGAAGACGGCTGATAGCCAGACACCGGTCCTGGGATGCTTGATTCTGGTCCAGGAAAGACATTGCTTGGCAGTTCAGTCTGGTTTGCTCCCATGAGGCACAGGGTCAAAACTGATTTGCATTTGGCCATGTCTGAACTGGGGTGGCTTGGTGAGCAAAATAACGATGGATTAAACCCAGATCTGTGTCTGGGGGTGAATGTTTTGCCATTGTGAAACATTCCGTCCATCATCTTGTGTGTTTTACTGTTCACCCTATATGGGAAGGGTATGCCCAGACGTGGGTCCCGTGCTCACTAAGCCACTGGAGTCAAGCTATCCTGGCTGAAGATGGCTGATAGCCAGAAACCGGTCCTAGGATGCTTGATTCTGGTCCAGGAAAGACATGGCTTGGCAGTTCGGTCTGGACTGTTCCGATGAGGCGCAAGGTCAACACTGATTTGCATATGGCCAAGTCTGAACTGGGGTGGCTTGGTGAGCAAAATAACAATGGATTAAACCCAGATCTGTGACTGGGGTGAATGTTTTTCCTTTGTGCAACATTACGTCCATCATCTTGTGTGTTTTGCTGTTCACCCTATGTGGGAATTGTATGCCCAGACGTTGATCCGGTGCTCACTAAGCCACTGGAGTCAAGCTATCCTGGCTGAAGATGGCTGATAGCCAGACACCGGTCCTAAGATGCTTGATTTCGGTCCAGTAAAGACATGGCTTGGCAGTTCGGTCTGGACTGCTCCCATGAGGCACAGGGTCAAAACTGATTTGCACTTGGGCATGTCTGAACTGGGGTGGCTTGGTGAACAAAATAACAATGGATTAAACCCAGATCTGTGACTGGAGGTGAATGTTTTGCCATTGTGCAACATTCCATCCATCATCTTGTGTGTTTTGCTGTTCACCCTATATGGGAAGGGTATGCCCAGACGTGGGTCCCGTGCTCACTAAGCCACTGGAGTCAAGCTATCCTGGTTGAAGATGGCTGATAGCCAGAAACCGGTCCTAGGATGCTTGATTCCAGTCCAGGAAAGACATGGCTTGGCAGTTCGGTCTGGACTGTTCTGATGAGGCGCAGGGTCAAGACTGATTTGCATATGGCCATGTCTGAACTGCTGTAGCTTGGTGAGCAAAATGACGATGGATTAACCCAGATCTGTGACTGGGGGTGAATGGTTTGCAATTGTGCAAAATTCCATCCATCATCTTGTGTGTTTTGCTGTTCACCCTATGTGGGAAGGGTATGCCCAGACGTGGATTCCGTGCTCACTAAACCACTGGAGTCAAGCTATCCCGGCTGAAGACGGCTGATAGCCAGAAACTGGTCCTAGGATGCTTGATTCCGGTCCAGGAAAGAACCGGCTTGGCCATTCAGTCTGGGCTGTTCCCATGAGGCACAGGTTCAAGACTGATTTGCATTTGGCCATGTCTGAACTGGGGTGGCTTGGTGAGCAACATAACGATGAATTAAACCCAGATATGTGACTGGGGGTGAATGTTTTGCCATTGTGCAACATTCAGTCCATCATCTTGTGTGTTTTGCTGTTCACCCTATGTGGGAAGTATGCCCAGACGTGGGTCCTGTGCTCACTAAGCCACTGGAGTCAAGCTATCCTGGCTGAAGACGGCTGATAGCCAGACACCGGTCCTGGGATGCTTGATTCTGGTCCAGGAAAGACATTGCTTGGCAGTTCAGTCTGGTTTGCTCCCATGAGGCACAGGGTCAAAACTGATTTGCATTTGGCCATGTCTGAACTGGGGTGGCTTGGTGAGCAAAATAACGATGGATTAAACCCAGATCTGTGTCTGGGGGTGAATGTTTTGCCATTGTGAAACATTCCGTCCATCATCTTGTGTGTTTTACTGTTCACCCTATATGGGAAGGGTATGCCCAGACGTGGGTCCCGTGCTCACTAAGCCACTGGAGTCAAGCTATCCTGGCTGAAGATGGCTGATAGCCAGAAACCGGTCCTAGGATGCTTGATTCTGGTCCAGGAAAGACATGGCTTGGCAGTTCGGTCTGGACTGTTCCGATGAGGCGCAAGGTCAACACTGATTTGCATATGGCCAAGTCTGAACTGGGGTGGCTTGGTGAGCAAAATAACAATGGATTAAACCCAGATCTGTGACTGGGGTGAATGTTTTTCCTTTGTGCAACATTACGTCCATCATCTTGTGTGTTTTGCTGTTCACCCTATGTGGGAATTGTATGCCCAGACGTTGATCCGGTGCTCACTAAGCCACTGGAGTCAAGCTATCCTGGCTGAAGATGGCTGATAGCCAGAAACCGGTCCTAGGATGGTTGATTCCGGTCCAGGAAAGACAAGGCTTGGCAGTTCAGTCTGGACTGTTCCCATGAGGCACAGGGTCAAGACTGATTTGCATTTGGCCATGTCTGAACTGGGGTGGCTTGGTGAGCAAAATAACGATGAATTAAACCCAGATCTGTGACTGGGGGAGAATGTTTTGCTATTGTGCAACATTCAGTCCATCATCTTGTGTGTTTTGCTGTTCACCCTATGTGGGAAGGGTATGCCCAGACGTGGGTTACGTGCTCACTAAACCACTGGAGTCAAGCTATCCCGGCTGAAAACGGTTGATAGCCAGAAACTGGTCCTAGGATGCTTGATTCTGGTCCAGGAAAGAACCGGTTTGGCCAGTCAGTCTGGGCTGTTCCCATGAGGCACAGGTTCAAGACTGATTTGCATTTGGCCATGTCTGAACTGGGGTGGCTTGGTGAGCAAAATAACGATGAATTAAACCCAGATATGTGACTGGGGGTGAATGTTTTGCCATTGTGCAACATTCAGTCCATCATCTTGTGTGTTTTGATGTTCACCCTATGTGGGAAGGGTATGCCCAGACGTGGGTCCTGTGCTCACTAAGCCACTGGAGTCAAGCTATCCTGGCTGAAGATGGCTAATAGCCAGACACCGGTCCTAAGATGCTTGATTTCGGTCCAGTAAAGACATGGCTTGGCAGTTCGGTCTGGACTGCTCCCATGAGGCACAGGGTCAAAACTGATTTGCATTTGGGCATGTCTGAACTGGGGTGGCTTGGTGAACAAAATAACAATGGATTAAACCCAGATCTGTGACTGGAGGTGAATGTTTTGCCATTGTGCAACATTCCATCCATCATCTTGTGTGTTTTGCTGTTCACCCTATGTGGGAAGTATGCCCAGACGTGGGTCCTGTGCTCACTAAGCCACTGGAGTCAAGCTATCCTGGCTGAAGACGGCTGATAGCCAGACACCGGTCCTGGGATGCTTGATTCTGGTCCAGGAAAGACATTGCTTGGCAGTTCAGTCTGGTTTGCTCCCATGAGGCACAGGGTCAAAACTGATTTGCATTTGGCCATGTCTGAACTGGGGTGGCTTGGTGAGCAAAATAACGATGGATTAAACCCAGATCTGTGTCTGGGGGTGAATGTTTTGCCATTGTGAAACATTCCGTCCATCATCTTGTGTGTTTTACTGTTCACCCTATATGGGAAGGGTATGCCCAGACGTGGGTCCCGTGCTCACTAAGCCACTGGAGTCAAGCTATCCTGGCTGAAGATGGCTGATAGCCAGAAACCGGTCCTAGGATGCTTGATTCTGGTCCAGGAAAGACATGGCTTGGCAGTTCGGTCTGGACTGTTCCGATGAGGCGCAAGGTCAACACTGATTTGCATATGGCCAAGTCTGAACTGGGGTGGCTTGGTGAGCAAAATAACAATGGATTAAACCCAGATCTGTGACTGGGGTGAATGTTTTTCCTTTGTGCAACATTACGTCCATCATCTTGTGTGTTTTGCTGTTCACCCTATGTGGGAATTGTATGCCCAGACGTTGATCCGGTGCTCACTAAGCCACTGGAGTCAAGCTATCCTGGCTGAAGATGGCTGATAGCCAGACACCGGTCCTAAGATGCTTGATTTCGGTCCAGTAAAGACATGGCTTGGCAGTTCGGTCTGGACTGCTCCCATGAGGCACAGGGTCAAAACTGATTTGCATTTGGGCATGTCTGAACTGGGGTGGCTTGGTGAACAAAATAACAATGGATTAAACCCAGATCTGTGACTGGAGGTGAATGTTTTGCCATTGTGCAACATTCCATCCATCATCTTGTGTGTTTTGCTGTTCACCCTATATGGGAAGGGTATGCCCAGACGTGGGTCCCGTGCTCACTAAGCCACTGGAGTCAAGCTATCCTGGTTGAAGATGGCTGATAGCCAGAAACCGGTCCTAGGATGCTTGATTCCAGTCCAGGAAAGACATGGCTTGGCAGTTCGGTCTGGACTGTTCTGATGAGGCGCAGGGTCAAGACTGATTTGCATATGGCCATGTCTGAACTGCTGTAGCTTGGTGAGCAAAATGACGATGGATTAACCCAGATCTGTGACTGGGGGTGAATGGTTTGCAATTGTGCAAAATTCCATCCATCATCTTGTGTGTTTTGCTGTTCACCCTATGTGGGAAGGGTATGCCCAGACGTGGATTCCGTGCTCACTAAACCACTGGAGTCAAGCTATCCCGGCTGAAGACGGCTGATAGCCAGAAACTGGTCCTAGGATGCTTGATTCCGGTCCAGGAAAGAACCGGCTTGGCCATTCAGTCTGGGCTGTTCCCATGAGGCACAGGTTCAAGACTGATTTGCATTTGGCCATGTCTGAACTGGGGTGGCTTGGTGAGCAACATAACGATGAATTAAACCCAGATATGTGACTGGGGGTGAATGTTTTGCCATTGTGCAACATTCAGTCCATCATCTTGTGTGTTTTGCTGTTCACCCTATGTGGGAAGTATGCCCAGACGTGGGTCCTGTGCTCACTAAGCCACTGGAGTCAAGCTATCCTGGCTGAAGACGGCTGATAGCCAGACACCGGTCCTGGGATGCTTGATTCTGGTCCAGGAAAGACATTGCTTGGCAGTTCAGTCTGGTTTGCTCCCATGAGGCACAGGGTCAAAACTGATTTGCATTTGGCCATGTCTGAACTGGGGTGGCTTGGTGAGCAAAATAACGATGGATTAAACCCAGATCTGTGTCTGGGGGTGAATGTTTTGCCATTGTGAAACATTCCGTCCATCATCTTGTGTGTTTTACTGTTCACCCTATATGGGAAGGGTATGCCCAGACGTGGGTCCCGTGCTCACTAAGCCACTGGAGTCAAGCTATCCTGGCTGAAGATGGCTGATAGCCAGAAACCGGTCCTAGGATGCTTGATTCTGGTCCAGGAAAGACATGGCTTGGCAGTTCGGTCTGGACTGTTCCGATGAGGCGCAAGGTCAACACTGATTTGCATATGGCCAAGTCTGAACTGGGGTGGCTTGGTGAGCAAAATAACAATGGATTAAACCCAGATCTGTGACTGGGGTGAATGTTTTTCCTTTGTGCAACATTACGTCCATCATCTTGTGTGTTTTGCTGTTCACCCTATGTGGGAATTGTATGCCCAGACGTTGATCCGGTGCTCACTAAGCCACTGGAGTCAAGCTATCCTGGCTGAAGATGGCTGATAGCCAGAAACCGGTCCTAGGATGGTTGATTCCGGTCCAGGAAAGACAAGGCTTGGCAGTTCAGTCTGGACTGTTCCCATGAGGCACAGGGTCAAGACTGATTTGCATTTGGCCATGTCTGAACTGGGGTGGCTTGGTGAGCAAAATAACGATGAATTAAACCCAGATCTGTGACTGGGGGAGAATGTTTTGCTATTGTGCAACATTCAGTCCATCATCTTGTGTGTTTTGCTGTTCACCCTATGTGGGAAGGGTATGCCCAGACGTGGGTTACGTGCTCACTAAACCACTGGAGTCAAGCTATCCCGGCTGAAAACGGTTGATAGCCAGAAACTGGTCCTAGGATGCTTGATTCTGGTCCAGGAAAGAACCGGTTTGGCCAGTCAGTCTGGGCTGTTCCCATGAGGCACAGGTTCAAGACTGATTTGCATTTGGCCATGTCTGAACTGGGGTGGCTTGGTGAGCAAAATAACGATGAATTAAACCCAGATATGTGACTGGGGGTGAATGTTTTGCCATTGTGCAACATTCAGTCCATCATCTTGTGTGTTTTGATGTTCACCCTATGTGGGAAGGGTATGCCCAGACGTGGGTCCTGTGCTCACTAAGCCACTGGAGTCAAGCTATCCTGGCTGAAGACGGCTGATAGCCAGACACCGGTCCTGGGATGCTTGATTCTGGTGAGGAAATATAAATTTTATGGTCAAGAAATGTTCCCTAACGTGTACCCCACCGTCTCCATGTACCAGCTTAAAGTGCATGTAACTTCCCTCCTGTGCCAGCTATGAAGACGCAAATACATTTGCGTCCAACGTTAACATGTCCTCTTTCAGATCCGCCCTGAATGGATTGAATATTCTGTTCCTAAGTATGCCATGCCAACGTCTTTTTGTGGTGTACTTTACACGTTTTTCAGCTCTGGCGAAGTAGGCCCTGAATTCTGCCATCGAGCCTTTTTCCTGCCTTCTGACTCTGAACGCCTCAGCCTGGGCTGCCTCTGTACCCGTGACCTCCGCCTTACTCCCTGTGCGGCTAACGGCGCTTGACTCAGCCTGCTGCCTGCCAAGACTGTATTCAACCTTCGAATTATCTGTTCCGCTCCTCAAACATACATTCCTGCTTACTAGCTCAAGTAAACATTTTTCCAGCTGCAGAGCAAAGGGCCCGGCCTCACTGTCTCCGTGCAAGTAATTCATAGCCTCTGTTACCATGGTAGGCCCATGCCCCCTCGCATCTCATGCAGACACGTAGACGCTCATACACGCACTCACAGTCAGTATAGAATAGCCTCTGCCCAAGAGACCTTTCCCTCTAGATAATACGGTTCCCAAACATCAGATATCAGATATGATATAGGTACGAGTTGATCTGACATGCCAGACTTCTGTCTCTTTCCGCTAGTGTAAATGTCAAGTCCCCTGCACCCTCCAGCTCCACGTCAATCACACGTCATGCGGCTGCGCGCGCATTCAGGCCTCAGATTTCTGCTGACATTGCAAAATTCTGCTTTGTACCCACCTCCTTGTGACACTTACATGTGACGTCTCTAGCACACACCTCTATGTTCACGCCCAGTTCACGCCCTCTGATTACGTATTGCTAACACGTGTATGCTGTTATCTTGTTTCTCTCAGCTGTTACGCCTACTGTATTGGTATTCATTATATGGTTTAAGTATAAAAGTTATGTCTTATCAATAAAGTATGCTCTATCCCTTCCTGCACCCCAGTGGTGGCAGGAACACGATATCCGGTACCCGAACCATTCCTTTTTAAGGAATAAAACCCCTAAGAACTCTAGCACCACGGACTCTGCGTCTTTCTTTCCGATTGAGTTATTTTTGTTTAAGTACTTACCTGCATAGAAATTAGGACGGTAAATCAAATATTTACCACATTATTTTGGCGCCCGAATAGGGACCCCTCCCCCACCTCACGCGCCGGTTGGTGCGTTGCAACCTTTGCCCCCTGCCATAAGTCACAACGGACCATTACGCGTACCCGCAGGATTTCCTGTATCTCCCTCTGGCCCACTGAGGTGACGGAGACTGCGATCAGCACCCAGACGAGGCGGTGAGGAGTGCGGAGGATCCCGACCAGAGCCTAGCCGAAAGAAGCAAGGTCCGAGGTGTCAAGAGGCCCACCAGTTTCCGAAGTATCCACGTGTCGAGTCGAGTCGAGTCCAGTCCGGTCCAGTCCAGTCGAGTTTTCCGAGGCCTTCTGTTCCGTGCTTCCCGGTGAGTACCATTGCTGGGACGTATCTAGACGGGTGCATTATTATGTATCCGGTAAAGACGTGTTTGGGTACACAAACGCGGTCTGCACTGTTTTAGACAGTGTATCTGTACTGTTTAGCAGTATATCAAGCCTTCAAGTTCTTGCACTGTTCTCGACAGTGTATCTGTGCTGTTTAGCAGTACATCTAGTATCAAGGGTAGTGATATATGTTCAAAATGTTTTCATGTGATTAATGTCGTGGTATGAGTGACTGTTTGATGTACAATATTGTGTTTTTGTGTAACTAGCTGTGTTTAGAGTAAGAAACAAGTTTCGAGTATCCAGTACTAAGCAACAAGATGCCGTTTTTTAATAAACTAAGACAGATAGGAACTAGGAAAGGGATACTAGAGGAAGAAATTCCTATCCCCCCTAGGGACACTCCTGGAAACTTTATGTACCATAAACATGGCTTAGATGCCATATTGTATCTAGATTTATGGGCCGATTATACTAAGCATCTAGACGAGAGACACCGATGGCCCGTTACAGGAACATGGGATGCCGAGTGCATCATGAAGGTAGAAGAAGCGCTATGGAAAAAGAAAGCCAGACAATCTCAGAAAGACGCCATAGAATTTTGGCGTAAAGAATCACATAAACGTGCTGAAAGAGCACTCCGTAGAGAAGACAGACATAGAGAAGAGTCGGATAGAGTCCGAGAAAACGAATTAGTTACTGAAGGGATCCGAGTAAAATCAGAACAAGTAGACCGCGCGCGAAACAATCTTGTAAATGGCATGTACTTAGTGGCCGAGGGTTCGCCTGAAGCCACTTCAGAAATACCGAAAAATCTGCCGCCACCATTGGTTCCGACTAAAGTAAATCAGAGGACCACCAAAGACATATTCCTTGCTTCCTATCTAGACGATGTAGCACCCGCTTACACCAATCCACGTGCCCGCGTCCCGCCTACTGACGGTGACGGAGGTGGCAACCCGCCCCCAGACCATATCCCACCATTACCGCAACAAGGTTCCCCCGTTCGACAGCCTGCTCCACTTGTTCCTCCACCTCCACCACTTCCCGCACCTAAGATTAATATACCGAATCCAACTGCACCTGATCCAAGTAAGAGACAAGTTCAGGTACTCATACAGACTCCACAGAGAAATAATGCTCAGGCCTCTGGCTCAGGAGGTGCGACAGGGGGTCTCCAGACCCCGCCAACAACACACAGATTACACCTTAGGGACCTGCTGAAGCAACATACACCCCAATCACCCCGTCTCGACATACTCAAAGAACCCCTTCCAGTTTGCAGATACGATCCAGTACCCGGTAAAGACGATAGAATGTTGATAGCATCACTACGCTTGCGACAAGCTACAGATTACCTAGTGTTATTCCCAGGGATGACTGATCACCTAGATAGAATATATCATTTTGTCCAGACTGGAGAAAATCCCGAAAGTATTAAGGAGGCCCTGGCACACCAGAAAGTTGACACTCAAGCATATGTATTACGTTTTTTCATAAATTGCTTAATAAGAGACCGAGACAGGCCTGGGGAAGACCAGGAAGAAATGGAAGCACTAAACAAGTGGGGTCAAAATATAGCCGAAGGAAAGCATGATAAAATGAATTGTATATCAAGCATGTACAAGAAAATCAGAAAGGCAGTAATAGAAATACATGAAAAAGAAAAAAAAAGCGGCAGGAATGACTCCTCCGAGGAGGAGGAAGGACCTGAAGAACCAGAAACGACTACAGATACGATAGCGTATGTGGGTAAGGGAAATTATCTTAGGAAAGGCATTCGTCCAGAAAGCAAGAGAGTTTTTCTCTCTGGCATATCAAAACCAAGTTCCCCTGAACATCTGTTTCAAGTCACCGATAAAATGCTTCGAGAACAAATGGGGTACCATGTACTCAACTCTATGGATGAACAAGAACTAGCCCGGTCAGCAGTACTATGGGCTGACAATTCTAACACGTACAATGATGATAGAGTAGCACAGACATTTCTGAACCTTTCCCCAGACGAGCAGAAATTAGCTGGTATATACATGATTCAGCATCTCATCACATTATACAGACAACAACATTCTGATCCAGGTCCCTTACCCGATACATTAGAAGCACTACTTATGAATAGATGGAGAGGCCTAAGTACCAGATTAATTCAAATAATTCTAGAACAACGACGTAAATATAACGCTTTCTTAGGCCCACAATATGTTTCAGCTCAGCCACCAGAAAGGAAAATGTGTCATTTTGAGCATTTCGACAGGCAAAATCCGTTACGAGAAGTACACCCAGTTATGGGTACCAACAATACTCTGAAACGTGTGTATGTATACACACCTCTGACCAAGTTAGAACTATTAGAAATGAAGAAACTAGTACCGTGTCATGATAAAGACCCTGCAGGTTTTCACCGAGAACTTAAAGACATGTTACTCATGGGAGATTACACATATACAGACATTATGAAATTGTTAAAGGTACTGCTGCCCACCGGCATCTACGAGAAACTCAAGGAAAAGGAATGGGAGGTGGGAGATAAAAAGATTATATGGACAGAAATAGAAGACGAGGAAAAAATCCGTACTCCAGGGCTAGGCCTTGGGGAGAAAGCAAAAGCATTACCAGGTCTAATAGTACAGGTCTTGCCAAGATTATTGACAACTAAAAAGGAAGATTGGGACGCAATCTCAGCCTGTAAACAGAAACACGATGAAGATACCAGTGACTTCTATTCAAGATTCGAGAAATGTTTCATTATTAATAGTGGCCTAAAACCAGGTAGCGAGTCGTACCCACATCTTTTTGTAACAAAGTTAGTCGAGAATTCCCTGACATCAGTTAAGAACCGTGTATATAAAGTTGAAAGTACATGGCAAGCAAACACGCCATCCCAGATGTTGCAAATGTTACAATACCACCAGAACAGAATTAGAGAAGAACAGGATCACGAACAGAGACGTATGAAAGACACGAAAATGAAAATGTTAGTGGCCCAGTCGGTTCCAGCCGACGGCCAGAGAAAGGGTACGACCCAGACAGGTAATGCAGCAGCTCCCGTTAAAGGGACATGCAACTATTGCAAGCAGCCCGGTCACTACGTACATGAATGTCCAGTCCTGAAACACAATATAGCAACAGGTAAAACTAAAGAAAGACCGCATCCGCCTAGACAAGACCAGGGCCAGCAACAGACTTCACAGAATTCACAACCTATGCATACTTCACCACATCCAGCACAGACCGCAGCGGTATCACAGCCACAGCCGCAGCCCATTGCCGCGACACAGCAAGTTTCACGACAGATGAACCAGTATGCCCAATCTGATTATCCCGATTATCAGCGATACACATGAAACAGCCTAGAGAGGGAGGTTGGCTTGCCTCTTATTGAGATTCCGGTAGATCAAGAGGGTCCTTATGTACACAGTCAAGTATTGGGAAAAGACAGAAAGTTTTTAATTGACACAGGGGCAAGCCGCACAACAATCAGCCATAATGAAGTCCCAGGGGCACCCCTCTCAGGCTCACAGAATGTTTCCCTTGGTTTTTCAGGACAGCCTATTGTAAATGAAGTATCGAAGCCAGTCCCCCTAGCTGTAGGTCCATTATCACGTGTTACAGACTTGTTACTCACGAAATCATGTCCAGAAAACTTGTTAGGTATCAAAACATTGAAGGCTCTAGGAGCTGTGATATGTTGTTCTCCGGAAGGAGTTAGACTTTTCCTGCGTGACTTTAAGGGTCACTATGTATTACGAGAGTTTGATGTCAGATTGAAAAATGTACCGAAGCACCTGTGGGCACAAGGCACAACCGATGTAGGTTGCATGCACATCACACCATACCGTGTTACACTCAAACAAGGAGTTGTTTTACCGAGAATCAGACAATACAAGTTACCACCCGATGCTGTAGTGGCTTTACTGGAAAACATTGAAGAGCTCATTGCCCAAGGAGTGGTCGTAGAGACCGACTCCAATACCTGTAATTCCCCTATCATTCCGATTCTTAAACGTACTGATCCCAATGCACCGCCAGTATATCGGCTGGTGATTGATTTACGAGAACTGAATAAATGCATTGTTCCACAGTACCCTGTGGTTCCCGACATCTCTTCCCTACTGACTGCTATTGATTCAGAAGCAACGTTCTTTACTGTAATTGACCTCAAGAACGCCTTCTTCAGTGTGCCCATTGATCCGGAGAGCCAATACCTCTTCGGATTCAGTTTAAATGGACGAAGTTTCAAATTTTCACGCGCACCTCAAGGATTCACAGAAAGCCCCAGCATCTATAGTCAAGCACTGAAAAGACAACTTGATTGTATCCAAATGCCAGTTAACACCGCCTTACTACAATACGTCGATGATCTGCTGATCACCGCACGAAGTGAACCCGAATGTGAACAAGCATCACTGACAGTTTTACATTTTCTGGCCGACAAGGGACACAAGGTGTCTCCTTCGAAGCTGCAATTCTGTGTTCAGCAAGTTGTGTACTTGGGTCACTTGCTGTCCAAAGTGGGGAGACAGCTCACTCCTGACCGCATCCAGTTAATTGTAAATATGCCACAACCCCAGACACAAAAGGAAGTGCGGGCCTTTATAGGCCTCACCTCGTACTGCAGACAATGGATTCCCCAATATGCATTTCTAGCCAAACCACTCATTCAGTTGACAACACAGGAGGCAGCGACTTCGACTGCCCTTCCTTGGACTCAGGAACATACACAGGCCTTTGAGGAATTAAAGAAGGCTTTATGTCAAGCACCAGTTTTAGCAACACCATGTTACAGCAAACCTTTTACACTTTTTGTTACAGAACGTGATGGTACAGCGTTGTCTGTCCTCACTCAAGATCAAGCAGGTTCACATAAGCCTTGCGCTTATTTTTCAAGTACATTGGATTCAGTAGCCCAGGCACTCCCTGCGTGCTTAAAGTCAGTCGCAGCGACAGCCCTAGCAATCAGACAGAGCGATTCAATTGTCTTAGGACATCAATTAACAGTACAAGTTCCACATTCTGTAGAGGTTCTTCTAAACCGAACCCAGACTCAACACTTGACTATAGCACGACTGACAGGTTATGAATTGACGCTATTCCAGCCACACATAGAAATCAGACGCTGCAGCATTCTGAATCCTGCAACATTGTTACCTTCGAGTATGACTAATTCAGCCCCGCATGATTGTATAGAGATCATTAATGCAGTAACAAAGCCCCGACGAGACTTAACAGATGTTCCACTGACAAATCCGGACCTGACACTTTATGTGGATGGTTCATGTATGAGAACAAACACAGGAGAATTAGTGGCCGCGTATGCAGTGACCACTGAAACTGAAGTTAAAGAAACACATCGTATTGATACACTGTCCGCTCAAGCAGCAGAGCTCATCGCTCTGACCCGAGCCTGTATACTAGCCAAGAACAGAAATGTTAACATATACACAGATTCACGTTATGCTTTCGGAGTCGTACACGACTTCGGAGTGTTATGGCAAGAACGAGGTTTCTTGACCTCTCACGGTGCCAAGATCCAACACGGACCCCTCATTCAAGCACTGTTAGAAGCAAATCATCTGCCTTCAGGCATATCCATTATGAAGTGTAAAGCACATACTAAAGTTACAGATTCCATTTCCCAGGGTAACGACCTGGCAGACCAAACAGCAAAACATACAGCATTGACTCACACCCAGACAACTGATGTGACAAAGACAATAGTACCGACACATTGTATGACAGTTAGGGAACCCACACTAGATGTAATTGATATTCAGACACATGCTACTCCAGATGAAATCAAGAAATGGACTGAACTAGGAGGGATCCAGACAGATCAAGGATGGATGACGAAGGGAAAATCTACATGGTTTCTCCCCGACTCTATGGTTCAAGTCATAATAAATACAGCACATAGTCCAGCACACCTAGGAGAAAAAGCTATGTTAGACAGTCTACAGAATCTCTGGTACAACAAACATTTACGAGCAGCAGCAAAACAGAAAGTGCGTACTTGCATGATCTGTTGTCAGTTCAATCCAGGTAAAAGCGTCCCTGTAGAGCAAGGTGGATTCCATCCTCCCGATCACCCTTTTGAAGTCCTCCAGATGGATTATATCCAGATGGACCGTTGTCGAGGATTCAAGTATGTCCTCGTGGTTGTTTGTGCACTTTCCCGTTGGACCGAAGCATATCCAGTCCCAGATTACACTGCCCCGACCACTGCCAGGCAGCTGGTTCGAGAATTCTTCCCACGGTACGGCTTGCCTCGTGTCGTGTACTCAGATAACGGACAGCCATTCTCATCCGAGCTCATGAAACAGGTTGCCCTTCTGCTAGGATATCAGTGGAAATTCCACTGCGTCCGACATCCCGAGGCCGCTGGCCTTGTAGAGAGACATAACCAGACACTGAAAACACGCCTTGCTAAAATCTGTAAAGAGAAAGGGGTCGACTGGATAGTCGCCCTGCCAGTTGCACTGTTCTATATGAGAATGGTCCCCCATTCGAGATCAGGACTATCGCCGTATGAGGTGGTCTTTGGTCGACCACCGAATATGTGGGGGACGCCCATGCCTAAGAAAATAACCGATGTTGATTGTAACATGCTGACAGATTACCTTGCCTCCTTGATGTCTGCACTCCAATCATGTCGTTCACAGGTTGCCGCAGCCTTCCCCGACAACACTGATGTAAAGCCACATGATGTCCGTCCCGGGGATACTGTGTTGATTCGCAACTTCGACAGAAAAAGCCCGCTGGAGCCCCGCTGGAAGGAGCCGAAGATCGTCCTTCTGACCACGAGGACGGCGATTAAAGTGGAAGGACGAAAGGGGTGGATCCACACGAGTCATATTAAAAAATGTAATGAACTGTTGCCAGAGACTGACTCGTCCACCCCCTCAAAGGACTACCTCGATACTAGTGACTTTAAAGTTCCCAAGACAGAGAAAACTCCCCAAGAGGAGTACAAAGCAAAACTACGGTCTAGCAAGTCAGACAGTTTAATTGTTTAAGTCCTCCCCTAGGTGAATCGGTTAAATAGTTTCTGACATGTATCCCCTAGACCGAGATAGAGAGAGAGAGAGACGACTCAAGAAACGTGCATATCGTAAATCACTCCGTAGTCACTGTATAGTGACATTATTGGTTATGTTTTTTCTAAGTCTTTTGATTATTGTTGCCAGTATATTGCTGCCTATATACTACCCTATCTTCAAGCGTGAACAATCTGCTTACAATGTCACTGCCGAGCACTCTTTTAGCGAATTACCCCCTCATGAATTATCTTACAGACTTGCGCTGCGCAACAACACATTCATTAGTATGTTACATCACTCCCATCAGACTAATAATGCTACAAACTGTTGGATATGTGGCCGACTCCCTCCCTATCAGAAATATAAGGGAGTTCTGCCCCTCTTTCCGTACCCGTTCACACACAATGGCTCATGTGGAGCATGGTTTAGAATAATTAATTCCTTAGATCCTGATATTGCTGTTTTCGAAGGAAATTGGGTTTGGGGAAACTTGAACTTAGTTCTGCTTAACGCCTGTTATCCTGACAAGAAGGGACTTCCTACTAGAATAGGAACTGATCTAGAAAATGAAGTATATGGATTAGGTAATTATACAATTAACCTTATGATTCTTACTGTCGAATCCGAAGCTGCACCAGTTCTCCCTGCTATGTCAGTATTACCAGTCACAGGTGACTTATGTGTCAGAAAGAAGGGTTCAGTACACTTAGGTCATAGTAAATGTACTACTGTGGTTGAATTCAGTGATCAAGGCAAATCTTCTTTTAGAGCTACTCGTCATTCCTACTTTGTTTGTGGCCATACCGCATACATACGCTTACCTCCAGATTGGGATGGTACCTGTTACATTGCATTCCTTCTGCCACCCGTTTTTCTAGCCCCTCCTGATTATCATAGAAATACAAATCTAGTAAAGAATAGACTCCGAAGAGATCTCCCGATTGTCGACTATACTGAAACGGCATGGGAGCAATACACAGACTTCAATAAAGGTTTCTTCCCCTACTTAGGTACTGTCTTTAATAGTAAACTGATACGAAGATTAACTAGAACACTCGAAGCAGTAGTGAATGAAACTACCTCCGCTCTAGGCAACTTAACAGAGGAGCAATCTGCCATGCGGGTTGTTGTTCTCCAAAATCGTCTTGTTATTGACGTCATCCTAGCAGATAGGGGCGGAGCTTGTAAGGTCATCGGGTCAAGTTGCTGTGTTTTCATTCCAGAAAACGCGCCAACAGTATATAAAGCTATTACACGTCTTCATAAAATTGCAAGTTTGATACATCAGAATCCAGGCACCTGGACTTGGTCCGGTTGGTTCTGGACAACGTTGACCGCTTGGGGATGGAAGATCCTATCCTTCCTAGGCATTGCCCTTGTCATAGTATTCAGTTGCTGCCTGTGCCTACAGTGTGGGCCAGCGATTTGTGGTCTGTGCACCACTTCATGTATTCCACATTCCAGTTTTCACTCAAAACGCGAAAAGAAGAAAGAAGAGCAAATGATGTTACAAGAACAGACTGATCAGTTCATGAGGATCGATATATCATGAAGGGTCCGTAGGGAACAAGGAGGGAATGAGGAAATATAAATGTTATGGTCAAGAAATGTTCCCTAACGTGTACCCCACCGTCTCCATGTACCAGCTTAAAGTGCATGTAACTTCCCTCCTGTGCCAGCTATGAAGACGCAAATACATTTGCGTCCAACGTTAACATGTCCTCTTTCAGATCCGCCCTGAATGGATTGAATATTCTGTTCCTAAGTATGCCATGCCAACGTCTTTTTGTGGTGTACTTTACACGTTTTTCAGCTCTGGCGAAGTAGGCCCTGAATTCTGCCATCGAGCCTTTTTCCTGCCTTCTGACTCTGAACGCCTCAGCCTGGGCTGCCTCTGTACCCGTGACCTCCGCCTTACTCCCTGTGCGGCTAACGGCGCTTGACTCAGCCTGCTGCCTGCCAAGACTGTATTCAACCTTCGAATTATCTGTTCCGCTCCTCAAACATACATTCCTGCCTACTAGCTCAAGTAAACATTTTTCCAGCTGCAGAGCAAAGGGCCCGGCCTCACTGTCTCCGTGCAAGTAATTCATAGCCTCTGTTACCATGGTAGGCCCATGCCCCCTCGCATCTCATGCAGACACGTAGACGCTCATACACGCACTCACAGTCAGTATAGAATAGCCTCTGCCCAAGAGACCTTTCCCTCTAGATAATACGGTTCCCAAACATCAGATATCAGATATGATATAGGTACGAGTTGATCTGACATGCCAGACTTCTGTCTCTTTCTGCTAGTGTAAATGTCAAGTCCCCTGCACCCTCCAGCTCCACGTCAATCACACGTCATGCGGCTGCGCGCGCATCCAGGCCTCAGATTTCTGCTGACATTGCAAAATTCTGCTTTGTACCCACCTCCTTGTGACACTTACATGTGACGTCTCTAGCACACACCTCTATGTTCACGCCCAGTTCACGCCCTCTGATTACGTATTGCTAACACGTGTATGCTGTTATCTTGTTTCTCTCAGCTGTTACGCCTACTGTATTGGTATTCATTATATGGTTTAAGTATAAAAGTTATGTCTTATCAATAAAGTATGCTCTATCCGTTCCTGCACCCCAGTGGTGGCAGGAACACGATATCCGGTACCCGAATCATTCCTTTTTAAGGAATAAAACCCCTAAGAACTCTAGCACCACGGACTCTGCGTCTTTCTTTCCGATTGAGTTATTTTTGTTTAAGTAGTTACCTGCATAGAAATTAGGACGGTAAATCAAATATTTACCACACTGGTCCAGGAAAGACATTGCTTGGCAGTTCAGTCTGGACTGCTCCCATGAGGCACTGGGTCAAAACTGATTTGCATTTGGCCATGTCTGAACTGGGGTGGCTTGGTGAGCCAAATAACGATGGATTAAACCCAGATCTGTGACTGGGGGTGAATGTTTTGCCATTGTGAAACATTCCGTCCATCATCTTGTGTGTTTTGCTGTTCACCCTATATGGGAAGGGTATGCCCAGACGTGGGTCCCGTGCTCACTAAGCCACTGGAGTCAAGCTATCCTGGCTGAAGATGGCTGATAGCCAGAAACCGGTCCTAGGATGCTTGATTCCGGTCCAGGAAAGACATGGCTTGGCAGTTCGGTCTGGACTGTTCCGATGAGGCGCAAGGTCAACACTGATTTGCATATGGCCATGTCTGAACTGGGGTGGCTTGGTGAGCAAAATAACAATGGATTAAACCCAGATCTGTGACTGGGGGTGAGTGTTTTGCCATTGTGCAACATTCCATCCATCATCTTGTATGTTTTGCTGTTCACCCTATGTAGGAAGGGTATGCCCAGACGTGGGTTCCGTGCTCACTAAACCACTGGAGTCAAGCTATCCTGGCTGAAGACGGCTGATAGCCAGAAACCGGTCCTAGGATGCTTGATTCCGGTCCAGGAAAAAAACGGCTTGGCAGTTCAGTCTGGGCTGTTCCCATGAGGCACAGGGTCAAGACTGATTTGCATTTGGCCATGTCTGAACTGGGGTGGCTTGGTGAGCAAAATAACGATGAATTAAACCCAGATCTGTGACTGGGGGTGAATGTTTTGGCATTGTGCAACATTCAGTCCATCATCTTGTGTGTTTTGCTGTTCACCCTATGTGCGAAGGGTATGCCCAGACGTGGGTCCTGTGCTCACTAAGCCACTGGAGTCAAGCTATCCTGGCTGAAGACGGCTGGTAGCCAGACACCGGTCCTAGGATGCTTGATTCCGGTCCAGGAAAGACATGGCTTGGCAGTTCGGTCTGGACTGCTCCCATGAGGCACAGGGTCAAAACTGATTTGCATTTGGCCATGTCTGAACTGGGGTGGCTTGGTGAGCAAAATAACGATGGATTAAACCCAGATCTGTGACTGGGTTTGAATGTTTTGCCATTGTGCAACATTCCGTCCATCATCTTGTGTGTTTTGCTGTTCACCCTATATGGGAAGGGTATGCCCGGACATGGGTCCCGTGCTCATTAAGCCACTGGAGTCAAGCTATCCTGGCTGAAGACGGCTGATAGCCAGAAATCGGTCCTAGGATGCTTGATTCCAGTCTAGGAAAGACATGGCTTGGCAGTTCGGTCTGGACTGTTCCCATGAGGCACAGGGTCAAGACTGATTTGCATATGGCCATGTCTAAACTTGGTGGCTTGGTGAGCAAAATAACAATGGGTTAAACCCAGATCTGTGACTGGGGGTGAATGGTTTGCCATTGTGCAACATTCCGTCCATCATCTTGTGTGTATAGCTGATGGAGGGCACATTGGAAAACCTGTGTTTAGCAGGTTGCAGAAACCTTATTGTGCAGGACTTCCTCCAAAAGAAGTTGATAAGAAAATACTGGTTACCTGCTGAGGAATTTGTACTTGTTTTGGTAATATGCTCAAATCCCAGGGACAGTTAAGTATCATTCAGTGTGCTAACAGAGTACCTGTAAGAAACCTCATACAGGAGGTAGCAATGTTTTGGCACTCCACCTACTACATGATGCAGTGTCTGAACAGTTCAGGTTCTGGGGTGCAAAAATAGGGGCTAGTGGGGTGCCTTATCGAAATGCTCCACCCTTCTGAGATTATGACACAAGAAGATACCTAGGAAGAAAGTACCATTAGCCAAGCAATTCAGTTGTATCTGCTGCAGTAACATTTGCAAAACTTGAAACAAAAAATTAGCAATCTCAATGAACAAGCTGCTGCTTTGATCGACAGCTGAATTATGTGGCCAAAAAGAAATCAAAGGCTGCAAAAAGAAATTGTCTTCCCATGAGTAGCTCTGTACCACAATATTTGATCCACAGTACAAAAAAGAGCTGACCCTATTCATTCCTTTTTCATCATGAGATATCTCAATTTACAGGGCTACAACTATCAGGAAGGTGTGTGATATAGAACAATTGTAAATTTGAGGCCATGGAGAATGTGTATTGAAGGTGTGAGCCTCCGTATAGAGGGGTAATGTTTATGTGGAACCTTCCAGAAGCATGTCGTTGCAACTGCAACAGCATTACACAACACCAGGGCCGGATATTACTCAACCAATAGCAACAACAGCTCCACGTCCCATATCTGTAATGAGTTGGTTTCAAATACACAGGGAATACACAGGGAAGGCAACTCAGATACTGCAAGGGGCAGCACCAATGACAATTGAATAGAGGTCCTAGGCTTTCTCAATGATCCACTGAAGTTCTGACCAGAACTCAGAAGGCAGTCAATAATGTATTTAGCATGTCTGATAGCCAGTGTGCCTTCAGGGAATGTGTTCCGTGCATCTGACAGTTGTCATGGTCAGAACAAATGGTCTCTCTCCTGGATGCACAGAGAAACTAACTAGTGAATAAACATTTTAACCCCAGAAATAATCAAGCCCCAGAAGTCACAACTATGTATGCGGGCAATTGGTCTGACATCACTAGTGTGGAAAGTGATCATCTTCAAAATGACCCCTTGAGTATGAGGACACATTTATTTATTTTCATTGGTTTTAAGTTTGAGAACTTTTTATGATCAAGTTTTAAGTGATCAAATAAAGAGAATAATGACTGATGAGGACTATTTGAATTTGGTAACTGAACTGCCATGTTTCTTTGACAGCACATGTGATGTGATCATGGCTAAAATAAATATTATGTTTGTCTGTCTCTCACATTTCTTAAATTCCCCCTTCTCATCCTTTCAGAAAATCATTAACCTTCTTCTCCCACACTGTTTGATATGTTGTTCTGTGAATGTCCACAATCAACAGATCATACACTTTGAAGGGGAGATATGGTTAAAACGACCACAGTTGTTACATGAAAAGGTTACCGAAAGTTGCAAATTGGCCCACACCACCCCTCCTATGCAGCCAAAAAAGGGATATCGAAGTGAAGAGATTAAATTACAACAATGTTTACCAAATTAAGAAGTCCCTTTGTGATCACATAAAAGTAGGGGCCAACTGGGGGAGGGAGCACACGTCATATTTTCTTCTTAGGTAACAAAATAAATGCTAAGGACAAGAAGGAGGTAATTACGTTTTGGCTTCCTGTTACCAGACACTATTTGTGGTCAACAGTTACAGAGGGTAGGTCAGGAGTAGTAAGTATGCAACTACTACTAATAGAAGGATAGGTACTAGTAAGACCTCAAATGTTTGGGGTTTGGGGTTCGTCACTGTACTTTCCTGAATAAATATATGACCCCCGCAATAGATATTTAAAAAAAGTATGTAAAATAAACGTAAATGGACAAGTGTACATGTCACAGATTGACAATCAAGGAGTACACAGCACTTCTTTTGGCTAGGCAGACTGAGAGATTTTGAAAAGAACAATGGTATTAATCAGCAAAGAAGCCTTCATTTAATAAAAAGCACAGAGTGATCCCTTCCATCTCTATCCTTTGTTTCATTTCCATACTGCACTTTCGGAAAACATTCAAAAGCCTGCACTGCTTAAATGCATTGCATATTACTTCCATGGGAAAGAGAGATGCATAGGTAAATAGACTCCACACTAGAAACAAGCACCTTGCTCCAATGAATAAAAAAGGATGAGGTATAATGTGATGGCTGTGAGGGTCTCTGAAAAGGTTAACTAAACTTGATATGTAATCTTTGGGCGATTACACTGAATCAGGAATTGTTATTCTAAACGATTACCATTTTGATAAGTTAAATCCATTATATATATGTTCTTCAGTGACCTCTCAGTTTACCTAGAGTAGATTAAGGCTCAAATTATTTTAATTTTCCTGTTCAACAGGTTGATTTATTTTTCAGATAAATTAAACCTGAAAGCACCCTTGACTGCATCCAGAAGGACTAATGCCAATCTACTTGGATTGGAAACACGAGGACTTAGAGTAACTCTAGTGAACTGGAAAGATATGGATTGATCAGGATTTTAGAGACTATTGATTCAAGTTGCAAACTCTAATTAGTGTGGTCTTTACATGTCACATGATTGCACTATTAAATATTTTAATTGCTTGTGTGATCAGCCAAATAGTTAATAGAACTCCTGATGCACTATGCTTAGCTGGACTCTTCAATACTGTTTTTTTTACACTTCAAAGCCTGTGGTGCTGCTTTTCTGCGGTTCAGTCCTGCATACAAGACAGACAAATCCAGAAGCCCTGTTCATTTGTATATTAGTATAAAGTATTATTTTCGATGTATTATCACTGTTTTTGAATTGTGTGGATCTTCCCTATTTTGCATTTGTCATGCCTAGTTAGTGGTTAGCTTGGTAGCCTGGGGGCAAAATGACTGTTAGAATATGGTAAATCAATTGTCATCTTTTTTCCACAACACATGTGATGTGATCATTAATGTGATGAATGCTGTGCTTGTCTATTTCTCACATTTTCCTAATTCCCATTAGCCAACCATTCATGAAATCCCTAACTTTCTAACCACACATTATCCGATTTGTTGTGCAGTCATTTGCCATCCATCCTCAGATCTTACTTTGTAAGGTGGAAGTAGTTAAAGCTACTCCAGTTGTTACGTGAAAGGCTACCTACAAATTGGCCCACACCACCTATACTACCAGGCAACAAAGGGATGTCATAGCAAAGAGGTTAAATGACAACAATGATTGGCAAATTAAGAAGGCCCTTTCAAGTATGGCAAATTTGGGAAAGTAGCAGATATCACATTTTCTTCTCAGGCAAGAAAATAAGTTATATGGACAGGAAGGAGGGAATTATATTTTGGTTCTGGGTTGGTAGACACCATTTGTGGTAAACAGTTACGGAGGATGAGGCAAGGACTGTAAGCATACCACTATTACTAAGAGAAGGATAGATGCTGCAAAGCCATTATAGGTTGGTCATCTTTCCAACACTGATGAAAAGGGTAGACTAGAGGAGGTTTGGTAACCTACCTAATGTGGCAAGAGAGCTCAGGTAGGGAGTAAGGTGAGGCAAAGTAGTTGGACACAGTTAGGAAAACATTTTGTGATGGACCACGTGTGGTGCACAGCCTCTGTTATTACTTTGTTGGTGGTGCTTCTTGTTTAATTAAATGTGATGCTACCCTAACAGGTAAGACCTGTTAGGGTAGCACCATTCAATTTAAAAATACATATTTAAGAACAGAAATAAACCTATTTATTCACAAAAATAGTCTACAGATACAACCTCACATCCTGCAATGGGCCAACACTCCTCCCTAAACTTTAAAAAACCCACATCTAACAACCTATCCTCAACAGTTTCTCCAATTCTCCCATCCCACAACATGCCCAATCCCTCTCCCTAAACCTTAAACAACCAACAATTACCTCATTCAAAATTTTTCATCCTACCCTTACCTCCAGTATCGTTCCCAACCCCCTCCCTAAAGAAACTGGGTCTCTATAGCCTCCCTTGTGGTGGGTGTTGTCAAGTCTCAGGTGGCCTCTTTTATTTTTTCCAGGAATCACAGCATTTTCTGCAGGAAGACCTCTGTGGTTGTTGAAGGAGTCTTTTTGGGAACCTGTTTGAGACCTCAACTATCAATGGTGCTGTCAAGGATATGGCAGGGATGCCTTTGACTTGTGAAACAAAGAAGAGGTTGCAGCTTGCTCCTCTCCCTCCTATTAATCTAGGATCACCAGCCAGCAATAGTTCCCAGCGCTGGCTTCCATCTTTCATAAGCACAGCAAAACAGCTATCTCTTGCCAGGAATCTAGGGCATGGCATCTAGCAGAATTAGCTTAATAACAGAAGGAAATAAAAATAGAACATGTATTGTAATCCTCATTGCAAATACTTGTTTATATAATCAGACTGTAACACAACATTGCTGGTCCTATAGGGCCACTGGACATTTTTTTATGTGTCTCTTTTTCACAGGACCCCCCCCCCCACACAGTATTCTCATAATAAAGTATGTGGCAAAAGTTACTCCGTGGCCACTGTCATTATCAAAAATAACGTAATGTAATGGGTGAAACAAATTTAAATCATGTGTTTGGCATGTTCACTAAAACTTAATGTGTTATTAAAAATGACTGAGCAGCAACAAATATATATACTGATGAAATCACTGATGACATCTCAAATGACATCACTGATGACATCTCACTTGACATCACTAATGACATCACTGATTACATCATTCATGTGATAATACGATGCACCGCCTCACACTCTAAAATAACCTTTGATACACCCAGTGTTAAATACAGACTACCATTCTTGAAACTATTGACACACAAATACCAGTTACTACTTAGGCACTCACTGATTCCTAGGTCTATGTACACATCCACTCATTCACCCATACAATCACTCATACATACAGTCACTCATCAATGCAACACTATCATATGCACTCATACACCTATGCAGACACTCACACACTGCCACTCATCCATGGAGTTACTCACACACCTAATCAGTCATGTAAAGAATCAATCACACTTCTATTTCGTCATCTATATAGTTATACACACAACACCTTACTTATTCAAACATATACTAACACATACTTACTCTCTTATACAATCACTGATACAAGTACACATTGATCTGCACAGAGTCACACACCTCCCAGCCAGACACACACACACTCAGTCTCCCATACAAATACTTGGGCAACCAATCAATAACCCATATAGCCACTCATATAGCTACTGAACAACACATGCAGCAGCTTACACAACAACAGACATACTGATGCACACATTCACACAGTTTAGTAACTAACCTATGCATTCAGTAAGACACATTTAATCACTCCTACAGTCAGTCACGCACCTACTAAATCCTTCATCCATACACTTATACATGCACTGATTCTTCAATATGTAAAACATATTTGAACTTTCCAGAAAAACAGTCACTGGATGATGTCATCAGTGATGTCATCAGTGATGTCAAATGAGATGTCATCATTGATGTCATCAGTGATGTCATTTGAGATGTCATCAGTGATTTCATCAGTGATGTCACTGACCATGTCATGAATGATGTAATATGTGACATCATCAGCAGTGGATTGCGGGTGCGCCATATATAGTTAGTTCATCTAACTATATAGGAGCAATTTCAGTGGTTTTTTATATGTTAATTCCTAACTATATAAGGCCTGAAACCTATGGTTTTTTTCAGTGAATTTTCAAGGTTTTTTAAATGCTAATTCCTAACTATATAAGGCCTAAAACCTATGTTTTTTTCCGTGAATTTCAAAGGTTTCTTAAATGTTAATTCCTAACTATATAAGGCCTAAAACCTATGTTTTTTTCAGTGAATTTCAAAGGTTTTTTAAATTCTAATTCCTAACTATATAAGGCCTGAAACCTATGTTTTTTTCAGTGAATTTGCAAGGTTTATAAAATGCTAATTCTATTAGTGGATAACGTTTAAATATGTTAATATCCTTGTGGGACCACCTGAGCAGCCCTCGGGATCCAAGTTTTGGACCGGCCCAGCCCTAGGGCACTCACTTTGCAGCGTGCCTGGAAACTCCGCTAGACCAGCTGGGCCACACAGTACTTTCCCACACTCAAGATCGTGGACAAGTTGTCTTAGCAAATGAAAGTCTCAAATGCAATGTAGGTATGGAAAAATATTTGCCTTGTCTAATGTCCACAGTGCAATTTTCACACGTTGCGCCCACTTTCCAGTTTGCAAGGAGACATGTAAATGTGTTGCGAGTGCATGGTATTTGTTGGCCACTCGCTAATCTCTGCAGGTGTTAATTATTTTTAATGTGGCAGTTGTTCTCTGTGGGATACATGTTTAGTACCCATTGGTTGCCGCCATTTGAACGAAGCAGGCAGTTGTTCCCTGGTACTGACTGCTACTGCTCTAAAAAAGGAAGCTTTATTTTGCACCAAGTATGTGTCTTTTGGCCCCATCCATTCCAAGCGCAGATAACACAACAAAATGCAATACAATACAATTCTGCACCACTTTTTAAAATACTCACCAGCCTTCCATAATCTGTACTCAAGGGGGGAAGTTTTAGAAAGCAGAATTGTGGAATGTACTGCCTATTTAAAATAGCTATTCATGCGTTTGTAAACTCACCATCACACTTATTTTGGCACTAATAACAGTTGTTTTTTGCACTTTCCTCCCACGGCTCGTGCAGTGCATGCGTGAAAGCACACAATGTATGGGAGCGCTGGGTTAAGAAGTCTCTTACATGGCCTTACACCACATATAAACGTCACTAGCACGTGCTTTGCTCCAATATTTGCAGATCGGTAACCCCACCCCCACAAAGCGATACCACAGATAATAAGTGATCTCAACCGCCGCCCATGCGCTGCAGTCGGCACTACCCGGTAACCTCTGGTTTGCCTTCAAACGCAAAGCACCACAAAGGAGTTATCCAGAGTCTGCCTCCTTTCAGAAGCCGGCATCTTCCAACTCTGAGGAATTAAAACTCCCCAAGAAACTTCATCTCACGGCGGCTTTGGCTGTGCTTCGGTAGAAACGATAACACCTCGATTGTGGTGGGGAGGTGACCCGTGAAATCTAAACAAAATGTGCTAGTCCTAGAGATTTTACATGCATGAAACACTAGTTCCCCATGCCTATTTAATGACAAAACCTAATCTCTGTAACACTCCACAACATACCATGCCTTTAGAGGGCTGTATGTCAGAATGTTATACACAAAAATATCCTCTAAAATAAATAGCATCTCTTAAATATTGTTTGCAAACATAATTACAGCTTTTATATTATTCACTGTAGTGAGGTAAACTTTTTGCTGACAATGTTCAGGACTCTATTTTCATGTCAGACGAGATTTTGAAAACAATATTTTGATACCAAACCTTTAAGAGATTCTTTGACTTGCCGCTGCTAACAGAACATTTTTGATACAGCACAAGATTTCTAATGAGGTTTTTTTAATGTACCTTTCTCTGGATCAGTATTAAAAAAGAAATCTCCTATTCTGATTACACCTAAAGGACCTGGGGTCTTTCTTCAACACTTTTATCTATGTAAAGAGGTAGCTGTCCCATGCTCGCCCAGATCTCCGAAAGTCTACATACTTTTTTTGTCTCTTTGTGCCCTTCAACAACTAGAAGACATTCAATGATGGACATTTTTCAAGCCTTAATTCAAAACCAGTTCAAGGCCAAGAGACCTTGATAAAGATGGTGTGCGCAATACGAACGTCCTAATTAATGAATTTGTTTATTCCTTTGTGTCTAGAGCAGATCGGCTTGCTATATGGTACTTTGGTCCGAGAATGGAAGAAGTTTGTTATGGACTGCATTTACTTTTTAAAACATTTTCTTTCAAAGGATACAAGCATGTAAATTAAGGTACAACGAATAGTGTTTGAGCTTTATCTTCGGTCACCAGAGATTTAATTTGTGCCCTTATAGTGCTGTTTAAGAAGATGTTCAAGTTTGAAAGAAAGGAACACTTTTTAGCGTTCCTGCTGTTAGAGAATGTGCAATTGGACAAACTGCCTTGTTACCTTGTTTTAGGGCCTGGTAGCAATTTCTTACAGGCTACGTTTTGTAACGGCACAAAGCACATAACAGAAGGCACAGATAGTTGAGGATTCTGTCCTCGAGCCTTGACGGAAAATGCTTTTCACTGAGTCACGTAAAAGCTAAGGTTCAAAGTTCTTTTACCGCCTCTCAAGAAGAGGAATTTTAAGAGGCTGGAAACAATTTAGCATTTCCATGTCTTGAGTGACAGGCGAGCCCGAGCTGGACATTCTGTTGTCTAACTATAGCAGGCCCCTTCCCCCCTGGCCTCCCTTTGAAGTCTGAAGTGCCTTTATTTGAAGATTGGAGATGGCGCCCTGAAGATGAATTAGGAAATGGCGAACGAATCAAGGTGGGTGGCAAGTGACTTGCATGGTTCTAGCATCACACTACTTTCTGTTTGTGGGTTTTAGCTTATTGATATTCTTCTGGGTTCTAGCTTATTTATAGTCATACAAAAACTGGATGTTAATGTTTCATTTTCTGGAGAGAGAAAAACAACGTAAATTGCCAAATCCGAAAAACACTTTTGTCTGGTTCGATCATTAAAGTCTGCAGTAAGAAGAATGGCCTTTATAAACAGAATCATGGCCAAGGACCACTTTGTACTTGGAAGGAATTGGCATCTACCACTCTTTACGGAACTTGCGCTCCGCCTTCTCCTACTGCTTACAAATTAAAAGAGCGCCTAGAGATTGGTCGGGTCGTGGCATGCGCACTAAATATTCTTGGATAAATGGCTGCCATACAGACCTAACCCGTTAAGTACTGTAAAATGTTGTGAAACCTCTTTCTGGCATGTTGTAGGGTTCAACTGTAAATTATGGAAGCTGTGAAAGAAATCTGCGCTCATATTGACCTTAGAAGTCAGAAAATGTTTATTAACAACAAATAATCTGTGAAACAACGGAGCGAGAAGGGGATACCTCTGCATTCCTTGAAGATAAAAGCAGAATGCAAATGTATACATTTTCATATTCAGGACTCCAATGGAGATCATGTGACGAAAGAGAAACAAAGATCTTTACTTTTGGCCCAGGCTCGACCTTCAAACTGATACTAGAATGTCAACTTCCAGAGCTGAGGTTGCTATTAGAACATTCTCGCCTTTAATGTCAGCAATGATAATGATGCTTTGTTCATCAGAGAGGGGCACAACCTGGTAAAATTGATTTATAGCACTGAGCATACGTGGCTACCACTACAGCAGTGACGCTAAGGCAGTATCTCTAAAGTCACACAGCGCGGCCGCCTCAATAATGGTGCCGCCCACCCCCCCGCACCCCGCACCAACCTACCTTCGCCACTACTCTCCCAAGGCGTCTCCTCTTCTCCCGGCGCTCCCTCAGCACAGGGGAGCCCCGCACCAGCCCACACTTCTCCTCAGGCCAGCATCACCCGGTCTCCCCCTCGGCACGGGAGACCGGACATCGAAGGCTTCCCCCAGGCAGGGGAAAGCGGAAACCACGTCCTCCCGGACCCGCCCACAACCAGGCGGTGGCCATCTTGAGGCGGCTCGGGCCGCTGCGGTGATCTCCGGGGGCAAAACAAGGGGTGGGCACCCTCGATATTAAAATAAAAAGATTGAAATAAAAGAGAGAAGCCCCCCCCCCATTTTTTTTTCCGAAGAATCGCGGGGTGCGCGCACGGCGCGCGTTTACAGATATAAAATGTATTTCTCTTTTAATTTTCTCAGGAACTACTGCAGGGATTTACACTATTTAACCAAAAGCGTGATCTGCGTACCAGACACTACCATTTTGACAAGTTTGGTGTAATTCCCTTCAGTGGTTCAAGCTGTAGCCGTGTCTAAAGGTGCTATGGAAATTAACATGGGGAAAACACGTTTTGGGACCCCCCTTTTTTCTCAGCCCCCACTTGACTAATCCCCCCCAAACTTTCAGGAAAGGAGAGGAGCGGAGCGAGCCATCTTCTTTGAGAAATTTGCGAAGATTCATCAACCAGCGCCAAAGTTATTCCCAATAGAATGTTAGAATGTTGGGGATTTCCTATGGAAACTAGGTCCTAACTATATATACCTACTGGCTACCGCCAGTAGGTAATATATATATATATATATATATATATATATATATATATATATATATATATATATATATATATATATATATATATATATATATATATATATATATATATATATATATGTAATGCATCGGGAACTCTCTATTTGTATTTATCAGGAATTAATTTTGCCCCTCTCCAGGTCAGCCTTATGTAACATCTTGAAGTCAATTTCTGGCAGGCACACACATTTATATCTCTCTTTTCTCCCAATGAGTAGTCAGGTTCCCTGTTGCTCATTGCAACAGGTTGTAACTAGTTAGAAATTCTCTCTCTATGATTCTAAGATTTGGTAGATAGTCAGGTTCCCTGTTATCTATCAGGGTCACTCCAATACCTATGACTACATGCACTTTATTATGTACATATATATGAATTGATTGCATAATTCTGTGTCAATTTTCTATTGTGCGCCGTCTACCGACCATTTTTAGATCAATGGTGTTTCTCATCTTCCCTCTTGTTTTATCACATTTTTATCACTATTTAACTTTTAGATACACTGTCTGTTGTGTTTTTTTAGAATAATAATATTATGAAATCAATGTTTTTAGAATTGCATTTTTTTAAATGTATGACATTCCCTGATTTTATGACGGGTAATTGTTTAATTTTTCATAATGCACTCTCTGATGGTTTACAACATGAATTTCATTGTCTATCTAACATATACAGCTTGCACTTTATCTTTAGCCTCTTTTGCACACTAGGCTTGGTTGTCCTACCTTTTTGTGGTTGTTATTATAACAGTTCCGTCAGGCCCTGAATCAGTTGACACAGCTCAACTCTATTTAGACATGGTGTCTATACATGTCAGTATATTGATTCACGTTAACTTTTGACGTTATGTTTGATATGGTTTAAACATTTCATGTTTATATGATTTACTGGATTTAACCAGATATGATGGTAATTTTCGGAATTCATTCCGTGATTTGATTGTTTTACATATATAATTACATGAGTGTTTATATTATGCATTTATGCTGGAAAAGTTTTAGGTCAAACATTCTGTGAGATAGTCTGTTTTCCCTCTCAGGGCGGTCACATGACCATTCTGGGAGGAAGGCCAGAGGCGGAGCACTTCAGCACTTTATAAGCTCTGTTATTTGCACTAATGCCTTGCATGTGAACAAGGGCTGCAAAGCCCAAAACGCGTCATGGTTGGGTGATTAAGGAAAAAACTGGAAAATAAATAACTTACCTGAAAGCTGTGGTCTGTCTCCTGCGTCGCCGGTCCGGCTGGATCGGAGGTGGTGTTACGGAGTTACTTTTCAATATATATATATATATATATATATATATATATATATATATATATATATATATATATATTCACTGAAAAAACCATAGGTTATAGACCATATATAGTTAGGAATTAGCATTTACAAAACCTTATTTTACTCACACAAAACCATTGAAATTCGCATATATAGTTAGTTGCACTAAGTATATATCGCGCACCCGCAATCCACTGCTGATCATGTCACATATTACATCATTCATGACATGGTCAGTGACATCACTGATGACATCACTGATAACATCTCAAATGACATCACTGATGACATCACTGATGACATCTCAAATGACATCACTGATGACATCACTGATGACATCTCATTTGACATTACTGATCACATCACTGATGACATCATTCATGTGATAATACGATGAACCTCTTCAGACTCTAATATAACCTTAGATACACTCAGTGTAAACAGACACTCACAGACTGTCACTCATCCATGGAGTTACTCACACACCTAGTCAATCAATCAATCAATCAATCAAAGCATTTATATAGCGCACTACTCACCCAGAGGGTCTCAAGGCGCTAGGGGGGGGGGGGTCCGCTACTGCTCGAACAGCCAGGTCTTGAGTTGCTTCCTGAAGGCGAGGTGGTCCTGGGTCAGGCGGAGGTGGGTCGGGAGGGAGTTCCAAGTTTTGGCGGCGAGGTAGGAGAAGGACCGTCCCACTGTGGTGGCTCTTCGGATGCGGGGGACGGCGGCGAAGGCGTGGCCTGTCGATCGAAGCTGGCGTTTGGGAGCGTAGAAGTTGAGGCGACTGTTGAGGTATCCTGGGCCTTGGTTGTGTAGGGCTTTGTGTGCGTGGGTGAGGAGACGGAAGGTGATTCTCTTGTTGACCGGGAGCCAGTGCAGGTCTCTCAGGTGTCCGGAGATGTGGCTGCGACAGTCAGTCATGCAAAGAATCAATCACACCTCCATTTCCTCAACTATACAGTTATGCACACCTTACTTATTCAAACATATACTAACACATATTTACTCTCTTATACAATCCCTGATACAAGTTCACAATGATCCATACAGCCACTCACACATTCACTGGCTCTTATGCACAGTTATTTATATATGTCAACTCTCACATGTACTGTGTTTACATATGTACTTACTTTGACATGTAGCACTGAGATATCCATTCACTCACCAATACACTCATGCACACAGTCAACCGCCCATACAGCTGTTTCCACATGCACTTTTGAACCCATACATCTAGTGAATCAACTGCTCACACATCTATGCACAGAGTCATACACCTCCCAGCCACCCACACACACACTCAGTCTCCCATACAAATACTTGGGCAACCAATCAATAACCCATATAGTTACTCATATAGCTACTGATCAACACATGCAGCAGTTTACAGAACAACAGACATAATGATGCACAAATTAAGACAGTTTAGTCACTAACCCATGCACTCAGTGAGACACATTTAATCACTCACTCATACAGTCAGTCATGCACTTTACAGAAACATACAGTCACTGGATGTTGTCATCAGTGATGTCATCAGTGATGTCATTTGAGATGTCATCAGTGATGTCATCAGTGATGTCACTGACCATGTCATGAATGATTTAATATGTGACATGATCAGCAGTGGATTGCGGGTGTGCGATATATAGTTAGTGCAACTAACTATATATGCGAATTTCAATGGTTTTGTGTGAGTAAAATAAGGTTTTGTAAATGCTAATTCCTAACTATATATGGTCTATACCCTATGGTTTTTTCAGTGAATTTTCAAGGTTTTGTAAATGCTAATTCCTAACTATATATGATCTATAACCTATGTTTTTTTCAGTGAATTTCAATAGTTTGTTAATAGCAAATATCAAAAGCTGTAAAATGTATTCTTCTTTTAAAGGAAAAATATATTTTATATGTATTTAATATAAGTTTTTTATGTATATACATTTTTTGAGGGAACAAATTTATCAACTATCATGCTGAAGAAGAGTGTGGGGAAAAAAAACAAAGAGGAGGACTAAGGAAGGAACAATCAGTTCAAAAATGCAATTGCTTTAAAGAATGAAGTGCTTTTCCACACATTTACATTTAAATAACTCATATTAGAACATACAAAATATCTACAGAGGAGACGGTGTACATTGAATTTTAGACTCTTCATTGGTACCTACATGTTGGTACTTACATCACCCACACAACACAACAGCTCTATTCAGAGCTACCCTACCTCAAAGCACTCTAAAATATTATTTTACTATTATATTATTTTACTATTTCCCTTGGTTTTCCCCTTGTTACGCTTTCCGGAACGCTACCCGGTGCGTTACATATATGGGCCTCCTCAGCCACCCTCAGAAAACCTAGGGGGTCAGGATATGTCTCCCGTGCCCCCTTATACCCATTCCCAACATTGTTTATCCTCCATCTTGTGACTAAATTTGTCTGAAACACAAGATGGCGGACTCCCGTTACGCTACCCGTGAGCTACCCGGTTCGCGTACCGGGTAGCGCTTCCACCGCGAAAAATCGAAAAAAAATGTATTTTATGTTTTTTTGCCCCGCGGGGCCCTTTAATAGCCCCCACATCAATCCTAGGGGGTCAGGAGGGGTCTACCTTGCCCCTTTCATTCATTTCCCCCTTCGTTTATTTCCACCTCTTGTCTTTCGATCCTACCGAGAGACAAGATGGCGGCCGCTCTGGACTGTTTAGAATGTTGAGAGTCACCGGAGAGCCAATCCGCTTCTCCTCGCGAAGTTCCGTTACGCGTCTGGTACGCGAACCGGGGCGCAAACCAGGACGCTGTCACAGATATATATATTTATTTGAAAGTTAATTTCTCAAAATCCACTGGAGCACATATCTTAAGACCTAGCAAAGGCACATCGGGCAAATAGTCTCTACAATTGTGCCAAGTTTCATAGAAATCCATTGAGCCGTTCGAGCTAAAAGTGAGTCTAACCGCCCTATGGAAAACTCAATGTTAAAAACATGCTTTGGGACCCCCCTTTTTTCTCGGCCCCCGCTTGACGAAACCCCCCCCCCCCAAACTTTCAGGGGACGCTCAGAAACAAAATGTGCCATTTTCCTGAAAATTTCAGCCAATTCCGTCCATCAACGCCAAAGTTATTCAACATAGAATTTTCAGAAATCCCTATTCAGAAAAATCCTAACTATATATACCTACTGGCGACCGCCAGTAGGTATATATATATATATATATATGTATATATATATATATATATATATATATATATATATATATATATATATATATATATATATATATATACATATATATATATATATATACATACATATATATATATATATATATATATATATATATATATATATACATATATATATATATATATATATATATATATATATATATACATTACCTACTGGCGGTCGCCAGTAGGTAGTTATAGTTAGGATAATTTTCAATGTTAAATCTCAACATTCTATTTTGAATAACTTTGGCGCCGGTTGACGAATCTGCCTGAAATTTTCAGGAAAATGGTCTCATGGCGGTCCGGTCCTTCCCTGAAAGTTTGGGGGGGATTCGTCAAGCGGGGGCCGAGATAAAAGGGGGGTCCCAAAACGCGTTTTCCCCATGTTAATTTCCATAGGGCGGTCGATTTCACTTTTAGCTCGAACGGCTGAATGGATTTCCACCAAACTTGGCAAAATTGTAGGGACTGGTAGCCCGATGTGCCTTTGCTATGTCTCAAGATATGTGCTCCAGTGGATTTTGAGTAATTTAGGTTCAAAAAAATATATATATCTATAGCCGCGCTCCGGTGCGCGCACCGGAGAGCGCTCGAGGCGCGACACGCGACTTGCGCGCAGGAAGCTGATTGGATCTCAGTTGTCTGTAAACATTCTAAACAGTCTGGAGCGGCCGCCATCTTGTGTCTCGGTAAAATCGAGACACAAGAGGTGGCTAAAAGAAAGGGGGAAATGACAATAAGGGGGAAGAGTACACCCCCTCTGACCCCCTAGTTTTGATGTGGGGGCCATTAAAGGGCCCCGCGGGGCCTCAAAAAAAAATTATTTTTTTTCGATTTCCGCGGGGGGCGCACCCGGTACGCGTACCGGGGAGCTTACTGAGGAGCGTACTAAGGAGAAAAAAAATGACAGATTTTTTTCACAAAAAAATGCATTTTTTTATAAATTAGAGGTAGTTCTGAAAAGAACTTTTTTTTTTCTTCTTTTTGTTGTTTTATATTTTTTTGTGTTTTTTGAACTTTTTGAACTTTTTTTGGCTTTTTAAAACAATTTTATAATTTTTTTGGATTTTTGTCAAGGGAAAAACAAAAAACAGGAATTCAAAAACGGCTCAACAGGAGCAAAAAAATGTGAAAATTTAGGGACTGTCAGGGCAGCGGTGTTGCTGTTTCTTTAGGGCAATAAGTTCAACACTCTGCTCCCCATAGCAGAGCAGTTCGTTACACTCCGTGCACAGAAATTTGATGCCTGCAAACTCTGGCTGTATGTTAGGGACCATTCTTCTACGGGATGGTCCCGAAGGTGTTGCTCCACCAGTGGAGGTGCTGCCGCCATCTGTGGGTAATTTCCGTGCCAGGTCTCTGACACTCTCCCTCGCAAAGTTGTTTGGGTGTCTTCTTTTGACATGCCTGATTAAATTGGCATTACCAAAACTATATTTTTTCAGAGGATTGCCTCTGGATAAAGTACTCCCACATATTTTGCAGGTTACTTTTGGAGCGTTGACTTTTTTTTCACCTTCAGGGATGTTATAAAATTTCCAGATGAAATGGATTTTTTTCTTCTCCGTAGGAGGGTCCTCATCTACAAATGCATCTGAATCACTGCTGGATGACTCTCTTGCAGCCATTGCTGTAGATCAGGAAAGTAGGAGATGAAGATAGTACACAGAACAGCTCTTGCTCTCTCCAAGTACAAAGCAATAGTGAAGGAAATGGGTGGGGATTTCATTCTTTGTAAAAAAAACTGTTAGCAACCAATGAAAAGTGTTATTTTAGGGTCACATGACCCGACGCGCTTACGCTGCGCGCTTCGGAGCACTTCCGGTGCGTTTACGCGGCGCGAGCGGAGGCGCTTCCGGGGCGCAAACGTGGCGCGATCGTAGGCGCTTCCGGGTGCGTTTACGCGGCGCGATTTGAGGCGCTTCCGGGGCGCACATATGACGCGACCGTAGGCGCTTCTGCGTGCGTTTACGAGGCGCGAGCGTAGGCGCTTCCGAGGGCACTTACGTTGCGCGCCGAAGTGATGTCATCAAACTTTTACAGAAATGCATAATCATTTTCCTTATTAAAAAAAACTGATTTTATTTGTATAGTACGAAAAGTTTTGCATTATTATTAACTTTTCATTCATATTTTTTTTCACGAACGACAATAGCGCTCCGGGTGCGCTTTCTGCTAAGCTCACCGGAAAGCTTACGGGAGCGCTTAGCTGAAAGCTTCTCGGAGCGCGCACCAAGAGCGCAAAAAAAAAAAAATATATAAAAAAAAGAATACTTACAAAAAAACAGCAAATTGTAAAAAAAAAAAGGATACAAACTCGATATAGAAAGGAATTAGCATTTAAAAAACCTATGAAATTCACTGAAAAAACCATAGGTTTCACACCAGTTATAGTTAGGAATTAGCATTTAAAAAACCTATTAAATTCACTGAAAAAACCATAGGTTTGACCCCAGTTATAGTTAGCTGGAAATTTTACTGATATAAAACCATTGAAATTCACACGTTATAGTTAGTCGGACTCACTATAACTTGCGCGTGCAATGCACTGCTGATGACATCACATATTACATCACTCATGACATGGTCAGTGACATCACTCATGACATCACTGATGACACCATCCAGTGAATATGTGCCTTTCTGAAAAAGTAAATATTAGTGAGTAATGTTTAAATATTTAAATATATATATTAGTGTTTTACTTTGTGTATAAGTGGCTACATGTGTTGGTAAGTAGCTACATGCGTATGTATATGGGTTATTAGATGTTTCTCTTAGTATCAGTATGAGTGTCTATATGGTTTGGTGGGGGTATTACTTAGCACATAGATGCATGAGTGACTGACTCTCTGTTTCTATGTGTTTTGAAGACAGCATATGTACAGGACTGTATGGGTGGATGAGTGTCTATATGTGTTTGTTAGTGAGTGAATGACTGTCTCACTAGTGTCTTTATCAGTAACTACATATGTTTTAATCTAGTATATATGAATATTGATGTATATAAGTGAGTATATGTGAGAGTAAGAGATTGTAAGAGTTCCTGTTTAAATAAGTATGTGTTTCTATAAGTGATTGTTTAAGAGAATAAATATGTGTAATTTTAAATAGAAGTAAGGTGGAAGTGTGTGTATAACTCTATATTCAAATAAATGGATGTCCAATAGTTTATTTGCACGTGTGAATATGTGTGTGAGTAACTTTTGGATGAATGTCGGTGTGTAACAGGATGTATAGGTGTATCACTTCATATGATGAGTGAGTATATGTATGAGTGACTATATAAAACTATTGGTGAATGAGTGGATGTGTATATAGATAGTGGAATTACTGAATTGCTTGTTGTAACTGATATAGGTATCTCCATTTTTTTAAAAATTTCAGTTTCTATTTTTGAATATGTGTCTCAAGGGTTACATTATAGTGAAAGGAGGTCTGTCACTATGTCACAAGGATGGTGTCATGAGTGATGTCACTGACCATGTCATGAGTGATGTAATATGTGATGTCATCAGCAGTGCATTGCACGCGCAAGTTATAGTGAGTCCGACTAACTATAACGTGTGAATTTCAATGGTTTTATATCAGTAAAATTTCCAGCTAACTATAACTGGGGTCAAACCTATGGTTTTTTCAGTGAATTTAATAGGTTTTTTAAATGCTAATTCCTAACTATAACTGGTGTGAAACCTATGGTTTTTTCAGTGAATATATATATATATATATATATATATATATATATATATATATATATATATATATATATATATATATATATATATATATATATATATTACCTACTGGCAATAGCCAGTAGGTATATATAGTTAGGATTTTTTCCCTATGGGATTTCTGAAAATTCTATGTCTAATAACTTTGGCGTTTGTGGACGGAATTGGCTGAAATTTTCAGGAAAATGGCACATTTTGTTTCTGAGCAGCTACTGGAAATGTGGGGGGGGTTCGTCAAGGGGGGGCCGAGAAAAAAGGGGGGTCCCAAAACGCATTTTTCCCATGTTAATTTCCATAGGGCGGTTGGACTCACTTTTAGCCCGAACGGCTGAATGGATTTCCACGAAACTTGGCAAAATTGTAGGGACTGTTAGCCCGATGTGCCTTTGCTAGGTCTCAATATATGTGCTTCAGTGAATTTTGAGAAATTAACGTTTAAAACAAGATATATATCTGTAACAGCGCTCCGGGCTGCGCTCCGGTCCGCTTACTTTTCGCGTATCGGAACTTTGCGAAGCGAAGCTGATTGGCTCTCCGGTGTCTGTCAACATTCTAAACAGTCCGGCGCGGCCGCCATCTTGTCTCTCGGTAGGATCGAGAGACAAGAGGAGGCCAAAACAAAGGGGGAAATGAAGGAAAGGGGGCAAGGTAGACCCCTTCTGATCCCCTAGGATTGATGAGGGGATATTATAGAGTCACGCTGGGCCCCAAAAAAAAAAAAAAAAAAATTCCGATTTTTTCGCCGTAGAGACGCGTCTTGGTACGCGAACCGGGCAGCTAACCGGGAAGCTAACTGGCAGTGTAACGGGAGTCTGACGAGTAGCTGATTGGCTGTCAACATTGTAAACAGTCCGGAGCGGCCGCCATCTTGTCTCTCGGTAGGATCGAGAGACAAGAGGAGGCCAAAACAAAGGGGGAAATGAAGGAAAGGGGCAAGGTAGACCCCTTCTGACCCCCTAGGATTGATGAGGGGATATTATAGAGCCACGCTGGGCCCAAAAAAAAAAAAAAAAAAATCTGTTTTTTTCGCCGTAGAGACGCGTCTTGGTACGCGAACCGGGCAGCTAACCGGGCAGCTAACCGGCAGTGTAACGGGAGTCTGAGGAGAAGCTGATTGGCTGTTATCATTGTAAACAGTCTGGAGCGGCCGCCATCTTGTCTCTCTGTGGGATCGAGAGACAAGAGGTGGAAAAAAAAAAAGGTGTAAATGAATGAAAGGGGTAAGGCAAACCCCTCCTGAACCCCTAGGATTGATGAGGGGGCTATTAAAGTTCCCTGGGGGGTGAAAAAAAAAATTGCGATTTTTCGCGGTAAAGGTGCTTCCTGGTACGTTAACCGGGCAGCTAACCGGCAGCGTAACGGGAGTCCGACATATTGTGTTTTTTGAACGTTTATGATATGTGCACGTGTGAATTTTGTCTAATTAAGGTTAAAAAAATATATATATATCTTTAAGCGTGTTCTGGCGCGCTTACGTTTTGGGTTTGGTTTGCGCTGCAGAGACGATACGTCACGGTTATGCGATGCATCATGAGGCGTCTCACGGGCTACGTGATACGTCACTTAATAAAGAATATATTTTACAGCTATAGATATTAGCTTTTAAAAAACCAATGAAATTCACAGAAAAAACCATAGGTTATAGACCATATATAGTTAGGAATTTGCATTTACAAAACCTTGAAAATTCACTGAAAAAACCATAGGTTATAGACCATATATAGTTAGGGATTAGCATTTAAAAAACCTTATTTTATTTGCACAAAACCATTGAAATTCCATATATAGTTAGTTGCACTAACTATATATCGCGGACCCGCAATCCACTGCTAATGATGTCACATATTACATCATTCTTGACATGGTCAGTGACATCACTGATGACATCACTGATGACATCTCAAATGACATCACTGATGACATCACTGATGACAACACCCAGTGACTGTATGTTTCTGTAAAGTTAAAATATGTCTTACATATTGAAGAATGAGTGGATGTATAAGTGTCTGGATGAAGGATTTAGTAGGTGCATGACTGACTGTATGAGAGAATGATTAAATGTGTCTCACTGAGTGCATGGGTTAGTGATTAAAGTGTCTTAATTTGGCAATCATTATTTATGTTCTTCTGTAAACTGCTGCATGTTTAAATCAGTAGCTATATCAGTAACTATATGGGTTATTGAATGGTTGCCCAAGTATTTGTATGGGAGACTGAGTATGTGTGTGGGTGTCTGGGAGGTGTATAACTCTGTGCATAGATGTGTGAGCAGTTGATTCCCTAGGTGTATGGTTTCAAAAGTGCATGTAGAAACAGCTGTATGGACAGTTGACTGTGTGCATGAGTATATTGGTGAGTGAATGGATATCTCAGTTCTACATGTCAAAGTAAGTACATATGTAAAACACACTCCATGTGAGAGTTGACATATATAAATAACTGAACATAAGAGCCAGTGAATGTGAGAGTGGCTGTATGAATCATTGTGAACTTGTATCAAGGATTGTATAAGAGAGTAAATATGTGTTAGTATATGTTTGAATAAGTAAGGTGTGTATAACTGTATAGTTGAGGAAATGGAGGTGTGATTGATTCTTTGCATGACTGACTAGGTGTGTGAGTAACTCCATGGATGTGTGACAGTCTGTGAGTGCCTGTTTACACTGAGTGTATCTAAGGTTATATTAGAGTCTGAAGATGTATTATCACATAAATGATATCATCAGTGATGTAATCAGTAATGTCAAATGAGATGTCAGTGATGTCATCAGTGATGTCATTTGAGATGTCATCAGTGATGTCATCAGTGATGTCATTTGAGATGTCATCAGTGATGTCATCAGTGATGTCACTGACCATGTCAAGAATGATGTAATATGTGACATCATTAGCAGTGGATTGCGGGTCCGCGATATATAGTTAGTGCAACTAACTATATATGGAATTTCAATGGTTTTGTGCAAATAAAATAAGGTTTTTTAAATGCTAATCCCTAACTATATATGGTCTATAACCTATGGTTTTTTCAGTGAATTTTCAAGGTTTTGTAAATGCAAATTCCTAACTATATATGGTCTATAACCTATGGTTTTTTCTGTGAATATATATATATATATATATATAACATTTCTATGGCAAAATGAAACCCCTCATTTTGTTCCTTTGCAAATTAAATGTTTTAAGTGTTAACACTTTATTCCAATCAAGATGACTTCTGGTGTGCCATACTTTTGTCATAAGTAAGAATGTTAGCACTCTAGTTGTTCTTTAGAACACTCTGGGACATTCTGTCACTGGGCTTATAGTTGGGCTACATCTGGCTGACATTTGGGCTACATTTGTTTTTTTTTGTCTCTGGTGCCCATCCTAGGGCTACATTGGGCTACATTTGGGCTCTAACATATATATAGCCCAATGTAGCCCAATATATATTTTTCAAAGTTAATTTTCGTAAAAACCACTGGAGCATATATCTTGAGACATAGCAAAGGCACATCGGGCTACCAGTCCCTACCATTTTGCCAAGTTTTGTGGAAATCCATTCAGCCGTTCGAGCTAAAAGTGAGTCCAACCGCCCTATGGAAAACTCAATGTTAAAAACACGTTTTGGGACCCCCTTTTTTTCTCAGCCCCCGCTTGACGAACCCCCCCCCCCCCAAACTTTCACGGGACGCTCAGAAACAAAATGTGCCATTTCCCTGAAAATTTCAACCAATTCCGTCCATCAACGCCAAAGTTATTCAACATAGAATTTTCAGAAATCCCTATTCAAAAAAATCCTAACTATATATACCTACTGGCGATCGCCAGTAGGTAGTTATAGTTAGGATTATTTTCAATAGGAAAATCGCAACATTCTATTGAGAATAACTTTGGCGCCGGTTGAGGAATCTGCCTGAAAATTTCCTCAAATTTGCCTCGCGACGCTCTGGTCTTTCCCTGAAAGTTTGGGGGGGATTCGTCAAGCGGGGGCAGAGATAAAAGGGGGGTCCCAAAACATGTTTTCCCCATGTTAATTTCCATAGGGCGGTCAACCTCACTTTTAGCCCGAACGGCTGAATGGATTTCCACCAAACTTGGCAAAATTGTAGGGACTGGTAGCCCGATGTGCCTTTGCTAGGTCTCAAGAAATATGCTCCAGAGGATTTTGAGTAATTTAGGTTCAAAAAAATATATATATCTATAGGCGCGCCCCGGTACGCGCACCGGGGAGCGCACCGGGGAGCGCACCGGGCGCGCTACGCGACTTGCACACGGAAAGCTGATTGGCTCTCGGGTGTCTGTAAACATTCGGAACAGTCCGGAGCGGCCGCCATCTTGTGTCTCGGTAAGATCGAGACACAAGAGGTGGTAAAAACAAAGGGGGAAATGACCATAAGGGGGCAGAGTAGACCCCCCCTGACCCCCTAGGTTTGATGTGGGGGCTATAAAAGGGCCCCGCGGAAAAAAAATATATATTTTTTTCGATTTGCGCGGGGGGGCATGGGGCGTGGTACGCGCACCGGGGAGCGTAGCATGGGGAAAACCCAGTTTATTCACTGCGTCATCTCTACGACCCTTTCTTGCGTCAATATGCCCCTTTTGCATACATTACACCTGACGTAGGTATAATGTGGCGCAGGGGTTTACAAAGTGACGCATCTACCTACATGCGTCACTTTGTAAATCTGACTCAATAAGGTGCATTTTTTACAGCACTGGTGCGTCACAAAAAGTGACGTATATGACGTATTATGTCGCAAGTACTTACAGATACGTCAGTATTTCAGATGTATCTGTAAGCGCAAAAGTGATGCGTTGCTGGAGTGTGTCACAAAAATGATGCAACTCCAGCAATGCATCCTTTCACATGGGGCCAGGCCCATGTGAAAGGTTCTGCATCAGTCTTACGCCTGCTGTGAAACAGGCGCAAGATTTTGACGCAACAGTGTCATAAAAGTGACGCAGTGATATCTCATAGATTTCACTGCGCCACCTCTTGCGTCAATACCTCCCTTTTGCATACATTACACCTGACATAGGTATAATGTGGCACAGGGGTTTATAAAGTGACGCATCTACCTAGATGCGTCACTTTGTAAATATGACTCAATAAGGTGCATTTTTTACAGCACTGGTGCGTCACAAAAAGTGACGTACCGGTGGCGTAAAAGTGACGCATGGCCTTTTTAAATGAGGCCTTCAGTCTTCTACTCATGCGTCATATTAAATATATGACACATTATGTCGCAAGTACTTACAGATACGTCAGTATTTCAGGCGTATCTGTAAGCGCAAAAGTGATGCATTGCTGGAGTGCTTCACAAAAATGATGCAACTCCAGCAATGCATCTTTTCTTACCCTTCCACACCCCTGTTCCTTTTCTACATTTTCTTTGAATATCCACATTCCCCATGTTCACTCTCCTTCTCCTTACTTTCCTTCCCAACACTCACCTTCTTTCAGTCCCCCTACTTCACTTCCTTTCCCCTCTCATACCTTTCTGTTCTTTCTTACTCATTTTCCTTTCCTTTATCAATGCACTCCACTTCACTTACTCTTTTTCATTTTTTTAAGAATATAGCTCTTTGATGAGAATTGGAGGTAATTCTGAAAATAACTTTTTTTCCTTCTTTTTTCTTTTTTTAGAACAAAAACAGGGAATGGAAACTGCTCAACAGGAGCAAAAAAAAATAATTAGGGCTGGGAACGGCAGCGATGTTTCTCCAATGATCGAACCATGAGCAGAACACTTTGCTCCCCATAGCAAAGTAGCTGATCACAGTATCTGCATTTAAGGACGGCTTTGTTCAATGCAGGCTGAATGTTCGGAACCAGCTCTTGTGATCTCCCCCTCACCGATGTTGTTGGTCCTCCGGCGGATGTAGAGGTCCCATCACTGGGAACCTCTTGTGCCAGAGCCCTGACACTTTCCCGGGCAAAGTTCTGGGGGTGCTTCCTCTCCACATGGCGAATCATTGTGGAGTTCCCAAAAGAATATTTTTTAGTGGGGTCACCCCGTGACAGGACTGTGTGACAGATCCTGCACTCCACTTTTGGAGCATTTACCTTCTTTTTGTCTTCTGGTATGGAAAAAAATTTCCAGATGAAATATTCTTTCACCTTCGGCTGAGGAGGCTCTTCATCAAGGAATTTATTGGAGTCATCTTCACTGCTGGATGATCTGGCAGCCATGATAATCCAAGATATCCAACAAAGAACCGAGAGCAAAAAGGCAGGTCTTTCAGTCACAAAACTGAAAGAAGAAGTGAAGGAAATGGGTGGGGATTTCATTCTTTGTAAAAACAAAACTGTTAGCAACCAATGAAAAGTGTTATTTTAAGGTCATATGACTTGACACGCTTACGCTGCGCGCACCGAAGCGCTTCCGGGGGCGCTCACGCGGTGCGAACGTAGGCGCTTCTGGGGGCGCATACGCGGCGCGAACGAAGGCGCTTTCGGGGGCGCTTACGGGGGCGCTTACGCGGTGCGCCTAAGTGACGTTTTGATAGTTTCACGAAAATGCAAAATCATTTTCATTTCCTTATTCAAAAAAACTGCTTTTATATATATGGTACTAAATGTCTTGCGTTATTATTTACTTTTCATTTATATTTTTTTTCACGAACGCAAGTAGCGCTCTGGGTGCGCTTTCCGGAGAGCTTACCGGTGCGCGCACCCAGAGCGCCCCAGGAAAAAACTGATAAAAAAATATATATATTATAAAAAATAAAAAATAATAATTAATACTTACACAAAACAGCAAATTTATAAAAAAATCGTAGGTTAGAAACTCGATATAGAAAGGAATTAGCTTTTAAAAAACCTTTGAAATTCACTGAAAAAAACATAGGTTTCCCACCAGTTGTAGTTAGGAATTAGCATTTAACCTATTAAATTCACTGAAAAAACCATAGGTTTCACACCAGTTATAGTTAGCTGGAAATTTTACTGATATAAAACCATTGAAATTCCCACATTATAGTTAGTTGGACTCACTATAACTTGCCCGCCTGCAATGCACTTCTGATGACGTCACATATTACATCACTCATGACATGGTCAGTGACATCACTCATGACATCACTGATGACACCATCCTTGTGACAGAGTGACAGACCTCCTTTTAGTGTAATGTAACCCTTGAAACACATATTCAAAAATAGAAACTAACATTTTCAAAATCCACCATCTATATACACATCACCTCATTCATTAACAGTTCTATATAGTCACTCATATATATACTCACTCATCATATGTAGTTATACACCTATACATCCTGTTACACACCGACAGTCATCCAAAAGTTACTCACACACATACTCACACATGCAAATAAACTATTGAACATCCATTTATTTGCATATACAGCTATACACACACTACCACCTTACTTCTAAGGAAACTTACACATACTTACTCTCTTAAACAATCCCTTATAGAAACACATACTTATTTAAACAGGAACTCTTACAATCTCTCACTCTCACATATACTCACTTATATACATCAATACTCACATATACTAGATTAAAACATATGTCGTTACTGATAAAGACACTAGTGAGACAGTCATTCACTCACTAACACACACATATACACATTCATCCACCCATACAGTCCTGAACATATGCTGTCTTCAAAACACATACAAACAGTGAGTCAATCATTGATGCATCTATGTGCTAAGTAATACCCCCACCAAACCATACAGACACTCATACTGATACTAAAAAAACATCTAATAACCCATATACAGACACACATGTAGCTACTCACCAACCCTTGCAGCCACTTATACACAAAGTGAAACACTGATACATATATTTCAATATTCAAAAGTTACTCGCTAATATATGTATTCACTAAGATACACTTAATAAGCCAATTAACCAGGGGGTGCAACAGTAGGGTAAGTGTTGGATAGTGTAAGGGTACTATGTGTTGTAATGCTATGCGTTGTAATGACTGCGTTGTAATGGCATGCGTTGTAGTGGTGTGCGTTGTAGTGTCATGCGTTGTAATGTTTGCATTGTAAATGCATGCGTTGTAATGGATGTTGCGTTGTAAAAGTTTCGTTGTAATGGTAGTGCGTTGTAAAAGTTACGTTGTAAAGGTTGTTTCCCGTACTAACATTTGGTTTTCACCAATACATTGTTCCAGGAGTACCAAACTATATTTGTAAGTTAATTCATTCGTTATAATCTTTATTTCGGCACAATAGAGCCATAAAAGATATATAAAAACAAAAATTACATAGCAAAGTCTGTATAGAGGAATTAATAATCTTATAGATAACAAAGATACGGTTAGGAAATCGTAACATTAAAAACTTAATTTAAATAGACTAACAAGGCATCAAGTTATAAAAGCACATAGGAATCATATTTAATTAATCTTATCATCATTTCCCATTGCTGGTAATATTTTAAGAATCTAAAAATATATATATAAAATTTGAGATAGCTAGCATAGTTAAGTTAATTCATTTAGTGCCTTTCTGTATGGGTTGTGAAAAAAGTGTATGTTTTTAATGACATGAACAAGGATAAGATCAAAAAATCAACTAAATATTACACAGTGACAACAAATAATGAAGTCTCCAGTCATGGTGGAAGAAGCCATTGTAGCAGAGTCCAAATTTTCAGAAGTCCAAAGTCCAACTTACTCCTCTCATCAGATATTGGCAGGAATAGTCCACAAAGTTAATGTGTAGCACACACAGGGGGGATTAAGGGCAAGGTTTATTAATGGCAGTTGGGGCGTGTCTTGTCATCCTGAGCTCCTGAAATTTTGGATGGACGTTCCCTCTTTTTGAGAGAGAGGGAATCCGCAGCTGCTAAGACAGGGGTGCATGCAGGCATGTCCTCCTCTAACAGGGCCTCCCTCCCTGGGGCTGTGGCAGATGTTGATGGTCTAGTTGTTCTTGGGACACAGCAAGGGGTAGATGCAGGTGGAAAAGTCCTGTGTTGATGTCCGTCAGCACCTTAACCAGGGAGGCCACGTTGGTGTTTATGCCAGTCATCTCCTGATATGTGTCCCTCTGCAGCTGCTTAATTTCCTGGATTTCAGCACCTGGCCAATGGCACTTTGGGAGTTCTGATAGAGTCCTGGGACTTGGGTAATGGCAGCCTGGCTTCTGGTGTCCCCAGTGGGCTCACTCTGTGGGCCCACAGTTACCCTCCCACTGTGCCTACCCTCACAGGCCTGTGCCCTTGGCACACACTGTACCCTCCCACTGGATTATGGGTCCTCTGTGACTGGGGTTGTAATAGCCAACTCAGAATCCAGGACTGGGGGCACAGGATGTCACTGAGGGAAGTGGTTGGCTGTGTTGTTGCAGCTGTGGTGGGATGTGTTGTGGGCACAGTGGGACCCACTGTTGCTGTCTGCCCAGGCTGACCAGATGGGCAAAGACTGTCATCTACTTCCACCTCTTCAGGAGTGTTGTCATCACTGAGGGCACTGTGCAGGTGCAGTGGCTTATTGACCTGTTGTGAAACATAGAAAATTGCTATTGGTGGAAGTGAGGTATCTACATCCACGTTGTTTGTGTCAAACTAAATATGGACCTAGAATGTAAAGAAATAGATAGAGATTAGTGTGGTCACTAATTTGCATGTAGTTGAAGTTAATTACTAGACATTTGTAGACATTGAATAGATGTAGTAGATTTCATCAGCTCATTAGATATGCAGATATGTGGCATTTTGGCTTTAGGGATAGACATGTGTTAGGAAAGTAGGATCCTTCTGCATAGTTACCCCCACTTTGTGCCTGGTGCTATGCTGGTTTTTGACTAGTTTGACTGGGATCCCGCTAATCAGGAACCCAGTCCATCTGTTTTTTCCCTAAACTTTTGTGTTCAGTACCTAGGTACATCCCAGATTGGTTACTAAGGTACGGTTGTTAGTCCCTAGTAAAGGATGCCCAGGGCATAGGAACCCCAGAGGTCTCCAATAGGATGCAGCATTTATTATGCCACCCATGAGATACAGTTCGAAATGGTACTACAGGCCTGCCATGGCTGCCTGTGCAAGTTGATGCATGCACCACTTACTAAAGATATAGGTTTACTATATCTAAGGGTCACTGAACTTAAAATGTATAAGTCACCCCTGTAGCAGGCGTTTACAATCCTGAGGGCATGGTTCTTGGTTCTTAGTTCTAAGTGAGAGGGTACCCCTGCCTACAGAGTCCATTCCCTCAGGTTGTCAGTGAAGCAGCCATATACTATAAAGTGGAGCATCGCGTAATTGCGCAATGACCATCACGAATACAGCTGCAACAAATCCTATTATGTTTGGTATCAGACATGTTCGAATCATTCCCCCAAACCGTAAATGGTGTGGGAAATATGATTCCAAGCACTGGGAGAGCTGTACGTTTGTCTCTCAGTGTTCCTGGTACCAGCCTTCTAGTCCCGGGCAGCATAAAATAGTTGCTGCTGACCAGAGACACATTTCTGCCCCCCACCCCGCTGCTGAGCCAAGATTGAGCAAGGGAAGGCAGGACAATAGGCATCCTGTCACAGGGAGGTGTGACTAACTCCCAGAAAAGATTTTGTTTATTAGGGCTGGGTGAGTGCGCTTGCCAGAACCTGAAGTCTGCATGAGGGGCACATTTGATGTCCCTGTGCATAGTCCAGTTCACACCAGTCCTGGGAGCCGTTGGTTACCACTCTGGCATGAAACTGGACAAAGGTCATGGGAGTAACCGCCCCCCTGTCCAGACCCTCCCCTGGGAGGGTCCCCTGAATCTTCCCAACCCTTTCATTAGGGTACTGTAGGATGGGCAATAGGGACATTGTCAACATTGCTAACTCAGCATGAGCCCAGCAACCATGATGCTGCTATTGCGCATGTTAGTACATGACTTTATTTTTGCACGATTCTGTTTATGCCTTTCACATGAGAACCTTCTGCTTGGTGCGTCCTCTGCTGTTTCCTGGAGTTTAGTCTGGACACTTTAAGCAGGGCTGATAAACAATCCCCCTTGTTATTTTGTTCTGGTCAGTCCCTAGCACCAAGAAAAAACATGCTAACCCAGCTGCTGCTGCTGATGGAAAAGCGTCCTTTGATATTATGGGGATGTGTGCTTGGTTGACACACACTTGGAGAGGGATATTTCCAGGGAGAAGAGCCATGCGGTCCCTTTGATGTAGATATACCATCTAGAAACTTTGATATATGGACTTGCTGCAAAGCTAACTGTTGTAGTTTGTGCATGTTGCTGCTTGTTGTGGCTTGTATACTGTGTTTTAGAGTACAGTAGTTAAAATAAACATGTTAAACTATATTTGTGGCTCGTTCAATTCTCATCGTGGACATGTACGAGTGAGTGAGTGAGTGAGTGAGTGAGTGAGTGAAAAGGTGTGTCTTGCTACTGCAATTCCAGAGAGATCCGGGAGTGCTGTGTTCTAAGGTGTCTAATCATTTGCATCTTCGTGATTGTTTAGGAGAGCAAGTGAGATATAATAGCTAATCAGTACTGGGATTGTGGTTATTGTGGCGGTAGGAAGGCATAGCCCGTAGTCCCGTAATCCTGTGCATAGTTCTGTTTATGAGCAGAATCCCTGCATTATGGCACCACCAACGTTTGATTTGGTATTCATTCGTGAGACCCCTGAGTTGTACTTGTGTGTCTCCACGATACCCTCTCACCAGTTACGGGAGATGTCCTTGGTGGGATGACTGAGCCTCCTATATTTTATGTTTATAGGATTTTCAAGCTTGGATTTTAAAAGGTTTTCCTTTTGTTTTTTGCCCGAAGTTGCGCTACCACTCTTGCGTTCTTCTAATTATGGTGGTTGTCATGGTGGCTCCAAACCGCTCTCCAGTGTCAGCTTATTTGACTCAATATGGAGTCCCTAATGCTGGGGCTGATCTTATTTTTGTTAATGAGGCAGATGCAGTGCACTGCTTCGAGATTCTCTATTCTTGAGTTACCTTTCCAGCAGTGGATGGCAATGATCATTTGTTTCATGAAAATACTGCCTCCGTGGTTCTGTGGAAATATCGACCTTGTAGATCTCTTGAAGTTCTGTTGACAGCTTAGCAACACACCATATGGTTTAATGGTGCCCTTCCACACCCTATTTCTGCTCTCCGTTTAGGCCTTTTATCAGTAGATGGGGCCACATGCCCTGTTTTAGCTGGGTATACACCACATCCAAATTACCTTAACGCTCCTATCGCAGAGCTATGACAATTACATACGTCGTTGAAACATATACGTAGAGCCGTGATACAGTTTATGTTGCACAACATACAGGGGGCACAACCTAGAGTTGCTGCACAGCCACCGGGACACGGTGGTCTGGTTATTAGTCCCCTCATGAATAATTCACTGACGGGTAAAGGTCCTCAGAATAAGGATGATCTCCCATATTGGCTAGCAGAAAAGTTTGAACAACTCAACGCCGTCTTTCCACACACTACTCCTTATTCCTGAGTTGGCTGATTGTGCTTCTTGGGGAGAAGTGTTTGCAACAATGTATTCACTGTGTTTCGGCACACCCTCCATGACCGTTCTGCCGTCCATACTTAAAATGGTTCAGGATGAACATGGGGTAGATGCTGTGAAGGAAGTGGCCCTTAGGGGCCATCCGGGTTACTTACAACCATCATCTATGCCTTCCCAAGAATGAAAGGTTGGTCAGACAGTAGAGAAAACAAGTATACATTTTATTAGCAATACTCTGCAGTGGAGGTGGTCCTGACCTGCACACTAAGATGCCTGCCGAGGGACTGCCCCCCAACAGTCTACAGTGAGTAATCATTCCTCCTGAGAAGCCTCCAAACATGCCCACAATGTAAAAATACCGGCCTGGGACAATCATGAACAAAGAGGGTTGAGCTACCACCTGCCATATGGACGTAATCGACAATTCAAGGCTACTGTGCCGAGCCCCAGCATCTTCTAACCTGGGAGCAGAAACTACCCTTGAATAGGTATGCGAGGGCAAAATGGCCTATTCATTAGTAAGTCGAGAAACATCTTTGGACAGACCAGAAAATAATAACGATATACAGTGTTCTGCTGAGGCAAGCAATCCGAGTAATAGGGCCTAGTTCAGGCACAGTCTAAGCAGCCTATTGGGGATAACGAAATACAAAATGGAGTAACACTCGCTAACTAAAGCCTGCACATTACGGGGATAACTCAGTTGGTTGCATAATGTAAATAAAAATGGCATCTATTTAGCCACACATTGATTACCTAATATAGCATGAAACAAGTGTGTGGCATGGATGGGAATTTCAAACCTAACAGCTGCCCTTGAGTTGGGAATGCGATTGGTGGGGGTTTTCGATATTGTTTGCGATATGATCCTTGCTAACATAAAGGGAGATGCTGTTAGCTTACAGGTGAGTCGGCGCAAAAATTATTGCAAGGCATATAAAACCTTAGGGCGAAATGGTCTGGGAGTTAGGCCTTTTGCACAAACTCAACAAAAAGCCCAACCTGAAAAAGATGGGCATCCAGTCTTTCCTAAAGTCCTGGACAAGCATAAACCTGCTTACACTGCGGAATGGGCTTTGGCCCATGCACCGGCTGTGTACCGTAATCAGGTGGGCTGGGATAAAAATTCACCGGCACATGAAATACCTTTACGTTCTATGCAAAAGCTGCAAGCTCAATAGCCTATCAGACAAGAAGCTAAAGCATCCGTAAATTATATTTTGACCCAGTTGGATTATCAGGGTGCCATTGAACCCTATGTATCAGCCATGAATAATCCTCTTTTTCCGATATCGAAGCCGGACGATTTGTATCGTATTATATTGGATTACTGCAATTTGAATAGCCATGTTCCTACATTTGCAGTACAGAACACACATCTCTGCATTAGTGAATAACATTGTTCGCAAAAAATACAAGATGACACTGCATATATACAATGGATTTTGTAGTCACAATTTGGCTCCTGAGACACATGACTTGACCGCATTTACCCCATACGGCAATCACAAAAGATTTACACATGTGCCTATGGGCTATAAAAACAGCCCGGGCTTTTTCTGCACGTGTTGTGTATTTATTACACATCATATCAGAAAAGGTACCCCCTAACAATGCTTTTAGATTCAAGAGTGAGGTCCAAGATGCACTCACTTAGAGTGGAACTGTGGAGGGCACACCCTTTTATGGGGAGACCCCGTCTATGGGTCATTTCTCTTGCGCATCAATATAACAGTGCAAGCTTTGGCAACAGTTAAAGCCTAGGGGTCATTACCATATAATAAACCGCTTACTATGTCCTCTGCAGAAACAATATATTGCCACTTTGAGGCCCTGCCTCACTAAGCACACTGACCTATGACGTAATATTCTTCGTGATGAACTAGCCTGCTCCCTAAGCAAAAGGGTAAGATTACAAGACGCACATATAATGACTGCATGTTTTTAGTCCCACCTTATGGAGGCTCTGAAATCTCATGTCATTAATATTGTCTTACAAAGCTGGACATAGTTGTATCTCTATATGCCATAAGATTTATAAGGAATGACTTGCCTTGAAACGAATGACACTCTGATGTAGTGTCAATTTTGCTGCCTGCGACCTGCAACCCATTGACATACCGATGTGATTGAAGATTTCCATCTTCTGTAAATAAGGTGACAGAATAGAGACATGTTGGCCTCTTTCCCTTTCTTTTCTTACTTCTTTTTTCTTTTTCTTCTTTACTCTCTGTCGGATTGGACAAAGTTCTCTTCCTCTCCATACCATACCCTTTACACCCTTGGTTTAGCCTATATATAGACACATGATATGGAGCAGCACTTTGGAGCACTCTTAAAGGTCTTTGTATGGTGACTAGGGTTATAACATCACAACTCAGGTATCACCTCTTGGATTTCAGATACAAGCACTTGTCAGTTTTTTTATCAATGGATGCTATTCCCCCAAATGGATACAACTTCTGACTCAGTCAGCCTTGGGTAGTTCCCATTAGTATTGACATTTAAGAATATATTTGTATTTTGTTGTCATTCCACAGATCACCCTTATCCACTTTTCATGAATTGAATTGTATCAAGTGTGGTCCTGATGAAGGTGGTTGTAATGTCTATCTACTGAAACATACCTTGAGCAACCATACGGGGAAATCTGCTAAAGACAACACACCAGTGGACACTTTTGAGAATAAATCAATCCACATAATTTCTGGCAATGTATGTCATAAGAAGAAACAGAAGATTCCCTAGGATTGCTTTCTGTGTGTGAGTGTGATGTGCATGTGAGAGTATTTTGATTGGTGAGATTGATTGATGTATGGTTGTTTGTGGGTTTACATATATGAGGTTATAATGTGAACTTTGCATGTTTTTTGTAATGTCTGCCTGTCATATTTTATCTGTAAATAATATCCGGGATTGGATAGCTTGGGGCAACTAGCGGACTTCGAGCTCGGCTCCAGCACAATGACTTCAAAGGACTCTGAAGAAAAAACGGCCCTGCACTACAATATGTTACTCTCTATTTTTGCATGCCTATGTTGATATGTCACTCTGCTATCCTGTATCTGATGATTATTTGTTATGTTCCCATTGTAAAGTGCTCCGATACCCCAGGGTCTGGCCAGCGCTAGGGAAAACTTCTGAAATAAATAAAAATAAAAAATATTGAATTTCTAAGAAAAGCAACACAATATATTAGCAAATTTGGATATGAAAAAACCTTTTAATAAAAAGTTATGAATTTTGCATCATTATTGTTGGAAGGATTCTATTATGTGGAATTGCCCAGGCAAAGAGCCGTCTTAGGCCACTAGAAAAACAACATAGATCTGGCAAGAGTACTCTTTCAGTTAATGTCTCTATTACATGACATAGACCATGATGCGTTCTCATATGTCGATGATATTTATCTGAAGGATGATGAATTAGTCCTGCACCTTGTGCATATGGATTGCATCATCCCTTCTTTTGCCAACCTCAGTTGCAAATTAAATTTTGCCAAGTCACACATCACCTGTTTGGTGGTCCTCGTTTTTGGGCTATGAGCTCAATGATGAAGGTAGCGGGATTGGCCTCCCACTTTCAGAAGAAGTGTTTACAATTGCAGCCTCCACCTACCTTGAAAAAACTACAATCTGTGCTGGGATTTTTTAATGTTGGGAAGACTTACATTCCTGACTATGCCCAGTGTATCAAACCGCTTTATGCGTTGATACAACCTTCTTTTTCATCTGCCAGCTGGCTTCCGGAGCATACTTCTATCCTTCAATCTTTGCAGTCTGATCTGCTTGCGACCAACTTCATGTTAACACGTGTTAATTCTACAAACTTGGTCATAACAATTTTGCCAGGAACAGGAGGTTTCACTTACTTGTCGTTCAGTGAAGGTAACACAGTACCAATAGCATAAAAATCGCATTTGTACACATCGGCGGAGATGTGATATTCTAAAGTTGAAAAAATATTGACTGCGGTCCAGATGGCGATCCTGAAGAAACAATCTCTGGCACAGGGGAAACACATTCTTATGGTTTTGCCTATACCTGCTTTAGAAGCAGTGACAAAGGCGAGTGTACAGAATTCTAAAGCTTTGCATCCCTGTTGGATACAATGGGCTAGTTCTTTGACATCGGCTGATGTCACATTTATTTTTGATCCCTCATTACAGACACAGGAGTTTTTACTAACCCTGGGTGAAGCACTACGCTATGCTCGCATAGTTTGAGCTACTTCGCACTACGCGAATTGCATGTAGCACAGTGCAAACACGTGTAGCGTAGTGCAGCGGTCATTTTATGCTTGCTCCCGGTCCCCAACGGCAAGTTGACGACCGAGAGAGAGCAAAATGAAATCCCAGCGAAACTTTCCCTCGTTCGCGATCAGCAACATCAAGTTGCCGATCATGAGAGTGGAAAATAAACGTCCCGGTGTGATTCTCAATGCGGGGAGGTCAGGTTTCTCATTGCGTGTGGTCGCGTATGCTCGCGACCACTCGCGATGAGAAACTAACAGTCTGCGTTGAGAAAGCTGCCGCTTGAGTAGAAATCTACTCAAGCGGCACAAAATGACTCCTTGCACTGTGCAATATGTGGTTTGTACTGATTGCACAGTGCGGACAAGCATGTGGCACTGTGCAATCAGTACGTACAGCATTTTGCAAAGTGCACTACTCAGTTTGCGTAGCTACGTGTAGCTTGCGTAGTGCGAAGTGCACTTTGCGTAGCCACACGCAGTGCTATTGCGCAAACTACGACCAGGGTTAGGTTTTACAATATGGACATATTCATCCTCCTCTACTGTCTTTGCTTCCCTTAGATCATTACACATGCATCATTTATGCTGGAAAATTAGTGAATGGTGAGCTTAAGTCTTCCAGAGTGCACACGCAGGCACTTGGAGACTGTACAGTACAGTTGGTGGACCTGCGTGCTCTTATATTGGCTCAAGAATTTGCTGATCCTAATGTATACACTCTTGTAGTGTGTGATTCCTACTAGTGTGTGAAGGCTTTCAATGATAATTTATTCTTTTGGTCTCAGAATGATTATCGAGATTCTAAAGGTAGCGCAAAAAGCATAAAATGCTTTGGGTTAGAGTCTATATGACCATGGTAGCATAGTTGGGGAATAGGGGAATAAGCATCGGCTCCTGCGGAAGATCAAGGTTTTCTGGAACAGGTACTTGACAGGTGAAGTGCCTTCCCAAATTACTTCCGCCTGAGCAGGATGGCTGAAGGAATAGATTTTAAGACCCTAGCCAGTGTATTAGATGGGATACAGGCCCAATTAAGTGATGCCATGTCGGAGAATAAGACTCTTAGAGAGGAGGTTAGAAGGTCAAGTCAAGAGACCCAGTTTTTGCGTCAGCGAATTGAGGAGTTGTCAGCTAGCTCTGCCTCTGATATTAAGGAAAGTAAGCCCCAACCTTTGCACCTGCCCCTTCGGCAGCAGAGTTAACCACCCAGGTCATTCGTGCCATGTCCCCTACCATTCCATTAGCAGCTTCCGAGAGGTTTAGTGGGGATCCACAGAAGGCCCAAACTTTTCTTACTCAGTGCTCCTTACATTTTCTCTGTAAGCCAGTCATTGTTAAGGAGGATCAGTCAAGGGTGGCATTCATGTTGTCCTACCTGAGCGGTGATGCAGCAGCCTGGACTATGCCATTAGTAAACAACAACAACCCCATTCTCTATGATTTTGATGAGTATAAGAAAGAATTTTTGAGAATTTTTGATAGAAGGTCAATCTCGCAAACCACCGATAATGAACTGTTGGATTTAAAACAGGGAAATAGAGACTTGGTTGCTTATCTAGAGCAATACAATAAGTTAATTGTGGAGACCAATTGGCCTGAAGCCAAGAAAGCGTACATTTTTTATTGAGGTCTCAAGGATGAGCTCAAGGACCGCTTGGCCCAGATACCTAAGCGACCAACAGAGGTTTCAGAATTAGTAGACTTAGTCTTACAAATTGACCAATGTCAGAGTGAGAGAAGAAGTGAGCGATTGAAGGAAGTAAAGTATGTTCCTTCTCATTTCGAGCGAATTAAATCTATCAATGTCAAGGTTAAAGAAACACTTTCAGAAGAAGAACCCATGCAGATTAGTTCAGTGCGGGGTCCTCTTTCTAAGGAGGAAAGAGAGAGAAGACGAAATGGCAAGTTATGTATGTATTGTGGCGATTCGGGGCATTTTGTTAAGGAATGCACCAAGAAACCGAGAAATAATTCACCAGTAAAAGACAGTCTCCACCAGTAAAAAGAGTTGCCCTGGTGGGAGCAAAAGTGAAGTCAACTCTTGATCCTCAGTCAGTTGCTAATACATTGCAATCTTCGGCTCCACATTTAAAAATTGCTGGCTCAAATGAGTTTGGAAGGGTTAAATTGGATGATATATCCGTGATGATCGACTCTGGAGCCACAGGAAATTTTTGTGATATAGGCTTTGCCAAACGGTTGAGAATCAAATTTGTCAAGAAGGAGAGACCAGAAGCTGTTCGTGCTGTTGACTGTACCAATCGGTCATCCGGCCCGATAGTACATGATACAGAGGTTATTATATTAACTTATCCAAGTGATCATGTGAGCATTTTGAGTTTCAGTCTCATAGATGCGACCCAGTTTCAGCTGATTTTGGGGTTACCATGGCTCACGAAGCATAATCCTCGTATAGATTGGTCGAAAATAACCATTGAAATGGATTCAGAATACTGCCAGAGTCATTGTCACAAGAAGTCAAGCCAAATCTATCTGTATGATGGAAACCCAAGAGATCCCCAGTGAATATACGGATTTGGCGACTGTTTTTAATGAGAAGGAAGCTAATAAACTGCCCCGCACTGAGATTATTATTGTAAGATAGAGTTGGAACCTGGATCCTCTTTGCCCTGTAGCCGCATCTATGCTCTCTCTGAAAAAGAGAACCAGCATCTCAAGGAATATCTCGAGCAGTACCTAGCGAATGGCTTTATCCGTCCTTCTCAGTCACCAGCATCCTCTCCTCTTTTTTTTATTCCAAAGAAGGACGGAAGTTTGAGAATCTGCATCAATTATAGAGCCCTGAATTCTGTTACAAAAAAGAGCAGATATCCTTTGCCCTTAATTTCTGAGTTGTTAGACCAGGTCAAAGGGTCTCAAGTGTACACAAAATTGGATTTGAGAGGGGCTTAACCATCTTGTTCGAATGGCCGAGGGTGAAGAATGGAAGACCGCCTTAAGAACTAGAATGGTATATTTGAGTATCAAGTTATGCCCTTTTGTCTATGTAATGCCCCTGCTGCCTTTCAGCATGTTGTAAACGATGTACTGAGGGAATATTTGGACAGTTTTGCTGTTGTCTATATTGACGACATTCTCATTTTCTCTGAAAAAATGCAGGAACACATTCAGCATGTGCGAACCATCTTGAAGAAACTCCTAGAGCATCAATTATTTGTGAAATTGTAGAAGTGTGTTTTTAATTCCAGTCAAGCGAAATTTTTAGGTTTCGTTCTTTCACCCGATGGAGTTTCCATGGATGAATCTAAAGTGTAAACAATCAAGGAATGGCCTTCTCTTCAAAGTGTAAAGCGAATACAGAGTTTTATTGGGTTTGCCAATTTCTACAGACGTTTCATCGAAAACTTTCCTGAGAAAGGGTCCCCATTAACCAGACTCTTGAAGAAAGGAGACACATTTGTATGGACACCCGATACTGAAAGAGCCTTTTGTGAACTAAAGACATTTTTTACTACAGCACCTGTATTGATGCATCCCAACCCTGAGGAGCCTTTCTTTGTTGAAGCTGATGCTTCCAACTTGGCCATTGGGGGAATTTTGTCTCAAAGGGATCGATCTACTGTTGCATATCGGTCTCGTAGATTAACGTCTGCTGAGTTGAATTACTCCTTTGCCGACAAGGAGTTATTGGCAGTCAAGGATGCTTTTTTAGGAGTGGAGGCACTATTTGTTGGGTGCACAGCATGAGGTTACTGTTTTCACTGACCATCGGAATCTTCAGTTTTTGAAATCGGCCCGAACCTTGACTCCCAGGCAATGACGTTGGTCTTTATTTTTTGCCGATTACAATTTTGTGTTAACTTACAAACCTGGTTCCACCAATGGTAAGGCTGATGAGTTATCACATTTGGATACGGGCGAAGATTCTCCTGTGTTGGAAAAGGAGCTGATTATTCCTAAGGAAAAGATCATTGGTGTGATTCAATTTCCTGAGTTGGAGAGACTGTTGGATCTGGAGCTTGCTTCATTCAATCTAGAAGGATGGTTAGAACAAGGAGATGACCGTAAGTTGAGGAATGGTCGAGCATATGTTCATGGAAAACTTTTTATTCCCAGTGAAAAACATCAAACCACGATAATACAACACTCGCATGATGACTTGTTGGCTGGACACAAAGTGGTGAAGAAGACACTGGAATTAGTACAACGAGAATTTTGGTGGCCGTCCATGGAAGCTCAGTTGGGACAATATGTGACCTATTGTGAGCAGTGTTTTAAGGGAAAATCTGTTAGAATGGCCCCACAAGGTTTACTTCTTCCTTTGCCCCCGGCACCTTATCCTTGGCATACAGTTCCATGAATTTTATTAAGGAATTGCCTTCCAGTTGGGGTTTCTCCGTAATTTGGGTGGTAGAGGATCATTTCACTAAGATGAGTCATTTTATTCCTTTAAAATCACTTCCTAACGCCACTCAATTAGCCTCCCTGTTCACACAGCATGTAGTCAGGACTCATGGTATTCCAAAGGTACTCATTTCTGACAGGGGTCCCCAATTTGTCTCTCATTTTTGGAGGGCGTTCCTTAAGAGATTGGACATAGCCTCTTGTTTGTCTTCCAGTTTCCACCCAGAAATGGATGGCCAAACGGAAAGAGTGAATCAGGAATTGGAGCAGTACTTGCGTTTATTCCTGACGGATCATGAGGGAGAGTGGCCTGATATAATTTGGGCAGCCGAGTTTGCTTATAATAATGTAGAGCACTCTTCTACTGGTTACAGTCCTTTTTATTTAAACTCTGGTAGGCATCTAAGCACATATATGGGAAGACAGGCGAGTGACGTGCCCGCTGTGGAGGAGGTGTTTCTGAATCTACAAAGAGTTTATAAAAAGGCAACAGACAATATAATCAAGCAAAGGCTTCTTATAAGAGACAAGCTGACAAAAAGAGACGAGTTAGTCCCATTTACGAGGCAGGGGATGAGATGTGGATTTCTACATGAAACTTGCGTCTTAAGGTAAGTTGGAAGATTCAGCCTAGATATCTTGGACCTTTCCTGGAGGAGAAGATGATAAACCCAGTTAGTGCAAAGATTCGACTTCCTCAAAAGTTCAGAATTCATTCGGTGTTTCATGTCTCTTTACTAAGAAAGAGTCCACAAAGATTAAGAAAGAGAGGTCCTCCCAAGTCAATTCAGATCCAATTTGAAGAATTTAAAGTCAAGCGAATTGTGGATTCTAAGGTCAAGAAAGGAAGGTTATTCTTTCTGGTGGACTGGAAAGGTTTCGGTCCCGAAGAAAGAATGTGGGAGCCAAGAGACAATTTGAGGGCTCCCCGATTGATAAAAGAATTTCATAAGAGACACCCTAATAAGCCCAAGGAGGTGGGGGGAAGAGTTTTGGTGGGGGGTACTGTCAGGGTTGGTCAGGCGAGGCCCTCAAGACACCTCTCAGTTGCATCAAATCTCCCGATAACACGCAGTTGTAGGTTTAGGATGTTTCAGCCCAAACCATGGTCTGGTCGTTGGAAAAGATCCTTGGTGCGTTGGCGGCGGAATTCCAAGATGGCCGCCGACTCTTCCCTTTAGGTTGCCGGTCTAGTGTTTCCTAGACTTTTCGACCGCAGCTGTGCTCGCGGTCCCTGGCAAGTTCTATTGCGCACTTCAACTGAATACTTTTGAGGAATGGTCGCATTTATTCCAGTGACGTTCCATTTTTCGTGAGGCCTTGGGGTCCGTGAGTATTACAGAAGACCCATTTGAATTACTTTCATCTACCGCGGCTGCAATTCGTTTTTCCGGTAATTTTATCCGGAGTTCCAGAGATTATTTTGAGTTTGTTGCTGTCAGGGCATATGAACAGTTATAGTAAGTCCTGCTAACCCGCCATAATTAAATCATGGACATCTTCCAAGAGACAGTAGCAGCTTTCTAAAAGCTAAGGAAAGGTGTATAGCTCCCTGCAGAGTTCGAGAGAAGCCTTGAGCCAGAAAGACGCTTTTCTAGGCAAAAGCAGTTGTTCCTGAATTACAAGGATACAGTATTTATTTTAGAGACAAGACATTATTTGGTATATGGACAATATGAAAAGAAAATTGTAGGCATACAGGCAGCTAGAAATTCCTCGGATATCACTACAAGACCAACATAAGTCAGGCATTTAAGTTGGTGCGGTTATATATATATATATATATATATATATATACATATATATATATATATATATATATATATATATATATATATATATATATATATATATATCTATACTACTATTATAAAGAGAGAACACAAACCTTTGAGCCAGGTAAACTTAAAAAGTAATGCACCAATCACTACACCCAATACACCATATGAAAGGGGAGATATAGCAGAAGGACATAGGCTATAGATGTGTACACCATATACATTACAAAAGCAAAAACACAAAAAGTGTAAAAGTAGTCCCTTGGGGGCGTGGTCATGTGTAACAACGTGGCTGTGGGCGTATCAAACAACCAATGTGGATGTATGACATTTGCAAATACCTATTTAGATACACAGATACAGCCAACAGAAAATGCCATCAGAGCAGGAAGAAAATCAGCGCAGTATAACAAATATACTTACAACATTTGCAAACACATCGGAAATGCTAAGAAAAATCAGCAGAGTATAACAAACATACTTATAATCTGCGCGGTAGCAAATATATCGGAAATGCGAAACACACATACAGCCATCAGCGCAGTGTAAGAGGGGCGCGCTATATACACACATTCCTCGTAGTTACCCTCATTACATTGACGCCTTCGTACTCCCATTACATTTTCTAAAGCGGCCGTGCATTCAATACACGATGACTCAACAATTACATCACACAGGGGGCAGGGTGAATACGATTGTAGACTAATGAAAACGCAGCAAAGAACACACATGAACGACTTTCAAAACAACTCTCTAACCATTGGCCAAAGACTTAATAAAGGGGCAAGACCGGAAGAAAACAAGGCGCCGTTTCATCACATACAAAACGCTATCGAGCATTGATTTATGCATTTGAAACATAGCGCGAAAGTTAGCCGAAGGTGTATTTATATACTGGGATCCCATTCGAAAATAATGATAAACTTAGACGAAGGCGTCTTCACATAGAGCAGACCCGTTCTTACACTGTGCTCAACTGAGCCGAAGGCGTGTTTGTACAAGAAAGCAGTAGAACACTTTTTTTTAATGAAATAGCAGTATTAAACACCATAACCTTCAAACGGTCAATCATTTAGGCACCACATAGCTAAACATATGCTAAGACAAACCTAAATGAAAATAAGTAGAAAAAACGCATTTTAATTTAAAAGATAAAGATAAAACAATGCAAATTTAAATCTGTAACAACTATTTCATCGAAACTACAGCATCAAATGAAGCATTGGGTTTTACAGAGACCTTGAGGCTTTAAGTTTTTTATTCTTCAAAATAAATGTAGCATCGAAACACTAATATTAATTTAGTACATCAAAAGTACTGATCGAGGTTAATTTCAGGGTAAAGTTTCTTTGGCACAATCGGAATAAATTACATGAATATCTTCTATAACTGAATAAATAAGTGAATACAGAACACACCAAACTAAACTACTTAAAAGCCCAAATCTATGCTACACTGGTTCAACCTACTAGAGAAAATAGGCAGTAACCTAGGGTCAGTGGGGGTGAGAAGCAGCATTTCAGATCTACTAGGGCAAATCTCCCTCCTTGTGCCTCTCCCATGCCTCCCTCCCCACCCTGTGGCTAGGTGAGTAAAATATGGATGATATTGGCATTTAAAATGCATCTGAGAGACAACCTACTGACTCTCTGGTCCCAGTGAGGAAGAGTTTGAGAAGAACCCCGGCTGGACGTCTGCAGTGTGAGGTTTAAATTTGCGAACAGCAGCAACACTGTATTTAATATCCTAGACAGATCACCCCCATGGGATAAATAAACAAGAAGCAGGACAGAGTTGAACTAACATGCGAACAGTGCTATTGATGCAGTTAATAGGTTTGTTGTTGGCCTGGCTGGAGCCTCTTCACATTGCTTCTTTCTTCCAGTCACTTCACTGGAAGGTTGCCACAAGCCTCGTGTTTTAGTTGATTGCTGTATGTTACTGTAACTGCTGAGCAATTTCCCAAGACCTAAAAACAGCCACACCCTGACTGGGAGAATGCTATTGATACAAAAGTATATAATCTATACTACTATTATAAAGAGAGAACTTGCACCTTTTGGCCAGGTAAACTCGGGAACCACAGCGCCAATCTACACACCCAATACATCTATGAAAATGTCAGGGTGTGTAGATGGACATAAACTATATAAATAAAAAAATAAAGTAAATTAAAAAAATTAAGTTTGTAAACAAAGTAGTCCCCTGAAAGTAGCGCCGGCCGAGACCTAGCGCTGGCCGCGACGCGACGTGCGTGATGACGACGAAGGAGGAGCGGCGGTGCAGTGACGAGCGGCTGTGCAGTGACGAGCGGCGGCACAGGTAAGGAAAGGGAAAGTGATACTGTGAGATGCAGGGGGAGGCAAGAAGGAGGCAGCAGTAAATGAAAAAGTCAGAGCGCGAGTGAGTCAGGGCGGGAGGGGGTCGCGAGTGAGTCGGGCGGGAGGGGGTCGCGAGTGAGTCGGGGCGGGAGGGGGGTGGGAGTGAGTCGGGGCAGGAGGGAGTCGGTGCGGGAGGGGGTCGGGCGGGAGCGGGTATACTGCCCCCAGCCCCTTTCTGCCCCAGGCAACGCTGGGGCGGGCTGCTAGTATATATATATATACTTACCAACTCTAGAGAATCCTCTCAGTTATCCAGTGGAAATCTTGGAGCTGTTTTGTAATTCATGTTTTATGCCTCAAGATTCTTCACAAGTTTAGAATAATCTGACAACAAGAAGTACAAGGTAATAAGGTAATAGAAGCTTAGGAAAGAATATAAACACAGTATTGAGGCCTTCATTAAACTTGATTAATAGTATACATCTCTATTGCAGTTTCACATGAAAGCAGACACATAGTAGCTGAAACCTTGTGAAAGAAACAACAAGAGAATGGTTAGCCACTAAGCTAGGACAGGTAATAAGCTAAATGTAATTAGAGTTTTAACCCAAAAGGCATAGTTGAAATTACTAGAGTTTGTCTTTTACAGAAAAGGTTCTCAAGAATATTTGCAGACCGGTCCAGCAGAAGAAAGATGTGGCGATTTCTCTTTCTCTCCCAAACCCCTTTCCCCCCTCTTTGCTGCCAGGATCTATATCACCTTGGTAGCATAGTTGGGGAATAGAGGAATTAGCATTGGCTCCTGCGGAAGATCAAGGTTTTCTGGAACAGGTACTTGACAGCACTGAGTTCTCTGTGGGTGCTGGTGCAGTTTTCGGCTCCATATAGGCCTGAGGGCAATTCTATAGTGGAGGGGATAAACTGTGACTTAAAGCAATCTTTGACATCTAGAGTCTTAGGTACTGGCAGGGACTGGCTGACTCATTTGTATGGGGTTTAACGTGCACTTAATAATCTCCTGAGAAGATCTCTGGGTGGGCAGACCCCATACGAATTGGCATTAATATGTTTGTTCCAGACCTTGATGGTCAAGACGTTGTGACTGCTGCCCCAATCTTTGACGTAGATAGCTATTCTAGTATGTTGCAGGAACTACAAAAGACCCTGACAAACCGACTAGAGATCATTCACCCTCTTCTACTGAGACTGCGCTGCTGATTCTTGTTGCCGGCTGGCTTCCTAAAGTTGGAGATCTGGTACGAGAAAAACTGGAAGACAAAAAAGGATTTGGTCACCTGGTTCAAAAAGACTTACCTGGTCCCACCCTGGACATACATCTGGCTGGTATTCATACTTGTCTTCCTTTTCATGTGGATTGGATTTGTGACATTGTTCGTCCTGTTGATTATTGGTCATTATTTGCTGGACCGCTCTGCTGTTAAGTTAGTTGATGGAATTCTGGCTCCCAATACATCATCCCATATCATGAAACATGATCAAGCCGACATGAACCTTTCTGCCTTTCCTGTTGCTGATGTGATTGTTTGGGATGAAGTTGCATTCGATGTCTATGGTCCAACGGAGGTCCTGAACATTCAATATATGTTTCATATTTCACTCGGAGATGTGGTAACACAGGACATACACTCAGACAATTTGGATGTTCAGGCAGTACATTCATTGTTTTCTGATTTGAAATATCATGCTGCATTTCATGCTGAAGATTTGTATTTGAATTCGGCCAATTATGCTGATTTATTCTGTTACCAACACTATGGCCATCATTTCTTGCATAAATTAAACACCTTATGACCTGCTTTTAATTTTACCCAGTGGGAACATTGTCCGGCTCCCTTAAAGATGAGTTCTAAAACTCTCCAGAATAAGTTCACATACTTTTCAGATTACAATGTGTCCAATCCTGAGTAACCTTGGGCTATGAATTATGCTCTGCTCGTGGAGTTTGTGGAGTTACCCGCACTCTGCGATACACGAAGCTGGCGGAGTTCCGAAAAACTCCGCTTCACATAGCGGAGCAGAGTTTTTTTCCTCGCTCACGATCGGCAACATCAAGTTGGCGACCGCGAGCGAGGAAAATCACCTCCCGGCGAGATTTTTTCTCGTTCGCGCTCGTCAACATCAAGTTGGCGAGCACAAGTGTGGAAAATAAACATCCCAGTGAGATTTTTCAAAGTGGGGGGGGGGTCATGTTTCTTCTGTTGCGAGTGGTACCGTATGCTCGCGACCGCTCGAAATGAGAAACTGCTTGTTTGCGTTGAGAAAGCTGCCGGTCGAGTAAAAAGATATTTAAGCGGCAGAAAAGTGAAAGAAGGGACCACTTGCGCTGTGCAAGGTGCAGTTCGCGATGATTGCACAGTGCGGATAAGCATCCACACTGTGCAATCACCACGAACTGCATTTTTCTATGCAACTCTTTCACTTGCGGAGCTCCGCATAGCACAACAGAGTTTTTTTGCCACTTTGCGATGATCCGCATAGCGCAATTCCGCGAACTCCGTCCAGGCTTATTCCTGAGTCCTACTTCTGTAAGTTAAAATTGTCATCTCAATCTAAGTTTATGATGACTCACACTAAATTGGTATATTCTAATTCTTATAGAACTGATTTGGTCTTACATGGTTGCGACCATTGGAAAGATACCATTGATTTGAAATTGATGTGGGGCACTTAAGTTTGTCAGGTCCAGGGGGGCGAAACTTTGCATCGTGCTTGTCTAATTCTGACTCCAATTTTGTTTTTATATGACACAGTGCAACAGATTTCTTGTTTTGGACAGGCTACAGCCAAAATGTTGAATGTTCCATCCATTCCTTTATTGGCTGAGTATTTTATGGGGCGTAAACACACAAATCATACCCTCGATGTCCTGCAAGCCCTATTTATAAAAGGCAGTGTAAATGTCACTGAAGTGGATCCCTTAGGGTGGTTGTTGTGGCCTACCAATTCCAAGGCATGTCAACTTTGTTTTCTTAATACAACTACGGGTTTTACACAGCCTAGACCTGATCCACGTTTCCCGCATTCTCATTCAGTCACAACGTATTCGGTAGGGAAATTGTGTCAGCAAGGGTTAGGCCACTCAACACTATCATCACTAAAACAACATGTCCCTCTTGTCAAGTGACATCACTTTTGCTGATTTTATTTTAGGTACTAAATCACCCAGGTCTAAATGATTTATCTAGGAGGCATATGATGAATTATGGAAACTTTACCAGATGGAAGCTGCGGCGCGTCTGCTCCAAATTGACCAAGCTAATTTTGAAAAAGTTCTTGCAGTAGTCGACAATAGCATCAATACATTGTCTTCCCATATTTACACCTTGGATAATATTTTTTCTTTTGTTAATGATATTGTTCAAAAGGATGTATCTGTTTGGTACCATGGACAAAATCAATTGCAATCTGTGATGCAATTTGCAAGGATGTTGCAGACGCTCAAGATCGGAAAAGTACCATGGGATTATTTGAATGCTTCTACACAGTTCTTGCCATTTAATTTGACTGATAAACAGAAGTTTATGTCTATGAAAGACACAACTTACACGCTGTTACATATAGAACAATTAGAACAATTAGCTTTGTCTGTAGCAGAAACTGATTCCGCTGTGTGGTTAATACATGACATTATTTCTCTACCATTCTCTCTTTTTCAGTTCACATCTTGCATGAAACATTTCCTGGTTGGCCGCTTTGAGCCTCGGGTAGTGCTTCTATTCATAAAAGGTGGTCCTTGTCTTTCACCTACAAATGCCAGCGTGCAGATAATCAGGTTTTCCTAACAGGGAAGGAATGCGACTCCACAGTGGGACATTCCCTAATATGCAAACAAGTAAAGCTGCACTGCGCTTGTATCGTTTCGGGCCCTAATCTGGCTTGTTTTTTAAAAGGTGCGCCCATCCTGGCAATCATTCCCATGCTCACGTTGCTTTCAAATGGAAGTTATGTTATTTTTAATAACCACGACAGCTGTGGCTTATTGGCAGGCATCCCATATATAGAAACGATTTTGCAACATGTTACTTTTTCCTTTGGCCTTCCATTCCAACTTTGAAAACAGATTTCAATCAACTAAGCAGACAGGAAGCGCTATTGTTTACACAAGAAGTGGCTCTCACATTAGCGTGAGAGACCTTCGAATTGCAGGTGGCGAGAACCGCAAGTGAGATACACTCACTACTAAACACTAATCTCCCACTTCATTTTGGAGAATTAGTACACCAAGGGGCATATTTACAAGAAGGTGCTGTAGCGTGGCACCGCAAGCCATTTGGCTGTACCACGCTGCAGCACTTTCAGAGCACAGGAATGAAACATATTTACAATGATATGTTGCATTCCTGTGCTCTCCCCTGCGCTGGCACACAAACAGCTGCCATGCATCAGCACAGGCACCCTTGCACCATGGTACAATGATGCCTGCGTCATGGGGAGAATGTTTTTGTGCAGGAAGGGGCACCTTCTGCACAAAAGCAATCACTACTGGCATTTTCCTCTTTCAATGCATTCCGTAGAATGCAGCATGCATTGAAAGAGGAAAAAAACGAGAGAAATTAAAAATGTTTTCCTTGTTGCACCTCGCTTAGCCACCCCTAGGGTGGCGTAGCATACTGATGCATTTCCAGGTTTATGAATCCTCGTAAATCCGGAAATGTGCCTGGTTACATGGGTGTTGTGTGGAAACACCCAGAGCAACACACATGAAACGCCCCTTTCACACAAAGTGCAGCGTGTAAAGGGCCCATATTTACAAGGACAGGAATAGTCACGCTTTTCCTGTCCTTGTAAATATGGGGCAGAGAAATGCTCTGCCAGTGCGTCACAAAAAATGACGTACAGGCAACACAAGGGGCATGTAAATCTGCCCCTAAATATTTAATGCATCTGACATTGAAGGCCTTGTTCATTTTTTAAACTTGGAAATCTGACCTTGTCTTTACAGACCATTTTTAGAGTAGTACCGGCTTTTATCTATTCTATTGTTTTTCGACATGTTCAAAGGTTTTCCACTTATCCTCGCGCTAGCATGCTGGTCCTTATGCTCCTGTTACGCAATGGCTACCCATCTTGTGGTACTGCACATACCCGGCCACTTGCAACAGTAGTGGGCAGGGCGTGAGTTATGGACTTACTTTTCGCCTCACCTACTTCACTTGTGTGAAACCTGTGTTCTATTGCCAACAATGCCCTTTCCTCTGGGGCTTGCATTAATGCCTCTCCAATGCTTCCGGTGCTGACTTAGATTATGATCTGTTAGTAGGTCCATTACTGGCCCATGACCAGGCCTGTTGTGGGAAATGGCTGTTTGATGCGTGCCACTGTTCTTAGAGTGTTGTCTTGGTGGAATGCATGGGAGGCTGCACAGCGCCTCTTGCAACGAAGTTTCATTGAGTATCACACAAGTTGCCCCGATGGGCTATTGGAAGCATCAGGGCATGAGGAGCATGTATGTTCCTTTGATCTCCTCAACTGGATGGCATCCCTTTTTGCTACAAACAATAGGTATGACCCTTTGGAACAAATTGCATTCTTGGGTTTACATACTTTGATTAGTTTTCCGAAATTGCCTTTTGCTACGATTTGGCCAAGGGGAGGGTGTAGTATGGCGATAGGGTCATTGTTGACATTGCTAAGTTAGCATGAGCCCAGCAACCATGATTGTGCTTTTGTGCACATTACTATATGACTTTATTTTTTAATGATTCTATTTATGCTTTTCACTTGAGAATAGTTTGCTTGGTGCGTTCTCTGCTGGTTCCTGGAGTTTAGTCTGACCACTGTAAGCAAGGTCGATAAACAATGCCTCTTGTTATTCTATTCTGATCAGTCCCTAGCACCTAGACAAGACATGCTAACACAGCTGCTGGAAACGCAAGCTTTGATATTATTGGGATGTATGTTTGGTTGACACACACCTGCAGAGGAATCTTTCCAGGGAGAAGATCCATATGGTTCCTATGATGTAGAAATACCATCTAGGCACTAAGGTATGAGGTCTTCCGACAAAACCCAGAGATCTTCTGTTAAATAATAATACTACTTTTTACCAAGGGGAAGGTGGTTTGGCCTTATAATCCTTTATCCACTGTCTTTATAAAATGAAATCTCCCTTTATGATATATGGTCTTGCTGCAATGCTAACTGTGTTAGGTTTGTGCATTTTACTGCTAGTTGTGGCTTGTATACTGCGTTTTAGAGCATGATAGTTAAAATAAACATTTTAAACTATATTTGTGTCTCGTTCAATTCTTATTGTGGACCTGTAAGAGTGAGTGAGGGAAAAGGTGTCTCTTGTTACAGCGATTCCTGAGAGATCCGGGAGTAATGTGTTCTGGGGTGTCTAATCATTTGCATCTTTGTGATTGTTTAGGAGAGCGAGTCAGACACTATCGCTCGTCGGTCCTGGGATTGTGGGTAGTGAGGTGGTAGGAAGGCATAGCCCCTATACACCGAGGTCCCGTATACCTGCACAAAGTCCTGTGTATGTGCGGAATCCCTGCAACAGGACTTAAGGGCTCACCTGGGTGTAGCTCCCTAGATTTGTCGTGGGATAAGATCCCAAACTGAACCCACTACCGTGCTACGGTCTGGGCACTTTGGACTACGCTGGACTTCGTTTGGGCCTGACTTTGTCTCCCTTCCAGTCTGCTGCATTATTTGTGCATCATAAAGGAACCTTCCAAGGCTTGTGAAGCACCAAGGACAACTGAAGTATTCTCCCCTGGAGTGAAGGAGTAACTCTCCTGCATGCTTAAGCACCTCAACAAAGGCCACCTGTCTGCAGATCCCAAGCTCCTCAGTACTCTGTGGGATCTGCAACACAGGTGGTGGTTTTCCTGCGCTCCCGAGTACTCTCACCAAGCTTGAGGCCAGTAATCCTTGTGGGGGTTGCAATAACCGAACCTTGGTGTACAGCATCCCTTTACAGTTGCAAAAACGTGTTCACATCTTTGCAAGAAGATCCTTGAGTACCTACAGTGACCAGATTCTTTGACCACACCAGCATCTTGTGCATCATGGCCTGCATCTTTTGGTGAGCTGGTTGAGATCCTCTCGCAACTCCAGTGCCTCTGGCCTGTGGGTCCACTTGAGGGTGACCTTTGTTTTCCTTGGGCTCCCCTGATTGCTCAGGCCTGTCCTGACTCCCCTGCTTGTGGTGAGTCTCCCAGACCTTGCTGGTCCCAACTGTGCACCATCTTGATTTCCTGCATGGGTTGCATTTGTCAAGGCTTTGTGGTGCTTCTGCTAGACACCAAACCCTCAGCACTCAACATCCTTTGTTGGACAGCTCATATCCAGATCCCGGTCATCCTCAGCATTGCCTGGTCTGCACAGCTGAGGAGTCAAGGTCACCATCATAGTTCCTGCTGCACCTGACATCGGAGGGCATCCGTCTTCCAAGTCTCCTGTTAACTCCAGAGTGACATAGACACTGTCCCATCTGCTTTCAGATACTTCTATTCAAGTATCCATGTTTGGATTCCTCAGGGCACTTTCTCCTCTTCCAGCAGCAACAGCACTTTTCTGGAGTCCTCCATTGGGTTTGACTGCAGTTTCTGGTGCCACTTCACACCTATGCACCAGGCTCACCAACCTTCTGTCTTCCACAGGATTTCTTCATGGTCCACTGGGAAGGGTCACTAATCTTTAAAAATCAAACAGCGACTTGCACATGGACTTGTACGGAGCACACAGTCGTGTTCACATACTGCACACGTTCCCTGTGGGGTCCCTATCTTCTTACCTTGGGTGGTTCTGTGGGTCCCCAGCAATTCTACGTCCTCTCGACATTGTCCTGGCTCGAGTCGCGGTTCTTTTACCACTTTCTTAATTTATAGTTTTTTCTCCCTTTGGGGCCCACTGTGTCTTAGTGTTATTTACTGTGATTTCTTTGCTAACGTATTGTGTGCTTTGTATCTATCTCCATGTAGGAGATACTGTAACGTACGAGAGAGTGTTATATAAAAAAACATATTTTTATACATACTTTGTGTGGTTCCTTTTCATTTAATCTATACTATAAGATTACATTCTGGTAAAACAAGCTGCTTTACACTCCTTTAAGACTAAGCCTTAAGGCTGCTTTCCACATATACCACTTGGATAGCTTTCTAAGGTTGTCTGAGACCCCTTCAATCACCATAAGGGTTGTCCGAACTGGTTCAAGGTGCCCACTTACATTAGTGGACATCATATACCAGGCCAGCTTCTCACAACAAAACATCTCCAAAACTCTGCTACAAACACATTGTATTCATAACGTGGATCTGTGCTTTCCCAGGCCTAGTTGTGTCTAGTACAGGAAAACACCTAGATTGGTTGTACGTTTAGCATTGCTCATCCTGTGAGAAGTGCAGATTCAAGTGTTCACCTACCACTGCTAATTACTGAGTTTTTATCATGGCTCAAATATATTAGGCGTACATCATTGTTAGGTGTTACTCATGACAGGACACCATCAAGCACAGTATTCAGATGTGGTTTCTACATTTTACATTCCATGAAGAGTAAAGATCAGTTGTAACATGGAAAACAATTAAGAAGAGGCACAAGGAGTGTGGCATCTTGGTTAGCATTGGAGTGGGAGACCTCATTGTAGTTGTAGTCACTTCAATTTCACTTTACCAAACTCTTGAGAAATGGTATGCTGCATGATGAGTGAAATTCATTTGTAACATTGCAGACAAGTGAGAAGGGGAAAAGGGAGTCTAGCATATTGGTTACAGTTGGAGTGCAAGGGTCTCATGGTAGTAGTAGTCACTGCAATCTCACTTTACCAACACTTGAGAAATGGTAATCTGCATGATGAGTGAAGATCCATTGTAACATGGAAGACAAATGAGGAGGGGCAAAAGACATCTAGAATTTTCCTTAGCGTTGGAGTGAGAGGGTGTTCATGACAGTATTAGTCACTTCATTCTCACTTTACCAACACTTGAGAAATGGTAAGCTGCATGATAAGTGAAGATCAGTTGTAACAAGGCAGAAAATTAAGAAGGTGCAAAAGGAGTCTAGTATCTAGGTTAAAATTGAAGTGAGAGGGCCTCTTGGTAGTTGCATTCAGTTGAAACTCACTTTACCAACACTTGAGATGACAAGCTGCTTGATGAGTGGAGATCAGTTGTAAAATGGCAGACAAGTGAGAAGGAGCAAAAGGAGTCTAGCATTTGGTTAGAGTTGGAGTAAGAGGGCCTCATGGTAGTTGTAGCCACTTCAATCTCACTTTACCAACACTTGACAAGCGATTCGTGTACCAAACCTGTTGACAACATGCATTCTAGATGGACTAAACTTTTAAATATTCACACCTATGATGGGTTCTGTATTGTCAAAGTCAAATCATACTTTATTCGATTAATTAAAATTATAAAAGCAATTACATTACATTTATCAAGTATTAAAAACAATTCCAATAAAAAACAAATTAAATAAACCAATTCATCGTCATAAGTGTACATTAAAAATTAGGTAAAAATAACACCACATACAAAGAGATACAAATATGCATTAGAATATAATCATCCCTCTGAAATTTTCGCCATCCTGGTTTTAGCCTTAATACGCATAGCAGCAACAAGGAATCTAGCAACCCCAAAGATTACCCGGGTGCTCCCCAACAGTTGTAAATACATAAGGGCAGGCCGCACTTGTGTAAAGGCCGCCTCTCTCAGTAGTGGCACCAAAAACTGTTTTCTGATGGAGGCAAAATGATCCCAAAACATGATAAAATGCATTAAAGATTGGTCGGAGATATTATCACAACTGCAGGGAGTGGAAATGTCTGATTTTCCCCAAACAGGGTAATCACCCAGAGAAAACTGAATAATATTAAATCTAAATCTAACAAGGAGGTGCCGATGGAACGGGATGGTAACGATCTTTAAATAGAGTTCGATTAGAGGTGCGGGCGGAAGCAAGTAGTTTGCACGAACGCCTGGTTTTAACACCTCTACGGCTTCCCGTTCTTGCACAGCTAATCCCAAAAAACTGGCCTTGATCTAGTTTACGTCAGCCTTCTGCAATAGGTTAGGAGATGCATATAGATCCGGCCGGCCCAGTTTACATAGAGTATTTTTAATATATGCTAACCAGGGGATTTTGTTAGCTCTTTCCCATGCCATAAGTTCAAGTTCAAGTTCAAAAAATTGTATAGCGCACTACTCACCCAGAGGGTCTCAAGGCGCTTGAGGGAGGGGGTACTCTACTTATCGAAAATCCAGGTTTTGAGTTGCTTTCTGAAGGAGAGGTGGTTCTGTGTAAGGCGGAGGTGGGTGGGGAGAGAATTCCAAGTCTTGGCCGCTAGGAAGGAGAAGGATCTACCCCCCATGGTGGATCTATGGATGCACAGAATTGCGGCGAGGGCTTGATTGGATGACCGTAGTTGTTGGGTGGGGGTGTAAAAGGACAGGCGTGTGTTGAGGCATTCGGGTCCTAGGTCGTAGAGGGCTTTGTGTGCGTGGGTGAGGAGACGGAACGTTATTCTCTTATTGACGGGGAGCCAATGGAGGTCTTTCAGGTGACCGGAAATGTGATATTTGGCGAGGGATGTCTAGTATGAGTCTGGCTGAGGCGTTTTGGATGCGTTGGAGTTTTTTCTGTAATTTGGCTGTGGTTCCGGTGTAAAGGGTGTTTCCGTAATCCAGTCGGCTTGTGACCAGTGGTTGGGTGACCGTTTTTCTTGTTTCGGTGGGGATCCAACTGAAGATTTTTTTGAGCATGGGTAGGATGTTGAAACATGATGATGAGACGGCGTTGACTTGTCTGGTCATCGAGAGGGAGGAGTCCAGGATGAAGCCCAGGTTACGTGCGTGGTCCATTGGTATGGGTGCGTTTCCTAGGGCTGGTGGCCACCATGAGTCGTCACAAGCGGAGGGGGATGTTCCTAAAATGAGGACTTCCGTTTTGTCTGAGTTCAGTTTTAGACGGCTGTTCTTCATCCACTCTGGTACTTCTTTCATCCCTTTGTTTTGGCGGTGTTTGGGTCTTTGGTAAGGGAGAGGATCAGCTGGGTGTCGTCTGCGTATGAGATGATGTTGAGGTTGTGTTGGCGCACGATGGATGCAAGGGAACTCATTTATACGTTGAAGAGGGTGGGACTGAGTGATCATCCTTGGGCATGCCACAGATGACTTCAGTGGCCACTGATCTAAAAGGGGGAGGCGGACTCTCTGGGTTCTTCTGGCGAGGAACAAAATGATCCAGTCCAATGCTTTTCCTTGTATTCCGACGTTGCTGAGGCGTTGTATGAGGGTGCTGTGACAGAGAGTGTCGAAGGCTGCGGAGAGGTCAAGTAGGATGAGGGCAACTGTTGCTCCGTTGTCCAGTAGATTTCGAATGCAGTCTGTTGCTGCGATGAGGGCAGTTTCGGTGCTGTGTTTGGCTCGGAAGCCGGACTGTGAGGGGTCGAGGGATTTGTTGGATTCGAGGAAGGCGGCGAGTTGACTGTTGACGGCTTTCTCAATGACTTTGGCAGGGAATGGGAGGAGCAAGATGGGGCGGTAGTTCTTGAGTTCAGTGGGGTCTGCTGTGGGTTTCTTCAGAAGGGTGCTGAGTTCGGCATGTTTCCAGCTTTCCCGGAAGGTAGCGAAGTTGAGGGAGCAGTTGATGACATCTCGGAGATGGGGTGCGATGATGGAGTCTGATTTGTTGAAGATGTGGTGGGGGCATGGGTCAGTTGGCGATCCTGAGTGGATGGAGTTCATCAGGCGGATGGTGTCTTCAGTGGTGATTGGGTTCCAGACGCAAAGGTTGTTAGAAGGGGGTTTTGGTTCGGATGTGAGTGGAGTGGACTGGTCTCCGGACTGGTTTTCAAAGCTGTTATGTATGTCGGCGATTTTGTTGTGGAAGAATGAGGCTAGGGAGTCGCAGAGGTCTTGGGAGGGAGTGATGTCGTTGGTGCCGGCGGTGGGGTTGGTAAATTCTTTGACGATGTTGAATAGTTCCTTGCTGTTGTGGGCGTTGTTGTCAGGTCAATCCTTGAATGCTGATTTCTTGGTGGATCGGATCAGTTGGTGGTGTTTGCGGATGGCGTTCTTGAAGTGGTCAGGTTGTCAGTGGTGGGGTTTTTTCTCCAGGCTTTCTCGAGGGTGCGACAGAACTTCTTGGATTTCTTAAGGTCATCGTTGAACCAGGGGGCTTTTTTGCTACCTTGCTTGATTTGATGGTTTTTCAAGGGTGCTAGTTCGTTGGCACTGTGGGTGATCCATTGTGTGAGGTTGGTGGCTGCTTGGTTTGGGTCCAGTGATTTAGCAGGAGGGTTTTGGTGGAGTGATGTGAAGAGCTGATCGGTGGTAATTTTGTTCCAGTTTCTTCGGGGGACTGGATGTGGGAGGTTGTGGGTTGTGGTCTTATTGTAGTTGAAGTGAACGCAGCTGTGGTCTGTCCAATGGAGAGCTGTGGCGTGGTTGAAGGAGATGTGCTTGCTGGAGGTGAATATTGGGTCGAGTGTGTGCCCGGCATAGTGGGTGGGGGTGTCAACTAGTTGTTTGAGTCCGAGATTGGCGAGGTTATCCAGAAGGGTGGTGGTGTTGCTGTCGTTTATCTTTTCCAGGTGGAAGTTGAGGTCTCCCAGTAGAATGTAGTCCTCGGAGGGGAGGGCGTGTGGGCTGATGAAGTCAGTGATGTCTTTGCTGAATTGTGTGCGGGGTCCTGGTGGCCAGTAGATGAGGCTGCCTCTGAGTGTGGTCTTGGGGTCGGTGTGGATCTGGAAGTGAAGGTGTTCGGCGGTAGCGAGGTTGTCGTCGGAGCTGGTCGTGATGCGGATGGTGTTCTTGTGGACGATGGTGATGCCTCCTCCTATTTGGTTGGTGCAGTCCTTTTGGATGATCTTGTAGCCGTCCGGGATGGCTATGGCGATGTCAGGAGCTGATGTGGCGTTCATCCAGGTTTCCGTAAGGAAGGCGACGTCCGGCGATGTAGTGTCGAGGAGGTTCCAAAGGTCAATGGCGTGTCTGTGGATCGAACAGGTGTTGAGTAGGATGCATTTCAGGTGGTTAGTGTCGGAGTTCTGTTTGGAGTTAGTGGATTTGGTGTGGGTCTTGATGCAGTCGAACCTGCAAGAGTGGCAGGTGAAGGGTCCATGGCTGTGTCCTGGGGCGGCTTGGTAGCAGTTTGGGAGTCGGCCGGGATTAAGTGCTGAGAGGGTAGCGGCATCGTACGTTATGCGGGTGGAGAGGATTTTGTTGGGACCAGGGGGTCTGGCACTGGGCGCGGTCCAGGCGCGGACGGGCGTAGACAGGCTTACCTTTGGCGCACCTTTGGCACGCATAGGGCGCATCCGCTGCACGTGAACGCTACGCGCAAAAGCATCTGTCATATGTAGATAGTGGAGGGGGGAGGGGTGAGGGAGGAGCAGCTGGGAGGCGGGAGCGGGGTGGAGAGCCGGGCTGGGAGCCACAACAACAAACAACAAAATGGCAGCGAGACCAAAAGCGAAACAGGACGAGATTGGGGCACCACCTGAAATCGCGATGAAATGGGCAGTGGCACCGGCACAATCAGGCATAAACAGCCAAAGAAGGCAAAGCGAGCAGCGCACAGCTCCAAAACAAATGCGGGGCAGTCTACCAGCACAGCGCTACGATGTCGATATCACCAGGCACAATACAGAGCGAGCAGTGCGATTCAGGCACAATAATTAAATACAGTAAGCAGAGCAAGCAGTGCGCAATTCGAGTTAATGGCAGTGAGCAGTCTGGCAGAAGCGCTACAATACCACTTCTTTTAGCATGGAGCAGCGTGAGGAGCGACCGCTTCTGAGTTGATAATATGGTTCAGTGTGATTTCGGTGCCAAGCCAGGTTTTGGCCCAGCAGATCAGTGGGGCCAAGTGTAACTGGTCGGTGATATAGCCGAGACCTAGTTCAGAGTGCACCGAAAATACTGGGGTAGATTGAGGGACAGCTAATAGGGATCTGGGAAATTTATTCCCTATAATCTGTAGTTTGCCTTGAGGTAAGGAGCCCCATAGTGATGCGCCATACATAGCTATTGCTAGGCATTTAGACTTGTACACTGTTAGCAAAGCCTCAGTGGGACGTGACCCTAAACGTTTTGCAAAGCCCAATAGGGCTGAGGTTGATCTGGTAACGGCTATGCCTTTAGCTTTGAGTTGGGGCCCCCAGGTGCCCTTTTCATCAAATATGACGCCCAGGTATGTGAATGCCCCGGATACCTCCTCCCCGTTACACGCAAGACATTTTATTTTAAGGGCTTTTGGTCACTTACCCGTGACCATAACATGAGATTTCTTGTTGTTTACCTGTAGGTCTAGCGATTGCATAAATTCCCCGAAAGCGTCCAGTAGTCTCTACAGCCCTAGCCCTGTGCGGGCCAGTAACACCACGTCGTCCGCGTAGAGAAGTACAGGTACCACCAAGTCCCCTGCCCGCGGTATGTCTATAGTGGCCCCCTCCAAAGATTTTTCCAGTGAATTTATGTATAGGGTAAACAGGAGGGGCGCCAAAATGCAGCCCTGCCTGGAACCTCGTTTAGAACTGAAAAAACTAGTACATCGCCCCTCCTTGTTGACTCTGATGGAAGCTAGAAGACCTTGGTGGAGTACAGCTAGAAAGTTTACCAGCGGCGGGTCTATCCCTATATTGAGTAAAATGGACCAAAGCTTTGCACGGTTGACCAGGTCGAAGGCCGAAGAGAGGTCCATAAAAGCCACGTATAGCAGCCCCTCCTTGGTCTGGGTGTATTTACCAATTAGCATGTGAAGATTTAGACACTGATCAAGGGTGCCTCTTTTAGGTCTAAACCCGTATTGAAGTTCAGAGAGGACCCCCCTCTCCTTCAGGCAGTCTCCAAGTCTATGTAGAATGACCCTGCCCAAGATTTTGACGGCAGAGTCAATCAACGAGATCGGCCTGTAGCAAGCAGGGTCACTCCTCAGGCCTTTTTTGAATACAGGTATTATTGTGGAAGTGGCCCATGACTGGGGGAACCCTGCTGTAGTTGTGGAGATAAAGACAATAGTTAATGTCTTAGCCCAAAATGTAAGAGGGGTCCTATATAAGTCTGCGGGGACACCATCAGGACCAGGCGCCTTGTTTTTCGTCATTTCCTCTATGGCCCTTTGAACCTCTACCTCATTGAACCATAGGGGGGGTACTGGAAATGTGCCAACAGAACCCAACTCTTCTGAGTTGCCTTCCTCAATGTCATATATCTTACTAAAATGGGCAACCCATTTCTCATCTGGAATCACACAGTCCATGACCGAATTATCAGCATCTGAGAAATAAGGATGATTAATGGATGCCCAAAATGTACTGCTGTCTCTAAGGACGTCCGTCGACAATAGTTTGTCCCAGGCCTCCCCTTTAATGATCTTTCTGCGGTTGGCCATGGCCAGTTTGTACTTTTTCCTAAGCCTAGCTACTAGCACACGATTTCTAGGTGTTTGTTTTAGTGCTTTCAGTAGTGTTTTATGGGCTTTTGAGCAGTTTTCGTCAAACCACCTCGGATGGTTCGATGCTTCCCACTTCTTATTGGACTTTAGGTCCTGACTAATTTGTGAGCAGATGGCAACATAGGCACTAATATTATCTTTGCCATCTGCTGAACTATCTATACAAACTGCCATATCCGCATGTACCTTGGTCCCAAGATCCTGCATAAAGGTGACTGGTACAACCTTAGCCCAGTTTAGCCTCCTTCCCTGGTCCATGGGAGCTAGCTTGTTAGTGCCTACCAGTCCCTCCTCCCGTCTAGTTTTAACATCACAGAGGGTTAATGATAGTACCAGGGGGTTATGGTCACTAAAGACTGAGGCTACTACTTCATAAGATGATGCCATGTTAACTATTCCAGCTGAGACAAAGATGAAGTCAATCACTGTGTCGGCATCTCTGCCTATAAAAGTCGGGACCCTGTCCTCACCCCTGGCCCGCCTATCTCAAACAAGTTCAAGTTGGCAAGTAATTCTTCCAGGGCTTCCCCTTGTGGCGTATGCTCAAAGTGGGTAGTAATAGATCCAGGGGGCCCAGTTGTAGATCTACCAGACAGTCCCAACCACAGGGGTGAATATTAAAATCACCTAATAATATGACTTCGAATAAAGCATTATGTGTTGACTTGTATTCCTCTAAAAAGCCTGCCAGAGAGCATAGGTGGGAGTTCCGTGAGTCCTTCTCAGGGGCATTATAAAAGTTTATCAACAAGGTGGTTGAATGGTTGGGGCTAGCCTACTCAAGGCACAAGATTTTATCTGAGGCTGTCTCCAGCTTTCTAAAAGTGCCGGCCAGTATAAGTGATATAAGCGTATCCAACCCTCCTTTTGGTCTCCCGCCAAGCCCAGAGATTCATAGAGTAACAACAATACCCATCCAGACAGTAAGTGTCTCCAGTATCCCAGGTCTCCTTTAGGGCAATGATATCATGGTGTCTCACAAAATGTAACCACCTCTCATCAGCAACCTTATTTCTTAACCCTGCCACATTCCAGCTGAGTAAATGAAGAGTGGAACTACGATCATTCTGCCTATTCTGTTCTATATCTCCTGACTGTGTGTGTGATAGTCAGTCATTCGTGTCCAAACTAGATAGGGGAGAGAACCTGTTTGACGTAATTAGTTCAGGGTAACTTCCTGTACTAAGAAGGCTCACTGGGCCTAAGGGGGTTGTAACCCGACCCTCAACCCTCAGTAAGGACCGCCGTGTTTGATAGGAGTTACTCTTCCACACAAGAGCTCTGGGATGGGAACGTGGTAACAGTGGTATCTCAGGTGAATAGGATGTACTCTGAGAATGAGGAGGAGGGGGGTAGAAGTATCCCAGAGGGAGCGGCCTAATGCCAAGACCATCAATCTCCGAGCCATCCCAAAACAAACTATCAGCAACATATGGCCTCTTGAAGTTAACCACCACACAGTCACCTGATATACATTTGACTCTCTTCCCTACCCACCCAACCTTCTGACCATAATGATATTTGTGGCGAAATCAGCACTCCCACTACTAAACAGAGAACACCACCTTTTAGTCCTGCGCAGGAGATCAGCCTCAGACTCCGCAGTGTCATTTGTTAGGCATGATACCCCAGTTAAGATTGCCACTAAAAGTGCAGCATCAGGGGGAAGGTCTAGTGTTCTGTATTGATATTTTATGGTAATGCACTTACAGACAGCCTTGCAGCATGTAGAATGTCATGGTGTTGGATACACATCGTCTTATTTGCATCAAAACACTTTGACACAGACATCTCAGATACTTTAAGCATTGCATGTTAGGAAAGCGGATACAGAACACAATAGCAAAAGCAGTGTTGAGAGCAAAGAGGACTTTATGATATTGTGACAGTTATTGAAGTGTAATTTACCAGTGTCCACTCCCTCATCTATTCTGGTGAAGCCCTCAGATTGCAGGATAGCCAAGTCCTTCTCCTCTCAAAGAAAGAATTCTAATGGGGTGATGAGGGCCAACGCCAGTCCTCTGAGCCTCCAGGTGGTGGTTGTTGTATCAGGTTCGCACCCTCAACCTGATGGCAGTCCAACTCCCCTTAATGTTTTTTTGTGGGTGCATGGTGGTACCAACAGCATTACTCAGTTGACTGTCCTGTCCCACATTTCCATTTTCCTACTGAGCTGAGTATGCTGGGCTTGGGAACCAAAAAGTAGGGGCTGTACTCTAGTGATTTCATCCCAGATGATTGTCAAATCTTGCTCAGTGCAGTGTGTTGATTTTTTTGCCGGGCATGATGAGAAGAATAAATGTGAGTAAGTAAATGAAAGGAAAAACAATCAAGTGATACAGGTAAAAAGGTGCAAAACCAAAATTAGAGGTAGTGGAAAGTGCTAAATTGGAAAAGGAAAATGTACAGCTGACAAAAGGGCAGCCTATCTTGACGACTGAAGTTGGGAAGCAAAGGATGCTGGTCAGGGATGAGGTGTGTTTGATAGTGTGATTTGCACATGTGTCCACTTGCCAAAGCACATCAGCTGTGAAGTTTATAAATCCGTCCAATGGTCACTTTTATGGTGTTTTTCTTGCTCATACTGTGGCGGTCTACTGCTGTTGTGTAATACGCTCGACAGATGTCAGTGGAGACAGCGCTAACATTGCAGACAGCTGCAGTACTGGCCTGAATAGTGCAGTGTCCATGCTCTGCGTTACAGACAGCATAACTGATTATACAGCTTGCAGTAGATTGCCGGTGCAGCGGTGTCATAGAGGACACGGATGCGCGGTTCGAGCGGTCAGACAGCCAAACTCCAAATTAGGCCCTAAGACTGAGGGAACTTGTGCCAGAAAGAAACACACTGTCAATGCATACTTTGATATGAATTGTAATGCAAAACTTAATATGTAATATCATAAAGTTAAATATACTGAGCCTGGATGCAAATCTCCACCTAAATTCAACTCACAAACAAAGGGCAGATATCTACTCCTACTAGTGGACATATGGGCTCCACTCACTTATCTGATATAATGGAGACAATTAAGACTCATATCAGGACCATCAAATAGCTACCATTTACTTTACAAGCATATTTTAGTAGTAGATAGTCAAATGTAGTTGTATATAACAATTATTGACTTGTCTGCCTATGCTATGTATAACTACCAATTACATTGATTTGGAAACAGTCATCCCCACTGTAAAGGATCAAACACCTGAGACTCATGTCAAGTGGAAGTAGTGCCGTAATATGTCCGAGAACCAGACTTTAAGGCTTCAGGGTGTTGTGTTTCATTGTGTTATGATCTGTCTTTCTGTGTGTGTAGTGGGGGATACCAGATGAGTCACGTTTTTCTATATTTCATTAATAAGATATATATCTGTAATTTCATTGTTACAGTTTACTTTGCAAAATTGTATGTCTATATCTGATCATTATTAAACTGTATTTATTTTTTTAAACATTTCAAAGCATTTTTATTATTGATTTGAATGTGTGTCTGCAATGTGTTGTGTTATTTGACAATTTTCTCTTTTGTTTCATTTCTTTATTTATTTTCATGGTGCTGTGCTTTTTGTGGGTATGTTTTTCCCTATGTCTGTTGAGTTCTATTTGATTATTTCCTGTCTCCAATGTGTTCTATCTGATTCCTGCTCATTATGTGAGAGAGGCTATTTGTGGTGTGTGACTTTTTTCAGGGTTTGGATGGAGTATTTTTGAGTTTGTTTAGGCAGTAGTAGAACTGAAGTAGTTGAGGATGTAATTTAGCGAATTGCAAATCACATTGTAATTTTGTTATCTCTCACAATACATGCTTGGTTGTCAGGAAAAAAATATTTTAAACACATACCCATGCATTGTGGACAAGGCAAAAGTTCTAGGCTTTATCTTGGACAATCACCAGAACCTTCAAGCACTTATCAAAATTCCAAAAGGTTAGAAACACCCAAAAAGTACTCTGAAAATGGAAAAACAATGTATCCTTCAAATAGATGACAAAACCCCTAGTCCTATCTGAATAGGACTATGGTAACTCCATACTAGTGGGTATCCCAAAAATGTATCTTACTTCCCTCAAAGAAACCCTTAATATGGCAGCCTAACTATGGAAAGATAATTTGATCATAAATCTCTAGGTCATATATCTCTCATCCTGAACTCATAGGGCTGTATTCCACTTTAAACAAGAACTAGCTTCAAGCTATCATATATCACTGACAGAAAAATACACAAAGGCAAACCATGCTACCTACCAAGTAAATTATGGATCTAGAGGCAAATGCCAACTAAGGAGTACCAAACTCCAACTGGAGATCTCAATGAAGGCAACGTCTAAGACCATTAAACAACCTTTCTCAGGAAGCAATCTGAGATCCTGGAATTTAATTGACTTGAATATCAGATGGGCTTGGACTGGAAGTCCCTGTCTGGAGTCTACATACTTACCTAATGCATATCTCAGGCATGGTATATTAGATTGGGAGGTAAAGCGTATGTGGTAATTGTACTTCATGGTATTTCCCACACTGCAAAGGTATCATCCCGTTATAGTGAACTAAACAGTACACTCCATGCTACTATGCTGCATGGCAGACCACCTCATGCAAGCACAATGTGGCAAGCAGTGAACAATATAGCTGCCTTAATCGTGCCTTGTGGCCTAATCATTCATGTTCACTGGATCACTCTGGACCAAATAGCCCCAATTCATATAGACTATAAAATTGAATTCTGTCAAGCTGTAATACTTATCTGTGAGTATAGGTTGTTTTGAAGGTTATTTCTTTTTTAGCTCTGAAAGATTAGGGTGCGTTGTATCCAGGGTTCTAATACTGTGCTGTCCATGACCAGCTTCCTAATTAAAACGTACCTTCTGTGATAAAATGATTTTTTGGTACAACACACCTTCACAGCACATATCATTTTACTGCTGGATACAGAGACAGAATTGTTTACTTCCACGTAGCCAAAGGGAAAGTTTCTATGTAAAATATCCCTACATGAATATTTCCTGACAGCACAATGACATTGTTCTAGTCATAAAATCATGTTAAAATATTAACAATCATCTGCATGCTATGTATTGTTTTGTTATTGTGATATCACAAGAGTATTGTAAAATGATTTAAAACTAATTTTAAGACAAATTACTAACAGTTTGCTGGCGTTGAGCAATATTATACCAAAGTATACAAAAAGTGATGGATCGAATGCTTGAATACATTTCAGCCACTGGTAATTACTTGGGGCATTAAATCCATCACGTTTTGTGTACTGTAATGGTATACAGACATTTCCAGATGACATAGATTGTGCTGTGCACCAACATTTGGCAGACCAATAAGAACAAAGTACTTGGGGTCACATTTATAAATAGTTTTGTGTTGCACTGCACCAACCAAGAGGAAACAGGGTGACGCAAAACCTAAAATTATATTTGCCAAGCCATGCAAGGTCAGCTTACGTGGCTCTGCATGGTTTGATCAATCTAGAATTATGCAGCACAGCACGAATGGGAGGGGTTTTACGGGGGGAGAGTAGGTGTTCTCCCGCATCCTCCCAAGCATTCTGACACATACCCAAATGTACCCGTACTAGCGGACCAAGGAATCGTACACCTCTCCATCAGAGGTGCAGAGATGTGAAATACTTTTATTTCTCCTCTTTGTTTCCTCTTTCTAAATTTGCACACTCAGAAAGAATCAAATGCCTCTTAGGATTGTTTTATGCAGGAAGTTTCCACTTCTTTCCAGTTTTAATATCATAGTTCTGCAAACATAAGAAGCATCTGGATATGAGCTGCCTAATAGTAAATTGCAGAAGCTATCATTTTACCAGTTTCCATGGAGCAAATCTCATTTGACATTGAGTTTTGTATTCTTTGATACTTCATACACTGTCCCCAGACAGGCTAATATCATTAGTAGAACTGCTGGGATGCTTTCACTATGCAAGGTAAGTATGTGAATGCTGCCACGGGCTGTCCCAGTGGTGCATTCATGACTTTACAAATCTATTTCAGCATGTTAGCTTTTGACCTCCGTGGCAGAAGGCAAGCAGCTACATCAAAAAAAAAATGAAAGCTCTGTTCTTCCTGCCTCCTTGAATTTCCCAGTGGGCTTAGGTGCCTTCTGGTAGAAGGTTTCCTTTTCTTATCCATTTACACAAGAGATTGGAATCTGCTTAACTAACTTAGACATTTGTTATGAATTTTAATCTGAAACAAGATTATATGCGCGTACAAGAAACAGTTACAAGAAACTAGTCTGTAACTACTTTGATCATTTCCCACAAACAAAGCCAACTGCATTTCTTAACTCTGCCATATCAAATGGTTTTTAATTCTAAAATGTTGTTCCAGATATATGTTTCACACTCTTTAAATACAAAATCTCATTATGTTGAAAAATAATAAAACACAGTGGGCCTGTTTCACAAACTGTGGTCCACATTTTGAAAGAAGTCACGCAATGCAGCACAGCACTGAAAGTGGCTGTGCTGCGTAACAGGGAGAGAGCAGGAAAGGGCCATATTCACATAGATATAGCTCTCTCTTCCCCTCTCCCTAGTGCCGGTGCTGATTTCAGCTGCTGTGCACCAGGCACACACATTAGCGACATAGTGCTAGGGTGAGTGCTTAATTCTGCCATAGGTTTTTTACAGGAAGGTTACCCTTACTGTACAAAAAAATAAGTTTAGAAATGTTTAAAACCGTTTCCTACTTTGCATGTGGGCTGCACAGTGCAGGAAGCATGCAAAGTAGGAAAAGAAAGGAGAAACTACAAAATTTGCTATCAGCGTTAATTTTTGGCGCAAAACCCTGTGAACCAACATTAGTGAATAGGATTTTGCATCAAAAAGCAATGGGTGGTTGCCTGGGAATGTCCATGTACCACCCATGTAACTGCTAGTTAATGCAAAGTAATGCAAAGCAGTGATTCACGCTGCATTACATTACTTTTCCATACAAACCATTGCAAATAACAATTTGTGTTGGTTTGTTAAACCCAAAACAGGTTTAGTGTTGGGTTTGTGTTGAAAAAGTAATGGTAACCGTATGCTAACCTTTGAGAATCTGGATCTGTATTTTAAAGAACGTACCTAGTCATGTACTGTAAAATGCAATTTCCTAACATACTGCCAGAGACCTTGCCTCCCTAACACTTCTGTAGGGAGATTTGTGCCACAGTGGCAGAGATTTCTGCACACGTAGACATACATTTTAGTAGTAAACCTGGGAGAGACAATGAGGAGTAGTGGGAAAAGGAAATAGTTAGTACTAAGTAGTAGTGTTTTATTGAAATTTAATTAGGATTTTTGCAGGTACATTCTAATACAAAACACACATCCACAAAAGAATAAGACAATTGCAATTAACAAAAAGTAAATCTTAATTTTTCACAACCCCAGAGTTAACAAAAATAGAGTTAGATGAAAATGTCAGTTTATCGTAACCTTTTAACAAAAAAACCCACTAAAATCAACCAATTGTTGTAAACTGAAGTCACTTTAATGTGTGCTTTTGGCATGAGCAGTATTGTCATCAACAATCATATTTCTGATGCCATCTGTGATGATGGCTGATTAGCCAGAAACTGGTCCTAGGATGCTTGTTTCTGGTCCAGGGAAGACATGGCTTGGCAGTTCGGTCTGGACTGTTCCATCAGGCACAGGGTCAGACTGATTGGCATATGGCCATATCTGAACTGTGGTGGCGGAGTGAGATAAGAATGATGATGAATTAAACCCTGATCAGTTGACTGAGAGTGAGTGCTTGCAATGTTCAACACTCCGTCCAGCATCCCCTTTGGTTTTGCTTTGTTCACCCTAAGTTGGCAGGGTATGCCCAGAAGTGGGTCCCTTGCTCTCTTTGCCACTGGATTCAAGCTAGCCTGGCTGATGATGGCTGATTAGACAGAAACCGGTCCTAGGATGCTTGTTTCCGGTCCAGAGAAGACATGGCTTGGCAGTTCGATCTGGACTCTTCCCATGAGGCACAGGGTCAGACTGATATGCATATAGCCATGTCTGAACTGGGGTGGCGGAGTGAGCTAAAGAATGATGATGGATTAAACCCAGATCAGTTGACTGAGGGTGAGTGCTTGCAATGTTCAACACTCCATCCATCATCCCCTTTGGTTTTGCTTTGTTCGCCCTAAGTTGGCAGGGTATGCCCAGATGTGGGTCCCTTGCTCACTTTGCCACTGCATTCAAGCTAGCCTGACTGATGATGGCTGATTAGCCAAAAACCGTTCCTAGGATGCTTGTTTCCGGTCCAGAGAAGACATGGCTTGGCAGTTTAGTCTGGACTGTTCCCATGAGGCACAGGTTCAGACTGATTTGCATATGGCCATGTCTGAACTGGGGTGGCGGAGTGAGCTAAAGAATGATGATGGATTAAACCCAGATCAGTTGACTGGGGGTGAGTGCTTGCAATGTTCAACACTCTGTCCATCATCCCCTTTGGTTTTGCTTTGTTCACCCTAAGTTGGCAGGGTTTGCCCAGACGTGGGTCCCTTGCTCACTTTGCCAATGGGTTCAAGTTAGCCTGGCTGATGACGGCTGATTAGCCAGAAACCGGTCCTAGGACACCTGTTTCTGGTCCAGGAAGACATGGCTTGTCAGTTCGGTCTGGACTGTTCCCATGAGGCACAGGGTCAGACTGATTTGCATATGGCCATTTCTGAACTGGGGTGGAGGAGTGAGCTAAAGAATGATGATGGATTAAACCCAGATCAGTTGACTGAGGGTGAGTGCTTGCAATGTTCAACACTCCGTCCATCATCCCCTTTGGTTTTGCTATGTTATCAGTTATGTCATAGAACATGTAATGAGTGATGTAATATGTAAAGGTATAAGCAAGGCATGGTGAGGGCATGCGTTTTGGTTACTTCGGTTAACTATAACTGTGAACTTCAGTGGATTAGGTAGATTTTTTTGCCTAAATTGTTATGTGAAAACCGAACAAACTATACCATCACTTTTACCTTTGATTTTTTCAGCATATTTCTGAGTATTTTTTAATGTAAATGAATATTTTATCACCATACGTAACTTAGCAAAACCCTGCCACATGCATCCACCCCCTGCGGCTCAGGATTTTTTTTGGGTGTGCACAGCATGGCTTAACTTGAGGGCCTGGTCTGCAGCAAAGTCCAGCACACAACACCTGTGGGCACACGACCCCAGCCGTGCACAGCCTGGGGTATTATGCTGTTTGGGATGCACCATACCAGTCCCCGGCTGGCAGCCAACTGCCACTGTATTTAGGAAAATAAAGTTCCTGAGGTTTAAGAATCTCAGGAACTTTATTTTTCAGGCCAGCTCTGTGATGTAAGTCTTGACTAAATGGGTGTGTTCACCTTCCTTGTGTGTATATTTCCATTTCAGGTGTGGTAAACCATCCAACACTAAAACAAGGAATATTCTGAATTTGAATCATCTATTATTCCAGAGTTATTCCTGGCATATAAGAATGGCAGTTAACAACCTTGTGTCACAAACTGGGCTGTTATTCAATTTCGAAGTTATACCTCACCACCCGTAATAGCTACACATCTACATCTACCCAAAGAATGTTACTTTGAGACCCTTTGGATGAATAATAAAAATCAGAAGTGTATAGTTTTATTTGTAGAACAACTGGTATGCCCTAGCGAAAACATTAAACTGTCTCACACCCTTTAAAGAAAAAAGGCATCCCTTCAGACATTTCAAGGCAAGGGCAGCAGTCTTTTATTTGTTGCCAATCACTTAGGTTAGAGTGGGTCCCGGCCTTTTGTATAGCCATCAGTTGTTTGAGTGCATCAAATCTTCCTAAAGTAGGAATCATGCAACTTTCCTCTTTAGGTTTGTTGAACTCAATTTGACATCAGACCAACTGAGCCCTTTTTTCAACATGCTTTACAAATGACTTAATGGCAAAAGTTTTTTGCAAACTTTGAATAATATTTTGCTATGCCTAAAGATTAACTTGTTCATCTCTTTCTGAAAGTGATGTAGTTCTGTTCACTGCATCCCACTTGGGGTTAACACCACCCTTGGAAATCATATACCTTACATAGTGAGAGTATACACCAATTTGGCATTTTCTCCTTTTGACCATCAAGTCTACCTCCTTCCACCTTCCGAAAACTTCCCTAGGAGTGGTACCATCTTTGACATTCACACTATATGATTTTGAAAGCACAAAATTGTTGGCATGCCTTTTACAATGTTGCTGCTTAACGGAATTACAGCTGCAGCACAAGCCAAGCCAAGCCAATCGGCATCCTGAACTATACATGCTCAATACCAGTACCAATGACAGAAGGGATCTTGACTAGAGTGCAATTTTATCTGATTGTATTCAGCAGTTAGATCAATTACACTAAAGAGCATGGCTTCGCCAACTAGTCTAAGTAATTTGTTTATATTAAGAAGAGGTGCGGATCCACTCAAATAGAGATACTGAGATCAAGTATATGTAGACGAACATGAAACATTAAGTAGTCACCTTACTAGCTAATAGGATGGAAACTAGTGATTCTATCCCTTCAAAAGATTTTATTATTTTCTCATCTGTTTATCTATGCAATTCTTCTTCAAGCAGCTTATTCATTAGATGACTAACAGGATATAGCTTGTGGATTACAGGGACTGATTTGCTTTGAGTCTTATTCAGTGTTCTACATTTTTAACTGAACAATGTTATTGGAGAACACCTGAGGACATTCAGTACAAACATCTTGGTTTTAAAGAAAGTGTATTATATTGAATAAGATGAAATCAAATAATGCTTTATAATCTGAATGATAAATAAATTAAGAATTCAAAATAAGTACAATTGTATAAAGGGGAGGAGAAAAGAGGAAGGGATATATACATGTTTCATGTAAAATACAGTCTGATATTATACACAGAAGAAATACCAATACAAACAACATTATGTGTATTATGAGAAATTAATATTCTCAGAAGTGAAATGTCAAGGACATTGAAAAACATTGTGAGCGCTGAGTTTTGCATATTTGTCTAAGAAATGTTTGACTAGGGTCCACAGTTTCTTTTTGGTTTAAAACTAATGATATAGGGTGCATATAGGCAGTGTCTAGTCTGTGATTTTGACATACTGTGTACCACCATGGTTTAAATGACAATAGAGTGGACTCTTTCCAATTTACTGATATTTGCTGAAAAGCAACAAATTTAATATTTTCAGGTTCACTGTAAAATTTGCCCAATCATCGGATACACTTCCTAAGAATGCATTAGAAATAGAGTAGGGTACATTTGAATGAAAGATGGAATTAACGGGATTCCTTATTTGTGACTAAAAAGTATAAATGGAAGGGCATGTGTATGGTTGGGTTAATTTTGTGCAAAGATATAGGGGATAAGAACAGTCTGTTGCATATATAAAACAGTTCATACATTGTGTTTGCTGCTCAGGGGGATTTTCTGATGTTTGTTTTAATACGTTTCCATGTTGAAATTGGCCAAATTGTGGCTATATCGAATTCCCATGATAATTCCGTATCTGTTTTAACTCCATCAGTAGGAACACATTGTAACTGTGAAAAAATGGTGGGGGCCTATGGGTTTGTGTAGAGAGGATCGTTTGTGTAGAGAGGATCAATGAGATGAGTTTGGGGCACTGAAGTGGGAGTAATGCTGGATTAGAAATAGGTGTACGTATTGAACATTATATCCTGTAGAAGTCTAACTTTAAAAAAAAAAAAGAGGATAAAAGTCCAAAAAGTGTTTGGGCTCGCACAAAAAAGACAAGGGAATCTTGATTTAATAATTGATTGACCCATATGAAATCCCTTTTCCGCCATGTTATCCAATAAATATGCATATTCTTTAGTTGGATAAAGTAATTGTGCCAAATATTAGAGTGAAGAAAAGTATGTAGGTCTTTGGAGTCTATGATTTTATGCATTGTAATAACTTGCAGGTGTATTTAAAAATTGAGGCGCAAATCTTTCGAGCTTTGCATGTAAATGTCACGTATATTTGGACTGAAAAGGGTAACAGGAAGTTGCACTGCAGATCAACCTACAGTGGATAATAGTATGAAGATGATGAGATCCAATGTGCAGACTGTTTAAATAAAAATGCTTTGTGATATTTTCAGAAATCAGGAACATTTATTCTACCCCTAGCTTTGGGATGCATGGATTTTAACAAAGACATACAAGGTTGTTTATTATTCTAAAGAAAAGAGGTACATATGAAATAGATTTTTGTATAAGGCTTAAAAGGGATAGTTAATGGAATTTTGGAGATGATGTAAAGAATGATGGGTACTGTAACGACCTGGCGTTCCCGGGATTGGGGACAGACACCCACAGAACACACAGCAACCAGTTATATATGTGGTATTTAATGTTAAGAGTAGGTGATACAAATAAAGTAACTCAAATAACGTAGCTGGAACCTCCAGTCAAAATACGATAGCCAAACACAGCACCGGAGGCTCTCACCGTCGTCCGCATGTACATCGGTCCCGATGTACTCCAACGGAGGGCACTGTGCTAAACAACAGCTGACAATGCCGCTCGACAGCTGTGATGGGTTTCTATTCTAGGTGTCAATGTAGAGGTCTTCAGGGACGTGGGAGTCACCCAGCCGGGCTCTCGACCACTTGTTCTAATGGGAGAACAGGGAGAAGCCGCTCTACCTATTCTTCTAGAAGCTGGCCCCTCAGTAGGCCTCAATACACGGAGACGCAGCAAACACCTCCTTGGTGTGCATCTCAACGTATCCTGACACCGATTAGCAAAACAATGCTGCCGCAGAGTGGGGCCGAGAGCAGCCTCTCGATTGCACCTCCTATCTCTACTGAACTCTTCGCTGAGACGCGGCAAATACCTCCCGGTGTGCGTCTCAGCGTATGGTAAGTGCTAACAAAGTACGGTGGATGGAAGCGTCCGCTCACACCAGTCTCCGTTTGGACCCTTCTCAAAGTCGCTCTGACTAGTCCGAGTCAGAAGTGCAACACAGCTGAGGATCCGGCTATTAGGATGAGTTAGAAGACACAGGGCAGAGAGCGGTTGCTCCAATCTTACCTCCATTCTCCAGTGATTCCTCAATAACCGCAAGTTTCCCGAGTGAGAAGGACTCCGCTGTGTTACGTCGGTGTAGAACTACGAATATCCGACGCCGCGTCCTTCCCGTTTCCTCCTTAAATAGGAGGTCCTACAGCTTTAGGCAAGCATGACGTACTAGATTACCTAACCGTGTTCCTCGCTGGGCCCTATGGGATCTGTAGTCCTCGCCGAATGTGGAACGCTGGATACCACAGTTATCCCTACAGGGATGGAATTCTTGACAGATACTAACATCATTTTAATAGTATAAAGACAACCCCATCAATCAAAGTGTAATGGGTGCTATCAACTTCTTAGTGGGCTTATCCTATGTATACAATTTTCAATATTTATGGAGATGGAAGTTTTAAGGGATTGGGTGGATTTTGATTTGAAGTTAGATAAGAAATCATGTTTAAAATTGAATTGTTGAGGCGTAATATTTTACATTTCTCATTGTTTAATTTATAGCCAGACACAAGGGCATATGATATGACTTCAGATGAAAAAGCATGGATCGAAGATTGAGGTCTTGATATAATTATTAAAATATTGTGAGCATATGCAGTCACATTAACCTGCTGAGCATTATGGCTAAAACCATGTATTTGTCTGTTTTGCATAAGCCTTTGTAAAATGGTTCTCAGGCCAGATTGAACAGAAAAGGAAGGGGGGCGACCTTCACAGACTCCTCTGCTTAAAATTTAAAGAGGTCAGCCCATTTGCACAGTTGGCAGCTTGAAAGAGGTGCAGAGAAGGGAGATGAAAGCAATAATTTTGGGGTTAAATACAAACCAGGTGAAGGAATGAAATAGAAACAACCAATGTAAATGGTCAACAGCCTTTTTGGCAGTCACATTGATAGCTTGTAGGGGTTCGGACATACATGTAGATTTCCATTGTGATTTTCTGTGGGGTTGCAGAGGAGTACTTAAGAAATCTGATGGCTGGGATGGATAGGACCTTGAGGGGTTATTTAAGTTTTTTAATCTGTCCATATGCAGGGAATGTTGGCAAAAGTAGGCAGCAGAACAAATATTTTAGAAAAAAGGTGAATTCTTATGGGCACCCCGGATGGATGAACTTAAGGCCCAGAAATATTGGAAGGAACTGCTCTTGAGATGAAAAAATCTGGGTTCACTGAGGGGAAAATTCATACATGCAGGAGGAACTTGCTAGATATCCTTGCTGGTATGGTAGACAAAATAACAGTCAGTCAGTAAACCCCCCCACTGGGAGCAGGAAAGTTTCCTTTCCAAAACAAGCAAAGAAAAGTAGAGTAGGCCAACCTGGGAAGCATTGATACATCGAAAGAAGACCAGAAAGTAATTAGGGTGTGCCTATCTGCACCCGCATCATGCCAATCCTTTCAAAATGGCGGGCGCTTCTGAGGGAAGGAGGGACCCCGCTATTATCAGTAAAGGCACACATCTCCCATAGCAAGAACTGTGCCACTGAAGGGTGGCTTTGCCGTCAGCAGAGGCCGACTCACATGTTCGATTCGTGTGCTGTCCTGTGGAGCTTCACTTGGATGCTGCCATCTTCCTCGGTCAACAAGACATGTTCCCACAAATATCTTGCTTAACCAGGTATCTTTCAACCAATAATGCTGTGTCCCCTGAATTACCATCCAACTTAATCTCTCATTTCATTTGGCAACTTCCCCCAAGGCAGTTAGATTGTTTTAGTGACATAAACATTACTAACCGTTGCTTCCCCGTTAAATAAATAAAATGTAATCATGACATGCTGCTAGATTAAAATTAAACTTCTCAAAAACATTAATTACTCCTATAAACCTTTATAAACTGGAAACTATCTGTGAGAATATGTGGTGATCAGGAATCAGTCATAACTACCTCACTGTGCACAAGTAATCTCACAACTAGGCAATTCAACACTTGTATAACTATCTTTTACTTGAAATGCCTTTACACGTTCTTTGTTTTAATCAGTATTAGAGTGTTTTTTTCAATACCCTTCTAAACCCTAAACACATTTCTGCAGATACCACACTATCTTCACATAGGACCTTTGCTGCAGCAAGCAATATTATTAGTTAAATGACCAATGTTAACACTTGTGAAGCATTTTAATATAGCAATGTAACTAGGTTTTCCGTGTTTACATATTTGTTTTTTAAACGTTCTACTCCTCATCTGGTATCTTTTACATCACACAAAACTTTGTCTATTTTTTATTTATTTTATTTATTTTTTGAGTTTTCTATAGCGCTGGCCAGACCCGAGGGCATCGGAGTGCTTCACAACCAGATATGTGTAGGGCAAAATAGCGAATACAATACACCGAAGGCTAAGCGAACAACAAGTCCAACATGTATAAGTCATATAACGAATCGAAAGCGCACAGAGTGAGCATACAGCAGGACCACAGATAGAATGTGCATACCAATAAGAGATTCAACTGGCCTGAGGCTCTGAGGACAGAGTCATATCCGTAGCTAGCCGACCCCAGGAAATGGGGATGGAGAGGGAGGGAGAGGTCGGTTGCAGGTACATGCGATCTGGAGACAACAAAAGTTCGGATTAGAGGGTAACGTAATTGGATTCGGAAAGGCACATTTGAGGTAGAGGTCTTTCAGTTGGCGTTTAAACTTTAGAAAGGAGGAAATAGTTCTGATGTCGACCAGGATAGCGTTCCAGAATTTTTGGAGCATTCCCAGCAAAGGAGCGGTTTGCCGTTTTCTGTTTCCGAGTTCTTAGGGGGATGAGCTGGAGGGAGTTTGAGCTTCTGAGTGTTCTTGCTTGACCGGCTATCTGGAGTTTCGAGGCAAGGTATTCTGGTTTCCCTGTGTGCAAGGCTTTGTGAGTCAGGCAGGCTATTCTGAAGCTGGCCCGCATTTCCACTGGGAGCCATTTTAGATCTCTGAGTGCAGGAGAAATGTGGTCACATTTTTTTACTCCTGAGACCATTCTGGCAGCTGCATTGAAGGTGGTTTTTAGAGGAGCTATGTGGGAGAGGGGGGTACCAGAGAGGGTCGCATTCCCATAGTCTAGTCTGGATAACACAATAGATTGGGTGGATTGTTTGAGATCCGCGGGTGTAATGTAGAGTTTGACTTTGTTGAGTAGTTTCAGATTGAAGAAGGCGCTCTTGGCAGAGTTTTTAATGTGGTTCGCCATGGATAATTTGTGGTCTAGGGTGATTCCTAGTGATTTTACAGAATTAGTCAGAGTGGGCATCACGTTGAGAGTGTCAATACCTTTTAGCCATTCGGAGGCTTGCGGATTTTCTTTCTTGTTGGAGATCAGTAGGATTTCTGTTTTACCTTGATTGAGTTTCAGGTGGTTTGATGATAGCCCTTCTTGGACTTCTTTGAGAGTATAATTGAGCTTTAGAATGTCATTGATGGAGGAGGATTCCAGGTAAATCTGGGTGTCATCTGCGTGTAAGTGAAAGGGGAAGTTGGCTTTATTCAGAATGGAAGCAAGGCGTAACATGTAGATATTGAACAGTTGCGGGGTGAGAACAGAGCCTTGGGGGACGCCTCTGTTCACGGGGAGAAGGTCAGAGGTGTATGACTTGATTTTGACTATCTGGGAGCGATTCTGGAAGAAGGATGAGAACCATTGTAGAACCTGGTCTTCAGCCCCAACTCTCTCCTTGAGGACCTTGATGAGAAGATTATGATCCACTGTGTCAAATGCTGCTGACAGATCGAGGAGGATGAGTAGACAGCAGTGGTCTGAGTCAAGGGAGTGACAGATGTCGTCGTCAATGTTAAGGATTGCAGTTTCGGTACTATAGCCTTTTCTGAAACCTGATTGATGTTGATCTAGCAGGTTGATGGTGTCAATCTATTTATTCAGTTGGTGGAGCACGCATTTTTTCAGAATTTTGGCAAAGAAGGGGAGATTGGAGACCGGTCTGAAGATGTTCAAGTCTTTTGAGTCAAGGCCTGTTTTTTTTAGGAGAGGGGTAACTTGTCCGATCTTGAGGCATTCGGGTATGGTAGGATAGGAGCGAGGGCGAATTTCAGATCTTTGACCAATTGGGAGGGTAGAGGGTCCATATTGTGGGATGAAGCCTTCGATGAGTGGATTAAGTTGAGAATCTCAGTTTTGAAGACAGGATCGAAGGAGGACCAGGTACGTGCGGGAAGCCTACTGGAGGAGGATTCAATAGTTATAAGGTTGTTGCCTGGAGGAGGTGGGTTAAAGTCAAGGGAAAGTTCGATCTTGTCGATTTTGTCATTGAAAGAGTTGATGAAGTTGTCGCATAGGGATTTAGAGAGGTGGACGAGGGAATTTGATGGTTTGGAGGTTTGCTTTTTAATGATGTCAAATAGTTCTCTTGGTCTGTTTTTTGCCTTGTCGAGCGCATTGCAAAAGAAGTTGGTTTTTTCTTTAGTGATGTGGTTTTTGTACTCTCTTCTTTCTGATTTGAGCTTTTCACAGTGGGTGGAAGAGTGGTTCTTTCTCCAGAGCTGTTCTGAGTCTCTGGGTCTCCTTCTTTCATCGTTAATGTCCTTGTTAAACCATGTTCTTGAAGGGATGTTCCTGTTTTTTTTTTTTTCATGGGGGCGAGTTGATCTAAGATGGAGGACATTGTTGTGTTGTAATGTGCTGATGGTTTGGAGGTTTGCTTTTTAATGATGTCAAATAGTTCTCTTGGTCTGTTTTTTGCCTTGTCGAGCGCATTGCAAAAGAAGTTGGTTTTTTCTTTATTGATGTGGTTTTTGTACTCTCTTCTTTCTGATTTGAGCTTTTCACAGTGGGTGGAAGAGTGGTTCTTTCTCCAGAGCTGTTCTGAGTCTCTGGGTCTCCTTCTTTCATCGTTAATGTCCTTGTTAAACCATGTTCTTGAAGGGATGTTCCTGTTTTTTTTTTTTTCATGGGGGCGAGTTGATCTAAGATGGAGGACATTGTTGTGTTGTAATGTGCTGTGAGTTCAGGGATAGAGAGGCCGTCCGGGAAAATGGGAAGGAGGGAGGAGATTTTTTCTTCTAGCTCAGCAGTGCTGATCCGAGACAGATTCCTGGACCACTTGGGGGGGTCTCTAATGGGGGACTGGTGAGCGAGCGGGTGCGCTAGGTGTGAACGAATTAGGTGGTGATCAGACCAGTCAACTGGAAGGATATGGTCAATAGTGACTGCGTCCTGTTGGGGGATTATGGCGTCCAGGATTGCACCTTTGTTATGAGTTTCTTCTAAGCAGTGTTGGGTAAGCTTGCTGGAATGAAGTAGGTCATTTAGTATTTGTAATGGAGCACTGTTCTCATCATTCCAGTGTTGATTGAGGTCACCTAAGATTACATTGTTGGTGCTTCGGAGGAAGCATTGCGCTATCAGGTCTGATAGTTGCTCCGTAAAGGAGGTAGTGTTGCTTAGTGGATGATACAGGAGGTTACAGTGTAGTACCATGTTTTTGGCGGTACTAATGTTGGTGGATAGACATTCAAAGGAGTTGTAGTTAAAGGACTCTATTTCCGAAATCGATACGTTGTTTTTATGGATAATAGCCATGCCACCGCCAATTTGGTCCTTCCTATCCTTGTTTATGATAGAGAAACCTGGGGGTACAAGTAAGTCCAGAATGGGAGTCGAGCAGTCTTTTAGCCAGGTTCTGTGATGAAGGCTAAGTCTATGTCATGGCTGAGGATTGTTTCTGCCAGCTCCGTGGCATGTTTCACGGCGGATCTGCAGTTGATGAGCATACAGTTCGTGTTGGGTCTTCCTATATTCAGTTCGATGGGGATGTTGATGAGGGAGTGTGGTGGTCTAGGGGTTTCGGGAGGATTTGATCGTTTCTGAAGCTGGTGATTACCTGTATTGTAGAGTGATCGTCACTAGGGATGGGGTGTATGAGAGTTGGTCTGGGGGGGATAAGGGGGAATCGATCGATTCTGGAATGGGCGAGTAATTGGGTAGTAGATTGTTCAGGACTAGAGGTGGTGAATGAGGAGGCCAGCTCAAGCGCTTCCTCTGGGGACATGGCTTCGGTTGTTCTGCTCAGTCTCGAGGTCTGGTGTGGGAGGGACAGGGTGTCTGGTCATTGGGTGGGTGAGTTATGTTTATGGGCCGAGTGGGATGATGAACAGTGGACGAGGGCAGGTGGTTAAGGGGAGGATTATGCAGTGTCGAGAGGTTGGAGAGGATGAGCTTCAGTCCCTGTATTATGAAGGCGATTTGATTTTCAATACGGTCAGGCCTACAAATCGTCATATCCTGCGAGGGAGGGGAATGCTTCTGGATGGGGACAGTGCGGCTAGTTGTTGTGTGGGGGAAGTGTTGATTTCTGGAGTTTATTATGTCACTGGATGAGGGGCTAGAGTAGGTTGTATGGTGTGGTGGGTTAGGGTGAGATTGTCCTTTGGGGTGTGAGACGGTTAGAGGCTGGGTGAAGGTAGCCAAGGAGGTCATATTACGATCGACTGGTGTAGGCTGGGACCTGTTAGGGAGAGTAGGGTGAGGGGAAGCCAGGAGTGGTGAGCGTTTGGTCCTGAGGAAGAGTTGAGGCTGGGGGTTAGGGTCCTCGGGTGAAGTATTGTGACCAGATCTAGGGGTGGGAAGCCTAGGGAGAGGAGCTAATGGAGGATCAGAGTTGGGTAGCGTGATTGAGACCTTGGAGTTTCAGGGGATGGATAGGGATTGAGGTGACGTGTCAGAGGCTGTGGAGGCAGGTGGAGAATTGAAACTGCAGGGAGAGGGGAGGGAATGGGGTTGGGTATGGGTGGCTGAGGGTGCGGAGGAAGAATAAGGGAAGGGGGTGGGTTGTGTGATGAGTATGCGGGGGGGGAATAGGGCAAGGGGGTTGGTTGTCCCATTAAGGGAGGGGGCAATGGGAGGGGGATGTTCAATACTTATAGTGATTTTATAGCTTGTTTTAGGACAGGATTGTGTGATAAACATTTTCATGAATGTGGGGTTATTGATGCATCTAACGAATTGGTCATTCACAAGTTATAAGTGAGTCACATAGAACACCAAAGTCGCATGTCTTTGACAGACCTCTTAATACAGCAACTGTATCTTAGACTATTTTACATTTTTCTTTTAGTACAATCAAGCAATGTATGCCTCTCTAAAACAATGTTACATTTTTCCTCAATTTTTTCTAGTAATTTATAAACATCTCCATGGTCTCCATCCATTGCATTCTTCTCCAGAAATGTAGGCAAACTCTTATAAACCATTCTGCAGTTGATACCAATGTAATGTAGTGTTCTGTAAGAAAATAATGTGTTTACACAATCATGGAAAGTTTTCTCCACCTTGTGCTATTAAAGAGTCTCAAATTATTTCTCTCCTTGACATCAAAGAAGTATAGGTGTACCGGAGTGAAGAAGTTAATATTTTGGATAATACAGGCTGCTGCCATGTCTGGAAAAGTGGTAAATAGCAAATTAAAATACCAAGCAAATTAAGGAACAATAACAATAATATTTTCCTGTATAGGGCTTTTAGACATGTCAACCTTAGGGTGGTCTTCCCCCAAACCTTTTTCCTACTTACCTCCATTTTTGTGCAGCAATTAATTTTTGTTGGCCTTAGGACTCTGTGCACTTTACCACTGCTAACCAGTGGTAAAGTGCCTGTGCTCACTCCCCTAAACATGGTCATGTAAAATAAATGCTACTAGTGGGCCAGCAGCATATATTGTGGTGCGCACTTAAGTAGCACCTTAAAATGTGTCCCAGGACTGCCATTGCAGCTTGAATGCAGTGTTCAACTGCAAAATTTACTTGCAAATATCACCCCTTGCTAAGTCTTAAATTCCTCTTTAATTCCATATAAGTCACCCCTAAGGCAATCCCTAGTCATCCCATAGGGCAGGGTGCATTGTGATTAAAGATATTGGACATATCCTTTAACGTTTTACATGTCCTGGAAGTGAAAAACCCCTAAAGTTGTTTTTCCCTACTGTGAGGCCTACCTGTCCTATAGGATAACATTGTGCTGCCTTATTACATTAATTAAGTGCTAATATTTGATTGGTACCAGATAGCGAGTTCAGTTTTGGTATCTATGAACTTGTAATGACAAATCCTCTTAAATTGTAAAGATGGATTTTTAATTACAATTTTGAAAATGACACATTTCCACTTGCAACTGAATAGGCCGTCTTCTGCCTGCACACAAATGACTAATCAACACCACATTGGCACTGCAACCAGCTTGGTGCCAGGGCAAGGGAGTTAGGAAATTCCATGCCCCTTAAAGAAGAAACCTTTAGAAACGTCTCCTAAATTTCAACTGCAAAACTGGGTTTATAAATGCAACCCTCAAACACACTCTTGAGCTCACTTCTGGACCTGCAGAATGACTCTCTAAGGACTGCCTGCTGCTGTGACCTGCAAGAATGTTTTGCTGTACTTAGAAGGACTGCTTTGCTGCCTGGGTCTGCCTTGAACCCTCAAACGCAAAGCCTTGCTGTTTGAGATCTGCATCTTTACCTGCAACCAAGACTACTAGATTGACTCCAAGGGCTAGTTTTCTAGCCTCCTGTTCAGAGTTCCAGGAATTCAAGAGACACCACCATGTTGAACCTGCACCTGGACCATGTTAGGATTGAAATTCCCATCCCTGAAACACACTTGTTTCATTCTATAATAGGTTAGCAGTGTGTGGCCATTTGTATTCATGTTATGCAATCCACTGAGTTATCCCCGTAATATGCAGGCTTCAGTTTGCGAGTGTGACTTCATTTTGCATTCCGTAATCCCTAATAGGCTGCTTAGACTGTGCCTGAACTAGGCCTTGTTACTCGTATTGCTATTTCGTTATTAATTTCTCTGCAGTTCAAAGCTGTTTCTCAACTTACTAATGAGGCTATTCTGGCCTCTCATACCATCCAAATGTGTATTTTCTGCTCTGACGTTAGGAGAAGCTGACACACAGCACTGTGGCATTGGATCCCTGATAGAATGTATCCATCTGGCAGGTGTTACCTCATCCTACTGTGCCTCTTTGTTCATGTTCGGCCCAGGCCGGTTGTTTGGGGGGGTGGTTGAAGGCTTCTCGGGAAGAATGATTACTCACTGCAGACTGTTGGGGGCCAGTCCCTTGACAGACATCTTAGGGTGCAGGTCATGATGGACTCCTCTGTAGAGTATTTCTAATAATGATGTAAGTTTATATTCTCTACTGTCTGACCAACTCTTCATACTTGGGAAGGCATAGCAAGTGGCTATAAGTAACCCTGTTGGCCCCCAAGGGCCACTTCCTTCAACCCAGCCTGAGTTAGTCCTGAACCCTCAAGTGGTGCCCCACCAGTCATGAAACCTAGGTTGTGGTGCTAAAGGCACCCAGATAGCAAAAATTCCAAAATGAGGACTTGAAACTCTGGTGGAACTGGTATAACAACTGAAGGGTGATTGGGGTCAACCTACTTGTTTATTAATAATAATAATAATACAGATACTTGTAGAGCACGAACAGCTACCTCACAAGGAGGTGTCCCGGCGCTGAAAGAGAAACTACAACAACAAGGTAGGTAGCAAGGTGAATTGCTTAGGCTTTCTGCAAAAAGAACCAGGTCTTTAGAAGCTTCATAAAACTAGCTTCTGTCGTAGCAGATTGGATGGCAGAGGGGAGGGTGTTCCAGAGTTTCGCCTTGCCAACAGTGAAAGACCTGCCACCAAGTCTAGCTTTCCTAACTCGTGGGACAGCTAATTGGAGCCGGGAGTTAGATCGCAGGTGTCTCTCTTGATGGTAGCGGGGAAGTCTGAGTTTTAAATAGTTGGGACAGGTCCCTTTTTGTGCTCTAAAAGCCAGGGTGAGAGCTTTGAATTTTATTCTGCTCGCCACTGGGAGCCAGTGCAGCTCGTGCAGATGCGGAGAGATATGATGTTTGAACGGAATGTGCTTTATCAATCTCACAGCCGCATTCTGCACGATCTGCAGGCGTTGCACCAGATATTTCGGCAGACCAAGGTAGAGACCATTAGAGTAGTCCAGTCTGGATGTGACTGTCGCATGGACGACCATTTTACGACATTCAGTTGGAAGAAAGGAGAGAAGTTTTCGGAGGTTTCTGAGTTCATGGAGACATCCTGTAGTGACTTGTTGTATGTGAGAGGAGAAGGAGAGATTCTCGTCCCATCTTACGCCCGGATTTTTTGCACTGACTCCAGGGGTTGGTGCTGGGCCCATTTCGGGAGGCCACCATAGATCAGGGGAAGGATGAGTACTTTTTCCAAAGAATAGTACCTCAGTTTTGCTTGCGTTCAGTTTTAATTTGTTGGTATTCATCCAGCTGGCTACATCTCTAAGGCAGCTTTTATTTTGCTAAAAGCTGCTTCTGACACCTCCGCATAGGGGAAGACTAATTGCGTATCATCTGCATACGAAATCGCCTTGACCCCCCATTTGGCAATCAAGGTGAAGAGTGGGGCTAAATAAACATTAAAAAGTAGCGGGCTGAGTGCCGACCCTTGAGGGACACCACACCATAGCCGTTTTGGCTTAGAGGAGAAGGCGCCCAGTGCCACTTTCTGAGAGCGGTTTGTGAGATAAGAGTGCATCCAGCTCAGTGCCTTATCTTCCAGACCTATGTCTTTCATCCTAAGCAGCATTCTGCCGTGATCCACAGTATCAAATGCGGCAGATAGATCCAGGAGCACCAGCATGGCTGATGCTCCTGAATCTAGGGACCACCTGATAGACTCAGCAACCTCGATGAGGGCAGTCACAGTGATGAAGCCGGCCCTGAAACCTGACTGTGTTTCGTGTAGTGTTCCTCTTTTTTCGATAAAGCTGTTAAGTTGGCGTTGAATTAGTTTTTCGAGCATTTTTCCTGGGCTGCAAATAGGGAGATGGGATGGAGATTACTCAGGTCATCGTGGGCACCATTGTTTTTTTTTTCAGAGGGAGAAGTGTGGCATGTTTCCAGCAATCAGGAAACGTGCCAGTCTCGATGGACGTATTCCAGATGCGTAGGAGTGGTGCAGCAATTGCATCCGACATCATTTTCCAGAGTTTGGGAGGGCAGGGATCATCAGGAGCACCTGATTTGCATTTTTGTAATTCTCTCAGTGCCTCATCGCGGGTGATAGGATGGAATTGAGTTAGGGGAGGGGAGGGCAGCTCAGTATTGTCGAGATCCGCCATAGCTGTCGGCTCGGGGCAGGTGAAGGAATCATAGACCTTCATGATTTTTTTGTCGAAGAAATCAGAGATGTCTTCACAGAGTTTAGCGGAAGGGATGATTTCCGTTTCAATAGCCTTAGGTTTAGAAAAGGATTGAACTATTTTAAAAATTTCTTTACTAGGTTGTTTCGCTTGCTGAATAGAGGATACAATGAATAGTTTTTTGGCTTTTTTATGGATTGATGTAGGCTGTGTAGGGCTTGTTTGTAACAGATTTTTGCTGATTCAGAGTAGTTTGCCCGCCAGTGGCGCTCTAGTCTTTTGCATTTGCTTTTTTCAGCCATCAGTTCTGTGGAGAACCGGGGGGCAGACGGGGATTCTCTACGTGATGTGGCTACTTTAGGAGGAGCAATAGAATCTACTGTGTTGCCTATCCAGTGATTCAGTAACATTGTATCGGAGTCCACGTCTGACGATAGTAGTAGAGGGGTAGCTGCGAGAGAGGGGCATAGAGTCCCAGCTGATAAGTTATCCCATTTTCTCCGCACATATGAACGTTTTCCTGTTGTCTGAGAATGGGATGGGAATGAAATTGAAAAAGGGACTAGGAAGTGATCCGTCCATAACAATGGCAGCAGGAGTTTGGCTGAAGTATCCAATATGTTAGAGAAAATGAGGTCTAGCATATGGCCTGCCTGGTGCGTAGGACCAGGAATGAATGGTATTAAATAGGCCGATTGCGCCGTGGTAATAAGTTTATCTTCTCAAGGTGTATCGCAGGTTGGCCTTGTGGCTGCTCCCATTTCGTTTAACCCTGGCTCGCGAAGTTTGCTAATTGTTGTGTCTGTGATCTCAAAATGCATTTTCACACATGCAGGAGCAACTTACCGGGATGCCTGCGATCGCTGATGAGATTTTCCATCAGTTTGTGAGCGCCATGAGAATTGGCAGCCGGCCAAACGTTCCCCCACCATCAGACTTTCGGCTAAAGTTTTGCGAAGATCCCAATCCTGAATATGCAGAATTTGCAATCCGAAGAAGTCTCTCTCTTGAGCAACATCCAAATCTTCTTGAAACGAGGATTTGGATTAAAAAACTCCTCGGATTGACATTTGGCTGTACTTTTTTGGGCAAGGAGTCCTTTTTCTTTTTTCACTTTTTGTTTGAAGAGGAAGGAAGTGCCCCAGAGTCTCCAACACCCTGTTCCTGTCCAGTTGGATCCTCCCAGTGCTTTGTCCAGCTCCCCTTCACTCTTTTTTTGGAGTTGGAGCTGGAAGGAACACTCTTTGTGGCTGATGCATCACATTTCATTGGATTTGATGACATTTGAATCTGAGATTTCACAAGTAAATTGAAAATTGGTGTTGTTTGTTTGAATAGAGCATTGCACCTACTTTTTTGTGCTTTTCATCATTTTAAAAGAAATGTATTGTGGTGGGTGGCCTGTAGTTCAGTAGGAGCCTAGTTGTTTCTTTGTAAGTAATTTTTCATCTTTTATAAAGGAAACATGATGCACAGTTCACTGCATTTTCTCCAACTTTTGAAATTATTTAATGAGCAATATTTAGTTAATTCACTAGCCCAGTAGTCTGCCAATACCATTGGCCTTTTAGCCAGTATGCCCTGAGCTACTCATGTGTGCATTAAACAACTGTTTCTGCGTTCTCTGTTGAATTCAAACATCATTTAGGGCATGGATGACATTGGATTGAATAGCAAAATGTGTTTTTGGAGGTATTTCACTTTTTTGTGTGTATCCAATCAATGCTGTTGTTGGATGTGTGTGTTGTGTTTTTTTCATTTTTGCATTGTTGATTAATTTCATTGTTTTCCAGGCCTCCTGCTTATTGTGAGTGACCATGTGGCTGGTGCCCATTTTGTGGTGCCACTTAGTGTGCTGATTTTCCCACAGGCCTGCATGTCTTTCCTTTGTTCCTCTTGGATTACTTCTTCTTGTTGGTGTGGTCTGGCCATGTGGATGGTGGCCATTTTGTAAAGGCATCCAGTGTGTTTTTTCCATAGGCCTGCAATGTCTGGCTTACAGTTTTTGTTGTTGTGGTGGCCTGTACATGTGGCTGGCGGCCATTTTGTGAAGGTAGCCAGTGTGCTTCTGCATTAGACCTGAAAGCCTTCTTTGTGGTGCCCTTGCCTTGTTGTTGATTTGCATGCAATTTTTTATTCTTTTACCCAGCGAAAATGCATCACAGTTCACTACATTTTCTAATACATTTGCAATATTATTGATTTAAATTGATTCACTATGTGGCCTAGTCTGCCAATGGATTTTCAACCAATAGAGCTACTCATGGGTGCATGAAGCAAATGTTCCTGTGGTGTCTGTTGAATTTAAATATAATTTAGGGCATTGATGGCATTGGATTGAATTGCAGAATGTGTTTTTTGAGGGTATTTCACTTGTTTGTTTGTGTTAATTAAATGCCTTTGCTGGATGTGTGTGGTGTGGTTGTTTTATAATTTGCAAACCATGTTTAGCCCTGTAGACTTTCATTTTTGCATTGTTGCATTAAATGCCTGCATGTCTTTCCTTTGTTCCTCTTGGCTTAGTGCCTCCATTCCCATTGCTGGCTGCAGCTCCCTCTCACATGATGCACAATGACAAACAGGTTCCATCCATTACATTTGTAATTTTGTTTTGTTCTTCTTCTTTCATATCCTTCCTGAGTGTACACAGTACACCATGAAAACCCTTGTTGTCAAAGTCTCACAAATGGCTACCCTGCAATATCCAATATGCATTGAAGAAAGTTCTCTATGCTCAGTCCGCAAGTCACCCAAATCTTTCAAGACGCGACATGCCAATATGGCGATACGCTGAATTGCTGCATTCTGCTGCTGCATTCTGCGTGGAGGAGATGAGGAGAGAAGCCAGAGTCAGAGCAGTGGCGGTACGTGCCTTTTAACTAGGGAGAATCAAAAACGCATGAAAGCTCAAAGCAGAAGCATTAAGGAGCTGCTGCTGTGAAATGCGGGGGGAGGCTCCTCATCCTTCTCGTCCTGCAGCCATATGAAAAACAAGTACCGCAAGTACAGCGAGCCACAAGTCATATATTTGCATACTGCTGACAGATGCTTTTGATTCACCTCTCGCTAGTGAGAAATCAGAGTCGTCAGGAGGAGCCGGTCATCAGTTCGAGGAGGAGACGCTGCTGTTGTCAGTCTTTGCTGCCACTGAAGATGCTGAGCTTACCCTGGGGCTTTTCTAGCACTCTTCTGATCATTGTCCTGGTGCATTTTGGGACTTGTAATTTTGTAGTTCCCCACAGAGGTACATTAAACTCCCCTGCCTTGTTAAGTGAGTCTCACCGTCAGGACAAGGAGGACTTCGCGCAGGCAGCGGTCGTGTAATCTGAGCGATACGGAGCAGAGCAGAGTGAAGCCGAGTGATGCTTTCCGGATTCCTGGATCTGTGGGAGAAAGCCTAGATACATTTTCTGCCATGTGTCCCTCTCCTGAATGCCGGGTTCCCATGTTTGGTTGGAGTGCAGCAGGTCTTTAGAGCATTAGCGGATACAGGTGTCCACTGGGAGTGTTGACATCAGGTCTGCTGTTCCTTGTGCTGTTGAGACGCAAACTCTTTGAGTATTTTAATTATTTTTCTCTTAAGGCTTTCTAGATTTTGTACATTATGCCCACCCAGTCAGGGGTAGCTAGTTAAGAAGCGCCTGGTGCACGGTGTAGCATAAGCGGCGCATCAGTGCATCAGCGCTCAGGAACATTGAGCCTTTGAAGTTATTCCTCCCTGGCTGTGCTGTGTTGGTCGGCTCGGGTTTTTAATTTTTTTTCTATTCATGAACAAAGCTTTGACTGCAAAAAAATTACACTCTGGTAGATTAGTGTATACAAGAGCATGCACAAAAATCAGAGCTAACCCTTTAAGTAACAACTCACTGCACATAAACTCTCTAAAGAGTTTCAATTCCATCCCTTCCTTTTTTCCTAAAAAATAAATATGTTCTAAATCTGCAGGGATGCCCGAGTTTTTCCAAAAAGAACATGTTGATCAAGTAGAGATTAATGCAAGTCTTGGAAATCCATTGCCAGTAGCACCTTCACCAGTAGTACCCTCCATTTCACCATCTATAATCAGGGGATCACAGCCTTCCGATCTTTAATATTCAGAATCTGGGGTGGCTCACTTTTTGCTGACAAATCTAACTATCCACCCTTTTGTGAATGGTGTCTCTGAACCGGAAGGAGTTACACAATTTGCCTCAGAACCAAGAGAATATATAATGGAAGATTTAATGTATCTAATATAAATTTAGATCATCCACTAAAACTGGCCCATGCTCACAACCAAGAATCATCCAGGGTTTTTAATCCTGTTACTCTACCATCCTCTAAGGATCATTCAGCGAAACTGCAACTGTTCAGTAGTACACCTAGCAGAACATGCTTATTAGACTCACAGGGTTCAATTACTCCTGATCTCTCCCAGAATTTTCTTCCTTCAATTCATAAAGCAGTATCACAAAGGCTGATGTCAGAATCACTGCTTTGTCTAGAAAGAGTGTTTGTTTCCATCCTAGCCCTAATGGAGAAATCAGTAGATAACTCTGACTTTATTTTGGACTCCGTCTTAGCCTTGACAAAGTATATTGCATCTGAATATAATCTATTGTTAGGAAAAGCTTGTGTATTTCCCCTTAGTATACCTAACCCAGAGAAAGGCTCAACCATTCCCTTCCTTTTGAAGATAGACTCTGACAAGTCTCACTCTACCCAAACAGAATATTTTCCACATGTTAAAGGGTGGGACTTTGGCACTCAGGCTGGCAAGCCATTTTCTAGTAGAAATACCAATGCCAAAATGAAAGAAAACAGTGATATTTTTGATGTCACTTCTTTTTTTTTACTGCAGCTTTTCGACTCCGAACCTTTACCTACAGTAGCTACATCTACGTTCCGCCGGCAAACTATGACAGAAAATGCAAATACAAATTCAAATATAATTCAAAAGGTATTCCCTATCTTTCTAAAATCTAGTATTAACTCCTCAAAGGAGTCCATAGTGGAAGATTTTAAAGTTGGATGCTCTCTGAGTAAGGAAAACGTTCTTATGAACAAAAGTAGCAACGAACATAAGACAATAAAGAAGGACAAAAGGGAAAAATGTCGAAGGATAAACAAAAAAGGTCAAAACAGTTACGCTTCGACCTCAAATCTATTCATATTATATCTCCAAAGCGGGATGTAAATGTTCCAAAGATGGAAGATGGACAAGAAGAGTACAATCCATTGGTGTCTTGTTTTTCCTCTTTGAACTTATGTGTTCCTATTAAATCGACCAAAGATGTAGTAACATTAGATACAAATGTTTCTCATATGGTTCAGAGTACACTGAACCCTAATGCCTCTTTGTTTGCTTCCTCTCTAGGTACCAATGTCATTTATAACTCCATTAAAACCATCCGTGAGGTATCTAGCTTTGATAATAACTTCCAGTCTGCCCCTTACAGCTTGGATTTCACGCTTACTTTTGATCATCAATTATATATGAACAGGTCTTTTCTATTGGGTTACTTTGCTGAAATTGTCGGTCTGCGGATGATTGAAAGTAATGACTTGGTGGAGGTCCAAGAATATAATAATCTCAGGGGTGCAAGAGTAACATTTTCATCCAAAGGAATGTCCGACCTGATTTTGGCACACAGCGATAAACTACATTGTTGCGCCATTGATGTTTTAATTCCCAAGATGGAGCTATCTTGAACAAAAAGTGTCCCAAATCAAGCTGTCTAATATTGATGTGGAATCCTCTGGACGAGGTCTACCATTTCCAGATAAAGAAAGTACTTTGCAGGATTTTCTTGGTAAAAATGGTAGGAGGGTCTCGCTTCATACCGAAAAAAATATTCAATATGTGCTTCCCGGAGAGGAGGAAGATAAGAAATGGAACTGCGTTGCACGTGCTCTTAATTCAAATAGACATTTAGGCCTAAGATACAGGAATTCTTCCTAGCAACGATATTAATGTGATATATTAGAACACAGCTGGCCTTAGCACAAATAAAAACAAACGTATATTCCTGAAAGAGCAGAATCACAATATAATTAGTCTCCAATGGACTTGGATAACTAAGAACTGGTCCACCGAAGATTATATTCTGCTAAGCCGGTCGGCGCTCCATATAAATAGAGGTCATGCTAAAGGAGGTATTGCAATCTTGTTAGGTACAAGCCCCGGTTGGTCCTATAAAGAGGTTTCTCACTCCTCTAACCTAATTCAGGTGGTTAAGTTGGATCATAAGGTCAGGCAGGTTCTGTTGGACACGTTGTTGATTAAAGTTGTATACATACCTCCCGAAGCAAAGTCTCTTCACACTTATTAAAAGATCTTTTCTCCTTTATCTCCTCCATCCTGGAATCTGAAGACTGTAGGTGCACAATATTAGTGGGAGATCTGAACTCTAAAGTCTCATCGCATTGTCTAAGGGTATTTTCCAACACTGAAAAAAATGAATCCCTAAATATTCCCACTGCTCAATCCCCGAATATTAGTAGGACAGACAAAAGAGGAGTTTTACTTCTAGAAGCTTAGATCTTATAATTGCTAACAGGAGGATTGGGGAAAGATATTCCAGCAAAATAAACCCAATAAGTGCCTACTAGGAGATCTATTCTGGACTACCTAATAGTCTCTACAGATTTGTTTCACAAACTTACAAATCTGGAAGTCTTGGGAAAATGTTTTTAAGTGATAACATGCTGATTTGATTATGATTGATTTCACTTGTGATAAGGTAGGCTCCTGGAATTTCAAAGGTGCTACTGTAAGGTTCAATGTAACAAATGGTATAAGATACTGTAACACTCAAGCGACTGCTAAACTAAAAGCTCACTTATCGACACTAATAAGAGATCAGCAGCTCTCAGAATTATTTTAGTATGACTGTATTCAACCTAATTTACTTGAAGTCTTTTTCCATAACATAGGCCTTTTGGATAAATATGGCAAATCAACTCATGCCCCTGTTCAACGGAGCGATACAAAATGGGATGATGGAGGGAGCTTTTGAGCAAATCAAACACTCACCCCCAGTCCACTGATCTAGGTTTAATCCATCACCATTCTTTAGCTCACTCTGCCACCCCAGTTCAGACATGGCCATATGCAAATCAGTCTGACCCTGTGCCTCATGGGAACAGTCCAGCCCGAACTGCCAAGCCATGTCTTCCCTGGACCGGAAACAAGCATCCTGGGACCGGTTTCGGATTAATAATCCTCATCAACCAGGCTATCTTGAATCCAGTGGCAAAGTGAGCAAGGGACTCACGTCTGAGCATACCCTGCCAACTTAGGGCGAACAAAGCGATACAAAAGGGGATGATGGACGGAGCGTTTGAGCAATTGTTCGCCATAAGTTGGCAGGGTATGCTCTGACGTGAGTCCCTTGCTTACTTTGCCACTGGATTCAAGCAAGCCGGGCTGAAGATGGCTGAAATGCCAGAAACCAGTCCTCCAAAGCTTGTTTCCGGTCCAGGGAAGGCATGGCTTGGCCTTACTAAGAAAGTCCTCCTCATTGAGCAAGCAGGCTTTAGAAAAAAATCACTCTACGCTACATAATATTTTTATTTTGAAACTAATAGAGGAAAAATACACAATCTATTGTAATTTAAATGTATTGATGGCTTTTATTGACTTCTCTACAGTCTTCGATAAGGTAGGTCGACCTTTATTATGGAGAAAACTGCAAAACATGGTTTTGCCTTCCCCCTTGCTGTCCTTGACCATAGCACTCCACTCGCAAACTTGATGCAAGATATTAATGGGTGGAAATCAAGGACTATCAAAGGTAATCCGACAAAAAATGGTCTCAAACAGGGTTGCTAGTTAGCACTGCTGCTTTTGTCTCTATATATAGCAGGTTTACCCATTTGCTTTGCTCAAGCTGATGGAGATGCCCGAAGATAAGTACCCGCCCTTTTGCATGTCTACTATATGCAGATGATATAGTAGTAATGGACTTAACCCCTATTGGGTTGAATAGAAAGTTGGCTTCTCTACAAAAATAAACTCTGGGCCACTTTCTGAAAATAAACAAATCCAAAAGTAAAATTTTAATCCTGAAAAGTTCTAAAAGTAGACAATCATATAATTTTAAAAAACAGGATGGAGGGGAAAACATGGCGGCCAGCTAGTTTGTCGGTTACGGGTCTCTGAGATGGAGGTGGCGTAGGGGGTGATGTGAACCTTCTGCCCGGCGGAGAAACTGCGGGGAAAGTGCAGGCGTGCAGGTTTTACCTGACTTCCTTTCTTTGGCCATTTTCGTAGCAGTGTGGTACCGTGGTTGCTGTGCGCTGCGGTGGTGATTCTAGGCGGCGGTGCATGGCGGCTCGGATCGGAGAGAGCTCGCCGAGTCAGGAGGAGGCAGAGGCAGAGTCAGCAGCGGGGAGCCAGCTTTGGAGCAGAGTAGCAGCTGAGGTCGGGAGAGGCAGGCGAGCTGCCTCGAGAATTCTGTTTTGTGGCTCGGGGGCTCCCAGCAGGGGCAGAGGTAGAGAGGTGGAAGTCCTGAATGAAGTAGCGACCAGCACTCTGCAGGGGCCCGATATTCTGACAGCAGCAGGGGAGGTAAGGAGGGCAGAGGAGGTGTAGATTGTTTGTCTGCTAACAAGATAGGTATAATTACAACCAAAAAAGAGGCCTCCAGATACATCCTAAGGAGTGCAGGGAGGGGAGTGGGAGGAGTAAAATTACAAATTAAAGAAGCTGGCACTCTGAGCACTAAGTTACAGTTCGAAGGCAGTATAGGAACCAAGCCTAAAAATACCATTAAAAAATATATTAAGCAAGGCAACCAGTGTAACAAGGCAGGTAAGGTAGGTATACTTGAGCAGAAGATAAAAATTACCCCTTACTTCCTTTTTTAAAACCCTGCCCAAAACGTTGATATTGCAGAGAGAGTCACTTCCTGCCACTCAAGTTGCTTTGGAAACACCCAAGGGTAAGCAGACAGTCCAGGCAGAAGTGGGGTGTTTCCATGCTCAGCAGGGTGCCCCTGCGGAAATTAACCTGTCAGATTGGTCAAAACATTTGAGTCTCAACAGGTACCTGGCTCTGGATATAGATATCGAGGGGGAGGACCAAAACACTTTGAATAAAGTGGATTTGGGGGAAGCATAGAAGGGAGTAAAGAGCATTTGATTTCGGCTGATGAAACCTCCACACTTCCTTGGCCATTGAGAAGTGTGGGTGCATCAGGTAGTGAAGAGGATGTGCTTAAGGGTCCCCCAGTGCAGGAAGATTTGGATGTTTTGGTTATAGCTCTTCTAAAGAAGCTGGATATAGACATTCATAAGGGTTTTGAGGAGTACAAATTAAATCAGGAAGGGATTAGAGAAGCCTGTAGCTTACTGGAAGCCAAATTCGATGAATTGAGCTCGCGTACAGTGGGTTTGGAGGTGGAGGTTAAAGAGATTCGGGAGAAAGTGTTGGAAAATAGCAAAGAATTAGAGAATGTCAGGTTCAGGGACAGGGAGCATAATGAATGGCTAGAAAGATTAGAAAACATGCAACAAAGGAATAATTTAAAAATCTTGAAGCTGCCGGAGGGCAAAGAAGATTCTGATATAAATAGGTATGTGGTACGGTTGTTAAAAACAGAGTTGGAGTTAGAAAAAACAGAGGATCAGATCTTCTTGGATATTCAGAGGATACATCGTGACCCCTTCAGGTTGAATCCAAACCGCTCTAAACCTAGGAGAATTTTGATAAATTTTCCGACGTACAATTTGAAGGAGAAAATCTTGGCTGCTGCTCTGAAAAAGAATGCTTTAATGGTATGTGGAGCAAAAGTGGAGGTCAGGTCAGACTTGTCAATTGTAACTGCGAACAGGCAATGGGAGTTATGCAAACGGATCGAGCCTTTAAGGAGTCTGGGAGCTATCCTGCAATTGAAATTCCCGGCTTTTTTAAAAGTCATGTGGAAGAATAAAATGCATACTTTCCGGTTCATAGAGGACATAGATGGTTTCTTGGAGCAGTGTCAGAGCGAGTGTATGTAGTTAAGGCAGGTAAAATGTGTTAAACAGGTAGAATGTATGCCGCGCAGAAGTATAATTTTAATAGTGGTGATATAGTTAAAAGAGACCGTCCACCTTCCGTCGCAGGTACCCAAAGGGCCAAGGAAGGGCATAGGAAATTTGGTTGGGTTTTCCATGATGGGAGGTGGGTTGCTGGGGAGTAGTAGGGTAGGGGGTGGCGGTGGTGGGGTGATGGGTAAAGGGAGAAATGTGAAAAAGTCCTTATAAGTTTTCTTTCAACTAGACGGTATGAGATTGGTCACTGGGTGTGTTATGAATGGGGGTAGTTTGATGGAGTTAACATTCCTGTCATGGAATGTAAATGGTTTGCGTGTAAAGTCAAGGAGGGATCTAATTCTGAAATATTTGAGGGATTCTTTAGCTCATATTATGATTTTGCAAGAGACTCACTTAACTGGGGTGGAGAGTAAACAATTTTTTTCGTCTCAGCATTGGCTGGCTCATGCTTTTTATACTCCGCAACTGGCAGTCACTAAAGGAATCGCAGTTTTGATTAGACAAGGGGTAGATTGTTTAGTAGAGGGTGAAGTGGCAGACATCAGGGGTAGATGGCTGATCGTGAGTGTAAAGATAATAGGTCAGCTGTGCACTATTATTGGGTACTATGGTCCAAATCAAGATGATGTAGGGCCTTTAGGTCAGCTGGCCAGTGAAGCACTACGTTTTTCGGGTAGAATCATCATGGCAGGTGATTTTAATACAGTGCTGGACCATAAGTTAGATCGATCATCAAATAGTAGGGCTCTGGCGAACATGAAAATGTCAACTAGAGTGAAGGGAATAATGGCCCAGTCAGGACTATGTGATATTTGGAGACGGAGGTCTGGTCAGCTACTAGGTTATACTTTTTATAACAAAAAGTATAGTCACAGATCACAGATAGATTATTTTTTGATAGACTTTAGATTGACGGATTGTGTGACATAGGAAGCCCATGTAGGGGTTCACCTATCGGATCACTCAGCTATTACTTTGTCTTTAAAGGTCGAGAGCGGTACATTGGGTTCAACCTGTAGGTTGGATCGTACAGTCCTTTATGATCAGGAAGCCCTGGTCAGTTGTGTCAGGAGACTGAAGTTGTTTTTGAGAAGAATGTGGGGTCAGCAAAAATTGAGACTGTGTGGGAGACATGCAAGGCTTTTCTTCGAGGTAGGCTAGGTGCTTTGGGAGCCAAAAAAGGAGAATATACTTTAACAGAGTAGCTGAATTGGAAAAGAAAATTTGTCAGCGTGAGGCAGAGGTTATAAGTTTCTGTGGCTTTGAGGTAGAGGAAAGGATTGTGTAGGAGTTGGTGGAGTTAAAAGCAGAGTTGGTGGCTGGTGTCAGTCAAAGGGTTAAGGACAAATGGGACGCCAATCAATTGGTGCATTTCAAGTATGGAGAGGGGAGTAGTAAACTGCTAGCCTGGAAGGAGAGAAAGGATCGGGTACGGAATTTGATCAAGGAAGTGAAAGAGGGGGAGTCTGGTTGGTGGTTAAGGATACTAAGGGCATTGCGGAAGCCTTTCACAGATATTTTGAGGAAGTTTATAAAGAAGATCTTAATCCTGATGTGCAGGTAATAGGGCGATGGTTAGAGGTGATGAAGCCACTGTTGGAGGATCAATCAGGAAGTTCTGAATCAGTAGATATTGCAGGCAGAAGTAGAAGGTGTGATCAAACAGGTGAAGAAAGGGAGAGCACCAGGGCCTAATGGGCTTCCAGCGGAGGTCTACAAGGTGCTGATAGGTACCCTAGCGCCTTTTTTAAAGCAGTTTTTTAATGAGGTTTTTTTGGGAAAGGCTTCTCTCCCGCCTTCATGGAATGAGGCGAACATTATATTACTGCCTAAGCCTGGAAAGCCACCAAAGTACATGGATTCATACAGGCCAATTTCACAATTGAACGGTGATTACAAGCTTTTTGCAACGATCATGGCGGATAGGCTCAGTAAAGTTGTCTCCCTGTTAGTACAGGAAGACCAGAAAGGTTTCATCAAGGGCAGGTACCTGAAGGAATTAACTTTCTCGCTTATTGGGAGTATAGATATGGCCTCTGCTCATAACTTTCCCTTGGCGGTCATCGCACTGGATGCCCCCAAGGCGTTTGATCGGGTGAACTGGGCGTACTTACAGACCTTGATAAAGCATCTTAAGTTGGGTTTACATTTTAGTTCAGTTCTGGCACTATTATGTCACTCCCCCACGTCCAGGGTATTAGTGAAACGAACATTAACTCAGCCAATACAAATTATGAGAGGTACTAGACAAGGGTGTACCCTTTCTCCCCTTTTATTTGATCTTTATATTAAAACCCTAGCCTGTATGATTAGAGAAGCAGAGACGGATCCCCCCATTTGAATTGGAGGGATGGTCGAGGAAGATCTGACTATACGCCGATGATATAGTCATTTTAGCCCCTAAGCTGCAGCAGTCAATGAGCTTTTTAGTTGAACTAACGAAGGAGTTTGGGGCTGTCTCTGGATACCTTATAAATGTGGATAAGACAGAGGTTATGTCTTGGAATTTAAATGCGGAGGGTATAGCCTGCAAATCTGAGATGCGTTATCTAGGAGTGAGGATAACACAAGACATACGGGAGCTTACCAAAGTCAACTTTGTTAGAGTCAGGAAGGAGATCACTGCTGCTTTGCGAGGGTAGGCTCATCTCCTGCTAATGCTGTATGTCCGTGCCAATTTGGTGAAGATGACGGTCCTACCTAAGATAACTTTTTTATTTGATTCGCGGCCGCTTTTATTTGAGAAAGACTGGTTAGTAAGAATTCAGAGCGAGATAGGATCATTTATATGGGCTTCAAGAGGGTCCCGCTTGTCGTGGAAGAAGATCAGGAGAAAACTTCTGAAGGGAGGGCTTTTTTGTTGAAAAACTGTAGAATCTTGTTGGGTACTCCGGGGAGTTCAGTTATAGGGAAACTGTTGTCTGCGCTGCTTAGAATGGAGAATGTTAAGCGGCACGGCTTTTTGTATAAATTTGCCGATCCAAAGTACTTTAAAAAGATCAGATTAAGAGTGCTGAAAGATCTAGCGGCGGTCTGGTTTAAAATCAGGAGGGTAGCAAAAATTCCGTACTACAGTTCTATGGCTCTGATTTGGGATACGCCAGGATCCCCTCCCTGGTCTAAGGATGCGTTGGCAAAAGCAATGAGAGTGGATGGACCGCAGAGGTGGGAAGATCTATTTCCGGAGGGCACCCTGGCTCCATGGGGGTATTGTGAGCAGGAGTGGGGTCAGAAATTCTCCAGGTTTAAATACCTACAGATTCATAGCTGGGCGGCGGGTAAGGAAAACCTGATCGGTCATCATAATGATTTTGAAGAGAAGTTGGGGTCAGATTCGCAGATCAAAAAAGAAGTTGCGCTGTGGTATTGGTCAATACTGGAGGTGGAGGACGGTATTTTTACGTTGCCGGAGACCCTGTGGGGAGAGTGCTTGCTAGAGATCTCTTCAGAAGACCAATGGCAAGTAACAATGTCTATACTAAACCTGCAAATTTAAGGAGAAACCACTTGTGTACACTCCACAGGGCTTATTGGTCTCCCAGAAAAATTGCGAAGTTTAAGTCTGGCGGAATGGTGGTGTGTCCTAAATGTAAGAGTCCCAACGAGGATGATCTCCAAATGTTTGTGACCTGCCCAGCGATAAAAGAATTTTGGGAGGCTGTAAGTGCGTGTTTGTCAACAGCTCTTGGCCGGCAGATCAAGGTAAACCCTGAACTTGTTATGTCGGAAAGATTGGACTTACAAGGTAAGGGCACAGATGACAATGCAAACCTTGTGTTTTATGCTATATTACTGGCTCTGAGAGAGATCTGTAAACTTTGGGTTTCTGCAGACCCCCAACAGAATTTAACTGGATAAGATCTATGAGAGCTATTGCTAAGCTGGATATTTTGGATAGGCATAAAAAAAGATATAGATTTTGGACTCCCTTTTTGTTATTTTTTGGGTGAAGGGTTGGTTGGCAGAGAAACATGTGTGATAAGTCCTATGATTGAGCTCTTCTCCTATCTCGGTTGGCTTTTAGCCCTCCCCGGTTGGGAGAGAACTTGAGGAAGGCTGGTTAAGGTTTCAAGAAGGTCCCTCCGTCCAAACACACTAAAGGGGCTTGCACCGGAGGAGGTGCCCGGATTGCAATCTGTGTGGCAAATTTCCTCCAAAGAGCAGAGTTAAAGTATGAGATGAGTAGCACAAGGGTGGTATTGTGAAACGCGGGGCAGTGAGAAGGCGAATGAGGACAAAAAAAAAAAAGCCATATAATTTTAATTGGCAAATCGGTCATGAAAGGCTGGAGGTGGTAAATTCATAACTTTACTTAGGGAAACTTTTAACAGGCAGTTCAAAAAATAAACCTCACATTTCACACTGCACTAGTAAAGCTACATCGCAAGCCAATGGTTTGTCCATTTTTACAGCGCTACGAGTAAAAGACATTTTCTAAACTTATTGGCCGTTTTAAAGGCAAAAATCCCTCCAACCCTGCGTTATGCGATTGAATCAATCCCTGTTAAAGAATGGAGTTTTTTGGATAAGTATGAAGGTCAGATACTATGTAAAATATGCAATTGTAACACATTGGTTCCAACAGCAGCAATCAGATTGGAATTTGGTTAGATGAGCTCCTATACTCAAGCCTTATCCAGAGTTTTATGTTAGGGTTATCAGCTAAAACATAGCGAGCCAGATTCAGTAAAAGGTGTTCAATACCATGACATGTTTTATGCTAAGGCAGGTAACTATTCCCTTTACTGTGACTTCTCATTAGCACTAAACGTCTTTAGTATACAGGAAGAACTAGTGCTCACCCTTCCATCATTATGATTTAAGTCTCTCCTAAAAACTCTGGCAACATTTGTTTCAATAGAGACATTCAATCCTGCAACTCTAAAGAAAGATTAAACTGATACTATGACAAACTCACAGAGAATTGCACAAAAATATTTATTTTGGAATTTAGAACATGGCATTCGATGCTTGCTTATTTTAGGTCGTATGCATCTTCTGCCTTTAAGTGACCTAACAGTGAACTGGTCTCAGAATTTGAATAATGGGAACATTTGTAATTTGTGTATGCTGAGTACCCAGACTCTGGACCATGTTTTGTCTGAATGTCCAGCATTGGCATTAAGCCGTTATCGCTGACTTTGCCCAATGTTTTTACAACACTCTGTCAAAAATGTAGCATCAGCTTGAGATTATCACTTTTGTCCAAAAAACGAAGCAGTGTGTGTAAAACTATTTAATTCTTTTATGGAATTCATGTATTTATTTTAAACCTGTACCGGTGTTCTTACAAGATTGTGTTAAAAATGTAGCATCAAGCCAAGACTATCTCTTTTGATAAAAAAAAGAAGCAGTGTGACTAAAACTTTTTAATTTCTTTAGGAGTTTAAGTACATATTTCAATTTTTCCTTTTTTAGCATAAGTTTCAAATGGGCTGCTATCCTCTTAGCTAGCCTCTCCATTTGCAAAGTATCAGTATTCTACTTTTTATTAATTTGCATTTTGCACATTGATAGGAAGCTATTGACTGCTATTTTTTCTTAATTAGGGTTAGGTTGCATCCGTTTCCCACTATGTTTTGTTGTTAATGTTTTAACTTAAATGTAGGGGGATTCAGGAGGTATTTTGCTTATGAGCTGGCTGCTACTGAATTGCCTTTTGCACAGGTCTGTATATGCCCATGTTTTATCCTGCTGCTAATTCTAAATTGATTTTCTAGCTGAAATTGAACTTTTGGACTTTTTTAATGAACTGTCAGCCTTTAACTGTCGTATGTAGGAGTTGTAATGTGAAACATTTTAAGTACTGTATGATCTGGGATCTCTGAAAATATTGTTTGTTTCTACTTACAGGAAATGTAGCTAATCTAAGGCAGGCTCTATATATTTTTATGATGGTCTGTGGATTGTGTTTGTTATGCGTTTTTCTTTTATTTGCAATAATATGTATGCATTTTATGATGACCTCCTAGGAGTACCAAATCTTTAATAAATATATTGAATACTGAATTGGCTATACTGTTATGTTTTTTTAATAACTGAATCTGAGTTAACACCTTAGCTGCTTCGAACGTTCAGCACCCAGTGCTGAACGTTCGAATAACGAGCGCTGGCCCTGCGGCCAACGGTCGTGTGCAGCACTGGGGAGGTAGCGCTCGTGACGACCGTTGGCCGATGGCATCGCTTAAGGGGTTAATACAATTTAATAATATTAATAATAACACTAACATGTGTGAACACACACTAAGTTATATATTATATTTGTTTGTTTGTACTAGTAGTAATTGAACCACAACAATAAATGGCACGTGAAAACTGATGTTCTTCTTGCTTCTTTGCTTTTAGGTGTACAAAAGAGGAGGAGGCGTCATCATCAGTGATCCCCCATTGTACAGACAGACGTCCTTCTGTGCACATCCTCACGTGACATGTGACCACATACATCTTTTCAACTTGTGGCACTGTGTGCTGCTGACATCTGACGACGATGGCCCCAAAGAAAGGTACCAGATCCTCCATTACCAATAAAGTTGCCTGTGAGAAGAAGGAATTGCCATTTACCAAGACTGGTGTGCTGCCCAAGATATTTTTTGAGAAACCAAAAATTGTGCCTGCAGAACCGGTGTTCGGGGAGCAAGGTGGGAGCAGCGACCCCGCATAAGTGGACTCACCTCACCAACCTAGGCCCAAGCCCATGTCTGTCACAGAGGCAGCCAGTCTAATTACGCCAACGCCAACGAGCAGTGATGTTGATATTGACTTATCTTTACTGCAAAGTAGTACCCAATCAACAACGGAAACTCAGATAAGTGGACAACAGCAGCCGCAACTACCGCCCACAATAGTAGTTGTCCCTCCAGAAGAAGGGGTAATTAAGGAAATTGAGCTTCCTGCAAAGAAATAAGAAGAGCAAGCCACTATTTCAGAAGATCGATTGTCTTCCAGATCCCCAGCATGGAAAAGGAGGGTTTGTCCATCGAGTTCCTCTGCAAGTCCCTGGTCTGATGATCTGAACGCCACTTGGAAGCCACCATTTCAGTCTGAGAGTGAGACATTCCACAAGACAAGGCAAGGGAAAAGGAGTATTCCAGGAAAGCCTTAGTGTTATGGAGGTAAATGTAGAAGAGGAGGATGATGATAATGATGATGAGCCAATCATCATGGACTTTAGTCCTGCCCCAGTGGAGACCGACATTACCCCATCTCAAATTGCTGTCAGGGATGTGGCACGGATATCACCAACAAAGATAACACCACCTCCAGCTTCCATATTTGAATTCACAAAGGCCTGGCAGCGACCTACATCCAGCACAACTACTGCAGTAGAAATAGGTACCGCAGACAGTCAAACTCCACCTCCACCTACCAGTTCATCCGACATTGACAGTGGCACCAGCAGCTCCAGAAAGTTCCGCTTCCCTGTTTGGGACTTCTTTTCGGTTATCAGTAAGGAGGTGAACATTGCAATATGACCCATTTGTGGACAAGGTAATAGTCGGGGTAAGCTTGGTACAAACTATGGTACCGGAGGCCAAACAGCACATCTGAAAAAACACCACTTGATCCAGTGAGAGGTGCATATTAGCTGCCAAAAAACTGCAACCATTGTTGTTTGTGGGGATAAAGGAGTAGAAGATCCAATCTCGGTGGAAGTTAAAGATGAGGGAGACATTTTCACTGGTACACAAAGTAGCCCTGTCCCCAGCAGTGCAGTGGTACCAGCCAGATCTGCATCAGCAACACCACAGTGTCACAAGAGTATGAGTCTGGCTGAGAAACCAAGGGGTCCTAGGCAAGAGAGTACCACAACAAAACGTGTGTTGAGCCTAACAAACAACAGCTGGAGTCAATAAGATATCACCTGCATCAGTGGCACCGGAAAAGGTCGGAAGGGCAGTATGAACACAACCACCCAGCAGCACGTTTGTACAAGGCAAAGCTGGCCAAATTTTAGCGCTGGGCCTTCTCCCTTTTTCTTTTGTGGAAGGGGTGGGTTTTCTTGAATTTGTGACAACCATCTGCCCAAAATGGAATGTTCCCAGCCGGTCCTGTTTTGCCAGAGTTGTTGATGCAGCTCTACATAACGATGTGCTGGAATTGCTTGGACAAGCTTTGAAGCAGAGTGCTGTTCACACTATCCACCTGACAACAGACATGTATGCCAGTTGCCAATTCACTAATACATGTGCATCACTGCACACTGGATCTCTTTTGTGGGGGTTAGATAAAAGATATCTGCAGGTATTGACACTGCTGAGATTTTCAATGCCACTCGGAAACATGCAACTGTAGCTATGTTCCAGAAAACAGAGGTCCTTAGCAAACATCAAAGGATAAACAAAGAATAGAATATAGACCGTATAGACCAGCCGGGCATGGAGTTTAATTCATATAATAATTTAAAGGTAGAAGCTTAGGATGAGTGAACAGTAACAATTATAATGGGGCACAGTCCAGTACCCTACAACGAGGGGAAGGTGTAGGGTAATGGAAAGACAAGTCATACAGTTTTCAAACAAAAACAAATACAGGCAAGGACTGAACACACTGGACACTTGTATTCAGTGGCAGAGGTACAACAAGTTAATGGTCACAAGAAATAGGCACAATGGTAATTTGTGGCACTATTAACCCCTTCGCTGCGGCGGCTATTCCGCCACAGCGCTAAGGGGGTAGGGAGGCCGCGCGGCGTTCCTGTGCTAGTGACGGAACCGCTCCGTCACGGCTCGCGGGTGAGCTGAGCTTATCATGGAACGGTTCCGTCACGAACGCGCCCGCTCAATGGAACGCGCCAGGCAGGCAAGAAATCAGTGCCGCGCAGGCGCGCCGAGCGGGCCGTGACGGAACCGTTCGGTCACAAGCGCAGCTCACCCATGCCTTGTGACGCAGCGGTTCCATCACAAGCATGCAAGGGGTTAAAGAAAGTCTTTCCTCGTTGTATGGTATAAGACTGTGCCCCATTATAATTGTTGCTGTTCACTCATCCTAAGCTTCTACCTTTAAATAAGTATATGAATAAAACTCCATGCCCGGCTGGGCATTGGAATGGAACTGTATAGGAACCTAATTCGGTCTATATTCTATTCTTTGTTTATCCTTTGATTTTTGCTAAGGACCTCTGTTTTTTTAAATATAATTGACACCCATGGTCCTCAGCCATATTGTGGGTCCCCTTGTTTATATAGGAACTACTGTAGCTATGTTCGCCATGGAAAAAATCTCATGCTGCTGCAAACATTTTGGAAGAGTTTAACAGGAGGTTCTTTGAATGGCTGGACCCAAGAGGGCTTAACATTGGTTTTGTTGCCATGGACAATGGCAGTAATATAGTTAGGGCCATGTACGATGGTGGCTATTTCAGGGACCTGTTTGGTGGACTGCATTACTTCTGAAAAAATAAGACCGAGGCATCGACTTACTGACCACCTGCAGAAGAATCTGCACACATTTCAGCCATTCTTTTAAAGCCCTGAAGCAGCTGAGGATCATTCAATGTGAGCATAGAGTGCCAGTTAAAGCACCCATCCAGGAGGTGCCAACACGTTGAAACTCAACATATTACATTCTTGAATATCTGTTTGAGAATTACAGACCAAACAATGAATATGTCATGTAAAGAGAGGATGCTACTGTGAAAGGCATAACCATTGAGATGGACCAATGGGGCCTAGTTACATGCCTGACAGGGATGCTACTTCCTTTTGAGCTCTTCACACTTGAAGTCCGTGAGGAGTACTGTACTATGGGCCAAGCTGTCCCATTGTTGCTCATGCTACAGGAACAGCGGAAGGGGGTGTCTGCAATGTACGAAGGTGTGGAGGAAAAAAGAAGCATATGAGTTGGTAGAGAGCTTAAGCTTTCGCTTATCTGAAAATACAATGGTGCAAAGAGGCATTGTGTCATCCAACCATTACATTTCTGCCACAATTCTGGATCCACAGGAACAAACCAGTACTGAATAATTACACATTGATTCTTTTTTCAGAAGTGGATGTTGCCAAGTACAAAACTTGGATAGCTGCGGAATCCAGTCACTTAGCCTGGCTTGGAATTAGAGGCCCGCTTTTCCAGCCCACCATATGTACTGCAGGGCAGCCGGCATCATCGGCGTCAAGTTCAATTTCAGAGCCTCAGGAAAGTGCGGTTGGCTCACCGCAGTCAAAACCATCAACACCAAGAACACATTCAACAACAGCAAAAACAGGATCATCAGCCCCAGTAAAATCGGCACAGGAATGGTATGTATGGCAAGGGTACACTAAGGAGCTGGACACCTGATGACCATACTATCCCCATCACAGTCAGTCAGTAGGATCGGAGAAGATCAATTGAATAACTCGGGCATTTCATGAAGTAGCCTAAAAGGTAAATAAGTCATCAACAACCACAGCAGACCTACATGTCTGTGTAGTGGTGGAAGCGAGTGTAGTGATGTGACTGACAGTGGTGCATTGATTTGGCTGCTTAATTTAAAAATGTTATTTTGCTGTATATGTGTGCTCTGTCTGGCTCAAAATCTATGCTAAGTAGAGGTTGGGTGGGTGCCTCAGGCCTGCTCTGTCCTGTTGTTGAAGGTTAATGCTGGAAACAGAGTAGATATGATTTAGCCATGCCACCTCTGAAAGTGTTCTTGTTGCACTCCTCTGTAATCCATGCATTTTAACTTTACTTTTCTCTTTGATTTTTTTTATCCCTTTTGTTTTTCCATATACACTTACAGGCCAGCCTTTACCCTGTGCTACATTGGGAAAAACAACTAACACTAACCTTACCAATCCGCCAGGCAGGCAATGGCACCCAAGATTGACGGATTGAGCATCCATGGAAGGATGGACGAAGAGGAATGCTGAGATGCAACTCCCCAATTTGTCCATAACATAGTAACCTAGTATCATACATCACCTTTTAATTAATTTGATTAATGTTTTCCCTTCAATCTTTATGCATGTGTGTGTTGTTGTTTATTATGTTTACTCTTTGCTTTATTTGACCATTACAGCTATTTTTTAATTTTCTTAGCTAGCTTTCAAAGGAAGCCTGGTACAACAAAACATAAAATGTTTGTCATTTGTGTCGCTCTGAGGGCAGACAGGCAAGGCAATTGAATAATAGTAATAATTAATAATATACTGCTGCCCTGTACTACTAGTCTAGTACTACTTATCATTAACCATCAAGTCATCATCATGCATGCATTTCCTTTTTCTCTCTTAACAGATTTATAATCGGTCGTCTGTCAAGATTGTCTGTTATCCAATTGTAGTGTTTGTCTTTGTCAAACCTTTCCCCTAAATCCCCCTTCCCAACCATTCATCAAACTCTGACTCTCTTCCCCCAGGCTGTGTGATTTATATTGAGGTGTGACTAAATTAAATTTAAATTAATATTTGATCACAGACTTGCTGGGGTGGAATTGGTGAAAGCAATACTAACTCAAGGTAGGAAGAGGATCTTCATCTGCTCGAAGTATATATGTATTGTCCACTTCTGCAGCAAATAAGATTGCCCATTGCCCACCCATGCTCAGTAGTATTCGCTATTCTCTTTTGTTGCAGAGGAACATAATTATTAACCCATCATTAATTAATAATTGCCAGCATTGATTTATCATCCTTACAGCACTAAAGCTTATGCTTGTCCACTTCACAGGTGTCAACTTCAGTTTGTTGTAACTTTGACTAGGCTATCCGTGTTTTATTTTACTTTAGCATTGCTTATCAATATCCTTCTTTATCACTTTCTTCTTGTTTGGCAGTCTTCTTCTTGTGTACTTACTACTTACTGTACTTCTACTAACAAGTACATATCGAATTGATAGTCTATATACGAACACATTGGCTCAACGTCTTGCTCTTAACATGTGGATAGCTCTGCAGAGTATTATAATTATAAAAGGATGGGATATAAGATATACATGTTCATACAGGAAGTATCCTTTGGATGATTATGCCTTAAGATACCGATCCTATTCCCTATGCATGGTAACGTTAAGGTTCTCTGGATTCTCAAGTGATTACTGGAGACTACCTGATGTAGACCGCTGACTATTACATAGATGATCGCGAGAGGGGACCAGCATAAGAATGGATGCGGTATCCCAAAAGACCAGAATATAGCAATGCCAATCTAGTACCTTATATTTCCACATGCGATGTTTGAGTGTTCCACTACAAAATATTGAGTAATCGCATCTATATTACATGAAGATTCCCCTTCGATGTTTCTTGCTGCATGGATAGAGTCCTACTGTTGTGAGTATATCTGTGTGACTTGAACACTTATGTTGAAAGCCTTGTAAGAGTACTCTTTTGATAAACAGTTTTCTCAAAATGTAATCTGCAACTGATATTTAATCTTTGTATCATCATTTTATGCTAATAGTACTAAGATTGAATATGAATGATTCTTAGAAGTGATCCTACCTCAGTCCTTAAAATGGGAATCTGATGGTATTCCTCTTTAGTGTAAAATGGTACTCGCGAAGACCAAGGGGTGCTATTCGTAGTGAAGTCAGTTACTGTACAATTGTCAGAAACTATGTGGCTTATCAGAGGCCATCAGTGTACATAATAATAGTCATGGTCAGCTTTTGAGTTTGGAATAAGGTTTTTTAACATGTTAGTAATAATGTTGGCTTTATAAATTCTATGCACGTTTAGATAATAGAAATATTCTTTTTATAACTGTGTTTCAGGAAATAAATTGTGTCTCCTGAAGAAGGCGGTCCCCTGCCGAAACGCGCGTCGAGTTCTTATACTTGTTTTATTTCTGTGATTATTTGTATATTTTTGTTAATATATTGTTTTACTTTGTGTATTATGCAATTTATGTGAACCTTTCATGATTTTTGCATGTAATGTTGTTATAGATATTTTTACTTTTACATCATATTACATGACCGTGGGTCAGTTTTAATATGGTTTTTAATACATAAAAAATAAAAATATACTTTTTATATACCTTTGCCATTTATTTCCATTGTTCCTCCTTGATAGCTGGCCCAACTTACATGTACATTGACATACCTAGACGTCCTAGGAATTTTTTCGCATCCATCCTTATGTACCGCCAACACCAATTAGGTGTCATCCACATAGGTGGTTAAGCGCAGCCCATGTGCTTTTATGACCCTCGCCAGATCCGCCACATATATATTAAATAATATGGGGCTTAGCGAGGAGCCCTGGGGCACCCCGCATGGAAGGGTGAAGGTAGGCGAGTAGAAAGTGCCCAGTTTCACCGCCTGCATGCGGTTGGCCAGAAACGAAGCAATGAGGTCCCTGGCAAGATGGGTCACCCTCAAGGATGGAACACGGTCGATCATTTTAGCCATTATCCATAAAGCGGTTTTTCACTCCAAGATCAAACCTATTCATCGACTGGACTGTGAAGCCTGTGCCTTTTCCATCACACTTAATCACAATCAAGTTTTTAAAGGAATTCTTTTATACCGTCCCCCTGGCCCGCATACTTGTTTCCTCTCGGCTCTTGATGAATTTACGGAACTCTCCTTAACCCATTCGGACTATACCATCTTGGGGGACTTCAATTTTCATCTGGAAGTTGCAGGGGACAAAGACACCACTCAACTTATTGCTGATCTACTTGTGGTAGGTTTACAGCAGTTAGTGGCAGCCCCTACTCATCAAGCAGGTCACACGCTTGATGGTTTGTTCACCAACAACCCTAACATTTTACTCTCCACGTTTCTTTCTGTAGTATGGTCGGACCACCTTGCAGTCATATTCACCATTTGGGCTCATAACCCCAACCCTCCTCAGTCCACATCTCGTACCCCATTAGTACCAGAACCTGGAAAAACCTGGACTACCCTTTATTGTCCTATATCTTGGCTGGATCTCCTTATGAGGCATCACCTCACTCCAGTCTTTTGTCCAACAGGTATCAGAAATGGATTCTGGATGCAATTAATCAAGTAGCACCAGCCAAATCCATCACTTCTAACCGGGCCACGCCATCTGCCCAATGGTTCACAGAGGATCTTCGACTACAACGGCAGTATTGTAGGAATTTAGAAAGGCGCTGGTGCAAGCACTACAGTCTTTTGGACAAGCAAACCTACAAAGATGCGCTAGCGCTATACAAGAGATCTATAATTAAACATAAAAGCAATTCCTTTCAGGCCCAGATTGAATCTGCCCAGAACTCTGCTAGAAAGTTATTTCAAGTAGTCGATTCTCTCTCTAATCCTCCGACAGGACCTCCCATTGAGCCATCTTAAGATCTTTGTAACGCGGTAGCAACTTTCTTTTCCACCAAGGTCACTAATATCTATTCATCTTTCTCCATCCCTAAATGCTCGGATTGCCCTGACCCCCTTCCTCTGTCCCCTTCACTTACACCTATCCTCTCCAACTTTCAATCGGTCTTGAGAGACAAGATCAGCAAGCTTATCACTTCTATCAAATCTGGGTCTTCTTTAGACCCTTGACCCCCTTCCATACTGAGCGCTCTCACTGAGGGTAACTTCCCCGCTCAGGGACTTATGTAATTCCATCTTCCAGACAGGCATTTATCCTCAAATTTGGAAAAAGGCAGTCATCAAGCCCCTGTTAAAAAAAACACCCCGGACCCCGCTGACTCAGCTAGTTACAGACCCATTGCCTGCCTTCCATTCCCGGCCAAAATATTTGAAGCAGGCATGAACAAACAGCTTTCAGGGTTCATCGAATGTCACCAACTTTTAGATGATACCCAGTTCGGGTTTAGGAAGGGCCACAGCACAGAAACCACTTTGATAAAGGCCTCTGACGAGATTAGGACTATAATGGACCAGGGTGGGGCGGCGGTCCTTATACTCCTAGATCTGTCCGCTGCCTTTGACACAGTCGATCACTCCATCTTGTATGAATTTTTACCTTGTGATGGGCCAGCATACTCTGAGGAGTCAATTTCTATGACTCCAATTACTGCTTCAGTTGCAAGGGTTCCTTCCACCACGTCCTCAAGGGGGGTATTAGGCCTATCCCTGGGTGTTCCGCCACCAGTCCTTTTTGCAGCCTTAATCCGGTTTGCAATTCTTTCCTTAGCACGACTGCACAGGTCATACCAGCGTTTTTGTAAAAGTATTAATATCCCGGTGGGCAACCCCCACAGCATTCACTTTGGCTTGTATTGCAAGCCACAGTTTTCTCTTCACTCCTTCAGGCGCCTTCAAAGATTGCTTCCCAAAAAGCTGGTTCTGCCTCATAGTGACCTACTCAATCAGTATTTCCAGCTCCTGGTCACTAAATTTAATTTTTCATTTCCTGGCATGCAGGTCTTCTCCAGCATTTTCGGAGGCCATTTCCCCTTCTGCTACAGTCAAACACACTGCTCCAGTTGCTCCAAGCAGAGCTCCAACCGCCAACTGCCACTCCTCTAGTTCAAACAAGGGTACAGGTGTGTGTAATTAGTCTCCTGGCTTCCTGGGTGTGATGTCATTTGAATGCATCAATTTGCGAATTCGCAATTTGCGAATTGGCAAAATGCGAATTCGCAAACAAGGAATCGCATAAATCGTGCGAATCGGTAAAAATTGCGATTTTTATGATTCGCAAAAAAAATAAGAAAAAATTGATGCATTTCATTTTGCGATTCTTTATTTGAGATTCCTTATTTTTCGCAAATAAGGAATCGCAAAGTGAAATGTTGATGCATGTGCCAGTTAGAGTGGTTTTGTTATTTACCCGGCGGACTTAGAATTACATTATCTAATCTTGAAACAGAAGTTGATGTTTGCTGGTACCCCTGGGTTATCTACAATAGGGGCCACCGCATGTACTATTTGAAATTCATTAAGATTGTACTTTCATCTAAACATTCTGTAAAAAAAATTATTTCAGCAAAAATATCTACGTTGTGGGATCTGATATGATATTTGCATGTGCATTCTCATTAACATTGTAGGTCAGATGTTTCATGTGAGGTAAACATGTGTGAAAATGCTGGAATAAATAAATAAATATAGCAATTAATTATGATTTGGCAAATCCAGTTTAGCATCTAAACATCTGGCTCAAGATTCATCATTGGATTGCATTTCCCTTGTGTCACAAGGAAAACTCCATCCTTAAAGCAGATTTACAGAGCCTCGCAAGGTCACCTTGCATGGCACTGCATTGCTTGATAAATCATGAATCTAGACTAATGCAAGGCAGCAAAAGCCACTGCCTTGAGTTACTCTGCCCTGGGATAGAGTTCTATGGTGGAGCTTGGGTCTTCCTATGCATCCAACCATGGATTTGGGTACACCCGCAAATTGACCCAGACCGGTAACCCTGGGAATGCGTCGAAATGCAATGCCTTCCTGAGAGAGGCGTAATGAGCTGAGATATCTTTTTTTAGTTCTCCCAGTTTTTTCCTCTTTCTAAGAGTGCTGGCTTCGCCACAAGAGAAAAACGTCTCCAAGGTTTGTTTTTGTGCAGGAAGATGTCCCATACTGCACAAAACAATCATGCTGCAAAACAGGAACGCTTGCACCATGATACAAGGGTGTCTTTGTAGTCACTAGGCTAACTGAGTGTGCCAGCACAGAGAGAGAGCAGGAATCTGCAAATTCTTGATAGATATGGTCTATTCCTGCCCACTCAATTTGACACAGACAGGCTTGTGGTATCCAGAATGTAATTGTCTTCAATAGCTCCATCATCTGGTTTCTACTGTTGTGGAATCTACCAAACCTGGCAAATTTTTAGATCATGTCCTTGAAAGGCATCTCCATTTTGGAAAATAACACATTTATAGGTACTCAAGATGTTCAGGGTTTGTGTGGAAAATAAGCAAAGGCAATCTATATGCTGTTAATAAACAAGTGTGCACCATAGTTATATTACAATTACATACTTATCAAGCTATCTTTTCAAAATCAGAGCTACTTTTTCCAATTCTGACAGCTCAACACACCTTAAGGGCATATTTGCTAATCTTTCATGCAATGAAGTGTAGCAAGCAAATCTGCTGCGCTGCATTGCGTGGCATGAAAGGGAGAGAGAGCAGAAATGCTCCATATTCACAAAGATCGAGAGCATTTCTGCTCTCTTCTTGCACTAGAACACTCTGTGCTGCCTAGCACCAATGCTGGCATCCTTGCACTACAATGCAGGCTGCCTGCATTACGTGCAGGATTGTCTTCTTGCAGGAATGGAAACCTACCTTCACAAAAGCAATGTTCAGAAGCATTGTCCTCTTTCTATGTGTGTTGAAGAATGCAATACACCTAAAAAGAGGAAATATTGAGGAGAAATAAAGATGTTTCTCCTCATTACGGCTCACTGGGGCAGGCATAGTATTTTTACGCATTCCGATGTTTACTTATTTGAGTGGGAATGCGTATGCTCCACCCCTAGAATACCTCCCAAGTTAAAATGTAACATAACACAACACAAGCAGCTCCACTGTGTTACATGCTTTACAAAGCCAAGCAAGAACATGCAAATGAGGCTTTGCATGGCTTTTCAAATTTCAAATAAGCCTTTGTTTTTCACCATGTTGCCTTGCATGGCAAAAGGGCATTGCAAAGACCTAGTAAATCAAGGTCTGGTTGCCATCTATGTAATTTGCATCTCCCACGATGAATCCTGCCAATTTGATCATACTTTATGAGCTGTGGCAAATTCAGAGAAGGGTACTTCCTCTTTTTTAATGATAACCGTGGAGGGTGATTTTAAGGTCAAGATATCTAGACCTTATCTGCATAGTGTAAAAGGCCACGAGATTGCCTCTATATGGTTTATCATGTAATTCATCTTCATTAAACATATCTATGAAAGAGGTGTCGGAAGTATGCTGTGCATGCTGAAGAATAAAATATACATCTACCCACTAAATTGCAGTTTTGAAGCTTTTGGTACTTGGGGTTTAGGTCAATCAAAGTGAGCACTAGAATATCCTTACATTCATTGTTTTGACTTATATAGACATCAAACATGAGAGTGACCATCACTGAACGATGTTCATTCTTTCATCAAAGATTCTCTTCAATGCTCAAACAACAGGAGATCAAAAAGGAGGGGTATGGTTATGATTAACATTAGTAAGTTAAATAAAAAGACCTAATAAAAAATATTTGTGGGTAGAAATTTGCAATACAATTCCTAATTCATTTTTTGAGAAATATAAAGAAGTTCAGAATCAGCTGGGTATTCATGGTTTGAGTATAGCCTAAGAGAACACCCATGAGGAGTATTCCTTTTAAGACTATAGCAAACTGGCCTGCAGTGACTGAGGTGTCATGATTAGCAATACAGAATGGGTAAAGGGTGGGATTTCTGGATCATGGTAGGCAGTGGTAGGAAAGGGAGAGGCAGGTGGGTGTGGAGGGAGAGAGACACACCAAAGAAACATCTGCCCCTTGTCAAATATGTTACTATAGGGAGATGTTCTTTCTTCATTCCATCTGAGGCCAGTAGCCACTGCAAATGGAGATTCATTATAATTCCAGACCAAAAGCAAATATCATGCATATTTATATGCCTGTTTTGTCATCATCAATGTATGTGTTTTATGTGCTGACTAGACTCTGAAAATGTATTGGAAGCTACACTTAAATCAATATGTCTCTTAGAGTCCTGAAGAAAGCAGAGAAGAGTGAAACATGTTGACTCAATAAGATTGTTGGATTTTAAGTTCTCCAAACTTCCGAATGAATGATTTTAACCTTGTCTATTAAACAAAAACAAAAAAATATTAAAGCATTGAATTTTTTTCCAAAGCATTTCTAACCCTCCATTATGCAACCCATTCTCGGATCCCATAAAAAACATAACATACAGGGGGATCACATTACTGAACTTAGTCCCCTCCAACACAAACGCTATCTCGGAATGTAGAACCTGATCATGAAGCATGCCACAAATTGTGGTTGGATACTTTTTTCATAAACAATAAATATTTTTCTTCTGAGAATGACAACATATACAGCTTGAAAGTCATCATAATATTATACAATGTGTGTAGGATGTATATTTTTTCAGGGAGCATGTATTAGTAAGTCTGAGTCCCTCTCTTCAGCCTCTTCTGTGTGTATGTAAGTAGCAGTATTTAAACATCATGAAGGCTTAGGAAAATGCCTGCTGATTATTGTGCTGTTTTGGCTCTCCGCTTATTGCTAGCTTGTTCACTGTTTCCCACCCCCACATTTGTTATTTTTCCCTTTTACGAACCCTCTGAACTATGATCTCTTCGTATGTTATCCTGACCTTTATGGGTTCTGTTTTGGCTTTCTCATATGGCCATATTTTCCCTTCCCACTGGCCTGCTCAGAGAAGTCCTGATTTGTTTTCTGATCTATGGATCCACCAGCTTTACTCCCTCTAGGTACACTGTGGCCCGCTAAGATTTTGCTATATATTTTTCAGCTAATTATTTCTTGGGTAGATGTGATAATAGTAGCATTTGATTCAAGTTTTATAAATAAGATACGTTTTCATATACATTTATCACTTCGGTGGATGTGAGGAATAGTATTTGATGGAATATTCACCACATGTATATTTTTTGTCAATCAGTTTTGGCTTAGATGTGAAGTCGTCTGAGTAGGACACTACCAACACTTTGCTCTTACTCCAGGAGGGCATTCTGAAACATACTCTGAAAGGGAGTGGCCCCCAGAAAAGAAAGTTGTATGTTGTTGTTTCAGAGGTGACAGTTTGGAACTTGTAACCTATTACCTCTCTCACTACTGAGTCAAGGGTATCTCCCTGAGGTATCCTTTCTTTGTTGTACTGATTAGGAGTCTTGCCGATGTTTTCAGATTCATGTTGGACATTTGTGATCAGAATATTGATGAGAATAACCTTTCTGGTACCTTTGGAACTGGCTGACATTGTACTTGTGAGCATACAGCCAGAACAGTTATAAACTATGCGATGGACAGATTGTTTTAAAATGTTCTAATTAATCGTATATGATTGATTATATCACAAGCATTTTTTTGTGTTAGCACTTTATATTTATTTATTTATTTATTTATTTATGCAATTTTATATAGCGCAGACTTTACCCGAAGGTGTCAGAGCGCTTCACAATAGGAACAGAAAAGATACAAACTGAGAACGTTACACGAGCAACAGATTGCAGAGGCATTCGTTAAGTTACATACGGTAAAGTGATAATTGTGAGCAACCAAGAATACATGAGGTAGTAAAAATTGTGAGAAACCAAAAATACATGAGGTAGACAAGGTAATTGTGACACTTGTGAGCAAACAAAATACATGATGTAGTAAAAATGTGGGCTACCAAAAATACATGAGGTAGTAAAAAGTGCTCAGGAGGGAAAAGTGACAAGTGTGCAGGCTACAAGAGAAAATAGAGTATAATTTGTGGTATAATACTGCAGTATATGTTACACACTCAAGCACAAGAACAAACGATTACGTAGGCAAAAGTAGCACTTGTGCAAGTATCAAAGGTAAAAAACCTGTGAGAGGAAGCAAACCGTGTGTTACAGGGGCAAAGTGGTGAGTGCAAGTTGCAAGAGGGTACCAAACACAAGTACATGGATAATACTGCAATAAAAGGCAAACACTCTAACCGCAAGAACACACTGGGAAGGCACTTCCATGGACATGAGAAGTAGAAATTATCAGTAGTGGGAGATCTTCCTACAGACAGAAGAGAGTTACTTTTGGAGGTGTCTCTGGAGGAGGAGAGCTTTGAGGTCCCTTTTAAAGGCCTGGGAGGAGGCTGTGGTCCGGAGCTGAGGCGGCAATGAGTTCCAGATTCTCACTGCGTTGCCTGAAAATGATTGGGCCATCGTTCTTTCCTTCTTGAAAGTGGGAGGTTCAAGCAGTAGATTCTCCGCATTGCGTGAAGGTCTAGAACCTCCAGAGAGTTTCAGTTTATTCGCCAGGTAGAGAGGAGAAGAGGAGTGCAGGGCTTTGTGGGTGATACAAGCGGTCTTGTAGATAGCTCTAGCCTCCAAGGGAAGCCAGCGGAGGGTAGATAACATCGGTGTGATGTGATCGCTTCTTTTGGCCCCATAAATGAAACGAGTTGCTGAGTGGAAAACAGACTTAAGTGGGGACACGTGGGATTTGGGGAGGCCAGTAAGAAGAGAATTGCAGTAGTCGAGTCTGGAGAGGACCAGTGCTTGCACCAGGGTTATAAGGTCCCGCTCCGCGAAGAAGCGACGGATTCCCCAAAGAAGGCGCAGTTGGTATCGAGCTGATTTCGCAATGGAATTGATGTGTGCACAGAGCACCCCTCCCCATTTTGAAACATATGTTTATGACCTCTGATGTTTTTTCTGATGCAATGAATTTTGGAAAGATAATTTACCCTCATTCATTGACTCTTTTGTCTATGTGTATATGTGACTGATAAAAGGCATCTTTTGCCCTAGAGAGGGAATCTATAGTTTGGACTCCTAAAATAAGAATGCCATGCGTAAAATGATCTGACAGACCACTTTAATATTTACTATATTTAACCCGGGACCCAAGGAACACAGGGCAGCCCAATACTTTGTTGTACATGGATTGAGAAGAAAGCTACTTTTTCCTGACTTGGATAGGCTCCCTCATAGGGATGTCCATGATGCACACTTTGATTATACTTGTACTTTTTGCTAGATAGTCCCTGCAACAGAGTTCATGCCAGTGCAATGTATATTTATGGATTTCTCCAAAGATGTTCATATTATTGCCTTCCCACTGTTTTTTATTTTTACAATGTTTAGACCGCACAGTGATTACTGACCAATAACAACTAAAAGATGCATAACTTGTGATAGCACCATATGTATTACATTTGGTATGTGAAAAGGACCCATGCTAGCTACCACTCCTTCCAACATCTTGGTGACATAGTCATGACCTTTATTTATGCTGATAATTTACAGATCTTTGTTCAGACACCAATTGTTTACAAATCCAAAGTACTGAGTGCATGATACAACTATGCAACTAAGTTGTTAAAAAATGCACATTATGATTTTTTGGATAAAAACATTGTAGGAAATTTCCAACTTCTGCATGGTGTAGCCCCATATTTTTCCTTGACCATTTTTGCCTGTTGTAGCACACTGTGCACTTTACCCCTGCTAACAAGTAGTAAAATGCCTGTGCAACCCTTTTCAAATTGATGAAATTTACATACACATAATTGGTATCTTCAACTTACCTAGAAGTCCTCAGTATGTGGTATAGAGTGTACCCAGGGCCTGCAAGGTAAATGCCACCAATGGATTGAAATGAAAATAAAATGTATAAAGCGCTACAGCTGCCCTCAGGCGTCCAGGCGCTAAGACTAAAAAAGGTGCCATCAGACAGAAACAAAGGGTTCTAATTACTGGAACAGAAACGTTTTAAGCTGTTTACGAAAGCTAGATAACTTAGAGTTAATTCTCATGTACAAAGGGAGGGGGTTCCATAACCTTGACACATTGCATCACCCATTTTGCCACCCACTGTAGTGACAAGGCAAACATGATGGCAGACTTGCCTGGTGTGTAGCATAACTGTTCAGGTGTAAGCTGAAAATTCGACATGTCAAAATAACCCCGTTTTGACAAGCCTAAGCCTTCCTTTTAAATATTAGGAAATGACCCCTAAATAGGCCTCACTTCCCATATATCAGGATGCATGGTATTTAAAAGTAGGACATGTAAAGGTTTAATTTTAAAGATGTCCTTACAACAACAAGGCCTTAAACACTCTTTTAGCTGTAGCAGGGTTGACTGCTCCAAAGCAAAGCAATGATCTACAGTAGTACATTTAGTTTTGCTATCTCTAGCTAGAAAGCAGCCACAACATTCATTTACTATAAATATTTTGGCAAGAGGTACTTTGAAAATTACCTTTGCCCTGCCTATAGCCGCTAGAGGCCGATTTTCTTGAGCTACAACTGTAATCCAGGAGCTCAATGGCTCACTTGATGATGAGGCGTGAACTTGTCGCAAGAGCTTAGACAAAGGCCTTTGGAGTGGGGGATTGTGTTCATCTTGCAGGCCAACCATCTTGGATGCCCCTAAGAACTTATTTAGCTTAACGTAAGTTATTAGCCTCCAAAGAGGCTTGCCCTATCACAGATGTAACTGGCATCTGAGCCTGCCCCCTCCATTTTCCCTCTATGAAGTGAGGCACCAATACTAGTGGGAGATGAGCGACCCCCAGAACATGTTTTGAGTGAATACGGAGGAAGATTGCTAATTTCCCTTGCCACACCACTAGGGTGGGCACAGGAGCTCTGCACAAAGAAAGAATGATTCTGCCATATTCGTTTTAAAGGGAGAGGGGCACTGTGGGATTGTTTACAGTAGGACACAAAGGAAATGCTGAAAAAGTGGATAGGGTTACAGATAGGAATTTCACCCATTTGTTAGGGAGTGGCCAGGGGCTACCCCAACTGCAGTCTGGTGCAAGCATAACTGTGGCACCCACAACACTTTCTGAATCTGTGGAAGAACTGAAGGTGACTGGACCTTTCTGAGACATGAGTAGTGCTCTGATGCCTGGATCCATCGTGTACCCAGGATAAAGATGTGACATGAAAAGTGCTCTGAAGACTGGACCTGCTCTCCCTCTTGTACCCAGAATAAAAATGTTGACTGACAACAATGGACATAAGGCTGACCTTCTGTTCAAATAACAGAAATACAGAAAGCTACAAGATACCTTTTCTGTATCTGCCCAGCTGACCAGTTGCAAAAGGACCCACCCTGGACCCTACTTCTTTCATCTACTGGACTGAGGTCTGACTTCCGAGTACTGTCCGCAAAGTCCTGAAACCTTGGCTGGTGTCAAAGTGTACTCCTCTTAAACAATTCATAAATTTGGGACTTAGAATCTTTTTGGCTTCAAAGAACTCTGGAGGACTGAAACCAACATGACAAGTCAATTTAACGAAGGTGCTGCTGAGCCACAGATTCGGGGTTTTCCCACTCTGAGATTTTCCTCAGCTACAAATACAAGTCTGCTGGAACACTCTGAGAAGGTATACATCCTTGCAGGGTCCTCCTATCCTATATCCTTCAGCCTTGCCCACAGAGAGAACTGAAGCTTCAAAACCTGACGGGAAAAAGTTGCAAAAAGGATCTGGCCAGTGAGTGACCTTCTCTGGGTGTGAAGTTCTAATGTTTCCAACTTAAAGCTTTACTGCCAAAGGTCAATTGATTCATTGAGTTCTTCTCCAAAAGCTATCAGATGATGTGGAGCCTCTTCAGCCATTAAGGGAATATGGGGTGCAAAGCACGGCACCAGTTCCCCATGGTAACGTGGCCCTGAGGGCACATGTAGTGACGGAAAAAACACATTCATGAACCATGTGCCATGCACCTGGTGCCTGGCACACGACACATGAATGTGCACAAGGTGCTCAGTAACACTGTGGCTTGCGCTGTGGCATTTTTGCTGGGTGTCAGCACAAGCTGCAGTGTTATTGAGCACTTTTCCACCCTCCAGCCCTGCAGGTACATTTTACTAGGGTTGTGAGACTGCTGGCGTCTTGTTGGGTGGTCCCCTTCCTCTGGCAATTGCATTCAGACGTTCATCCGACTGCCATCATAATGAGTCCCTTTATTTTACTGCCTCTCAGTTAAGCTTGTCTGCTCTGTGCCACAGCTACTACAGGGGTGAGCTCAGGTTAACTTAGTGACTTTGAAGGTTAATCATGGATTTCGATAAACTGCGGTCAACAATCAGTTGCAAGTCTGGAAACTGTATTGCCTAGTGTGGGGCTTAAAAAAATATCAGACTCACGGTTCCATTATGGTGATGCTGATTTTTTCTATTAGGTTTTTAAACTGAGATGAAAGATAGTTTATTTTCTATGTAACACATCTGATTTAGTAGTTTCAATAGAAGTAAAACATTCTTCAGTGTACCCTGATCACATTCCAGTAGTCCCCATTTAGTCCATTATAAATGATTAACATGTTTATTATGATTCAGAAATGACAGCTTTCTATCAAAGTTCAAAGATGGACTGTACCTGTTCAAATGCCACAACAGACCGTGGGGGATATTCACAAGGACGCATCTCCGATTTATCCCCACATTAAAGCATCAACAGTGGAGATAGATTTAACACCCCATTCACAAGCTGGTGCAAACTGCAGACATCGCCAGTATTCCCATGATAACTGCCCCCACAAAATGTATCTCCAAGGTTGACACCACCAACTAACCCTAATGATATACAGTGTAGGCATTCCCTTGCAAAAACACCACTTTCAAAACGAACTGCCAGATCTGCAATATGAACCAAAAACATGCAATAAGCTGTGGTAGCAGCAGGGAATTAACCCCTGCCTTTTGCTGGTGACAGTCCCAACCCAGTGGACAACCAACATTCCTCCACAGACAAAGCTGACGGCTGCGCAGCACATACCAGCCTCTGGTACAATTCAACCCACAACTGCCAGAGTCAGAAGCGTCACACAGCCAGCCCCATTCAAGGTCATCAAACCTGTCCTGGATGCCAACATCAGCCTGGTACTCCAGTACCCCCACATCACCCACACTGCACAGGAGCTGCTGGAGACCAAGAAAGACCCCTACACCATGGCTGGATTCCCTCACGTGTCAGGGACTATCAACTGCACACATGTACCCCTCGTGCCCCCTGCCCACACTGCACACAACTACCACAACAGAAAGCACATGGATACCATGAATGTGCAGGCAATAGTGGACCGCCCAGGACTCCTCAACAGTGTTGTGGCCAATTCCCCAGGCAGAGTGCATGATACATCTCCCGATAGCCCATCATCACCCAGTGCTCCCAGGATGGCACACATGGAAATGAAGTACCCGTTGGTAAGTCCAAAATAAACACACCACACTCCACCAGCCCACAGGCATGCAACTCACGAAACTGCCAATGGGCATGCAGCACAAATGCATCCAACATGACACACAACATGCAAACCGACCAGACACAACAACACAACTCCATTGGGAATCTGGCCTTGCCAAACCCACAACCCAGCCACGGCATGACACCACAGACACATGATAGCAGGATGTTAGGAGAGGCATGGAGCAGGCATGTGCGAGAGTGGCAAGTGACTAAGGAATGCCAGGTGTGGCATGGAGGTGCCGGACAGACCACATAGTGCAAACCACAGAAATGACCATGTGGAGATCAACTGCTGGTGCATGGAGTGTAGTGGCCAGTGGACGCTACCATGTCTCAACAGGGCATAGGGCAGAAAGCAGAAATTTTGCATGTTACATCCCCACCTGCATGCGCGTGTGCAGTGGGTTGGACCAGCGTACGCTGGGCCTGTGAGGGGTCAGAACAAAAAGCTTGTCGCACTAGTTGTTGTTCTTATTCTGAATGGACAAGGAGTCTGCCAGGGCAGCGCCTCTCAGCACACCATGAGTCCTGCATCGAGCGTGGCGTGGCCTGCATCCCTGTGCGCCTGCTGCACCCCTGGCTGCAGGTCCCCAGACCTGTCATACCTGCCCCAGCACACGAATGAGGCTCTGCTCAACTGCTAACACCAGTGTGTGTCAAAGAGGGCCCACCACATGCCGGTGCAAGCTCCAAGCACCAGTCCTGTGACCTCTACAGCCTTCGCAGACCATTGCTGGCCTCCTCGACGCTGGCCCACATTACTCTGTTCTCATCAACATACTCCACCGGCAGCCTCTTTGGCTCAATAGGTCCCACATTTGGAACTGTGTCCTGAGTCCTGAATAACAGTGACCCAAATTCCATGGCAGGGGCCACAGCACCAGACTTCCTTCCATCAGTGAGCAATAATTCCATATCGCAGGCCTGCAACACATGGTGTCACTAACCCTGTTCAATGCAACCCGGTGACACGTGGTGCCACTAACCCTGTTCAACGCAAGCTGGCAACATGTGATGCCACTAACCCTTTCAACACAAGCTGGCGACATGTGATGCCACTAACCCTGTTCAACACAAGCCGTCCACACATGATGCCACTAACCCTGATCAACGCAAGCTGTTGACACGTGGTGCCACTAATCCTGTTCAATGCAAGCCTGCAACACATGGATGAGGGCTCAGGCCTACCCTGCGGGCCAGTAGAACCCACATCCAGCTCTTAGTCACTTATCCTGAATGGCAGAGTCCACACCTGTAAATGCATGGAGAGGAGTAAGAGGAATATGCAGCTTAGTCCGGACGAAAGCACAAATCAGAGTCACAGAGATGATCGTACACTATCAAAAACTGACCTGGTGGCATCAGCCCTGTTCACCGCAAGTCAGCAACCCTTGGCAGTGGCCCGTGCAGGATGCTGTGCATTCGGGGCCACTAACTCTGTGCAGCACAAGTCATGGGGCCTTTATGGTTGAATGGCTGTGTCCTTTACGATGTACACTGCATTAGATTTCTGACTAAACCAGGCAGCCCCTGCCGGCTAGTGTGCACACACATCCAACACAGGTGTCACTCGGTATGTGTGCCTGCTAATAAATGTGGCCATGCACACGTGCCCATAGCCATTCGCACCATCTAAGCAAGTGTGTCTGTGTGGTCATTGTGTCAGTATGATGGGCACGGGCCCTGCAACATCACAGTGTGCTGTCTTCAGCAGACGTTACTATGTCACCTCAGTGTTGGCAGTTACCCTGGGTATGTAGCTTCACACACACCCCCTTAAAAGCTCAAGCGGCGTGTGCAGGGTCGGTGTTCTTTATGTCAGCCCAGGGGTGTGCTGATGCGGCATCGGACCTGGCCTTGGGCAGGAAGTGCGGTAAGTGTGTCTGTGTTGGGGTGTAGTCGCCACCAGGGCCATAGTAGTCAATGTTGCAATGTAGTGTGCACCAGGAGGGCGGGCCTGCCCATACGGGGACATGTAAGAGCGCAAGACTGCTTGGGGTGTATCAGTCCTGCGGATGCATCTGTCACTTGCCTGGCCTCATTTGCAGCGCAATCACAGCCAGCCATGGGCTGTACACCTGTTTCCGCCATGTCTGGACAATTGGCCTACACTCACGTGGCTGCACACCTTCAAAGGCCAGCGTCATTGTGGGGCATGCCTCTGAACATTAGCGGACAGGCATTACAATGGTGTACCGTAGGAGTGCACATGATCCAACTGCGTAGTGCACACAAGTGGGTTTGTGAGGGGAGGAACAGCTGTGTGGCAACATAACACTCAGTGAGGCCACTCATGTGCCACGTGCTTAGCATATCATCCATGATTTCCAGGGTCGCTGACGTCCCACCACACCCATGACAGGCCTCTGTACGTCTCCTAATGCATGCAGATGGTTAAGATACTGTAGGGATGAAAGGTCCTTTGTCTGAACTATCAGGCGGTAGCACATCTGCAGCTCCAAGCAGGAACTTGCATGTGGCCAGCACCCCCTGACAGATACGATAGCTTTTGCTTGCGACTCCCACACTACGCACTGCCAGTCTTCAGATCAACGTGTACACATCCCACACACAGAAGTCCTTGGTGGTAGTTAGCGTGCGTTAAATGGCCTTCACACGTAGTCCCACCCCACCCAAGGCCTGCAACCGTTGGACACAGGCACTGCTCATTGCACTGAGCTGTGCCATTTCATCCACAGGACTGGCGCAGGGCAAGCCAGTGCTGCTTAAAACAGAGCCACTGACGCAGTGGCAGACCATCCTGGACACATGCTCGACTCTTGTCTCGTGGACCGAAACCGTGCACATCTGCTGGAGGCACTGCTGTTGGCTGTGCTGCGGTTCAGTTACGGGCTGAGCTTCCGCCTTGCGTACGTCACCTGCATTCAGCCTGGGTTGCATTGTCGCTCTTGCATATTCGAGTGGTCCATGGATGTCTGCCTCTCCAAAGTAACGGTAGCTGACCTGGATTTCGAGTTGTGTGTTTGCCCCCCTGTTGGCCCACTACCAGGAGTATCCCTGTGATGCCTGTTTATGGCATGCATGGATGTTTGGCATGCAGGCTGGTAATTGGACCGGCGAGATTGCACGAGTCCTCGTGTGCAGTGAGCACATTGAGCCACTACCAGATAGGGCTTTGGTGCACATTGGATCCAGTGGTTGGAGTCAGCACATCTGTCGGGTCAGCTGATGGATTACGTTGACAACATGTCAGATGTGGTGGACAACGCTATCTCATTGGAGATGTTGAACTACGCTGCTACACTCGCGTTCATGGACGAGTGACAAGGTACCTGCAGCCACAACTGTTATTCCCACCTGCCATGTGTTTCACTGGCAAGGCGGTGCTTATCCCTGCTTTCCTCATCATGATTGGGCTCGTCGCATGTTTTTTTGTGTTGTGGTTTGTGTTTTTATCTCCATCGAGGTGGTTGTATCGCGGACATTGGTCGCTGTTTCGGCAGACTATTGCATGGTACCTCCTTGTTGTGAATTCCACGTTGACATAGGGTTATTTTCCAGCAATAGGCTGCGATATGTAAAGTTGCATTGGTTTTTTTAGGTGTTGTTTAGCACAGATTCTTGTGAATATACCCCCAAGTTTATTCTTGAATAGCACAGGGATTCATGCAACGTTAAGGGCACATTGAGAAGTGAAGTGGTGAGGAGCTAACTTCAACACAAGCCGTCCACACATGATGCCACTAACCCTGATCAACGCAAGCTGTTGACACGTGGTGCCACTAATCCTGTTCAATGCAAGCCTGCAACACATGGATGAGGGCTCAGGCCTACCCTGCGGACCAGTAGAACCCACATCCAGCTCTTAGTCACTTATCCTGAATGGCAGAGTCCACACCTGTAAATGCATGGAGAGGAGTAAGAGGAATATGCAGCTTAGTCCGGACGAAAGCACAAATCAGAGTCACAGAGATGATCGTACACTATCAAAAACTGACCTGGTGGCATCAGCCCTGTTCACCGCAAGTCAGCAACCCTTGGCAGTGGCCCGTGCAGGATGCTCTGCATTCGGGGCCACTAACTCTGTGCAGCACAAGTCATGGGGCCTTTATGGTTGAATGGCTGTGTCCTTTACGATGTACACTGCATTAGATTTCTGACTAAACCAGGCAGCCCCTGCCGGCTAGTGTGCACACACATCCAACACAGGTGTCACTCGGTATGTGTGCCTGCTAATAAATGTGGCCGTGCACACGTGCCCATAGCCATTCGCACCATCTAAGCAAGTGTGTCTGTGTGGTCATTGTGTCAGTATGATGGGCACAGGCCCTGCAACATCACAGTGTGCTGTCTTCAGCAGACGTTACTATGTCACTTCAGTGTTGGCAGTTACCCTGGGTATGTAGCTTCACACACACCCCCTTAAAAGCTCAAGCGGCGTGTGCAGGGTCGGTGCACTTTATGTCAGCCCAGGGGTGTGCTGATGCGGCATCGGACCTGGCCGTGGGCAGGAAGTGCGGTAAGTGTGTCTGTGTTGGGGTGTAGTCGCCACCAGGGCCATAGTAGTCAATGTTGCAATGTAGTGTGCACCAGGAGGGCGGGCCTGCCCATACGGGGACATGTAAGAGCGCAAGACTGCTTGGGGTGTATCAGTCCTGCGGATGCATCTGTCACTTGCCTGGCCTCATTTGCAGCGCAATCACAGCCAGCCATGGGCTGTACACCTGTTTCCGCCATGTCTGGACAATTGGCCTACACTCACGTGGCTGCACACCTTCAAAGGCCAGCGTCATTGTGGGGCATGCCTCTGAACATGAGCGGACAGGCATTACAATGGTGTACCGTAGGAGTGCACATGATCCAACTGCGTAGTGCACACAAGTGGGTTTGTGGGGGGAGGAACAGCTGTGTGGCAACATAACACTCAGTGAGGCCGCTCATGTGCCACGTGCTTGGCATATCATCCATGATTTCCAGGGTCGCTGACGTCCCACCACACCCATGACAGGCCTCTGTACGTCTCCTAATGCATGCAGATGGTTAAGATACTGTAGGGATGAAAGGTCCTTTGTCTGAACTATCAGGCGGTAGCACATCTGCAGCTCCAAGCAGGAACTTGCATGTGGCCAGCACCCCCTGACAGATACGATAGCTTTTGCTTGCGACTCCCACACTACGCACTGCCAGTCTTCAGATCAACGTGTACACATCCCACACACAGAAGTCCTTGGTGGTAGTTTGCGTGCGTTAAATGGCCTTCACACGTACTCCCACCCCACCCAAGGCCTGCACCCGTTGGACACAGGCACTGCTCATTGCACTGAGCTGTGCCATTTCATCCACAGGACTGGCGCAGGGCAAGCCAGTGCTGCTTAAAACAGAGCCACTGACGCAATGGCAGACCATCCTGGACACATGCTCGACTCTTGTCTCGTGGACCGAAACCGTGCACATCTGCTGGAGGCACTGCTGTTGGCTGTGCTGCGGTTCAGTTACGGGCTGAGCTTCCGCCTTGCGTACGTCACCTGCATTCAGCCTGGGTTGCATTGTCGCTCTTGCATATTCGAGTGGTCCATGGATGTCTGCCTCTCCAAAGTAACGGTAGCTGACCTGGATTTCGAGTTGTGTGTTTGCCCCCCTGTTGGCCCACTACCAGGAGTATCCCTGTGATGCCTGTTTATGGCATGCATGGATGTTTGGCATGCAGGCTGGTAATTGGACCGGCGAGATTGCACGAGTCCTCGTGTGCAGTGAGCACATTGAGCCACTACCAGATAGGGCTTTGGTGCACATTGGATCCAGTGGTTGGAGTCAGCACATCTGTCGGGTCAGCTGATGGATTACGTTGACAACATGTCAGATGTGGTGGACAACGCTATCTCATTGGAGATGTTGAACTACGCTGCTACACTCGCGTTCATGGACGAGTGACAAGGTACCTGCAGCCACAACTGTTATTCCCACCTGCCATGTGTTTCACTGGCAAGGCGGTGCTTATCCCTGCTTTCCTCATCATGATTGGGCTCGTCGCATGTTTTTTTGTGTTGTGGTTTGTGTTTTTATCTCCATCGAGGTGGTTGTATCGCGGACATTGGTCGCTGTTTCGGCAGACTATTGCATGGTACCTCCTTGTTGTGAATTCCACGTTGACATAGGGTTATTTTCCAGCAATAGGCTGCGATATGTAAAGTTGCATTGGTTTTTTTAGGTGTTGTTTAGCACAGATTCTTGTGAATATACCCCCAAGTTTATTCTTGAATAGCACAGGGATTCATGCAACGTTAAGGGCACATTGAGAAGTGAAGTGGTGAGGAGCTAACTTCAACACAAGCCGTCCACACATGATGCCACTAACCCTGATCAACGCAAGCTGTTGACACGTGGTGCCACTAATCCTGTTCAATGCAAGCCTGCAACACATGGATGAGGGCTCAGGCCTACCCTGCGGACCAGTAGAACCCACATCCAGCTCTTAGTCACTTATCCTGAATGGCAGAGTCCACACCTGTAAATGCATGGAGAGGAGTAAGAGGAATATGCAGCTTAGTCCGGACGAAAGCACAAATCAGAGTCACAGAGATGATCGTACACTATCAAAAACTGACCTGGTGGCATCAGCCCTGTTCACCGCAAGTCAGCAACCCTTGGCAGTGGCCCGTGCAGGATGCTCTGCATTCGGGGCCACTAACTCTGTGCAGCACAAGTCATGGGGCCTTTATGGTTGAATGGCTGTGTCCTTTACGATGTACACTGCATTAGATTTCTGACTAAACCAGGCAGCCCCTGCCGGCTAGTGTGCACACACATCCAACACAGGTGTCACTCGGTATGTGTGCCTGCTAATAAATGTGGCCGTGCACACGTGCCCATAGCCATTCGCACCATCTAAGCAAGTGTGTCTGTGTGGTCATTGTGTCAGTATGATGGGCACAGGCCCTGCAACATCACAGTGTGCTGTCTTCAGCAGACGTTACTATGTCACTTCAGTGTTGGCAGTTACCCTGGGTATGTAGCTTCACACACACCCCCTTAAAAGCTCAAGCGGCGTGTGCAGGGTCGGTGTACTTTATGTCAGCCCAGGGGTGTGCTGATGCGGCATCGGACCTGGCCTTGGGCAGGAAGTGCGGTAAGTGTGTCTGTGTTGGGGTGTAGTCGCCACCAGGGCCATAGTAGTCAATGTTGCAATGTAGTGTGCACCAGGAGGGCGGGCCTGCCCATACGGGGACATGTAAGAGCGCAAGACTGCTTGGGGTGTATCAGTCCTGCGGATGCATCTGTCACTTGCCTGGCCTCATTTGCAGCGCAATCACAGCCAGCCATGGGCTGTACACCTGTTTCCGCCATGTCTGGACAATTGGCCTACACTCACGTGGCTGCACACCTTCAAAGGCCAGCGTCATTGTGGGGCATGCCTCTGAACATTAGCGGACAGGCATTACAATGGTGTACCGTAGGAGTGCACATGATCCAACTGCGTAGTGCACACAAGTGGGTTTGTGGGGGGAGGAACAGCTGTGTGGCAACATAACACTCAGTGAGGCCGCTCATGTGCCACGTGCTTAGCATATCATCCATGATTTCCAGGGTCGCTGACGTCCCACCACACCCATGACAGGCCTCTGTACGTCTCCTAATGCATGCAGATGGTTAAGATACTGTAGGGATGAAAGGTCCTTTGTCTGAACTATCAGGCGGTAGCACATCTGCAGCTCCAAGCAGGAACTTGCATGTGGCCAGCACCCCCTGACAGATACGATAGCTTTTGCTTGCGACTCCCACACTACGCACTGCCAGTCTTCAGATCAACGTGTACACATCCCACACACAGAAGTCCTTGGTGGTAGTTAGCGTGCGTTAAATGGCCTTCACACGTACTCCCACCCCACCCAAGGCCTGCACCCGTTGGACACAGGCACTGCTCATTGCACTGAGCTGTGCCATTTCATCCACAGGACTGGCGCAGGGCAAGCCAGTGCTGCTTAAAACAGAGCCACTGACGCAATGGCAGACCATCCTGGACACATGCTCGACTCTTGTCTCGTGGACCGAAACCGTGCACATCTGCTGGAGGCACTGCTGTTGGCTGTGCTGCGGTTCAGTTACGGGCTGAGCTTCCCCCTTGCGTACGTCACCTGCATTCAGCCTGGGTTGCATTGTCGCTCTTGCATATTCGAGTGGTCCATGGATGTCTGCCTCTCCAAAGTAACGGTAGCTGACCTGGATTTCGAGTTGTGTGTTTGCCCCCCTGTTGGCCCACTACCAGGAGTATCCCTGTGATGCCTGTTTATGGCATGCATGGATGTTTGGCATGCAGGCTGGTAATTGGACCGGCGAGATTGCACGAGTCCTCGTGTGCAGTGAGCACATTGAGCCACTACCAGATAGGGCTTTGGTGCACATTGGATCCAGTGGTTGGAGTCAGCACATCTGTCGGGTCAGCTGATGGATTACGTTGACAACATGTCAGATGTGGTGGACAACGCTATCTCATTGGAGATGTTGAACTACGCTGCTACACTCGCGTTCATGGACGAGTGACAAGGTACCTGCAGCCACAACTGTTATTCCCACCTGCCATGTGTTTCACTGGCAAGGCGGTGCTTATCCCTGCTTTCCTCATCATGATTGGGCTCGTCGCATGTTTTTTTGTGTTGTGGTTTGTGTTTTTATCTCCATCGAGGTGGTTGTATCGCGGACATTGGTCGCTGTTTCGGCAGACTATTGCATGGTACCTCCTTGTTGTGAATTCCACGTTGACATAGGGTTATTTTCCAGCAATAGGCTGCGATATGTAAAGTTGCATTGGTTTTTTTAGGTGTTGTTTAGCACAGATTCTTGTGAATATACCCCCAAGTTTATTCTTGAATAGCACAGGGATTCATGCAACGTTAAGGGCACATTGAGAAGTGAAGTGGTGAGGAGCTAACTTCAACACAAGCCGTCCACACATGATGCTACTAACCCTGATCAACGCAAGCTGTTGACACGTGGTGCCACTAATCCTGTTCAATGCAAGCCTGCAACACATGGATGAGGGCTCAGGCCTACCCTGCGGACCAGTAGAACCCACATCCAGCTCTTAGTCACTTATCCTGAATGGCAGAGTCCACACCTGTAAATGCATGGAGAGGAGTAAGAGGAATATGCAGCTTAGTCCGGACGAAAGCACAAATCAGAGTCACAGAGATGATCGTACACTATCAAAAACTGACCTGGTGGCATCAGCCCTGTTCACCGCAAGTCAGCAACCCTTGGCAGTGGCCCGTGCAGGATGCTGTGCATTCGGGGCCACTAACTCTGTGCAGCACAAGTCATGGGGCCTTTATGGTTGAATGGCTGTGTCCTTTACGATGTACACTGCATTAGATTTCTGACTAAACCAGGCAGCCCCTGCCGGCTAGTGTGCACACACATCCAACACAGGTGTCACTCGGTATGTGTGCCTGCTAATAAATGTGGCCGTGCACACGTGCCCATAGCCATTCGCACCATCTAAGCAAGTGTGTCTGTGTGGTCATTGTGTCAGTATGATGGGCACAGGCCCTGCAACATCACAGTGTGCTGTCTTCAGCAGACGTTACTATGTCACTTCAGTGTTGGCAGTTACCCTGGGTATGTAGCTTCACACACACCCCCTTAAAAGCTCAAGCGGCGTGTGCAGGGTCGGTGTACTTTATGTCAGCCCAGGGGTGTGCTGATGCGGCATCGGACCTGGCCTTGGGCAGGAAGTGCGGTAAGTGTGTCTGTGTTGGGGTGTAGTCGCCACCAGGGCCATAGTAGTCAATGTTGCAATGTAGTGTGCACCAGGAGGGCGGGCCTGCCCATACGGGGACATGTGAGAGCGCAAGACTGCTTGGGGTGTATCAGTCCTGCGGATGCATCTGTCACTTGCCTGGCCTCATTTGCAGCGCAATCACAGCCAGCCATGGGCTGTACACCTGTTTCCGCCATGTCTGGACAATTGGCCTACACTCACGTGGCTGCACACCTTCAAAGGCCAGCGTCATTGTGGGGCATGCCTCTGAACATTAGCGGACAGGCATTACAATGGTGTACCGTAGGAGTGCACATGATCCAACTGCGTAGTGCACACAAGTGGGTTTGTGGGGGGAGGAACAGCTGTGTGGCAACATAACACTCAGTGAGGCCGCTCATGTGCCACGTGCTTAGCATATCATCCATGATTTCCAGGGTCGCTGACGTCCCACCACACCCATGACAGGCCTCTGTACGTCTCCTAATGCATGCAGATGGTTAAGATACTGTAGGGATGAAAGGTCCTTTGTCTGAACTATCAGGCGGTAGCACATCTGCAGCTCCAAGCAGGAACTTGCATGTGGCCAGCACCCCCTGACAGATACGATAGCTTTTGCTTGCGACTCCCACACTACGCACTGCCAGTCTTCAGATCAACGTGTACACATCCCACACACAGAAGTCCTTGGTGGTAGTTAGCGTGCGTTAAATGGCCTTCACACGTACTCCCACCCCACCCAAGGCCTGCACCCGTTGGACACAGGCACTGCTCATTGCACTGAGCTGTGCCATTTCATCCACAGGACTGGCGCAGGGCAAGCCAGTGCTGCTTAAAACAGAGCCACTGACGCAATGGCAGACCATCCTGGACACATGCTCGACTCTTGTCTCGTGGACCGAAACCGTGCACATCTGCTGGAGGCACTGCTGTTGGCTGTGCTGCGGTTCAGTTACGGGCTGAGCTTCCCCCTTGCGTACGTCACCTGCATTCAGCCTGGGTTGCATTGTCGCTCTTGCATATTCGAGTGGTCCATGGATGTCTGCCTCTCCAAAGTAACGGTAGCTGACCTGGATTTCGAGTTGTGTGTTTGCCCCCCTGTTGGCCCACTACCAGGAGTATCCCTGTGATGCCTGTTTATGGCATGCATGGATGTTTGGCATGCAGGCTGGTAATTGGACCGGCGAGATTGCACGAGTCCTCGTGTGCAGTGAGCACATTGAGCCACTACCAGATAGGGCTTTGGTGCACATTGGATCCAGTGGTTGGAGTCAGCACATCTGTCGGGTCAGCTGATGGATTACGTTGACAACATGTCAGATGTGGTGGACAACGCTATCTCATTGGAGATGTTGAACTACGCTGCTACACTCGCGTTCATGGACGAGTGACAAGGTACCTGCAGCCACAACTGTTATTCCCACCTGCCATGTGTTTCACTGGCAAGGCGGTGCTTATCCCTGCTTTCCTCATCATGATTGGGCTCGTCGCATGTTTTTTTGTGTTGTGGTTTGTGTTTTTATCTCCATCGAGGTGGTTGTATCGCGGACATTGGTCGCTGTTTCGGCAGACTATTGCATGGTACCTCCTTGTTGTGAATTCCACGTTGACATAGGGTTATTTTCCAGCAATAGGCTGCGATATGTAAAGTTGCATTGGTTTTTTTAGGTGTTGTTTAGCACAGATTCTTGTGAATATACCCCCAAGTTTATTCTTGAATAGCACAGGGATTCATGCAACGTTAAGGGCACATTGAGAAGTGAAGTGGTGAGGAGCTAACTTCAACACAAGCCGTCCACACATGATGCTACTAACCCTGATCAACGCAAGCTGTTGACACGTGGTGCCACTAATCCTGTTCAATGCAAGCCTGCAACACATGGATGAGGGCTCAGGCCTACCCTGCGGACCAGTAGAACCCACATCCAGCTCTTAGTCACTTATCCTGAATGGCAGAGTCCACACCTGTAAATGCATGGAGAGGAGTAAGAGGAATATGCAGCTTAGTCCGGACGAAAGCACAAATCAGAGTCACAGAGATGATCGTACACTATCAAAAACTGACCTGGTGGCATCAGCCCTGTTCACCGCAAGTCAGCAACCCTTGGCAGTGGCCCGTGCAGGATGCTGTGCATTCGGGGCCACTAACTCTGTGCAGCACAAGTCATGGGGCCTTTATGGTTGAATGGCTGTGTCCTTTACGATGTACACTGCATTAGATTTCTGACTAAACCAGGCAGCCCCTGCCGGCTAGTGTGCACACACATCCAACACAGGTGTCACTCGGTATGTGTGCCTGCTAATAAATGTGGCCGTGCACACGTGCCCATAGCCATTCGCACCATCTAAGCAAGTGTGTCTGTGTGGTCATTGTGTCAGTATGATGGGCACAGGCCCTGCAACATCACAGTGTGCTGTCTTCAGCAGACGTTACTATGTCACTTCAGTGTTGGCAGTTACCCTGGGTATGTAGCTTCACACACACCCCCTTAAAAGCTCAAGCGGCGTGTGCAGGGTCGGTGTACTTTATGTCAGCCCAGGGGTGTGCTGATGCGGCATCGGACCTGGCCTTGGGCAGGAAGTGCGGTAAGTGTGTCTGTGTTGGGGTGTAGTCGCCACCAGGGCCATAGTAGTCAATGTTGCAATGTAGTGTGCACCAGGAGGGCGGGCCTGCCCATACGGGGACATGTAAGAGCGCAAGACTGCTTGGGGTGTATCAGTCCTGCGGATGCATCTGTCACTTGCCTGGCCTCATTTGCAGCGCAATCACAGCCAGCCATGGGCTGTACACCTGTTTCCGCCATGTCTGTACAATTGGCCTACACTCACGTGGCTGCACACCTTCAAAGGCCAGCGTCATTGTGGGGCATGCCTCTGAACATGATCGGACAGGCATTACAATGGTGTACCGTAGGAGTGCACATGATCCAACTGCGTAGTGCACACAAGTGGGTTTGTGGGGGGAGGAACAGCTGTGTGGCAACATAACACTCAGTGAGGCCGCTCATGTGCCACGTGCTTGGCATATCATCCATTATTTCCAGGGTCGCTGACGTCCCACCACACCCATGACAGGCCTCTGTACGTCTCCTAATGCATGCAGATGGTTAAGATACTGTAGGGATGAAAGGTCCTTTGTCTGAACTATCAGGCGGTAGCACATCTGCAGCTCCAAGCAGGAACTTGCATGTGGCCAGCACCCCCTGACAGATACGATAGCTTTTGCTTGCGACTCCCACACTACGCACTGCCAGTCTTCAGATCAACGTGTACACATCCCACACACAGAAGTCCTTGGTGGTAGTTTGCGTGCGTTAAATGGCCTTCACACGTACTCCCACCCCACCCAAGGCCTGCACCCGTTGGACACAGGCACTGCTCATTGCACTGAGCTGTGCCATTTCATCCACAGGACTGGCGCAGGGCAAGCCAGTGCTGCTTAAAACAGAGCCACTGACGCAATGGCAGACCATCCTGGACACATGCTCGACTCTTGTCTCGTGGACCGAAACCGTGCACATCTGCTGGAGGCACTGCTGTTGGCTGTGCTGCGGTTCAGTTACGGGCTGAGCTTCCGCCTTGCGTACGTCACCTGCATTCAGCCTGGGTTGCATTGTCGCTCTTGCATATTCGAGTGGTCCATGGATGTCTGCCTCTCCAAAGTAACGGTAGCTGACCTGGATTTCGAGTTGTGTGTTTGCCCCCCTGTTGGCCCACTACCAGGAGTATCCCTGTGATGCCTGTTTATGGCATGCATGGATGTTTGGCATGCAGGCTGGTAATTGGACCGGCGAGATTGCACGAGTCCTCGTGTGCAGTGAGCACATTGAGCCACTACCAAATAGGGCTTTGGTGCACATTGGATCCAGTGGTTGGAGTCAGCACATCTGTCGGGTCAGCTGATGGATTACGTTGACAACATGTCAGATGTGGTGGACAACGCTATCTCATTGGAGATGTTGAACTACGCTGCTACACTCGCGTTCATGGACGAGTGACAAGGTACCTGCAGCCACAACTGGATGTGACCCATTGCATGTGTCCCGGTGCCTGGTTGCATTTTGGGAATCGGGTCACACGTCCACAGTCGACAGTGTCCTGTGTTCAGTTGTGCAAATGTTGGCCTTTGTACCTCATTGTGTTCGATGTTGGGGTGCTCTGCTTACTATGTGTATGTGCTGCATTGAGTGTGAGATGTCCCTACAGCGCTGATTTGGCTAACCCTTCTCCCTTTCAGGCAGTGTGGTTTTCACTTCTGTGCTTGTTCAGTGATGTGATATTGCCGGGTTGTGTGACTTGTGCTCTTGGATGGCTTTGTTACTCTTGGGCATAGTTTGTCTGCAGTTGTGCTGTGCTTAACTGTGCATGTGTGCCATTGTGCCCATCTCCAGCTGCACCCCCTGTCCCCCCAATCCCTGCTGGTTCCTCTCTCTGTTGCTGTTGTGTCTGTTGTTTTGGGGAGTTTCCGGTCCCCGGGTCCTGCCACCATCTCCAAACTGATGTGGTGGACTCCATTTCCTCCATGTCATCCAGCTCCAGGTGTGGCGCTGGACTCCCATCTTCGGTGTGCATTGCTACATTGCTGCCTTCTTGTTGTTGGTGTTTTTCTTCTTGTTTGTGCGTTTCGCATCATTCCGGATGTTCTGTTTTTCTTCCATTATGCCACCTTGTCCTAGATGGCCTAACATGTACAATGTTTTGTTGCAAATGGGGCTTGTTGGGTTGTATACTGGCTCGGCTTGCCTCCATTGTGATTGGCTGTTGTTTTCTGTTTGGCTTGTCTTTCTTTTTCAGGCTTTTGTTGTGCTTATTCCCACCTGCCATGTGTTTCACTGGCAAGGCGGTGCTCATCCCTGCTTTCCTCATCATGATTGGGCTCGTCGCATGTTTTTTTGTGTTGTGGTTTGTGTTTTTATCTCCATCGAGGTGGTTGTATCACGGACATTGGTCGCTGTTTCGGCAGACTATTGCATGGTACCTCCTTGTTGTGAATTCCACGTTGACATAGGGTTATTTTCCAGCATAGGCTGCGATATGTAAAGTTGCATTGGTTTTTTTAGGTGTTGTTTAGCACAGATTCTTGTGAATATACCCCCAAGTTTATTCTTGAATAGCACAGGGATTCATGCAACGTTAAGGGCACATTGAGAAGTGAAGTGGTGAGGAGCTAATTTGTGCCAAAGGTTGACACGAGTGAAGTGTCAAAAACAGTTGGCATTGGGAACTGCAAACCCCTGATAATGCATGCAAAAGAGACTTAACAGCTACAGGGCCGGACTGGATGTACCACGCATCGATCGTTTCCCCAGGAGGCTGGAACGATGGGGGCTGTTTTTGTAGCGGTGGGGGTGCCGGGTTATGCACCCGTAAGCTTCATAACTATGAGTCCTGGTCTTCCCTGCTAAGTATGAGGTTTCTGCGCAGCAGACGAGCTGCTCATTGTTAAGGAATGAGACAGGAAGACAGAGGAGGAGGTAGTGATTTTGTTACTGGGGGCCAGTTTTGCAGCGGTCCTGCAATATCGACCTCCAGTAAAAAAAGCAGCGGTGCTTCATACTGGCACCCCACACCCCTGGGGGCTGGTCAGACATACCTGCCAAGGCTGGCTTGAGTTCCTAGTCCAGCCCTGAACAGGTTGGGAACAGCACAAACACCCCTAGGATTCCACACAGACTCATCTACTAAAGTCTCCTGCTATGAGAGCACTCCTATCACAGCATGAAATCAGGTTCAAGCAATCAGCAACAGGAATATTGTGTGATATTACCACATGTAACATGTTTAAATTCTCCCATATTACAGATTCACGTGGCTTACCCTTGTACGATTGTCATCAGGTAGACTTTTGTACTCAAGGTTGCCCCGACTACAAACTTACCAAGACATCATGGAGCTGCCTTTAGCAACTGGTTTAACCCTTAGCTTCAAACTAAAATATCATCTGTTGAGCAAACTAAGAAATCATCGTCTCTTGACTCCTTGTAAATATGATGCAATGCAGCGCTGCAGAGTTTTTTTAGGAACTGAGCTGCTCTCCCTTAAATACATATGGGCCAGAATATTTTTGGGGCATTCCCAATTAAATTGTATGTTTTCCGATTTTTATAGGAGAAGTAGCCTAGCCCACCTCCTTGCACTTGCGACAAACCAAAATCATATCACATTGGTACACAGGATTATGAACTGTGGGGTATATTAGCAAGAACCTCGTTAAAATTAACGCAGTTTTAGTGGCAGGAAACTGCCACTGAAAAGGCGATAATGGGCTTGCTAATGCGTTATAGAATTCCAATAGAAGCCCAGGTTAGATGTCCTGCACATCAAACCTGGGCTTCTATTGGAATACTATACCGCATATTAGCAAGCCCATTATCGCCGTTTTAGCGCCAGTTTCATGTCGCTAAAACAGCGATAACTTTAACGAGGTACTTGCTAATATTCCCCTGTGGTCGGAGATTTTAGAGCATTGCACTTATTTTTTTTGATACAGTGGCAGTTGATGTATTTAGAGCTATGTCATGTTTTAATGTGTTGCTACCAAACAAGAATAAACGTTAATATTGAATACAAATACGAATTCAGTTGAGGCTGGGAGTTTGAAGTTACGGGGACACATTACGACTTTTAAGTTACTTTGTAAGTAAAGGAAAATCAAGGAGAAATTGTTTGTGCGTTTCACAGGCACCACTAGCCGTCAATGTCACTCTATAAATACACACGCATTAGCACTGACCTGACCCGAGCTATACTAACCTTGTTGCCGAGACCTGCATTGACATTTTAGAAAATAGACGGGAAACGCATGGCACTTTAGCCAAAGGCATTACTATGTTAGAATGTAATGAAAAGGGTAAATACCCTTGTAATAGTGAGTGATGTGTGGAAAACACAAAGGGCAGAATTGACTTAACAACACACGAATTTTTCAGACTACTGATGGCATGCTAACCATGTATAATGGTGGTTAATATGGCATAGATTAATGATGTACTTTTCTGCAAAAAAATATCCCTGATTTTTTTTTGTGTTGAAGCTCAATTTAGCAACGGATTCATTTATTGTCCAAGAAGAAATAGTGGTCAGACCTCTTTTTAGTAACAACATGTCTTGGAAGATATTCAGATGAATTTAGCTCAGAGCAAACTTGGCATGTGGCTTTAAGTAGAAAATACTTTCTTGGAATTGGGAAATACACAATCGAAAAAGTCACGAATTCACATTTATGAAATCTTCCGCTATGAAGTCCTTCGGCAATTGCAGCCTTCAAGGATAACATTATATAGAAACAAATGATGAAAATCAGATGAGGAACTAAAAAAAGCAATACAAAAAAAGTCCAACGGCTTTTTTTTCTTGCACTTAAACTGTTTTTTTTTTACTTAAAAAAGAATGATCAACCGTCAATTCTGCTGAGCTTCAGCTCAAAAACTAGCAGCAAGATTTTACTTATGTCAATGTTTCTGAATGCAAAATTCTCAAAATGAGTTGGAGGTATGTGATTCTTTTAGCTCAACTTAGTATGACGGTATCCAGGCAGAAATATATAAAAAAAAAATGCAAGACTTTTCTCTTATTAGCCAATCAGAATGTCATTAATTAAACATAACTCACGCATCCTTCCTTCAGGCTAACATTCCAATCTTTCTAAAAAGTAAAGGGATCGATGGCTCCACTTGTCCTGATCTTCCTACATCTTACTATACATAGCTGGCAAGGTTTTGGTGAATCATTTGATTAATAGATTTATTATTTTGTTAACCAATTTCAATTGCTGTAAACTCGGCTTTTAATGTGAAGAATATTGGTTCTGTCGGGTATGGAATTGATTTTTGGTTTACTGAATAATAAACAAATAAAAAACAATACTCAAACCTTTCAGTAATAATTAATGAAAACGAAAAGAGAGAGAAAGACAAAAAGACACCAAAAACTGAATAAATCGAAAATTGTATTGAGGGATAAATCAATATATTCTTTTACCTTTTATGTTGTTGGGATAACATTAGAAGGTTATCACAGTTAATGAACATATGAATTGTTCAAATGGCGCAAGTGATATGGTGACAAAAGTGCTAAATGCAAACAAGATTTATGCAGTATAGAGCGGATGATTAAAACTGGTCATTCAAAGAACATCTATCCCTAGGTATATAAATCTTCACGCCGCTTGGAATTTAAATTTCCATTTCCTGAGGGGCGGAGAGAGTAGTGTCAGGATTTTGTTAGGTAAGTCCACGTTTCGACCCAGAGACGTGCATGATTGACTAGTAAGCACAGCAGGTCTTCCGCAGGACAAGACAAACCAAGGGACCGCTAGATTAAAGAAAGGAAGGTCTTCAGGCTATGATCCACCATAGTTTGGATTCAATGAAGAAATGACTGAAGTTAGGTCCTTGATGGTAATGAATCACATCAATGGGGCAGCACAGTTCTGTGTCTCTCCGGTGCTGCTCGGGAACTGAAAAAGTAACAAATTTAAATATAATTTCCGTAGTACAAATACTGCTGGACAAATATACAGTACATGATATAGATCATGCTATCCTCCATGACAGGGTTGGCAATTATAAAGGTCATAAAGTTGTCCCACCCATTTAGATCCCAGTGCTTTAAGAGGCGATTTACCTAATGTCAATGTTAGAATCATTATTCTATGATCTATAGAAACTTAAAGATGTGGCTGAACATGAATAATCAGTGCTTTAACAGGATATGTCTAATTGTTTTTTAGATTCACAGCATCATTAAAAGAAAAGCTGAATAAAGGGATGGAGTTTTCCCCAAAAAATCTTGAATGTCCTGAAGATCACATTAGCCATTATGTTTAATGTGTATTTCCTTTGGAGCATATTCAGTATGCAGACATATAATCAAGTACCAACTATTTGTTGTACTTTTGTTTCTTTTTGTTCCTTCTGTTTTTTTATCTTCTTTTAAGTGTCTCTATGTATAGGTTTGCTCCCAATTAAAAAACATAAAAAAACTATGGGCTAGAATTTCAAAAGAATGCATGCAACTCAGTGCAGTAGCCAAAGAGGCTGCACTGCTATGCATGATGGGGAGGGAGCAGAAGAGCGCCATATCTACAGAGACATGTCTCGCTCCTCCCCTCTCATTGGGCTAGCACAGATTTCAGCAACCAAGCACCACACATACAGCTTAGTACCTTTGCTCCGGCAATGACCAATGAATGGACTCCAAAGGCTAGTTGGGTAGCCCCTATTAAGCCCCATAAACAAAAATCCCAGACATCAACTTCTAGCCCCTAAGGAGGTGCCCGTCTGGTACGCCCCCATGGCTGCCGCTAGAGTGCACACTTTCTCTTGAAAATAATTACAACTTTTGAGACTAGAGCTCAAAGGTAACCATTTCAGAAAAAGGACCAAAGGCTACTGAACTACTTCTACAAAGCACTCTGTCATTGAAATCTCCCTGGCCTGCTGACTTCAGATTGCCCCCGCTGAAAAGGTTTGTTAGTTTGTTTGTAGTCTCAAACTCCCATCCACATCCAAGGTTCATACCGGACCACTAGACAACTTGAGCATAACACCAGATCCAAGCTGCAGAGGACCACAACCACAAGCCCGGCGATGAAGAAAAGAACTAGAAAGGTTTCTAAGTGTGAAGGTAAAAGTTTATTCAGGACCAACCCGGCCCTTGCATCTGACCAGCACTCCATTGGGCTCAATCTGAAAAGTTTACTTTGGCCCAAATCTCCATGCTCAAGACTCAGACTTCCACAACAAGTGAAAAGCAGTGATTCATGAAAACATTTGAGAATTCATAACTCCAGTTCTCTTCATTAGATATTTGTTGTTTTGGTGTCTATTGAAAGATAAAAATATGTACTAGTTTGGAAACTGGAGTGGGATTTTTATTATGTCATGTTTCTTACACAATAACTGTTTTGTTACTGTTAAATGCTTTTCACTTGTTTTCCTTTGAGTTAAGCCTAAGTGCCTTGTTCCACTGCTACCAAGGACGGTTCTAAGGTTTAAATTATAGTGACCTAACTGATCCTGATACAGAATAGTGACATTATTACTTGGTGAGGTTTCACAAGCATTCCAACTAACAGTCTACTCTCTCATATTTGTGTTTCAGTTATGGGGGGCAGAACTTGTGTTTAGCATTAGCACTCAGCTAGCAAGCTAAGAAAAAAGTCAAAAGCTGAACCGTCTCATGAGTGCCCATCCTTTCGGAGTCTTAGCCATGTTGTTCCTTCATGCAGGCTTCCCTTTTGGATTCCTTTTATCCTCTGACTTCCTTTGTGATCCCGGGCAGTGCTGTACTCCTTTTTCTGCTTCATTTTCCACGCAGTCACCAGTCTTTGCCCAAGTCCCTGACCGTGCCATAGACAGTCCCAGACAGTCACTGGCACATGTAGTTTTCTGAACTTTAATTGTAAACTTCCCAATTTCTTTTGGGCACCTGGAACATCCCATAGGGAGACTGATGCTCCATGGAGTGGTAGTAGCGCTATATAAATGAGTTCTTACATTACATTACATTACATGGATACAAAATCTGATTTCTGGTTCCAGACTCAGGGATTTTGATTTTGTGAAGGAATGGATATTGTAATTCATAAATTGAGGAAGCTATTGCAGTAAGGTTGAAATATGGAGTGTGTACAGTTAGAAGTGTGGCACTTACCATGAATTCAAATTATAGTTCAAGTGATGAAGTTATTGTAGCTCGGAGATTAGAGAACTCCTTCGGATCAGGGTTCGAGTCTGGTTGGGAACAGTGGGATAAAAGAATCATTAGGATATAGAAAAACACATTTTTTGAAATCAATCTGATTTCCAAAATGTCGGTGGAGAAGAGATCCTGCCTTTCCCTGATGAACCTCTACTGTAATCAAAAACTCCCCAAGGGCTCCATAAGCTACTGAATGATTTTAACTCATTTTGTGATGAGCAAGGGCTGGAACTAAATGATACAAAGACAAAATGCATGTTTTGTCCAGTGAGGTTTGGAAGCCATTTAAGAGATATATGGTAGTTGGCGGCACCCCATCAAACTGGTCCCCACATTTGATTATTTAGGTATATAGCTCATCCCAAAATTGTGTTGGGCTCCCCACCTTGAGAGAGCAAATTTTTCACTCATTCAGTAAACTTCACATGTAACCAAGATACATAGCCCCAGCACACGAAATTTACAACAACAAGGGCCTAGGCTCAGTCTTGTACAGAGCAGAATTGTGGGGATGTGGGAAAACTGATAGCATATCAGTGATGGAGCATCATTTTATATGATCCTTACTCAATCTTCTGGCAAGTACTCCTTCAACCCCAGCTTTCTTAGATTTGACTCAAAGAAAGATTGTCCATAAAATAGAGTGCAGACCCTTAATGTTTTGGCATTGGGTATTGTCAGCTGAATTACTAGCCTCCTATCATGTGGGACTCATAGACCTCATTCAGTCCCTATGTGTTAGCAAAATTCCGTTTGCGTTCCCTTAGGGCACTAATGAAGGGAACTAGGGTGGGAAACGTATTGGACAGACCCAGAGAAGATGGCCCAGATTTCCAGAGACAGTGTCAAAGAAATTTACTGCGAATTTATGCAGATGGAGCGTGTATCCAAAGCTGTGGAAATGCTCACTTTAACATTCACTGATTTTAAACACGTTTCACAATGAGAACACACTATTGATTAGTTTGTCCCAGCTATGGCGCAAAAACTGTTCCTCCAATTTAGATACAAGACACTCCCTACCAGGGTGTTCTGTAGCAGATGTTAATCCCAAGCACCACTTGATGATCAATGCGCAGCATGCATAGAGGAACCAAAACCCTGTTTCATATATTGTTCTTTTGCCTTTACTACAAAAATATGATGTCTAAGCGGATTATCTCCCTATGCAGGTGTATTGGTTCCAGACACCACCTTGAGGTGCTCCGAATTCTCAGCACTGACACTAAGAGAGCTGTAGTTTTTGACTTATAAAACATTTCTTATGGCATATGGATTATAATCTCAACGTGTATTGTGTAGCCTTTTTATTTTATTAAATACTGTATGATGGTTTTTGTACTATTTTATTCTTTGAGCTGTATGTTCCCAGGCGTTTGGCCCTTTGTATTTATGCATAGAATGGGTCACTGACTTTGTTTTAAATTTTATATTTCAAAAACATATGGTATGTGTGTTGCTCTAGGAACTACTGTTCACATACCGCTCTACATACAATTAGAAAGGGGGACATTCCATAGAGCAACGCTGTTGTTAAATAGACTATTTGCCCCCATTCTCTTTAAGAAAGCATTGCTGTGTTTTATTGTACGTTTCCCCTATTTTAACCTTTTTTCAAATCATGATTGCTATGTGTGTAATAATCCTGTGAGATGCACTTTATAAGATCGAAGTGATTAAAAAGAAAAGATTATGATGATGTTTTAAAGAATGCACCTGCCATCTTCAAAAGGTTGGTGTGTCTGGCCTTGGAAGCATTTAGTACAGCATATCAGGATGCTATTGCTGTATTTAACTCCATCTAGCTCCATCTGGCACCTGAGCCATCTGAAGAAATTGTTTCAGGCCTTGCAGAAGGGAGGACTAACTATTAAAGCAAGTGAATGACAAATCGAGCAGCGGACTGTAATGTACCTGATCCACTTTGTAGGTGGAGGACATGTACAGCCTCTGCAGACCAAAATTCAGATATTCTGGCTTCAGAACTCCCGATACCCAAACCCAGGTCAGTGTCTTTCTTAGCTTGACTGGGAAGAGGTTTGTAAAAGGGTGTTGGTATATAGTAGTTCTTCAAAGGAGGTTAATCATATTTTATTCAATGTAATCGATATACATATAACAAGAATGATGTACTTAAATCATTTTATAATATTAGTTTCTTGATTTCTTATTCATCCTTTGGGCAACATAAATCAACTAGAGCACAGTCAACACATGTTTTGAAGTAACAACTCTTTTACAAGGCTGTAACAAACATACATACACATACTACATTTGTTATCACAAATAAAATTCATAAAATATATACATCACTGGAAAATAATTAGTTGTTAAATTCACTTTTTCAGGCCTCATTATCATAATTCCCACAGTGTCCACAATTGATTGCCCACTGGACTGTAAAATCAAAAAATTTAAAAACAAAATAGACAAAACTATACATTAACAAACAGTAATATGATAGACATATGCCTATCCCACATCTGACACCCTTTAAACTTCCTTGATTCCAACACCGATTATAGTTTAAAACATTAAAACAATCTTACCTATATTTTAGCCCAGATTCTAAATTTAACTTTTGGTCTCTTTGTGAGGAAGAACAAGACCCCAACATGGCCAACGATTCAGCACAGGTCGTGGCGGGAGAAAGCGCTCCAGCCTTTATTGATGACAGGGTGTGTGGGTGGCCATGCCCCCTTTTTGGCATTAAGGAGCACAGCTGTGCGCGCGCAACAGGAAGACTCCGAAGGAGCAGAAGACTCCAGAGGGACAGAAGATGCCGGAATACAGAAGGCGGCCACAAAAATGTGGGCATTCTCCATGGGCATTACCGCCTGCTCCTAGCACATAGCTGAGGAAACAATGGCATTTCCCAGGAAGGCTGGAGGGGAAGACCGAAAGGAGAAGCTGATCTGCAGCATCAACCTTAGGACCAATGAGCAGAGGACGGATCCCGATGCCTTACCTCCAACCACCACGTCCAAGGAGATGATTTGTGGTTTAAGGCAAGTATTGCAACACAGCTGGTGCATTTGGTGGGGTTGGTCGGGCGCTTCAAAATAAAGAGCATGCTAAGAGTGTAATGCACGAGAGGTTGGGGTAGCCTGCTTCACCCTCAATTCCGAGACCCTACCTGCTGTACACTCCCTATCCGGTGATGGTGGCATAGAGGTGGCACCGCTCTCCCTGGAGTAGCCCATTCTAACCAGTTGTTTTGGAATTCTTTTCCTTTTTTAAATTTGTATTTGTATTTTTTCTGATGAGGGCGGTGATTGAGGACTGAAGTTTTCGGAAGACAGAAGGAGAGAACTACGCCCTTCCGCTAACACAAGAGCCTATCCCAGAAATATGCATACTCTGTTGTCGTTATATATTGTTCCCCAATAAAAAGAAAAAGGGAGTAGTTGTATTCGCTGCTAAAACCACTTCACCCTTGTTCTTCTGCTGACACTCTTCTTACAGCCATTAGTACCACATTTCAAAGAAAGAAACATTCATAATCTATCATCAATCATCCATCTATAAAACAGAGATGAACCGGGACTTGTTCACAAGTAGATTAATTAATATATCTTGTTATATGAGATAGATAACATTCAATCTACAAACTAAGCACACTATAACCTAGGAGCATGCCCACTGGAAAATTCATACGTTTCTACAATTTGTGATGTGAATCAACTTCTCCAGAATTTTGTAGCACATTACACAACCCCTTATTTGGCACATAAGAAATTCTTGTAATCTGGAAAAATATATTTAATAAACAAACTTTAAAAATCTATATCGAAAAAAGATATGAAAAGGAATAATCTATCAAAAAAATTAGAGGAATAATCTATCAAAAAAATTATGCATCACTTCGAAATGGAACAACTCACCAGGAGTGTCCTGTAAAAATTGTGTAACAAAGGGCCCAAAAGAAAGCGTATCTTCATGCAAACCATCAACCTTGATCTGATCTGATTTGATTTATAAAGTGCCCGAATCACCCCATTAGGGGTATCTCCCCGCTATGACTGCTGTAACCAACTAGGGAGTGGCAACTCAGAACAATAGGGTTTTCGGCAGATTTTTAAATACCAGGCAGTCAGTACATAGGCATAGGTGGATAGGAAGTTGGTTCCAATAAAGGGGTGCTAGATGGAAGAAAGCTTTGCCACCCATGCAAGCTTTTTAAGCGTGGGTTGTGCAGAAGTGCTATGGACCCTAACCGGAGGGACCTGGATGGCTGGTATCTGACAAATTTGTCTAATAGATAGCTAGGGCCCAAGTTGTTTAAAGGATTGTAAGCAATGCAGCAGATCTTGAATTTAATCCTCTTCTGAACCATGAGCCGGTGGAGCTTTTGAAGTAAGGGAAGAGAAGCTGTTCTAAGGCAGGCATTGGCAACCAGACAGGCCGCAGTGTTCTGAACAACCTGCAATTTAGTCAAGGAAACTTCTTTGGCTCAAATCAGCAGAGCATTGCAGTAGTCCAGGCGGCTTAGCACTAATGTCTGGATCAAAGTTTTCCGCTTGGAGGATGGTAGGAAAGGGAAACCCCTTCGTAGGAGACTAAGCATGTGGAAGCAAGCCCCAGCCGTAGTGGGGGCGTTTTCCTCTAATGTTAGTTTTTGATCTACACAAACTCCTAGATTTTTAACCACCTGTTTTTGGGATTGGGGCAGAACCTACTTCCTCTGGCCACCATCCAAGTACCACCCAGTCACAGCATCTCCGAACAACATTATCTTTGATTTTTCTGCGTTAAGTTGGAAGAAGTCATCCCTTATCCAGTCAGCCATGACCCTCATACCCTCCGTAAAGGTGGTCTGAGTGTTAGTTTTGTCAAAGGAGAGTAGAAGCTGAGTGTCATCAGCATAGCAGATATGACACAATCCTACTTTTCTCAGTGGTCTTGCCAAGGGAGTGACATAAATGTTGAATAAAGTAGGGCTCAAACAGGAGCCCTGAAGTACAGCCTTGGTCACTTTTGTGGTCTTCAAAGGAAAAGGGCCAAGTTAATAGTCTGGGTTCTATCTGCCAGGAAATTAGACAACCGTTTGAAAGCATTCCCTTGGAGGCCACTGTTCCTAAGTCTCCTGAGAAGGGTCTTGTGAGAGATGGTATCGAAGACTGCAGATAGATCAAGCAGCACCAGAAGTACTGCTTGACCTTTATCTAGGGACATTCTGATGTTATAAGTAACTGCAACCAGTGCAGACTCTGTACTATGTCTGGGTCGAAACCTGAAGAGAGGAATCAAGGCAGTTTGAGGCTTCGACAAATTTAGACAGATGCGTATTGATGTGCTTTTCTAGAAGTTTTCTCTGTAAAGGGAGCAGGGAGATGGGACGATAGTTGGATGCATCATCCAAGGGGACTTTAGGATTTTTCCTGATGGGGATAATCTGTGCAGCTTTCCACTCTGGAGGGAGACTGCCTTCCTTCAAGGAGCTATTAAGAATTGAGCAGAGGGGGGCAGCGAGTTGCTTGGATAGCAGGGAAGTGGTTTTGGCAAGGATAATGTCAAATGGGGACCCAGTTTTAACTGTTTGGTAAAGGGATTCTACCTTATCCGGCGTAAGTTCCGGAAAATTCTCCAGAGTTACGGCATTTGGAGTACAGGGTGGATAATCTATTTTAGTGCCTTTCAGGGAGTCACTAGTCGAGGTGATTTTGTTGTAGATTGTTTCACTTTTCTGGCTTGGCAGTTTGGTCTGGACTGTTCCCATGGACCACAGGGTCAAGACTGATTTGCATATGGCTGGGTTCAAACTGGAATGGCATGGAGAGCAAACAAACTATGGATTTAGGCCCAGATCTCTGTACTGGGGTGAATGTATGACATTGTTCTGCATTCTGTCCATCAACTGTTGTTTTTGCATTCGTCACCACGAGTGGGACAGGTATGCTCAGACGTGAGTCCTGTGCTCTCCATGCCACTGGAATCAAGCTATTCTGGCTGATGAGGGCTGAAAGTCCGAAACCAGTCCTAGGATGCTTATTTCCAGTCCATGGAGGACCTGGCTTGGCAGTTCGGGCTGGACTGTTCATATGGGGCACAGGGTCAAGACTAATTTGCATATGGCTGGGTTCAAACTGGAATGGCATGGAGAGCAAACAAACTATGGATTTAGGCCCAGATCTCTGTACTGGGGTGAATGTATGACATTATTCTGCATTCTGTCCATCAACTGTTGTTTTTGCATTCGTCACCACGAGTGGGACAGGTATGCTCAGACGTGAGTCCCGTGCTCTCCATGCCACTGGAATCAAGCTATTCTGGCTGATGAGGGCTGAAAGCCTGAAACCCGTCCGAGGATGCTTGTTTCCAGTCCAGGGAGGACCTGGCTTGGCAGTTCAGGCTGGACTGTTCCCATGGGGAACAGGGTCAAGACTGATTTGCATATGGCTGGGTTCAAACTGGAATGGTATGGTGGGCAAAACAACGATGGATTTAGGCCCAGATCTCCGTACTGGGGTGAATGTATGGCACTGTTCTGCATTCTGTCCCCCAGCTGTTGTTTTCGCATTTGTCACCCCGAGTGGGACGGGTATGCTCAGACGTGAGTCCCGTGCTCTCCATGTCACTGGAGTCAAGCTATCCTGGCTGATGAGGGCTGATAGCCCGAAATTGGTCCTAGGATGATTGTTTCCAGTCCAGGGAGGAACTGGCTTGTCAGTTTGGGCTGGACTGTTCCCATGGGGCACAGGGTCAAGACTGATTTGCATATGGCTGGGTTCAAACTGGAAGGGCATGGTGAGCAAAAAAACTATGGATTTAGGGCCAGATCTCTGTACTGGGGTGAATGTATGACATTGTTCTGCATTTTGTCCATCAACTGTTGTTTTTTCATTTGTCACCCAGAGTGGGACGAGTATGCTCAGACGTTAGTCCCGTGCTCTCCATGCCACTGGAATCAAGCTATCCTGCCTGATGAGGGCTGAAAGCCCGAAACCGGTCCTAGGATGCTTGATTCCAGTCCAGGGAGGACCTGGCTTGACAGTTCGGTCTGGACTGTTCCCATGGGGCACAGGGTGAAGACTGATTTGCATATGGCTGGGCTCAAACTGGAACGGCATGGTGAGCAAAAATACTATGTATTTAGATAGAGATCTCTGTACTGGGGTGAATGTATGACATTGTTCTGTATTCTGTCCATCAACTGTTGTTTTTGCATTTGTCACCCCGAGTGGGACGAGTATGCTCAGACATGAGTCCCTCACTCTCCATGCCACTGGAATCAAGATATCCTGGCTGATGAGGGCTGAAAGTCTGAAACCAGTCCTAGGATGCTTATTTCCAGTCCAGGGAGGACCTGGCTTGGCAGTTCGGGCTGGACTGTTCATATGGGGCACAGGGTCAAGACTAATTTGCATATGGCTGGGTTCAAACTGGAATGGCATGAAGAGCAAACAAACTATGGATTTAGGCCCAGATCTCTGTACTGGGCTGAATGTATGACATTGTTCTGCATTCTGTCCATCAACTGTTGTTTTTGCATTTGTCACCACGAGTGGGACAGGTATGCTCAGACGTGAGTCCCGTGCTCTCCATGCCACTGGAATCAAGCTATTCTGGCTGATGAGGGCTGAAAGCCTGAAACCCGTCCGAGGATGCTTGTTTCCAGTCCAGGGAGGACCTGGCTTGGCAGTTCGGGCTGGACTGTTCCCATGGGGAACAGGGTCAAGACTGATTTGCATATGGCTGGGTTCAAACTGGAATGGTATGGTGAGCAAAACAACGATGGATTTATCCCCAGATCTCCGTACTGGGGTGAATGTATGGCACTGTTCTGCATTCTGTCCCCCAACTGTTGTTTTCGCATTTGTCACCCCGAGTGGGACGGGTATGCTCAGACGTGAGTCCTGTGCTCTCCATACCACTGGAATCAAGCTATCCTGGCTGATGAGGGCTGAAAGCCCGAAACCGGTCCTAGGATGCTTGTTTCCAGTCCAGGGAGGACCTGGCTTGGCAGTTCGGGCTGGACTGTTCCCATGGGGCACAGGGTCAAGACTGATATGCATATGGCTGGCTTCAAACTGGAATGGCATGGTGAGCAAATTAACGATGGATTTAGGCCCCGATCTCTGTCATGGGGTGAATGTATAACATTGTTCTGCATTCTGTCCATCAACTGTTGTTTTTGCATTTTTCACCCAGAGTGGGACGTGTATGCTCAGACGTGAGTCCCGTGCTCTCAATGCCATTTTAATCAAGCTATCCTGGCTGATGAGGGCTAAAAGACCGAAACCAGTCCTTGGATGCTTGTTTCCAGTCCAGGGAGGACCTGGCTTGGCAGTTCCGGCTGGACTGTTCCTATGGGGCACAGGGTCAAGACTGTTTTGCATATGGCTGGGTTCAAATTGGAAAGGCATGGTGAGCAAAAAAATGAATGGATTTAGGCCCAGATCTCTTGACTGGGGTTAATGTATGACATTGCTCCTCATTCTGTCCTTCAACGGTTGTTTTTCCATTGGTCACCCCGAGTAGGACGGGTACGCCCAGACGTGAGTCCCGTGCTCTACATGCCACTGGAATCAAGCTATCCTGGCTGATGAGGGGTGAAAGCCCGAAACCGATCCTAGGATGCTTGTTTCCAGTCCAGGGAGGACCTGGTTTGACAGTTTGGGCTGGACTGCACAGGGTGAAGACTGATTTGAATATTGCTGGGTTCAAACTGGAATGGCATGGTAAGCAAAAAAGCGATGGATTTAGGCCTAGATCTCTGTACTGGGGTGAATGCATGACATTGTTCTGCATTCTGTCCATCAACTGTTGTTTTTGCATTTGTCACCCCTAGTGGGACGGGTATGCTCAGACATGAGTCCTGTGCTCTCCATGACACTGGAATCAAGCTATCCTGGCTGATGAGGGCTGAAAGCCCGAAACCGGTCCTAGGATGCTTGTTTCCAGTCCAGGGAGGATCTGGCTTGGCAGTTCCAGCTGGACTGTTCCCATGGGGCACAGGGTCAATACTGATTTGCATATGGCTGGCTTCAAACTGGAATGGAATTGGTGAGCAAAAAACGATGGATTTAGGCCCAGATCTCTGTACTGGCATGAATGTATGACATTGTTCTGCATTCTGTCCATCAACTGTTGTTTTTGCATGTGTCACCTCAAGTGGAACGGGTATGCTCAGACGTTAGTCCCATGCTCTCCATGCCACTGGAATCGAGCTATCTTTGCTGATGAGTGCTGAAAGCCCGAAACCGGTCCTAGGATGCTTGCTTCCTGTCCAGGGAGGACCTGGCTTGGCAGTTCAGGCTGGACTGTTCCCATGGGGCACAGGGGCAAGACTGATTGCATATGGTTGGGTTCAAACTGGAATGGCATGGTGAGCAAAAAAACGATGTATTTAGGCACAAATCTCTGTATTGGGGTGAATATATGACATTGTTCTGCATTCTGTCCATCAACTGTTGTTTTTGCATATTATCGCATAGGGCTTGGGTTGGAGCCTCTTCGATGTTGCATGCTTTAGGGTTGGTGAAAGTTTTTAAAATCTGGTAGAGTGTTCTAGGGGTGTTCCTACCTGTTCAAGTTGCAACGAAATATGCATTTTATGGGCAGATTTCAGATTTTTATGGTATTGCATCAGTGCTAGTTTAAATCATTCTTTGTCTTGTAGGTCATCTGAGAGGCACCAGTGGAGTTCCAGTTTTCTGCAATGACTTTTTTCAGTCCGGAGAATGGCACAGTACCACGTAGGTTGGGTGGCGTTTGGTAGATATTGAGCATTGTTTTAAGGGGGCTAGGCGATTAGTCGTGGTGTCCATACTGGCGTTGAAGGATGCTAACCACTCCTCCACACTATTGGAATCGGAATTATGTGGTGGTATGATAAGGTCTTGAAACTGGTTGGGCGTGAGTTTATGCCACTGTCTATACTACCTTTTAGGATGTGATTTGGGAACGGTTTGTTCCTTAGCTCCACTGATTTGAAATACGATCAGAGTATGGTCTAACAAATTCAGGGGGTGGGTTGCTCCACAAGAAATGTTGGGGGAATTTGTTCAAATTTGTCCTGTTGAGTGAGTGGGGCTGTCGTTGATCTTGAAAAATTGAAGAGTGGACAGATCTGTCAGTAGTGAAGATGCCTTTTGGTAAGCAGTATTTTCACTATGCACAATAAAATCTCCTAATAGTAAGAAGTTTCTAGATTAGATTACATGCAGGGAATTAAGTTCCATCAGTTGTGGGGCAAAGTTAGAGAGTGGTCCCGGAGGTCTATATACAAGAGCTCATTTCCAGCTGAGTTGAGGGGTAGGTCAATTCTAAAGACTAGAGTTTCCATTATCTTGTTACATAATTGGTCTAGGATGGAGATTCTTGATGGGGTCTTTATAGATTATTGCTATTCCCCCTCTCGCCCTGTGGGGTCTATATAATTTTTGAATGCAATAGCCTTCTGGGAGAGCCATCGCAATCGCTGGGTTAGAGCATGGATTAGTCCAGGTCTCTGTCAAAAATTCTATGTGAGGGAGGTTGGTGGAGAGCAGATCCCAGATATTGATTGAGTGTTTGGGGAGAGAGCTAGTATTACCCAAAAAGCAGTTCCAGCCTCCGTGTTATATATGATCTGGGGAGATCCTTTCTTTCCATTGGTATTGAGGCATTGGCATTTTCCCTGGTTAGGTGGAATTGGTGTAGCCTGGGGCAGTTCTGGTTCCATGCACTGGAATCTACAGGACCTGCATAAGGAATTCTAAAGAGTTTCAGATTTAGAATGGACAGATGTACATCAGATTACTGTTTGTCAATGTATAATTGAGTTTATTTTGTTTCTTAGTTGTTTGAATTTACAGTCCAGTGAGCAATACATTTTGGACACTGTGAAGGTTATGATTGTGAAATACCAAAAATTGAATTGAACAACTACATATTTTCTAATGCCAAATTTTGTGGACTTCTTCAAGCGGATGGAGCTATCCTGACAATTTGAACCCGTACCAATATTGACAGTTTTGAAAAGTGCCATTTGGTTAGGAAATAATGATAAAAGTATTCTAGAGTGATCTGTGAATTTCTGGGAGCAGAAGGATGAACCCGACCTGGGCAGGGAAGGATCACCTGGCACAGAGGCAGAACCAAGCCACACATGGAAAGAATCACACTGACACATACCCAATCGTTCATACAGGCACTGAACAAACCCATACAGCAGAACCAAGCCTCCCTAGGGTTAGCTTCCCTATACACACCGAGAGAGCAATCATGAGATAGAAATGTATGTACTACATGGCTGAAAGGATATTTGTCGGGCAGGGCTCAATCCGCACTGGGAAAGAACTGACCCAAACAGAATGACACTAGGGAGTGCAGTCCTGCATACAAATGAAGCCATCTTGTAGAAGGAAGTAAATGACTGCATGGTTGGAAGATTGTCAAGCAGGGTCCAATCTGCACCGGAAAAGAACTGACCCAAACAGTGATTGAACCAAACCACACTAGGGTGAGCCACCCTGTTCACCATGGAGGCCATCTTGTAGAATATAATGCACAACTGCATGGTCGGAGGCCTGTCAGGCAGGGCTCAATCCGCACTGGTAAAGAAGTAACCTGACCTCTTCTTACATGCTCCTACAGCCATACCAGCAGCTAAATGCTACTGACAGCAGAAGTCACTAATGTTGGAGGCCATAATATAAGCGTATGTAGCCAATGATCAATGATTATTGCATTTTATTTGTTTATAGTGATTGTGTAGCGCCCACTACCGCTGTCTGGGTGGGACCCTGAAGTGCTTGCCTGCATGGTAGTATTCTTTATCATGTGGGTGTGGCTCAAAGTGGTTTGCTTTAAGCACACGCAAAAATACATTATCATGCTATTTAATGCAGCCCGTGGCGGTTTGATGTATACATAGGTACAATTATACCAGTAGAGTATCTGCAGCCAGTGATTTAGAAATAAGCATAGCCAATGGTGCAAGGCAAACAAGACTCTGTGAATTGGATAATGGTATGGGAATACTTCAGACACCATTAAGGGAATAGACACATTTCTATTATTATGTAGGGCTCCAGAGCTGAAAGAAGTAAGTGAAAGTATGCTGTGGTTGACGCCTGCATGATGACCCCAGTGAGCTGAAATGGTAAAATTGTATATACAGCGAGTCATGCAGATGAAGAGAGTGCCTGAAGTGAGACCCCATTCCCTCTCCACCTGCCAGAAAAATTAGCAGACACTCCAGGAATAGACAGGGTGCTCGCGTGTACAGTGTCAGTGCTGCCCTTCATGCGTTCACAGAAAAGGGGGTGGTGATGAACAGAGTGTCTGAATTAAGCAGACCACTCTTACCCAGTCCAAAGATCAGGGCTTGATCCATCACCATTATTTATCTCACTGCCCCATCCCAGCTCAGAACCTGGCTATATGCAAATCAGTCTTTCCCTTGCCCAGTGCATCATGGGAACAGGGCAGACTAAACTACCAAGCCAATTCTTCACCAGAAAGGAGACCAGCTACCGGGGACCGGTTTCTGGCTGGGATGGTGCAGTGAGCTAAAAAAACGGTGATGGATCAAGTCCTGATCTTTGGACTGGGTAAGAGTGGTCTGCTTAATTCAGACACTCTGTTCATCACCACCCCCTTTTCTGAATCATTTTTGTCCACCATAAGCGTGGAAGGGTATACTCAGATGTGAGTCCCTAGCTCATTGCACCATCAGGATTCAAGCAAGCCGGGCCGAAGACGGCTGAAATGCCAGAAACCGGTCCCCGGTAGCTTGTTTCCTTCCCAGTATAAGAATTGGCTTGGTAGTTTGGTCTGCCCTGTTCCCATGATGCACTGGGCCAGGGTCAGACTAATTTGCATATAGCCAAGTTCTGAGCTGGGATGGTGCAGTGAGCTAAAAAACGGTGATGGATCAAGCCCTGATCTTTGGACTGGGTAAGAGTGGTCTGCTTAATTCAGACACTCTGTTCATCACCACCCCCTTTTCTGAATCATTTTTGTCCACCATAAGCGTGGAAGGGTATACTCAGATGTGAGTCCCTAGCTCATTGCACCATCAGGATTCAAGCAAGCCGGGCCGAAGATGGCTGAAATGCCAGAAACCGGTCCCCGGTAGCTTGTTTCCTTCCCAGTATAAGAATTGGCTTGGTAGTTTGGTCTGCCCTGTTCCCATGATGCACTGGGCCAGGGTCAGACTAATTTGCATATAGCCAAGTTCTGAGCTGGGATGGTGCAGTGAGCTAAAAAACGGTGATGGATCAAGCCCTGATCTTTGGACTGGGTAAGAGTGGTCTGCTTAATTCAGACACTCTGTTCATCACCACCCCCTTTTCTGAATCATTTTTGTCCACCATAAGCGTGGAAGGGTATACTCAGATGTGAGTCCCTAGCTCATTGCACCATCAGGATTCAAGCAAGCCGGGCCGAAGACGGCTGAAATGCCAGAAACCGGTCCCCGGTAGCTTGTTTCCTTCCCAGTATAAGAATTGGCTTGGTAGTTTGGTCTGCCCTGTTCCCATGATGAACTGGGCCAGGGTCAGACTAATTTGCATATAGCCAAGTTCTGAGCTGGGATGGTGCAGTGAGCTAAAAAACGGTGATGGATCAAGCCCTGATCTTTGGACTGGGTAAGAGTGGTCTGCTTAATTCAGACACTCTGTTCATCACCACCCCCTTTTCTGAATCATTTTTGTCCACCATAAGCGTGGAAGGGTATACTCAGATGTGAGTCCCTAGCTCATTGCACCATCAGGATTCAAGCAAGCTGGGCCGAAGACGGCTGAAATGCCAGAAACCGGTCCCCGGTAGCTTGTTTCCTTCCCAGTATAAGAATTGGCTTGGTAGTTTGGTCTGCCCTGTTCCTATGATGCACTGGGCCAGGGTCAGACTAATTTGCATATAGCCAAGTTCTGAGCTGGGATGGTGCAGTGAGCTAAAAAACGGTGATGGATCAAGCCCTGATCTTTGGACTGGGTAAGAGTGGTCTGCTTAATTCAGACACTCTGTTCATCACCACCCCCTTTTCTGAATCATTTTTGTCCACCATAAGCGTGGAAGGGTATACTCAGATGTGAGTCCCTAGCTCATTGCACCATCAGGATTCAAGCAAGCCGGGCCGAAGACGGCTGAAATGCCAGAAACCGGTCCCCGGTAGCTTGTTTCCTTCCCAGTATAAGAATTGGCTTGGTAGTTTGGTCTGCCCTGTTCCCATGATGCACTGGGCCAGGGTCAGACTAATTTGCATATAGCCAAGTTCTGAGCTGGGATGGTGCAGTGAGCTAAAAAACGGTGATGGATCAAGCCCTGATCTTTGGACTTGGTAAGAGTGGTCTGCTTAATTCAGACACTCTGTTCATCACCACCCCCTTTTCTGAATCACTTCATGCGTTCACAACACCACTTTAGAAAGGTAGGATCTTCTTGCATGGTTAACCCTACTTTTTGCCTAGTGCTAAGCTGTGTTTGACTAGTCTGACTGGGATCCTGCTAATCAGGACCCCAGTCTATCTGCTTTCTCTTCTATAAATTGTTATGTTCAGTATTTATGTGCATCCCAGAAAGGATACTAGGGTACCCTTCTCAGTCCCTAGTAAATGGTCTTAAGATACCCAGGCCTTAGGTACCCCAGAGGTCCCCCATGGGCTGAACCATGCATTATCCCACCCATGGGAGACAGTTGTTAATGGAACAACAGGCCTGCCATTGCAGCCTGTATTAACTGGTGCTAGCACCACTTACTAAAGATGTAGGTTTCCTATATCTAGGATCACTGCACTTAAAACCTATAAGTCACCCCATAGCAGGCCTAATAAACCCTAAAGGCAGGGTGCTTGGTTCTAGGTTTGAGGGTGCCCCTGCATGAGCAGGACACCCCTACAGTCTACGGAGTCCCTTCTCCTGGGTTGTGAGTGATGCAGCCATATACCATATAGAGAGACACCTCGTAATTACGCAATGATTATCTCGAAACTGGCTGCAATCATACCCCAACACCATAAACAGTGTGGGGGTATGATTCCAAGCACTGGAAGAGCCCTCCGTTAGGCTCTCAGTGCTCCCGGTAGCAGCCTTCTAGACCCGGAAAGCACAAAATGGTTGCTGCCGACCAGAGACATGATTCTGCCCTCCTGCTGCTGAGCCAAGCTCCAGCAGGGGAAGGCAGAACAATAGGCATCCTGTTAGAGGGAGGTGTGACCACCTTCCAGACAATATTTAGTGTATTGTGGTAGGGTGGGTGTGCTTGCAATCCCCACTCATTCTGCATGAGGGGTACATTTGCTGTCCCCTTGCCCAGTCCAGTTAAAACCAGCTCTGGGAGCTGTTGGCTCCCACTCTGGCGTGAAACTGGACACAGGAGATGGGAGTAACCTTCCCTCTGTTCAGACCCTCCAATGCGAGGGTCCCCTGAATCATCCCAACAGTTTCCTTATGGTACGTAAGCGCTTACCTGTGGGTGGGTCCCTAGATTCATTGTGGGACAAGATTCAGATCAGATACCACTTCTTTTTCTACCGTCTGGGCACTCTAGCCTTTGCTTGACATTGTTTGGGCTAGACTTCGACTCCCTTCCAATCTGCTGCATTGCCTGTGCCTGTGCACCATACAGGAACCTTCCCAGGCTGAGGGCATCAAAGACACGTGAAGGAATCTCTTTGAAGTGAAGGAGTCACTTTCCTGCATTCGCAGGCACCGCAACTAGGTCGACTGGTCTGCTTATCCCGAGTTCTTATGAACTCCTAAAGGTTGTGCAACACAGGTTGTAGTTCTACATAGCTCTTGAGGCCTGCCCTGTCTGCTCGTCAAGTTTGAGGCCGGTATCCCTCATGGGGGCTGCAATAACTGAACCACTGTGCACTACATAAACTTGCAGTTGCAAAGGCTTGCTGGTTTCCTTCCAAGAAGATCTTCGGGCTCCTAGTATCTCCAGTGACTAAAATCTTTGTCCACACCTCATTTCTTGCATCACAGGCACCAACTTTTGTTGAGCTGCGCGACGTCCTCTCTCGACTCCAGTGCCTCCGGCCTGTGGTACCATTGGAGGGTCACCTTTGTTTCTTTTTGGCTCCCCTGATTTCTCGGGGACTGCCCTGAAACCCCTGCTTGTGGTGAGTCCCCTGAACTTTGCTGGTCCCGACAATGCATCTTCTTTGATTGCTGTGTTGGTTGCATTTGCCAAGACTTCTTGGTGCTCCCGCCTGACACCAACCCCTCAGCACTCGACATCTGATATGGGACAACTCATGCATGACTCCGGCTTTTCCACAGCATCACTTGGCCCTCACAGCTGCAGAGGGAATGCCCTTGTCAACACTCAAGCAATTCCCGACATTGGTGGACATTCGTCTTACAGATCTCTTGGTCCTTCCTGAGTGAAATAGACGCTGTCCCCTCTGCTTGCAGGTACCTCTCAACTAGAATCCACCTTCGGATTCCACCAAACACTTTCTCCTTCTTCAGCAGTGGCACTTTCCTGAAGTCCTCCATTGGGTTTGACTGTGGTTTCCTTCACCACTTAACACCTATGCACCCGGATTACCTTTGTGTAGATAACACGTGTACTAGGGTATCCACGGGTGGGGTGACTCTGCAACCTTCTGTCTTCCATGGGGTTTCTTCAGGGTCCACTGGGAAGGGTCCTTAATCTTTCAAAATCCAACCCCAACTTACACGAAGAGTTGAACGGAGCACGCAGTTGTGTTCCCACACTGCACTCATTTTCCATGGGGTCCCTATCTACTCACATTGGGCCCGATTCACAGAACTAACTTAAGACAAAATCCTAAACTTACCACCATTTTGGTATTCACAGAAGACACTTACTCATTTTGGTATTCACAGAAGGCACTTACTCATTTCGGTATTCACAGGAGTTAGGAGTCCTAACTTTAGGACTCCTAAAGGCCTTCTGTGAATGTCAAAAGTCTTAAATTTAGGATTTTTCTCAGTTTAGGAGTAGTAATGTTAGGACTCCTAACTTTAGGACTGCTAATGCCTTCTGTGAATACCGAAAGTCTTAAAGTTAGGATTTTTCTCAGTTTAGGAGTCCAAAAGTTAGGAGTCCTAAATGTACTACTCCTAAACTGAGTAAAATCCTAACTTTAAGAATTTTGGTATTCTCAGAAGGCATTTAGGAACCACCTGTCTTGCCGAGTTGTTATGTAACTTAGCGGGATCCAGGGCAGTGAAACTCTGCGAGTTCCACCAACCACTACAAAAAATAGCTGCCACAACAGCATGGCGATGGTGATAGGGCAGGTTGATTACTGGACTAGCTGGTGAGAATAGAAACCCCTCCAAAAACAATCTGTGCAGTGAGGATGGATTGTGGGTACTCACTACGACTCACAAGGAGATACATAGGGTGTTTGTTGGTTACTATCAGCTCCTGTAAGTTGCTGCAGAGGTTCCATACCCCACAGTTACTGCATTTTCTGTGTGCCATCCTCGCACTGAGACTTACATGTGCCCAAACATTAACCCTCAATGGAGACAGAGATATCCAGGAGATTAAGGCTGCTGTTTAAAAATATCTTGGGCGAAGACTCCAGGAGTTGATGGGTTACTCTCTTAGTTCTACGCCACCAACATGTCTGCCTGGTGCTTGTCTCCACACTACTATGTACACTGAAGCTTATCAGCTAGGGGTGCTGCTGAAATCGAGTAGGAAAACCATTATTGTGGTATTACCTATGCAGGGACAGTACCAACCGGATATCTGGTCTTACAGGCTGCTGTGGATACTCACCACAGAGAATAACATTTTCAGCAAAGTCATCAACAACCAAATGTTATCTTACAAACCCAGCTTGGTGCATTCAGAAAATGAGGGTTTTTCTCAGGATGGAATACACACTAAGTTGTGCTGGTTAGTTTATATTATGAATTACTCAATGTTCATACCTGTCTCCCTGCATGTGGCCTCTCTTGATATTGAGAAGGCCCTTAGTACACTTCTATGGCCTTACTCCTTCAAGGTGTTACGCATCCTAGGGATCAACAGTAATAGTTTGAAATGCATTCAATTGCTATATGTGTGCCTGCTCACAAGGAAATGGACAAGCAAATGTATTTCTTACAAAGTTTGTATGTATCTCCGCGGAATTCCGTGGAGTGAAACTCTGTGAGGTCCACCAACCCCTACAAAGGGGACTTGACACTACAGCATGGAAAGGGTGACAGGGCACGTCAAATACTGGCCTGGCTGGGGAGAACAGAATCTCAAAACAATCTGTACAGTGAGGACGGAATGTTGGTTCTGACTACGACATAGAAGAACATAAATAGGGTGCTTCTTAGTTACTATTGGGTCCTGTATGATGTTCCAGAGGCCCCATATCTCACAGGTATTGCTCTTTTCTGTCCAACATCCTCATACCGAGACCAACATCTGTCCGAACATTAGCCCTCACTCGAGACATAGATATCCAGAAGATTAAGGCCGTTGTTGACAATTATCCTGGGGCAAGATCCCGTGAGTTGATTGGTTACCCTCTGAGTTCTATTCCTCCGATATGTCGGCCTGGTGCTTGTCTCCACACTATGTACATTGAGGCTTAATGGCTGAGAGTGCAGCAGGAATCTACTAGGAAAACCATTATTGTGGTATTACCTAAACAGGATCAGAACCAGTTGGTTATCTGGCCTTACAGGCCACTGTGGCTACTCACCACAGAGTATAACATTTTCAGCAACGTCATCATGAGCTGTTATATTATAAACCCTGCTTGGTGTATCCAGATCAATAAGGGGTTTATTACCTGGGGTGGAATACACAGTAATCTGTGCAAGTTATTTCAAATTATGAATTATTCCATTTGATACATTGCTGTGGCCTTATGCCTTCATAGTGTTACAAATCCTGGTGAACATCTTAAAATTGATACAATTGCTATATGCATGCCTGCTCGCCAGTATATGGACAGGCAAATGTATCTCTGAACGATGGTAGATATATAGGGATGCCAGGTAAGGAAACTCTCCTTCCTCTATACTATATGTTATGACCCTAGAGCCCCAAGCATGTATGATGATAGACAGAAGCCAAGAATGGGGTATTGGTATCAGTGATAGATGCAATATTTTGGCATGGTACACAGATGATTCCTTGCTCTTCCTGAGGCATCCAGAAACTGCGGTCTCATCGTCAGGGCATTGTTGGATTACTTACATTGTTTATCTGGACTCCAACTTGTTTTGTGTTTTTCGCACCATCCTTGGAAGAGTGTTTCATTCCCTCAGGCCAGCGGCTCCATCCTAATTACTCTGCAGAGTGCCTTTAATTGCATTTGCACATTCATTCTAACCCTGGATGGTTTCCTTGAAAGTTGGAATCTGGTCTGGGAGTTCTAAAGTGTGTGGTTGTAGGACTGAAAATGTGGTTCATCTCTCTGCTGATTGTTCCCCTTTGTGTTGGACTTCTTTCCCTTTTGAATTTGGCACGTTCTTTGTTTGCATTATTAGGCTTGCCCCTGTTGGATTTTTCCTTGCCACATCTTCTCTGCCCAATTCTTCGCAGGTTCCCAAAAAAATACTTTAAAATTATTAAAAATTGTACTGATACCTTTGTTTGTCCAACACTTTGTTTGATGATGGCCCTGTCCAAGATACCCTTGGGCTGAAATGTCGACCTGTACTCATATCATATTGATTGCTGAATGATTTGATTGTGTAATCCAACTCTGACTAATTGTCACATTTGATGAAGTGCACTCTTTTGGTGAATCTTTGGCACCCTAAAGCTCTGTATAGTTTATATCAGCATTTCTTGTGTTATGTTCCAATTGTTTTTTTATTAAAAAAAATAATATTTTATTACATTCTTTTGTGACCAATATTCAACTACTTGTAGTCTAACATTTAATAGACATTTTCTTGTGGTCTTTGGTATCATACTAGGGATTAATTTGTCAATATTCTTGTTCTTGTTCTTGTTTTCCTCAAGTGTGTGTATATGTGCTTCTCAGGGTTGCTTGGGTGTTAGGCTTACTTTTTAATTAATATGTGCTATCATTTATTTATATAACTTAATTCCTTGTTGGTTGATGGTAATCCAAGTGAACTATAGTCATTAGATTATAGTAGATTACATATCTAGCCTAAGAATAAACAGAGATACAGCCTGTATATTCCTCTTCAGGCTCCCCACTGACATTTGGGGGAATCCCTACAAAGGGTGTCAGAAATGTTTAAATACCTGGGCATCTAGATTCATCACACTGATGTTGACTTAAAAGGGGGGAACACAGATAAATGTGTCACTAACACATATCAGTCCCTTGTCATTCCGACTTAAGCTTCCACTATCTTCTCTTGGCAAGCTGGCCATTATCAAGATGATAGTACTGCCTAGACTACTTTACTACTTCAACGTATCTCAAGAGAGAAGGCTCTATGTCCCCTAGATGGGGCGGGATGGGTTTATCTAACCTGGAGATCTATTATCTGGCTGCCAAGATGGTATGGATGGTGAGATGGCTGACAGCACTATGGGATCCTGAATCTATGGCAGCACTATCGGATCCTGAATCTCATAGGCAGTCAGGATTTCATACAAGATGTATGTGCCACAATGAACGGGACCCTATTCTAGGAAGTTGTGAGTGATTACATGCTCCTGGGTTCAGAAGAAAAAAGTTCTGGCTGCGACCTGATCTTGGACCCCCACTCTTGTCATATTTAAGACTAGTCAACAAAAATAGAAAATCAAAACACACAACCCTGGATGCAAGCCTGGATCGGTGTGATGGGTGAACTGTATAATAAAGAAACGTTCTTACATTTGAGGAGCTGGCAGAGTGATTTGAGATACATGCTGGTCAATTTCTGACATACAGAGCAGTCTTTTAACAGATTAGAGGAATATGGGGTGATGGGGGTGATGGAACCTCCTAAGACGGAAGTATTATCCACTACCTTGACACATGTATAAATCGCAAAGTGATTACATTAGTTCATAAAGCTTTGCTACCTATGATCTTTCTTACCACCTACGACACTGAGAACAATGTGGGGGCAAAAGATTGGGGAGGACATTCCCAATAAAAAAAAGGGATGCAGATCCTAGAATATACCAAATTGGTTAAGAAAAAAACCCACTTTAAACCTTTCAGTGCTCGTAACGGAATGGTTCCATCATGAGCAACATCATGAGCACCAGTGCTCCTGTGCTCATGATGTCATTCCGCCATGAGCACACTTGCACAAAATCCCTCTGCTGTAAACAGCAGAGGGATTTCCTTTTTTTCTTTTTAGTCTTGGGAGGTGGGGAAGAGCTTCCCCAACCTGCCAAGACTTTTTTTTCTTTCAATGTAATGATGATCAAGCGTATGGTGTGCTTTCATCATTACATTAAAAAAAAACTGAAACATAGTTTCAGTTTCACTATTTCGGTGCTTGTGGGGCTAACTCAGCCCCAAGCACCTAAATACATGGGAGAGTTATTGTTGGAAAGGAGATAATCTCCCCTTTCCAATGGTACCCCTCCCTAGTGGATCCCTGCTTGAGCATCCCAAAGCAGGGTTCCACCCACTAGCCACCAGGAAGGGGGAGCGGCCCTTTGGTTAAGGGCCATTGCTCCTCCAATAAATTCTGGCACAACCAGTAGCAGTAATCCCCAATCTTCTCCCCAGGGGGGCAGAAAGCTCCACGATGAATCATACCAAACCCACACATTTCTCAAAACTAGACACCAGGGTGAGTTCAAGGAGGTATGACTTGCGTGGAACCTTAAATGTATTCCGACCCAGAATCTTCAGCAAACCTCAAATTTTGCTAAAAAATCCAATTTTCCTCACATTTCTGGCTGGAATCACTGCACTGGCACAAATGTCCTACAACTCAGCATTCCCCTCAGTCTCCTGCATAAAATCATACCTCACTTGTGTGGGTGGGCCAAGGGAATGCGACTGGGAAGGTCCAAAAACATAGGGATTGAGTCTAAAGCACAGCAAGCTTTAAGCACTTTTAAAAAAAATATGTGTTTAGGCGATTCTGCATTGGACACCCACACAAGTGAGGTATCATCTTCATCCGGAGACCAAGGGGAACACTGGGTGGTAGGCAGAGCTAGGGTTCAAGATCCACAGGTAGGTAATTTGCAAAAAAAGAATCAGTTTTCACTGTACAAATGTGCTTTGGCTCGTTCTCTGTCGTGGGCACTAGGCATACCAACACAAGTGAGGTACCATTTTTATCTGAAGACTTTGGGGAATGCGGGTTGGGTGTATTTCTCTGGATCTACGCAGATTCCAGAACTTTCCATCACAGAAATATGAGGAAAATGTGTTTTATTTACAAAGTTTCTGGTTTGCAAGGGAATCTGGGTAACAGAACCTGATGAGAGCCACTTGAGTCACCCCATCCTGTATTCCTCTGGGTGTCTAGTTTTAAAAAATGTATAGGTTTGGTAGGTTTCCTTGGGTGCCAGCTGAGCTAGGGTTCAAAGCCCACAGCTAGGCACTTTGCAAAAAAGGGTGAGTTTTCACTGTAAACATGTGCTGTGTCCACATTGCGGTTTGGGCTGTTTCCTGTCACGGGCACTAGGTCTACCCAGACAAGTGAGGTACCATTTTTATTGGGAGACTTAAGGGAAAGACAGAACTGTAGAGCAACCTTTATTACCTATTGACTTTCTATGCATTTCTTCTAAGCATTGGCAAATTTTGCGAATTTGCGGTTCGCGAATTGGCGCGAAATTGCAAAAAATCCACAAATTCGCTGATTTCCCTGTAAAATCGCAGATTTTTTTGCGATTTGCACCATACTTAGCTGGAGTACTTTCTACTGGCTAATCAGTAAGTGCTACCTCGTTGAGTAAATGTATAGTGCTTTTCCGAACACTACAGCTGCGTAAAGGGCCAGAACAGTTGCCTCCAGTGACCATGTGTGTGTAACTTTGCCATCACGCTGGCCGGGGTCCCTCGAGTGAGCTGTCCATCATAGTGTGTAGAGGGCGGGAAGACGGTGCACACTGCTAGTGTGAGTGGCGGGGCCAAACGGGGGGGCTTCTATGCGAGTTCACATGCCTCTTGTGTGTGTTTAAAAGGTCAGACACCGATCAGAGCAGCAGATGATGAGAAAGAAGCTCCTGGTCACGGGGATTGCACCCGTGGAAGTCATGGATGCAAACGCCTCCATCAAGCATCATAGCTAATTTTCGATGGTAGATATGGGGAGAACGCACACCTGCCCAGCCTCAACAAAGCGCACATTTTCATTGGGCTGATTACCTTTGCCATCGCTCCGAGGGGGCGCCGGGGTCCCTCGAGTGAGCTGTCCATCATAGTGTGTAAAGGGCGGAAAGACGGTGCACACCGCTAGTGTGAGTGGCAGGGCCAAACGGGGGGGCTTCTATGCGAGTTCACATGCCTCTTGTGCGTGTATAAAAGGTCAGACACCGATCAGAGCAGCAGATGACGAGAAAGAAGCTCCTGGTCACCGGCATTGCACCCGTGAAAGTCAAGGATGCAAAGGCCTCCATCAAGCATCATAGCTAATTTTCGACGGTAGATATGGGGAGAATGCACACCTGCCCAGCCTCGACAAAGGGCACATTTTTTTGAGCTGATTAAGAAGTTACTGAATTTGAGCTTCAACTCGGGCACCTGCTTTAATTATTTGTATCTGTAAGTGCTTCCTTTTGAGGATTAATTTTTGTGACAGGAGCCTCGTTGTCTACTTATAACTATTCTCTGACCCTGCTTCGAGGGTCAGAGCAGGGTCAGAGAATAGTTGCAAGTAGGCAACGAGGTGCCGCTCAGGAAGCACATACAGGGTTTCAGCCGGTGCCCAAGTTGAAGTTAATTTCTTTGTAACCCTTTTGTAAATGGTAACAAAGAAATTAACTTCAACTTGTGCACCTGCTGCTGTAACCCTGTAAGTGCTTCCATGAAAATTCATCCCGCTCGCGAATTTGTGGATTTTCTGCAATTTCGCGAGATTCGCGAATCACGAAATCGCAGAAAATCCACAAATTCCGCAAGCAACACAAATTTTCTGCCAACACTTAATTACTTCCTTCCAAATGTAAGACAATGTGTAAAAAAAAGTAACTTTGAAAAATGTCCTATTATTCACATGCTAGTATGGGTACCCACAATTTCGGAAATGTGCAAATAGCTACTCGTTCTAAACTCTATATTTTGTTCCCATTTTGGAAATACATAGATGTCTTTGAAACTTATTTTTCACTCTTTATATTTTACCACATGAATTGGTATATAACCGGTACACAATGAGAAACCATTGCAAGACAAAGCTCAGTGTTTGGCTCTGAGTTCCTCGGGTTCTTGGTGAACCTATAACTCCTATATATCCCCACAACCAGAACAGAAGGGTCTAGTGGATGTAACGGTATATTGCTTTTAAAAAATTGTCATAGTAGTAACTCTTTATTCAATTTGATAAAAGCATAAAAGCACATCAGCATAAATACAATCTAAGAAAAAGTCCAATTACCATTCAAGAAAATAGCTGCAAAGTCCAAGGTCTTAAGTACATTATATACACATCAGTTACAGTACCTATTTTCTATTTCAATTTCACTGGATGTTGGCATTGACCTTAGTTCACATTGTGGCTGTATTATAGTGAAGATATCCGCTCTACACTACAACAGTATAATTAGTGCTAATTTCAAAGTTCTTGCTTTTGTCTTTTTTAAATAAAGATTTAATCACATAAAAATTACATATTTATAGGAAACTAAACCAAGTGAAGATTCTTAATATAAAAAGATAAACCCACAGCAATCGACTTGTTATCACTTGGGGCGTGTAAAGACCACATCTGTCATTAAAGACATTACTCATGGCAAGCTGTGTACATTGTAATATCGCACACGTACTCATACCACTTGTATACTCAAAAAGTGATCTGTGAATTGTTCTATCCATCAGTTACTACATAAAAGAGTTTACATTATAAATATGAATTAATACTAGGAATAAATAAAATCTCATAAAAAACCCAGAACAAATAAGTAAGTACTAAAATGCCTAACAATGGGTCGAGATAGAGAAAGAACACATATGAAACTTCTAATTGGTTTACTTGTTAGACAACTGTTTTGTTATGCTTAATCTCAGTCTCCATGATAGTAACAGCTATCTTGACACCACAAAAACTAAGAATTCTGTACATGCACTCTTTAAAATCCTGCTAGTCTCTGCTAATCGGTTTACAGAAAAAAATTGACATAACGGAATTAACCAATACCTTGTTAACCTGAGAATACTTAAGACAAAAGAATAAAAAATGTGCCTCTGTTTCAGGTCCAGACTTACATGCAGGACAGGAAGGGGTGGTGTTAGCACCCTTCCATTTACTGCAGAAACTATTAAGTGTTAGAATACTGAACCTAAATTTCAAATACAGAGATTTTGCTAGCAGTAGTTCTCTGCGGTTTAGGAATTCTTCTTGGTAAATTTTGTCTTTAAAACTCAAGAATCTGCCTTCCAACCCCCTTTCCATGTTTTTGTTTAACCAAGTGTCATTATCATGGCTCCAGTTTCTCTTTTTAAGGATGGTAGGGAACATTTTTGGATGCTGTTGGGATGTGTCCAAAGGTCACGCATAGCCAGTTTGACCATCCAGTTCTCGATGAAGATAAACCACTTAATACTCCCTTTGGTATCGACAGCTAGCACATCAAGGAAAGATTCCCTTAAAGGTAGTGGGAAGTTATTTGACAAAATTTGAATCCAAAAGTCAGCAGACCTGAAGGCGATCACATGAGCAACATTCTTTAGTCCCAAGTCCAGACGCATCGGTGTCAGGGGAGTATTTTGTGGAAGTTCCAGGGCTGATCTCATGAATTTGTTTTAAATTTTTTCTATGGGAGTTATGTTAGTATGACTCCATAGCTAGAGTACCGCCCCAATGCCCTGTGCCTGGTATACTTGAATCAGTGGTGCCAGAGGTCTAAATGTTGATTCCCTCAGCTTTTTAGTTAAGGCAGTCGCAACATATTGTAACAAAAGCTGACTTTTTGCAAATTTTTGGGGACCATGATTGTCCATTTGTCAACCATACCCCCAGATAGTCAAATTACCCAGCCCTATGTTGCCCCTGTAGGACGTGTGGTGATTGAATACCATGAATTTTGTTTTCAAATTATTTATTTCTAAACCAAATTCCTCAAAGGCTGCACCAAACTCATCCACAACCCTTTGCAACCCTGACGGGGTTCTAGATATGAGCAGCGTGTCATCTGCAAAAAGTAGTGCAGGCACTATTTGTCCTACAAGTTTGGGGGGGTCACCATTACAGTCCATTAAGCTTTCAGTCAGACTGTTAAAATAAAGGGTGAAGAGAGTAGGCACAAGGTCACAACCTTGCCTTACTCCTCTTTTCACCCAGACCCGGTCAGAGAACTCATCCTCTCGACCCCACCTAACCTGGGCATAATTATCCTTGTGGAGCCTAATAATGGTTTGCAGCAGATTCTTTGGATGCACATCTTGTATTAAAACTGTCCACAGTTTCTCACGGCGGAGTAGATCTTAAGTTGAAAACACGACATCCATTTGATCCTTTTTAACTGTCGCATATTTCCATAATATCCATAGGAATCGGAAAAGTTGATCAGTGGTACTAGTACTACTTCTGAATCCCACCTGCAAGGGTGACAAAATATTCTTGTCCCTCATCCAATCAGGAAGTCTATTCAGCATTGTGGAATATCCATGAGGCTGATGGGCATATAGTTTGCCGTATTGGTTTTATCCCCTTTTTTAAAAATGGGCACTACCTCTGCACCCAACTAAGAATTCGGAAGGTCTGCCCCTGTTATAGGAGCATTAAATGCATGGTATAATATCACACTCCAGATAATGGGCTCTGAACTCAAATGCTCGCCTGGAATCTTATCTAACCCTGGTGCTTTACCCCATTTCAGAGTATTAATAGCTTCCTGGGTTTTGCTAGTGGAAAGGTAAGTGGGTCTCTGTCAAGGTCTGATACCCGATAATCAGTAGTACCTTGGTTAACAACTTTGGGTCCAGCATACAATTGACCAAAATGTTCTTCCTAAGTCTGTAGCAGTATGTGGTAACTTTTTTCTGGTATTATATCCTTTGACCCTTTTGATATCAGATGCCAAATGTATTGGGTGTTTTTGTCCTGTGCTATGGCTAACAAATTTCTCCAATACCCTTCATGCCAATTCCTTTTGGCCTCAGTCTGAACATTTTTGTATGTTTTCATTTGTGTGACTACTGTGGTTCTTGACCCTTCTTTGACACCATCCATGAAGGGTTGTTGAGCTAACTTACACATCTCGTCAAACCAGGTGTTTTTATTTCTGGCAATTGTTTTACCTCCTTTTCCCATCTAGAAAAACGTTTTGATGTTACTGAGTAGGTTGTAATTGAAATCACCAGAGGTTGCTTCTCAGAACCCATGCTGCTCATGTTAATTAGGCATTGCAGCACTATGTGATAGATTTGTGCCATAGCGTCAGCATTAATAACAATATTAGGCCACATAACCCTCCTTCTGTTGTTGCTAAGGACAGTTGAAGTGGGTAGAGTGGTAATTGAAAGAGGTCTATATGTGTTAAGCGCATCTGTTATTCTAGGGTTAGGGCATTGTGGTCACTGTCAAATCTCACAATTATCCACGTCATCCAACTTGGGTCAAATAGATACATCAAGCAAAAAGTAATCGATCCTTGTTTTGCAGTTGGCTCTTTTGAATGTATGCCCAACCATTAAATCAGATGTAGACCAGCCGTTCACAGCCCTCACCCTGAATGTCAAGGTAAGTGTGGCTACTTGAAATGCTACCCTTACATTTTTGGCTAGCTTTCCCTGAGTCAAGCTTGGGATGCCTAATGTGGCACCTTCTTCATCAGTTACATTTTTAATTATTTCAAGGGCTTTAAAAGTTGTATTTAGGTCCCCCGCAATGACTTAGTGATGTGATAACCCTTCCCTTGAGGGAGAGTCATGATATTGGGAGGGGAATCTGTTGTAGATATTAACCAGGTGCACAGAGTTGAACGAAGTAGTCCCTTTGATGTTCAAGGCCAAAATATTAATTGAATCATTATCATGCTTTTTAATGCAGACCCCCAGATACATTTTGATCCAGATAATGAGACCACCTGCAGGGTGGCCCTTCTTTGAGGGTACAGCTTCCGTGCTATGATTGGTGAAACCTACTCTAAATATTTGTTAAGTGGCCCATGTCTCCTGGAAAAGACATATCATAGTTATCAACAAAATCCCCTCACTCTTCAATGATGATAATGGAGAGACAGTCACTGAGCATGTCAGTCATCTTTACCCAATGAATGTGGGTGGCTCCTATGGTTTTTGGTGTCAGGATCAACAGTTGATCTCACATACTGTGGGTTAGATACTAAGAGGCATATGCACAAGTCCCTATTACCACCACAACGTCGCTTTTACCAATTTTGTGGTGGCGATAGGGGCTGCGCCTTATGTACAAGGCAGCCTTAAGTGATACAAAAGGGGATAATGCACGGAGCGTTTGAGCAAATCAAATACTCTCCCCCAGTCAACTGATCTGGGTTTAATCCATCACCATTCTTTAGCTCACTCAGCCACCCCAGTTCAGTTCACTTAACATGGCTTAACATTGCCTTGCACATAAGGCCCCCTTTCACGCTATGTTAGTGTGAAAGGGGTGGGCAGTGGGTGTTGCAGTGGGTATTCCACCGAAACACCCATTCATTTTGATGCAGCCCCCTTTGTACAAGGGTGGTGTACATTGGAGGCAGCACCAAAATTAATACCAGGTAAATCCTAAAGATATGAGCATATATCAAAGAACATCATATAAATAGGGAAATACCAGATGAGGTTGGTGAAAAAAATCTTACATTATCCTAGCTCTATCTTAATTTGTGAGTAGATTTTAGACGCTTTGTAACTATTCACTAAAATACCCAGCATTCTGCTTAGACATTTTTTCCTTGTGGTAACCTTGTTAATTTTAGCACATTTGAGCTTTACACCTCGACTTTGCACCTTGCGGTCTGATTCAGATTTGGGTTGTAACTATAAATCTGTTCAGTCTCAGTTAGTGGAGAATTTCCTTTGGAGAGTTACCATTACCTCCACAACATAGATATTATTATGCTGAAAGAAACTCAGCTGATGGATCATTTACCAGTGGTGTAACCTCCCGTTGAGATCTTACTATTTCGTCCACAAAGTAGCAGATTTGCAGTTGCCATCAAACTATAAATCAATCATTTCAATACGAAATGTTAGGTGTTTTTTTTCCGTGTGTTTTGTGTACTGATCGATGGATCAAACAGTGCTCTCACCTAGTTGGTAAATGTGTGTCCTAAGGAAGGGTATAAAACTGGATAAGAGAGCCCAAAAGCTCTTAGATACTGCAGCTGGCATCCTCTATCAACTGTGTCAAATGTTGTAGCGAAATCAACAAAGCAGGAGTATAAATTTGCCTCAATCATTTTTCGCCAGAAAACATACCACTGAAATAATATTTGGGCACATATTCTGCACAGGGGACACTGAAAAAGAGTGCAAAGGCAAAGTGAATACCTCATTTGCCATCAGGCTAAGCCTTCATGCAATGAGGGTACACTCTCTCATGATGGGGCCATTGCTATCAATATTACAGAAAAGGACTCACAGGCATCTACAGTCAATTCTTCAGCACCATAGTACTGTAGGGGTGTACAAAGTGGGCACACACGCACGTTGCAAAGCAGTGCAATGTCCATAACACAGCCCCTGGTACTCTGTCTCGAGGCCCTGGTAAAAAGATGCTTACACACATCAGATAACATATAGTTCTTTTATCCATTCCTCTTGATAAGACGACAAAATCCGGCTAAAAATCTATACCAGGGTATCCAATAAGGGTAATCTATTCTAATATAATAAAGAGAGAGCCCAAACCTTTGAGACGGGTAATCTCAGGAACCACAGCACCAATCGCAACACCCAATACAGCATTGGAAAGGGCAGTTGCAGCAGAAGGACACGGGCTATGCAGATGCCCACAATATACATTTAAAAGGTAAAAGAACCGTGCCAGCAAAGTAATCCCTTGTGGGCATGTCTGTGTTGTGCTGTGGGCGTGTGCTGGGGGGGTGACAAACAATGGGGGCGTGTGGTACGTTCCACCCTTCATGCCATGTCTCATATCATGTGCTAATCCCACTCTGCTCCCTTTAAATACCCCTGCACCCCATTGTAGGAGAGTAGGGTCTGCTATCCTATGGTCACCCCAAATGTTTGCTTTTTGCTTCACTGGTTTATGACTTAATGTGGCTGTGGGCCTGCTAATCAGACCCACAGCCTGCTGTTCTCTCTCTAAATTACTGCCAATGCACCCTAGGTGCATTACGAATTGGAACTGGTTCACCTTATTGGCCCCTGTAACAGTGTACCCTAGGTACCCGGGGCATAGGTGTTTCCAAGGCCTACCAGGGGCTGCAGCATGTATTGTGCCACCCCTGGCCTAGCCTCCATATTTGACACAACTGGCTGATCACTCAGCAGGGGTAAGTTGGTGTAATCACCTCTTACTTAGATATAGTATCCCTATATCTGACCTTAACTGGACACATATGTTCCTATCAGCCACTCCTGTGGAAGGCCTCATCAATCCTGGAGGCAGAGTGCTTGGAAATATGTGAGATTGTGCTCTAGCATGAGCTGAGCCTGTCTGCAGCTGTCGGGTACCACTCCCTTAGCTGTTCCGGGATATTGCCATACCATATACTCTTAAGTGCATTATAATCCTCGCTGTTATATGCTAACTTTGGTTTGGCTTTATCAAAACATGTCGAGTAAGGTGTCATACGATTTGGAATACTATCCCCTCGACAGTTCTGTCGACGGGGATAGCATTCCACCCTTCTAGAGGGACACGACATGTGTGTAGCCTTAACCCTGGTTAAAGTTAACCAGAGCCTCAGCGTCACAAAATGGACGCTGCCACCACAGACACAAGTCTGACCTCCTGCTGCTGGGAGTCCTTCCAGCGAGGGAGGCTTGGACAAAGGGTTTTCTGCCTTGGGAGGTGCGAGCACCACCCCAGACAGGATTTTGTGTATTGGGTAGGACAGGGCTGAATAGATTGAGACATGCCCGGGGCGCACAAGGTGTCCCCGTGCATAAGCCAGTCCAAACCAGGCCTGGCGAGGAGCTGGACAAAGGAAAGGGGGTGTAACCGCCCCCCTTCCTGGTCCCACCCAGAGGAGGGACCTAGCAGGTGATCTACCCCTCAGATTGGGAATAAGAGTGGGAGCAGTGCCAGAGCACCTCAGATCATCCTGAATCAACTTTAAACGAAGAAGACGACTGGACTTTGACATTCTGCTGCACAGAAGACTGAAGAGCATCTCCCTTGTGGCCTAGGAGTGTCCACCCTGTGAACACAGGTACCAACCAGCAACTCGACGTCTGCTTTGCCGCCACCTCCCGCCGGAGCTCAAGCCCAGAGCCTGACAAGACCCAGACTCCCAGACTTCACACAGCCCGATCCACAGTCCCTGCAAAGAAGGGACCCGTGGAGGCACCGAGAGACGTGGGACCGGACCTCTTGGAAGACACCCGAAGAGCTGACTGCGCAGCATCAGAGGCACCCTCGACGTTGTGCTTTGGGGACTGAGAACCCCCACCACCGAGCAGCTCTTGCACCGGTGATCAGCCCTCCAGCATCTCCACAATCTGCGTGGGGCCCTTTTGCATTGTGCCACTCGACGCGCCATCCCGGCCACTAGCCACGTGGTCCGCGGCCATCTTGGCGACGAAACCGACAAACTACACTGCGGGTCTGGTTGTTCCAGACTTGCCCTCGCTCCTGTAAAAAGGAGCATCCGCTCTGACCTTGCTGGTCCGAGTGATAAGCCTTTTTTGATTCCTGCGTGGTTTGCATTAGCTAAGGCCTGTTTGCTCCAATCAAGTTGCCGACACCGCCAACAGCGAGAAGCCTGCGTGGGACAGCTCGTGACCGACTTCTGGACGTCCTCGACCCCTGGTGTCCACGTGGCTGCAGAGAGAAGCTACACCTCAATGCCTGTTTGCACCCGACATCGCCTGGTTCCAATCTGGTTCCACGGTAGTCACTGGCTAGTGACTTTGAACATTGTCCCCTCTGCTTTCAGGTCTTCACAACTTCAGATCCATCCTTGGATCCACCGGAACTCTTCACATCGAGCCGCCTGCAGCATCTTCAGCTCCAAGCACCATCGACCAGCGTGACGAAACCCGACACTACTTCGACCCTATGCACCCGCTTCCTGTGGGTGAGGTAACTCAGCAACGCTGGTGTTCCCACACTGGTAAACATCTCTAGGGCCTGTGTCTCAAGTTTCAGCTTTCTAGGTCACTCGGAAGGTTCCTAACTATCTAACTTTGTAACTTTTACGCATCATAGACTTTGTATTGGTGAGTGCGTGCACTTTAAACACTGCACTGGAGTTCTGGACTTTTTTGGTTCTGTCCAGAGGTGTCAGGGATAACACCCGAAGACCCCGGAGTTCTACCTGTCTCGGTGCACAAATAAACAGAAACACGGGCTTCTCGATGGTGGCGTCAAAGACCAAAGGTTTATTACTGCAGGGACACAGAAGTCACAGAAACTACACACGGGCAGTATCTAGGAGCCTGTTTGAATTGTACAAAAAGGGTTGCTCCTTATATACTAAAAATTGAGCTTGAGGCAAATTCTTTACATGTAATATATTCCCAAACCTTTGTGTCCTAAACAATAAATATTTGGCGTTGCACAGGAATCGTCGACAATATCTGATGTCAAAACAATACGAACGAGGGGTTCCCACTTTTCCATCATAATCTTATGTCAACTTTTCATTCAAGACCCGGACCGCCTCATCGTAAATTTCGTTACCTCCCCCTAATAAAGGCCCAGAAGGAAAGGAGCAGAGCCAGGTGCAGAAGATAGAAAAGCAGGATAAGAGATGTTTGTGGGTCGTAAATGGGCAAGGCTACCAGCTTCGGCCGCCTAATCATGATCAGGCCAACGAACACGAGAACCAGTATAGCAGGACTGGCCTCGGGCCGAGGAGGCAGCTTCTGTCGAGTCATGCAGCCATGGCGTGTTCTGTTCTAAGGTGCACGTGTCACTAGAGAGGTGAATCTCCGGCTAAAGCCTACGTGTCCTTAATCGAAATGAAGTAATCAAAGGTCATTGCGTGTCCATTGTCTATGTGAGGGCAAGAAACACAAAATGGCTGCCATAATCTCAAATGGATGCCATGGGTGGATTAGAAATGTGTTTGCAACGGGAGTACCTTTACTCGTAGCATAGCGAAAACACCAGGACATGCTAAATGGACCATTTGCGGTTCGCTGATACCAAAATTATGTTTTTGCGACAATGCTGAAAACACGGGTTCAAATCGTCACGGAACCTCAGACCCTCCTTTTGCCCTTACATAGGCAATTACTCAGTCTATGTCAGAGTCTAATTCTATGCTCATCAGGTCAGTGACATGCTGTTGTATCATCATCCTCTCTCGTGCCTTTTCTCCAAACGCAGGTGGTTTTCTGAAACAGGTTGCAGCACAGAGACTACACAAAGCTGGACCACACTGGATAATCAGGCAGCATGAGAATAGGAATACTAAGATGACACCAATGACCATCAGAACCTTCCATCCCCACGCTGATATCAGAGTCCAAAACCACTCCATGAAGGACCAGTTTCCCTTGTCTACGTGTATAGAGTCGGAAATCTTGTGTAGCTTAGAGATCGCCTCATAGACTGTTGGAGCGTTATTGGGAATAAAGACACAGCAACTCGATTGGATCATTCTGCATACCCCACCTCGATCTGCAAGTATTACGTCTAGAACCATACGATTCTGCAACGTCATGAGTCGATCCGCCTGAAGCTCAGCTGTCAAGTTGCTAAGGGCACCAGCAGTTTCGGTAATAGTAGATTCAACTACCCGTGTTAGCTGACGTATGTTTCTACTATTGGCCATAGGCCCCCAGAACGGAAGGAAACCTTTGAAGAAGTCTCCAGCTTCCTGACTAGCGGTATCTTCCTTACTGAAGACACCTCTTGCTACTCTGGTCTTGTGATAGTCTGAAGAAGCAGTGTACATTGGAGGCAACAGTCGAGCAACATAACATGAACCTGAAAAGTCAGCAGGCAGCCATGTATACGCTCTGTCTTGACAAATGAAATAGGTACCCCTAGCAGTCAGAAAGGCAGGGGAAGAGTTAGACGGAAACACGTAAGTCTCAACGCACTCACTCCTCCCTAGCTGAGCTCTCGGATTTCTCCCATTTCCTTGCAAACAGACCTGACCTCGGTGAGGCACGACCCAGACTGGAGTGGAGCTTTTACGCTTGCTTTCTCCCAAACTAAGGCGATACTCTGTAGAATTCCAACTCAAATATACCCGTAATTCGTCTCTAGGATAAGATGGAGTATTATTGACGTCCTTGATCATGTCAATAATTCCCTGGACTAAAGCTTTGTTGGCAGAGTTATATTTAGTGGAACGTGGTGGACGCGGAGGATAAGTCTCGAGGGCATAGGAAAAAATGGTCTGAAAGGCCTGAAATGATCCATTGTAGCTAAAAGGCAAAACCAGATAGGGAATGCCTTTATCCATAGTGTGGGGTATCAAGCCACACACCCAGCAGTCTGTAGTGTTGACTACCAGTTGATGTTGGTGTAAGAGTTGTACAAATGTGTTATTGATAAACTCTGAGCGTCGAGCTTGTTCGTGTTCAGGAAATGAGTGAAAAGAGTGCATAGAAGAAACAGTAGACGTAGCAGGATCAAGGGGAGGTACTGTAGTTACTGGCATAAAAATCAAATTCACACCAAAGACGATTCCACCCACCAACGTTATCAAAACAATTAAAAATGTAATGGCACATTGCATCAGAAAACATTTGCTATGAAGAATTCTGTAAAGTCTGTTTCTGCGAACATAAATCACATTTTCTCGTTGCAGCTCAGGAAGCTCCATCTTCTACAATCCGCTCGCGACCACTGATGATGTGTACGTAGATGAAAATGCCTCTATCAGCCCTGGGAGTTCCCAGAACTAACAGAAAGATCGACCTTGTGTCTGACCCCCGCAGATTCAACTAGGCACACAGCCACGCCCCTACGGCTACCCAGACGGCAAGGCAATTTTTAAAATAATAAAACAATAGCAAACTTCCTGGCTGGAGGCAAAAGTGTCAAAATTCAAATGTGTAAAAATAGGCAGTTTCCTGCTTTATTTGTCCATATTGCGAGACCGTAAATTATATCTCAGTTTTGCAGGAGTTGTTTGATCTGGAAACAGCGTATTTTCAGCAGAGGTTGCAATATTCAAGTTCGCAGATGGCAAAGTTTCTTCTGATGCAGAGGGCAAATGTTCAGAATGTAAAGGAACAATTTCAGGAGGAGAGCCAGAGTTCGATGTGTCAGTTATTAGTTCGGCATCGCTGAAAGGGACAAACTTCGGTGTCCGTTCAAACTCAGAGGCACCAATTCCCTTCTTAACCCAGTTATCGTAAGGAAGCGGCAGGGGCACACGTTTGACATGCGTCGTGTGGATCCAGTTTTTGCGACCAGCCACACGAATAGCAGTTCTCGTCGTCAGCAATACTTGATAGGGGCCGATAAATCTGGGTTGAAGGTTTTTCGTCCTCGCAAAGTTCCTGATGACAACGTTGTCCCCTGGTTTCAGCTGATGACCTGGACTCTCCGGTGGCTTTGGCAATGCATCGAAAACCTGTTGGTGAATAAGACTCAATTTAGCAGTCAAGTCGTAAAGGTAATCAATTAACATTGGATATTCTAGAGAACAGAATTCTTTTGGCCTTGGCACTCCCCAAACATTAGCCGGACGACCAAAGACTATTTCATAAGGACTAAGCCCTACTCTAGAATGTACAGTTGCTCTCGTGGATAACAAAGCCAAGGGTAGTGCGTCTGGCCAGGACAAACCCGTAGATGCCTGTATTTTAGCAAGTTTTAATTTGAGGGTGCCATTGTAACCCTCAACTAAACCAGCAGACTGGGGATGGTTTGCACTGTGAAATTTCTGTTTGATCCCTAAACCGGCACACACACTCTGCATAACTTTCCCTACGAACTCACTTCCGTTATCTGACCATACAATCCGTGGCATTCCGTACCTAGGGAAGTATTCTTTGAGAAGAATTTTGGCAGTTGATAAGGCAGTGTTGTCCTTCAGTGGATATGCTTCGATCCATCTGGAGAAAGCACAGACTACCACCAGGACGTATTTTAGATTGTTGCAGCGATCCATGTGGATGAAGTCTAACTGGATCACTTCAAAGGGGCAAGAAGGGGGAGCGAAGTGACCAGCAGGTGTAGGGATTCCCTTGCCAGGATTATGCACCAGGCATACCATGCAATTTTTCACCACTCTCTCTGCACACTTACTAATCCCATCATTCTTCCAAACTGGGGCCAACATCTTACAGATCCCTTTTGAACTAATGTGTGCTACTCCATGTGCCATCGTAACCACTGCAAGCACATACGCATCAGGTAACATCCAACGCTGTTGTTCCGACAAATCAATCCAACACCCACTCGAGTCCAATTTACTCGTACTCTCTTTCCATGCAAGCTTTTCCTCCTCAGTCGCCTCTTTCTGAATCTCTTTCACACTTTCCACTGTATCCTCACACATTCCAGACTCGGAAATCCATCTCGCAGACGTAGCAACATACATTCTACTCATCATATTTCTAGCTGTCTGTTTAGCGGTTTCATCAGCAAAAGCATTCCCACGACCAACATCATCCGTGATTGCTTTATGAGCACTGCATTTCACAATCACAACTTCAGTCGGCAAGGTTAGAGATTCCAACAAGTCGTTAACTAGCTGAACATGTTGAATCTTAGTCCCATGGGACGTAATGAAACCTCTTTCTTTCCACAAACGGCCAAAACTATGGGCCACGCCGAACGCGTACTGACTATCTGTGAACACATTCACTCTCTTTCCCTTTGCTAAAACACACGCTCTCGTTAGAGCGATTAATTCTGCAGCTTGGGCAGAATTCTGACTCACTCTTGCAGTCTCCACAATCGTACTCAAAGTCGTTACTGCATAGGCAGCAGTCACATCGCCATTCTCCAATTTAAAGCAAGACCCATCAACATACAACGTGCCATCTGGATTTGACAACGGAGTGTCTTTTAAATCAATTCGTCCTTTTGTCTCCTCCTCTGTTCTGAAACAGCAATCATGGGGTTCAGAATCACTCGACTCCTGATTAGTCGGCAACAATGTTGCTGGATTCAATACATTACATCTTTTGATCTGTATATGACTAGCTAACAGTGTCAGCTCGTAGCTGGATAATCTAGCACTGGTAAGGTGTTGCGTCTTAGTTCGGTTCATGAGCGTATCCACAGCATGAGGAACCATGACCACTAGCATGTTATTCATCACCAAGCCAGCAGATTGTCGAATGGAAGCCGCAGCTGCTGCTGTAGCTCTTAAACAACTAGGTAACGCTCTAGCTACCGGATCTAGTGTTGATGAAAAATACGCACAAGGGCGTTGTTTATCACCAAATCTCTGTGTCAGAACACTCAACGCGCAACCTTCTCTCTCGTGGACATAGAGCGTGAATGGCTTGCTATAATCGGGTGTACCTAATACAGGAGCTGAACATAGTGCATTTCGTAACTCAGAAAAACTCTCCTGACATTCAGCGGACCATGGCACCGGACTCGAAACATTTTTCCCAGTCAAAGCTACCAATGGTTTTGCTAAAAGAGAAAAATTTGGGATCCACTGCCTACAGTAAGAGGTAATACCTAAGAAGGCACGTACTTCTCTCTGTGTGCGAGGAACATTCATCTGTGTAATTGCTTTTATTCTCTCTGGGGTCAGCTTCCTTCCCTCCTTTGACAAGAGATGACCTAGGTAGGTTACTTCTTGGCAACAATATTGCATTTTCGAAGGTGACACCTTGTGATTCAAACTAGACAAATGATGCAATAACGAAATTGTAGCTGCTTTGCAAGTTTCCTTGTCATCGGCAGCCACCAGAAGATCATCTACATACTGCACTAGGGCCGAACCAGGAGGAAGTACAAAGGAATCTAACTGACTTTTTAATGCCTGACTGTAAATGGATGGGCTCTCACAATAGCCTTGTGGAGCACGTTTAAACCTGAAGCTTCGACCTCCTAGAGAGAAGCGGAAAATATCTCTGCTTTCCTCGGCTATCGGAATGCTGAAAAAGGCATTCTTCAAGTCGATGACTGAAAACCATGTGGCTGTTGCAGGAATCAACGTTAACAATGCAGTGATGTCTGGAACCACAGGGAACTGTGGAATCACAATTTTGTTAACCTCTCTGAGATCGATAACAAACCTATATACTGGAGGCTTGGAAGGATCAGTACGCTTCAGAATTGGTAATACAGGACTGTTACAGACATTTCCTCTAGTTTCTTCAACCACGTCTTTTAATCAAATCTTGCACAATCAATAAAAGTGCACGTTCACCTTCACTAGAGATTTTGTATTGTGGGATTCGTGGAAATTTTACATTTGCTTTCAAAGTGACTACATATGGTGGAATTTCTAAAAGACCTACATCGTTAGGACCAGTCGCCCAAAGAGTATCAGGGAGAGAACGCAGCTCTGGTGGGAGCGCATCCATCGACAAGTACATTGGAGAGGTGATTCTTCTACCCAACGTAAGCTGTACTCCTTCCGGAGAACAGTACAATGTCGCATGTAGGCGTTTTAACAAGTCTAAACCAAGCAGATTTTCATTACAACCGGTCGTCAAAATCAAAGGTGCTTTCAATTGACGGGGTCCAACAGAAATAGACAAAGGACCGGATACGGGGTTGTGAACAGGGGCGCCTGAAAAACCTACAGAAACATTTGTTAAGCCAGACAAAGGTGCGCCAGGGAGTTTCTCATGTATGATAGAACTTTTTGCTGCACCAGTATCCAACAGAAACGGTTCGACTACACCTGATGTTGCTACTGCGACATAAGGCCCACTCTGATCCACTGGAACTGATACTACTCCCTCTCTTTGTCCATGGCTGTCCTAGTATTCAGTTTGTTGAAATCCCTCATCATTTTCACAATAGTCTTCAACATGATATTGCTGAGTTCTATTCTGTTGAGCAGACTGTCCATTTCGCTGATCAAAATGATTAGAAGGGCGATCATTTGTCTGTGGAGGCATAGCACCTCGTCTTCGACCCCTAGAATTTTGCACAAAACCACCACAACCTCTCTGAGCTGCTGCAGCGTTGTTCTGTGCTAAGACTGGACACTCATTCTTATAATGACCTTCTTTCTTACAATACGCACATTGATTCCACTGGTATTGCGGTCTTTGAGAACCATAATCTGTCCTTTGATATGGCCCTTGCTGTGTATTAGTCTGATTTGTGCGAGGCGGATATGCTTGCTGCAAAAGAACTTTAGTTTTTAAATCTTTCGTCTTTCTCTCTGACTTTTCCTTCTCCTCTTTATCCCTATTCTCATAGTACTGGGCAGTCGCAAGAATTTGCGCAGTCGTAGAGACAGCCCACGCACTCTCAGAATCTTTTAATTTATTACTAAGTTCTGGCAACAAATTGTGTACAAATTTATCAACGAATAGTCTCTGTCCTCCTTCTGTGCTCATATCCTGACCACTGTGATCTACGAAAGTTTCTTCAAACCTTGTGAAAAAGTTGGAGACACTTTCGTCTTTCTTTTGCCTGCATGCGGACAACTTGTCCCAGTTAACGCGCAATGCTGGCATCAGAGTCTTCATTAAGTCAATTATTCTACCTGGTAGGTTAGCAATTAGAGGTTCGGGTTTGGAACCACCTATTTGCTGACCATCCGCTGCAATTATAGCTGCCCAATCACCACCTAGGGCAACTGGATGATTTTCTTTACGAATTTTAGCCCAAATTGGTTGCGGAACCACATTCCCAAATAACATGTCAATGTCCGCTAGATTCATCACACAAGCTTCAACTGTCTGCGCTAACTCCTTATAATATCCGGTAGGATTTTTACGCGGATCTGGCAAGGCCTGTTTCACTGCTAGCACTTCGGCTCGCTTCCACGGAATGTGTATCCACACTCTCTGGAATTGCGCCGGAGCGGCAGCAATACCAAGGTTTACATTAGCTTGCACAGCTTCACGCCAAATTGGAGGAACCTCCCTCATTGGATATTGGCGATTCTGCTTAGTACTACTCCTCTCTAACTCCCTCGGTGAACGAAGTGATGGATCATTCCTATAACTTAAAATTAGTTCCATCGCTTCTCTTATATCCTGACCAACTATCATACCAGCAGCAAACTCTTTCTGAACCCTAATTAATTCTTCTAAATTTGATTCAGAGTCATCTTCTTCTAATTCGTCACGTAAAAGGGTACACATTTCGTCAAACACATATCGTTGTGTTGGTTCTTTCCACTGCATAAATGTATCTAATACATCTCTAGTGCTATATCTCCTACTCTTCGAAATCCATCTGAGAGCCGTGGAATCTAAAATTCCCCGTTCCTCAGTACTTGGAAGCTGACTACGCCTCTGTACGGAGTCAGAAGTAGGAGTCTTAATTAAGGATTTATAGAAAGGAGACAGAATATTTGAGACAGAATCAGTGATTTTTCGACGGACAGAAAGCGGAGTCATAATACTAGCAGATGTAGAAAACACAGTAGCAGTTGGAACAGATAGACCAGAAACAGTAGGAGTATCAGGCAAGGTAGCTTGTGAAACAGCAGGTATAAGTGATACATGTATAGGCAAAGAAGCCGGCAACCCAGGAAGAGGGGGTGCCGAAGGAACATTAACATTGACTACTGGAGGTACGGGAGCCTGATTCAAGGGGGCAGGAGCAGGAATACCAGGTTGTCCAGCAACCGGCAATTGAACATTCGGTAAAGGCGGGACCGTAGCACCCTGTGCATACGGTGGAGGTGACTGTAATAAGTAAGACAACAGAGGATCACTTTCGGGGTCCTCTACTATCTTAGCTGTACTCGATGGCAAGGCAGGATAGCACTTGTCTATCGCTAAATTACGCTCTCTATTGGCCACCTCTATTGCCTTCTCAGACTCGTTGACTTGCAGCTGTTTAGCAGCTTGCTCTAAAGTCAACTCTTGTTCTTTCTGTTCTTTCTTCAACCTTTTAATTTCTCTCTGTTTAGATTCTTTTCGCCAATAACGAAGAGAATCAAACATTGCCGGCCGGGCTTTCTTCTTGAACAATTTCGTTTCTAAATTGTCAAGGACCTCAGGTTCAAAACTACCATGCAGTGGCCAACTAAGGACACCATCTTTTTCAGTATATCGGACCCATACCTCATTATACGATATAGGACCCACACCAAACTTACAATATAGATCATATAGGGGAGTTCCGATCGGAGGAACCAGACATGAGTCCTCCAACCGGGAATCACTGTTGCAACCAAAACACGACACCATACAATTTTTCCGACTTACCATTCTATAACCCGGAACACAGAACAAACAAAAACACGAACAGAAATGTGCACTCGAACCAAGAACTTAGGCCTACCAAAGCGAACAAATGTATTGATACCCAAAACTAAACCAATAGATTATCGTAACTAGAATAACCAGTGATAATCTTACGAAACCAAACCAAACCAAGAACTAAAAGGATCTTATCCAAACAGGAACAACCCTTACGAAGTAACCAACTAGCAACCACTTAATACTTAACTGAGGCACTGAAGACGTCACCAAGGAGAAACCCGTCACGTCTCGCCGTACTAAGGACTGCACCTCGGGTCCAAGACAGGGCGACGGTCAAGGCAACGGACCACTGCAGCCGTCCTGAACGGGAACCCTCGTGGAAGAGAACGTCGGGCCACTTTTGCGATATGCCGGGATCGATGAAGTGGGGCGCCTCCCTCAGGAATCTTCACACGAAGCTTCTCGAACTCTTCAGGCTTTTGGACCGGTACCGAATGACGTCGCCCCACGTTGGGCGCCAATTGGAGTTCTGGACTTTTTTTGTTCTGTCCAGAGGTGTCAGGGATAACACCCGAAGACCCCGGAGTTCTACCTGTCTCGGTGCACAAATAAACAGAAACACGGGCTTCTCGATGGTGGCGTCAAAGACCAAAGGTTTATTACTGCAGGGACACAGAAGTCACAGAAACTACACACGGGCAGTATCTAGGAGCCTGTTCGAATTGTACAAAAAGGGTTGCTCCTTATATACTAAAAATTGAGCTTGAGGCAAATTCTTTACATGTAATATATTCCCAAACCTTTGTGTCCTAAACAATAAATATTTGGCGTTGCACAGGAATCGTCGACAATATCTGATGTCAAAACAATACGAACGAGGGGTTCCCACTTTTCCATCATAATCTTATGTCAACTTTTCATTCAAGACCCGGACCGCCTCATCGTAAATTTCGTTACCTCCCCCTAATAAAGGCCCAGAAGGAAAGGAGCAGAGCCAGGTGCAGAAGATAGAAAAGCAGGATAAGAGATGTTTGTGGGTCGTAAATGGGCAAGGCTACCAGCTTCGGCCGCCTAATCATGATCAGGCCAACGAACACGAGAACCAGTATAGCAGGACTGGCCTCGGGCCGAGGAGGCAGCTTCTGTCGAGTCATGCAGCCATGGCGTGTTCTGTTCTAAGGTGCACGTGTCACTAGAGAGGTGAATCTCCGGCTAAAGCCTACGTGTCCTTAATCGAAATGAAGTAATCAAAGGTCATTGCGTGTCCATTGTCTATGTGAGGGCAAGAAACACAAAATGGCTGCCATAATCTCAAATGGATGCCATGGGTGGATTAGAAATGTGTTTGCAACGGGAGTACCTTTACTCGTAGCATAGCGAAAACACCAGGACATGCTAAATGGACCATTTGCGGTTCGCTGATACCAAAATTATGTTTTTGCGACAATGCTGAAAACACGGGTTCAAATCGTCACGGAACCTCAGCACCCGAGTCCCGCGGGCCTTTCCCGACTTAGTCACTGCTAGTCCCGATCAGCTCCAGCGATTCCCAAGGCCCTAGGCCTGTTTCCTTGTCGATTGGTATCTCTTATACCACTTTCTTAGTATATGGTTTTGGTGGCCCCTAGGGCTCATCCATATTGTGCAACTTTTGTGTATTTTAAACTGTGTTTTGTTTTAACGCTTGTGCTTCTGTGCTCATAAAGAGTTCAGGGGATATTTGTAGTTAGTAAATATATATATATTTTCAATATATATCTGTGTGGTGTCCTTTCATCTGGTATTCAAGGGGGTTGTGTATGGTAATACAGCTGGCTTCACATGCCTTTCAGAGTTTAGCCTAAGACTGCTTTGTCCACGTTACCACTAGGATAACTGGTCTATAAGGTTGACTTACAACCGATCATCATAAGGGTTGCTTGGCATGGTACAAGGTGATCACTAGAATTAGTTGGCCTGGAGCATCACATACCAGGCCAACTTCTCACATTGGTGAGCAGCGGATTGGGATCTGAGCTTGCTGTTGTTTTACCTTTACATCCTTTGAGATTATCATTTGAAAGATCATACAGGTACCTGCTAGGTACATATAAAACAAGACTAGTATACTTAAGTTCTACTGAACTTAGTTGTTGTAGAGGATAGGGAGTAGCACACCCTGACTACAACTACTAGATAGGTTTAGTAGGTAAACACCAGTGCAGGTAGATTGCAACATATCCACCCACACTAGAGCAATGTCTGGAGCAGAGGGGTCCAGTGGACTTACTCCTGTTGAGAGTGACCCTCCAAGGGCACCATCCAAATTTGCTATCTTTTCCTTTAAGGAACTAAGGCAGCTTTGTGCCTTAAGGGGTCTGAAGACAGGGCCTTCCCCTACTACAGACCACCTTAGAGAGATCTTAGATCAGTCTGAGACTCTAAAGACCTCTAAAGCAGACCCCGCAGGGAATGCTGAAGGAGGCTCTCCTTCTGAAGATGACAATACTGATGCCCCTGTCCCTATAGTCCAGATAGATGAGGATGACCAAGTCACTGGAGCTCCTTCAGGTAGATGTGGAGTAGGAAGAAGAAGAGGAGACAGAAGGGGGAGCAATGATTCTGATGATGGCAGAAATAGCCAGGTGCTAGTCAGTAGGCTTAACCAGGCTAACATAAGTGTATTTGAGACTGAAGCAAGGCTGACCTTGCCCAGGCACCCACGTGGCCTTAACCAGGAGCCTAGGAGGAGGAGGAATCACTCAGGTGACTCCAATACCTCCCAGGCTTCTAGAGGTTCTCATGGTCACTCCAGAAGGGAGATGACTAGCCCTCAGAGAAGGGAGCATGAGGCCAAAAGGAGAGAGGCTGAACTTAGGATCCAGAGCCAAGAATTAGAGGTTGCCCTGGCCCAAGAGAAACTTGCTAGAGCAAGACAGCCTAGAGAGAGTGGGGTATTAGAACCCACTGGTGGCAGCATTATCCACAAGGATAAAGACAGGTCTTTTGATAACAGAAACCTGAGTAAGATTGTGCCCCCCTACAAAGCTGGGGATGATATCCACAAATGGATGACTGCACTTGAGAGAACCTGCAAGGTACAGCAGATCCCTCAGCAGCAGTGGGCAGCAATCTTGTGGCTCTCCTTTGAAGGTAGAGGCCGAGACAGACTCCTCACAGTTAGTGATGGGGATTCTAGAAACTACCTGGTCCTGAAGAGTGCTCTGATTGATGGGTTAGGCCTAACCACTGAGCAGTACAGGTTAATGTTCAGAGACACCCAGAAGACAGACTCAGGACTGGTCTGAATTTGTTGAGTGTGCCACTAAGGCTCTGGAGGGATGGTTGCTGGGAAGCAAGGTTACAGACTATGAAGGATTGTACAATTTGCTGATGAGAGAACACATTTTAAATAATTGTCAGAACCAGCAGTTGCATCAACATTTGGTTGACTCAGATTTGACCTCTCCCCAAGAATTGGGAAAGAGGGCAGATAAATGGGTTAGAACCAGACTTAAGCAAAAGAACCAGAACTAGAACCAGGGTGGTGACCAGAAGAAAACAGACCAGAAGGGTGGGGAGCAGAAAGCTAAAGACCAGAAGTCTTCAACAGGGCCCCAAACTAATGCAGAGGGTGGGTCCCAAACTTCTAAGAAGAAGAAGAAAGAAGGTCAAAGAAAACCCTGGTGTAGTACTTGTAAAAACACCTCTCACTGGACAAGTGAGTGTAAAAAGGGTGGAGCCCCCAACACTGCGGCCCCTAAGGCACCTGCTCCCACTAGTACAGCTGGCAGGGTTGGTCCACAAACCAAGAGGGTAGTGGGTATCACCTTGGGAACTGAAGGAGATTCTGACCTAGTCAGAACCCTTACACAGGCTGTTCTGATTTGTGAGGGGGACATAGATTTGACCCCTGCCATAAGTCCCAGTAATCTGGGCAAATACAGACCGACACCTTTGATTAATGACAAAGTGGCTCAAGCATACAGGGACACATGTGCCAGTGTCACTATGGTGACACCTAACTTTGTGGACCCTGGACAATACATGCCAGGTGATAATTACCTGGTGACCAATGCCAGCAATGTCACCACTACCCATAGTGTGGCAATTGTTAACTTTTCCCAGGGAGGGGAAACTGGCCTAAAAAGAGTTGTGGTTAGTGCTGATCTCCCAGTTGAATGTTTGTTGGGCAATGACCTGGAGAGTTCTCTATGGTCCGAAGTTGAGTACAGGACTCATGCAGAGATGTTAGGGATATCATCAAATGTCCTTGCTGTGACCAGGTCACAGGCCAAAAAGTGCCTCTCTGAACCTCAGGTCTTGGATCCCGGAACAGTGGACCAAGCACCTTCCAAGAAGAAGAACAGGAGGGTAAAGGCTGTGCCTTCCCAACTGCCTACAAGTGAGGATCAGCCTTCACAGGAAGCTGGTCTTGAGACCCCTGAAGGAACTGTCTCTGAAGAACTTGAACCTGATCAGGTTGAGTTTATGGGGACAGGGGGACCTTCTAGGGCAGACTTGGGGCAGGCTCAGCTAACCTGTCCTTCTCTTGAACCCAGGCTGCTGCTGAGGCTGCTGGGAATGCTCAAGGTGCCCATAAAGTATATTGGGATGATGGATTCCTTTATTCAGAGGGTAGAGACCCCAAGCCTGGTGCAACCTGGAGGCTGGTTATACCTCTGCAATTTAGGGGCTTCCTACTTACCTTGGCCCATAATATTCCTTTAGCAGGACACCTAGGCCAGAATAAGACTTGGGACAGGCTTGTCCCTCACTTTCACTGGCCTCACATGTCTGAAGACACCAAGGAGTTTTGTCGCTCCTGTGTAACCTGCCAAGCCAGTGGTAAAGCAGGTAGCTCCACAAAGGCCCCCCTGATACCATTACCTGTGGTGGGGGTTCCCTTTGAAAGAGAGGAGATTGATATTGTAGGTTCCAATGGATCCCCCTACAGCATCTGGGCACAGATTCATACTGGTGGTGGTGGACCATGCCACCAGGTACCCAGAGGCAATTCCACTTAGGACCACAATAGCTCCTGTTGTGGCCAGGGCCTTACTTGGGTTTTTCTCCAGAGTGGGGTTTCCTAAGGAGGTAATATCTGACAGAGGTGCCAACTTCATGTCAGGATATTTGACAGCTATGTGGAAGGAATGTGGTGTCAACTACAAGTTCACCACTCCTTACCATCCACAGTGTAATGGGCTTGTTGAAAGATTTAACAAGACCCTAAAGGGTATGATTAAAGGATTACCAGAAAAGCTCAGGCGAAGATGGGACATCCTTCTACCCTGCCTTTTGTTTGCTTACAGAGAGGTCCCTCAAAAGGGGGTTGGCTTCAGCCCCTTTGAATTGTTGTTTGGGCACCCTGTAAGAGGCCCTCTATGTCTAGTGAAGAAAGGATGGGAGTTACCTCTCAAAAAGCCTAAGCAGGACATAGTGGACTATGTACTTGGTCTCCGCTCCAGGATGGCTGAGTACATGGAAAAGGCATCCAAAAACCTTAAGGCTAGCCAAGAATTACAGAAAGCTTGGCATAACCAAAAGGCTGTCTTGGTTGAGTTTCAGCCAGGACAGAAGGTATGGGTATTGGAGCCAGTGGCCCCAGCAGCACTCCAAGACAAATGGTCTGGACCCCATACAATTCTGGAGAAAAAGGGAGAGGTTACCTACTTGGTGGACCTAGGAACTCCCAGGAGCCCCCACAGGTGCTCCATGTCAACAGACTGAAGGCATATGTCAACAGGGAAGACATGGGCTTGCTCATGGCTACAGATGAGGGACAGGAGGAGGAGAGTGACCCTCTCCCAGACCTGCTCACTCAGAACCCTGAGGATGGCTCAGTTGATGGTGTGGCCTTAGATGGCAGCCTCACTGAACATCAGAAAAATGACTGTAGACAAGTTCTGCAGGCATACAGGCTTATGTTCTCCTTGACACCCAGTCAGACTAACTGGTGTACCCATGTGGTGGATACTGGTGACAGTCTTCCTGTGAAAAGCAAGATTTACAGGCAACCTGACCATGTCAGGGACTGTATAAAGACTGAGGTGCAAAAGATGCTGGAACTAGGTGTCATTGAGCCTTCAGAGAGCCCCTGGTCCCCAAACCTCACACCAAAGATGGCAAGAGAGAGATGAGGTTCTGTGTGGATTACAGAGGACTCAATGCTGTCACCAGGACAGATGCAAACCCTATTCCAAGGGCAGATGAGCTCATTGACAAGTTGGCTTCTGCCAAATATTTGAGCACATTTGACTTGACAGCTGGCTACTGGCAAATCAGGTTAGCTGAGGAGTCTAAAGCCAAGACTGCATTTTCTACCCCTAGTGGGCATTATCAATTTGTGGTGATGCCCTTTGGTTTGTAAAATGCACCTGCCACCTTCCAAAGGTTGGTGAATCAAGTCCTTACTGGGTTGGATGACTTTTGCGCAGCATATCTGGATGATATTGCTGTCTTTAGCTCCACCTGGGAGGATCACCTGGTCCACCTGAAGGAAGTGCTTGAGGCTCTGCAAAAGCCAGGCCTCACTATCAAGGCAACAAAGTGCCAGATAGGGCAGAGTAAGGTTGTATACCTGGGCCACCTTGTAGGTGGAGGCCAAGTTCAACCACTGGGGAGTAAGATCCAGACCATCAAGGACTGGTCCCCTCCAACTACCCAGACTCAGGTCAGAGCTTTCTTGGGCCTGACTGGGTACTACAGGAAGTTTGTTAAGAACTATGGGTCCATTGTGACTCCTCTTAATGATCTGACATCCAAGAAGATGCCCAAAAAGGTTCAGTGGACAGTAAACTGTCAAAAGGCATTTGACGACCTGAAGAAGGCCATGTGCTCTGCACCTATCCTGAAGAGTCCTGACTACTCAAGAGAGCTCATTGTCCAAACAGATGCTTCTGAGTTGGGAGTGGGAGCAGTGCTTTCACAGCTTAATGTAGATGGTCAAGACCAACCCATTGCTTTTATTAGCAGAAGGCTGACCCCCAGAGAAAAACGTTGGTCAGCCATTGAGAGGGAGGCCTTTGCTGTGGTGTGGGCCCTGAAGAAGTTGAGACCATACTTGTTTGGCACTCACTTAAAGATTCAGACCGACCATAAGCCCCTCTTATGGCTTAATCAGATGAAGGGTGAAACCCCCAAACTACTCAGGTGGTCCATTTCCCTACAGGGGATGGACGTTACAGTGGAGCACGGCCCAGGGACTGACCATGGCAACACAGATGGTCTCTCCAGGTACTTCCACTTAGAACATGAAGACACAACTGGTCAAGGTTAGTCTAATGTCCCTGCGTTTGGGGGGGGGGTTGTGTAGGAGAGTAGGGTCTGCTATCCTATGGTCACCCCAAATTTTTGCTTATTGCTTCACTGGTTTATGACTTAATGTGGCTGTGGGCCTGCTAATCAGACCCACAGCCTGCTGTTCTCTCTCTAAATTACTGCCAATGCACCCCAGGTGCATTACGAATTGGAACTGGTTCACCTTATTGGCCCCTGTAACAGTGTACCCTAGGTACCCAGGGCATAGGTGTTTCCAAGGCCTACCAGGGGCTGCAGCATGTATTGTGCCACCCCTGGCCTGGCCTCCATATTTGACACAACTGGCTGATCACTCAGCTGGGGTAAGTTGGTGTAATCACCTCTTACTTAGATATAGTATCCCTATATCTGACCTTAACTGGACACATATGTTCCTATCAGCCACTCCTATGGAAGGCCTCATCAATCCTGGAGGCAGAGTGCTTGGAAATATGTGAGATGGTGCTCTAGCATGAGCTGAGCCTGTCTGAAGCTGTCGGGAACCACTCCCTTAGCTGTTCCGGGATATTGCAATACCATATACTCTTAAGTGCATTATAATCCTCGCGGTTATATGCTAACTTTGGTTTGGCTTTATCAAAACATGTCGAGTAAGGTGTCATACGATTTGGAATACCATCCCCTTGCCAGTTCTGTCGACGGGGATAGCAATCCACCCTTCTAGAGGGACACGACATGTGTGTAGCCTTAATCCCGGTTAAAGTTAACCAGAGCCTCAGTGTCACAAAATGTACGCTGCCACCACAGACACAAGTCTGACCTCCTGCTGCAGGGAGTCCTTCCAGCGAGGGAGGCTTGGACAAAGGGTTTCCTGCCTTGGGAGGTGCGAGCACCACCCCAGACAGGATTTTGTGTATTGGGTAGGACAGGGCTGAATAGATTGAGACATGCCCAGGGCACACAAGGTGTCCCCGTGCATAAGCCAGTCCAAACCGGTCCTGGGACTTTCCAGACCCAGGCCTGGCGAGGAGATGGACAAAGGAAAGGGGGTGTAACCGCCTCCCTTCCTGGTCCCACCCAGAGGAGGGCCCTAGCAGGTGATCCACCCCTCAGATTGGGAATAAGAGTGGGAGCAGTGCCAGAGCACATTAGATCATCCTGAATCAACTTTAAACGAAGAAGACGACTGGACTTCGACATTCTGCTGCGCAGAAGACTGAAGAGCATCTCCCTTGTGGCCTAGGAGTGGCCACCCTGTGAACACAGGTACCAACCAGCAACTCAATGTCTGATTTGCCGCCGCCTCCCGCCGGAGCCGGAGCCCAGAGCCTGACAAGACCCAGACTCCCAAACTTCTCAGAGCCCGATCCACAGTCCCTGCAAAGAAGGGACCCGTGGAGGCACCGAGAGACGTGGGACCGGACCTCTTGGAAGACACCCGAAGAGCTGACTGCGCAGCATCAGAGGCACCCTCGACGTTGTGCTTTGGGGACTGAGAACCCCCACCACCGAGCAGCCCTTGCACCGAAGATCAGCCCCCCAGCATCTCCACGATCTGCGTGGGGCCCTTTTGAATTGTGCCACTTGACGCGCCATCCCGGCCACTAGCCACATGGTCAGCTTCCATCTTGGCGACAAAACCGACAAACTACACTGCGGGTCCGGTTGTTTCAGACTTGCCCTCACTCCTGTAAAAAGGAGCCTCCACTCTGACCTTGCTGGTCTGAATTATAAGCCTTTTTTGATTTCTGCATGGCTTGCATTAGCCAAGGCCTGTTTGCTCTAATCAAGTTGCCATCACTGCCAACAGCGAGAAGCCTGCGTGGGACAGCTCGTGATCGACTCCTGGACGTCCTCGACCCCTGGTGTCCACGTGGCTGCAGAGAGTAGCTACACCTCAACACCTGTTTGCACCCGACATCGCCTGTTTCCAATCTGGTTCCACGGTAGTCACTGGCTAGTGACTTTGAACATTGTCCCCTCTGCTTTCAGGTCTTCACAACTTCAGATCCATCCTTGGATCCACCGGAACTCTTCACATCGAGCCGCCTGCAGCATCTTCAGCTCCAAGCACCATCGACCAGCGTGACGAAACCCGACACTACTTCGAGCCTATGCATTCGCTTCCTGTGGGTGAGGTAACTCAGCAACGCCGGTGTTCGCACACTGGTACACACCGCTAGGGCCTGTGTCTCAAGTATTAGCTTTCTAGGTCACTCGGAAGGTTCCTAACTATCTAACTTTGTAACTTTTACGCACCATAGACTTTGTATTGGTGAGTGCATGCACTTTAAACACTGCACCCGAGTCCCGCGGGCCTTTCCCGACTTAGTCACTGATAGTCCCGATCAGCTCCAGTGATTCCCAAGGCCCTAGGCCTGTTTCCTTTTTGATTGGTATCTCTTATACCACTTTCTTAGTATATGGTTTAGGTGGCCCCTAGGGCTCATCCATATTGTGCAACTTTTGTGTATTTTAAACTGTGTTTTGTTTTAACGCTTGTGCTTCTGTGCTCATAAAGAGTTCAGGGGATATTTGTAGTTGTGTGCCCAACTTTTACATGGCCTTTTATCTTCTTTTTGCATAGCTTCTCAGAATGGTATTAATGACGAACTACCTAATTTCCTAGGAATTCGTTTGCCTTGATGCTACTTTATACTGTCACCATTTTGTTCCTGCTCAACACGGTTAATTTTTGATGTATGAACCCTTACATTACATATAAGTGCGCCTAATATTTCTTTAACGGTCAGTGTCAGGGAGACATCTTTTCAGCCTCTTCTCCTTACTGCCTATTCAAGGCGTGTGGTCTCTTTACAGTCTTGTTATTTTTACCTCAACTGTGACTCAGTTATTTTTTTGTTTTTTTTGTCCCTGTCTTTGCTTAACACTTCAACATGGATCCTTTGCTCTCCAACAAGTCGCATGGTAGCGCTGGGTCTTCTTCCGGTGGTCAGAAGGATTCTTCTGCTAATGCTAATGCTAGTAAACATCTCAAAAAAGATCCTTCCTCTCCAACCAAGTCCTCTCTTCCTATTACCTTGGAGGGCATCATGGATGAACTACGTCTCTTCCGCCCCTTTATGACTTACACTACCACTACCCTTCAGCGCATTGAGGGAAAGTGGTCCAGTTTGGATATGAGACTTTCTGATGTAGAACACAAACTGAGTGATGCTCAGGATGTTATAGCTAAAGTGGAGACCCTTACCAGGGAGGTTCATCAACTCAAGAAATCTACTGAGGATTTGGAAAATCGGAACCGGCGCAATAATCTTTGAACTTATGGCATTCCGGAGAGGTCCGAAGGCTCTGACATGATCACTTTCCTGAAAACTCAGGTCTTGCAGATAGTTGGTCTATCAAAACCAGTAGACTTTAATATTCAAAGACCACATAGACTTGGCCAGCAAAATGCATCTTCATCTACCAAACCAAGAGGCATCATCACCTATTTTTTGCTTTATTCTGATCTGATGGAAATCCTATTAGCTGCTAAGAAATACAAACAAATGTACTGGACAGGTCACAAAGTTTTTTTTAGTCAGGATGTCTCCAAACCAATTACCAACAGGCGTAAAGAATTTCTTGACCTCAGACCGGCATTAAATCTATGAACGCCTGCTATGGTCTCATACATCCTTGTTTCTTTAAGGTGACTTACAAAGACAGAACTTTCTCTTTTGATGATCCAGCTGATCTCTGGAAGTTAATTCACACACATCGAGAGGAGAACATGGAACTTGGCAAACACTGACTGCTTTATATGCTTTCTTTTTATTCCTTAGGTCTTGCATTTGATGTCCGTCATTGTTAACTTCTCCTTTTATCCGTCTTTTAGGTCTCCCTGTGCTTCTGCCGAAGACTTGAGCATATCCCATCCATTTGTCTATTTCTTTGATGTTTCCATTTGACTTATCCATCTCTTTCTGGTAAGCATTTGTTTTTTCTTGTTTCTCCTGGTGCTATTGTCTTTCCTCCCCACGATTTGGACTGTTTCATCCCTTCCTTTCCATTTGACTTTGTATTGCGACTTATGTTTCTCGGTGTCCTTCCTCGGTGATGTGGTTGTTTTGGATTTGCCGTCCCCCCTCTCCTTCACTAATGTCATTTACCCCTTTTTGGCTCCTTGTCATGACTAAGGCCCCTTGGCTTGTTGTCATCTCTTCTGTTTTAACTCTTTTCACTTTTCTTTTTTCTCCCTCTATTTAATCTCTGGCAACATTATCCTTTTCTTCACTTTACATTTCTTTGCATTTTCCCTTCCTTCTCAACTTATTCGTTTTATTATGTTTCTGTGGTGGTTATTCCTTCTTCTCCTCTTTTTCTTTGGCATCACTCTCCTTCTCTACTCTTTGCTACACTCTTTTATCTCTTTCCTGTATTACTTATGAATCCTATAGTTCTCTTGCTCTGTTCTGGTTCCCTTTCTCAGTAGTGCTTATACGGATTATCCTTCCTTTCATTCGCCTTTCTGTGTACCTTTAAGCCTTTTCACTTTTCTCCAAATCTTTTCTGAAGGTTCTACATTATTTTGCCTACTCTCATTGTACTTTCATAAGTGACTGGTCTTAGAATTATTTCATGGAATGTTAAAGGTATTCGAAATCCTATTACAAAACAACGTGTTCTATCCCATCTAGCGAGGTTGACATGTCAAGTTGCTTTATTGCAAGAAACGCATTTAACTCTACAGGACCTATCTTCACTGCGTAAACAATGGGTGGGAGCAGCTTTCTGCTCCCCAGCTGTTAACAACAAAAATGGTGTTATTATTTTGTTTCACAAATCGTTGACCATTCAGTTACGAAATGAGTTTCATGATACTAATGGTAGATGGTTGTTTTTAGATTGCACTGTTAACAATGTACAGCGTTCCTTTTGTAATGTTTACGGCCTTAACAGTATTGATTCTACTTTTTGGAATGACTTTTCTTCACTTCTTTCCTCCCATGTAACTGAAGATTTAATTGTGGGTGGTGATTGTAATCAGCTATGGATCCCTTTTTGGATAGAAAATCACAGACCAAGTATATTCCCAATAAGATGCAAAAATCCTTTTATAAAGCAATCTCTCCCACCCTGACACTCTTGAATTTTCTTTTTTTTCTCCAGTTCATGCCTCACACTCTCACATTGACTACATCTTTCTCACCCAGCATGCCTTTCAGTTTATGACTAACTAGGAAATAGGCTCCATCCTTATTTCTGACCATGCCCCTGGTATTTTGGACATGGATTACCCCTCTCCCATTCCTGCTTCTCGACACTGGCGCTTTAACAATTCTCTCCTTCTAGATTCCCAGTTTGTCGATCACTTCACGCTTTTAATGGAAGAATTTTTTCACAATAACCTTCAATCTGCTTCTGAATTTCATTTTATCTGAGACGCCTTTAAGGCTGCTGCTAGAGGTTATATTATTGATTTTGTATCCCTAAAAAAGAAAAAATCCCTCTTTCAATCATCTCAAATCCTTAAACAAATAAAGACCTTGAACACCTCTATTTTACTACTAATTCCTCTGATACATTGTCTTCTCTTATCAAAGCCAAAATGCAATACAACAAACACTCTTGGGACTCTGCTTCCAATAACCTTCTCAAATGTAATGCTAAAATGTATGGTGGGCGAAAAAAAGTAGGCAAATCACTTGCGAATTATCTTAAAATTAAAAAGCAAAAATCTAAAATTGTAGCCATTACTGATTCTCAGGGAATTTCACAGTCCACCGATGCTAAAATACTTGACTGTTTTGTTCAGTAATACTCTTACCTCTACACCCCAGAATCCAATCCCTCCCCTGCACAAATTGATTTCTTCTTTCAGTCCATCCCCAAATCCCTTGCTAACCCTGTGGATCTTTCATCCCTGGACATTCCTATTTCAGAGAAGGAAATACTTAACACCATTACTCTTTTGCCCAAGGACAAATCACCTGGTCCAGATGGTTTTACGGTGCGCTTCTATCTTCATTTTAAAAATGTGTTAATACCACACTTACTCTCCTTGATCAACTACTTTCTTGCCAAGGGTGAATCTAGGGGATACTTTACACAAGCAATGCTTTGCCTCATTCCTAAAAAAGATAAAGATCCCTCCCTCTGCAAAAATGATCGGCCCATTTCCCTTATTAATACAGATTGTAAAATATACGCGCCAAAATCTTAGCCATTCGTATTAATAAAGTCATCCCTGATCTTGTAAATATTTATCAGTCTGGATTTGTTAAAGGCACATCTATTACTGACAACTCGAGAATCCTTCTTAACATTATACACCTTGCTTCTAAGATGTACTCCCCTCTTGCAGCCCTTACATAAGACGCTGAGAAGGCTTTTGATCGAGTAAATTGCGATTTTATGTTTGGAGTGTTGATATGGCATGGTATTAGTCCCCCCATTATTCATTATATTCAATTGCTGTACTCTGAGTCTGAACCTTCTACTTCTATTTGGGTTAATGGTTCACAATCTAACTACTTCTCCCTTCATAGAGGTACCCGGCAAGGTTGTCCCCTCTCGCCTCTTCTTTTTGTCCTTGCTTTAGAACCTTTTTTAGAAAAGATACGGCTTTCATCTTCTTATACTGGCTTCACTTATAGGAAAGTTGAGATTAAGTTTACTGCTTATGCAGACGATATTTTACTTTACACCTCTAACCTGGTTACTTCTTTGCCTGCACTTTTTTCTTTATTACAGAAATATTCCTTAGTTTCTGGATATAAATTGAACATAGATAAATCCGAAGTTTTACCCCTTAATAAATTCTGTCTCTCGCATTTGTTTTAGGGTTCTGACTTTGAATGGAATCCCAGAAATAAAAAATGTCTAGGTATTCTTTATGCTAATACAATTAGAGAAACTATCAAAATTAACCACAAAGATATACTTTAAAAAGTCTCTTCTCTCATAGATGGTTGGTCCCCGCTTTTCTTATCTTGGTGAGGGAGGCTTGCAACTGTCAAGATGATGTTACTTCCTATTGTTAATTTCTATCTTTCAATGCTCCCCATCTCTCTTCCGCACTATTTCTTCAAATCCATTAATCGCCTTTTACCAAAATTCTAATGGAATAATCGTAAGGATAGGATTTCTCTTTCTCGCCTCCAACAACCCAAAGACTTGGGTGGGGTCAATTTTCCTAACATTTCTTGTTTTCACTCGGCCTTTACTCTCAAACAAATTTGGTCTTTTTTAACAGATACATTTTCTCCTGCCCTAACGGCCTGGATTTCTTTAAAACTTGCGCAGCTTTCTCCTTTTTCCTTCCTTACAGCTACTCGTTTATCTCAACCCCCGAAACAATTTCTTACCCCCACTTTTAAACACTCCAAAGCACTAGCACTTTCATTGTTTCTTACTTTTTTCTCACCAGCTGATCTTCACTCTCTTACCCCGATCTGGTATAATAAATCCCTAAAGATCAATAACAGAGCGCTTTTCTGGAAAAAAATGGATTTATAAAGGTATTATAACTTTCAATCATTTAACTATTGATAATTCCTTGAAAACTTTTTCTAACATCCGTGACACCTTCCAACCCTCCATTACTTACTCTTCTCAATATCCTCTGCTCAAACAAATCCTAACTTGTATCATCTCCCAAAATAATTCCCTAATCCCCATTCTCCAAACTTTCTTACCCCCGCCAGACTTTTCTACTCCTCTCAGAGCCGCTGCTATCTATAAGATACTTTCCCAGCCCACTACTGAAAGGATTAAAGCTAAACTTGAGTTATTATCGGAGCAAGACCTAGCTCGAGAATTTTCTTTTCAGGTGTGGGATAATATTTGGTCCAAAATACATACCGTTTCCTGATCTGCCAGTACCACACAAACTTTTTACTTCTTTTACAATAGGCTCTTCTTTACCCCTTCTGATCTATATAAATTCAAGGTACTTGATTCTAAAAAATGCTGGTCTTGCTCTCAGGGAATTTTTTCATTGCCCGTTAGTTAAGTCCCTTTGGTCTCACAATTGGTTAAAATTAAATAATATTTTAGCAACTGATTTTCCCTTTGATATTGTGCATATTTTCTTAGGTGGTTCTTCATCTATATGGAATGTACATTGCAATGTTCGTAAATTTATAGATCATTACTACCAAGTGGAAGGATACATCCAAGATTTCATATAATGCCTGGTGGAACATGTTATGTCATCATCATAGGCTTGATCGTGCCTTTGCCACCACTGTTCCTTTATTAATCAAGAGAGACTTGTTGTGGTTGCCGTTGACTGATTTCCTTTCCAGGAATGTCTCTTGATTGTTTATCTTTTATTTCTTTCTTCTAATGAAGTTTTCTGCTGTTTTGCATTTACAGAAAGTATTGAGTTTATATTCTCGGTTGCCCCTCTTTTTCTTCTCCCCCACCTTTTTTTCTTTCCTTCTTTTCTCTCTCCCCCTTCCACAAAACAAAATACCTTTAAAAAGCTTGTTTCCTTGGTACAGTTTATTACCCCCTTTAGGGTTGTTGTTTGTACTATCTCATTTTAATACTCTTCTAATTCTTTTTGCTGCCATTCTTTTATGTAATGATGTTTTACTTTGAATTTCTTATTTAATAAAGCTTTCTAAACACAAAACAAAAAAAAGAAGAAGAAATTATACTTGAAGGACGCACACCGTTAAAAAGATAGCAGTAAATCTTGCCCTGCAGAGTTGGAGATTCTGCAATACCAAAGGTAGGAGCTCTTCTCAATTTCAGGGCAGTGATCATATGTTTGAATTCAGGATTCCAAAACTGTGGATCCATTGCAGTACAATGTATGAATCCAAAGAGATCTAATTTTAAAAGCATGGTTTCACCCTAAAGGTAAATCTTAGTACCCCATTTGCAAGTACTAGTCAGTGAACTGTTATCTAGTTCCTATGGGTGCCACAGCCAACTGAAATGTCTGACAAAATGTCATGCTGTTTTCAACATATTAACCCATACAATCTGGTCCCACCAAGGAACCTACTGTGAGTGCTAACCCATCTAGATTATCAGCATAGTCACTGACTGAACTGTATTTTCAGCAATTAGTGGTCTGCTGCCAAGCCATGTCACCGATCAAGTGACATCTGAAGGCATGTTGACTTGAATTTGGAACTTTGTGTTTGGACTTGTAATATGAGTGCATGAAGGCATTTATGTGTGTTTTGAACTCATACTTCTTATGGATCTTCAAATGCAATGTTTTAATATGTGTGTGCTTTTCTGCATCTTTGGTAACCTATCAACTGCCTGTTCTCGAATCCTTTGTGTTGCCCCCATGAACATGTGGCCATTGTAAAAAGAGAGTGATGTAAAGACACAGCAAAGCATACTTGATATGTTTTTAGTATGTTATTCTGGCACCTTTAATACATTTATTAGAGATTGAGATTGAGAGTATATTTACAGTAAGAAGAATGAAAAGTGAAACGTTTTGAGGCCAGTAAAGACCACATTTCTGAATTATTGTACCTAAGAGCCAGATGTACAAAGGCCTTTTGCATTTCTTAAAGGGCCAAAGCCTTTCCTATGTACAAAGGCCTTCACGGATTGCAAAATGTGATGTCTATCCAGTATAATTAGCATTTAGCGATTCCCTATATCGGATATAGCAAATAGGGATTTCCTATCTGTGGTGTCTTATCACGTACATAATATTTCCTACATTGGACTTTTAGGAAATGCAATTGACATTGACTTAATGTCTAAGGTAACCATGTGCTATTTAAAAAAAGCATTGCAAAATGCTTTTTTTGAAGTGTACTAAAGAGCACACATGCCCCTAGGGTGTGTGCGCTTTACAGGGCAACACATTTTTCGCGGTGCAGTAATGGCTGCCTTAGGTCGAACGTCACTCTTGCTTTGGCATTTCCTAATTTGTGATTTCCAAATTAGGAAATGCAAAACCATTAAGGCCCATAAGTACAAATGGTTTGGTATTACATAAATAGCGATTTCCTAAATGTAAAGCTACTCTGTATGAATCGCTACTAAAGAATACATATTTTTGCATTTCTTAAATAGCTATTTTTAAGAAGTCGCTGGGTTGGAAATGGAAAATAAGTATTTTGTACATCAGGCCCTAAGTGTATAAGCACTATGGGGCACATTTACTATTTTTTCACACAACATAGTGCAGCAAGTGAACTTTATACACTGTGTTGTGTTGCTTGAAAGAGATGGGGCAGAAATGCTCCATATTTAAAAATGTGTGGAGCATTTTGACTCTATCTGTGCTGCCTAACATGACTGCAGGCACCCTTGCACACAGCACCACAGTGCAAGGGTGCATGCATTATTGACAGGACAGTTTTTGTGCAGAAAGGGACACCTTCTGCACAAAAACAATCTTTAAAGGCATTGTCCTCTTTCTAGTGTACTGTAGAACGCAGCAAATATGGAAAGAGGAAGCAGTGAGGTGTATATCTGAGTTTGCATCAAAATACATGGGTGGATGCATGGGAATGCCCAATGTACTAACCCTATTTTGCGACTCGCTAACCTATTAGCAATTCGCAAAATATGGTTAGCGACTTGCTATTAGGAAGGGGCGTGCCAAGGATGTCCCTTCCTAATATCAAGTTCAAATGGCATGTACCATTGTTTTGCAACCACATTTGTGGTCGCACAACACTCGCAGTTTACCACCTTTTGAAAAGGGTGGTAAACCATTGGCATACAGTAAGTGGTCCCCAGGGGACCCCTTCCTCTTTGTGAATGGGTGCAAAAATATTTTCCAAGAGAGGATTGAGTTCCCAGGGGCCACTGCCTGCCCTCAGAAAATGAAACTGAAGAGTTTCTTTTTAAATGCATCCTATTTTCATTTAAGGAAAACGGATTGCATAAAAAACTACTGCTTTATTGAAAAAGCAGTCACAGGCATGGTGGTCTGCTGATCCCAGCAGGCCACCATCCATGTGAGTGTGAGCCATTCCCAACAGGGTCGCAAATTGTGACAGCCTCTTGAATATTAATGAGGCATGCAATTTGCGACCCCATTGGAAATCGCAAACAGTGTCTGAGATACTGTTGTACATTCATTTTTGCAAATCACAAAGTGAAAGTGGCAATTTGACGCCATTTGCGACTCCCAAAAATAGATTGTTTTACATCTGGCCCATAGTTGTTTCAAATATCGATTTTTAAATTAGTGTTCTGTATTTTAGTTCATATTTTAAATGTATGTTTTTTTGTACAAGTAATGTTTTTTGTTTTTTAATATATGCGTTACATTTTTAGTAGTCATCAATTTTATTTTAAGTACATTTAGCATTTTTTTGTTCCTATGTGGGTTGTGGGGTTATAGGGGAATAGGGTGTGAAGTAATTTAATTATAATAAATTAATAATAATTTTTTACTTATTAATATTTTTATTTGAGATTTTTTAGTGTTAATTGTGGGAAGTAATTTATTTGTAGAAATTAATAATTGTTTGTTAACTTATATTAATTAATTAATTGACAATTAATTATGGAAATTGTGTAATTAATTTTAGGTGCAGGTTGTGGTGTTCATAGGGGTAAAGGGTGGGAAGTAATTTATGTTTAGTTAATTAATAATTAGTTGTTGATTTATATTAACTAATTAATGAATTAATTGAAAATTAAGTAAGGAAATTGTGTAATTAATTTTAGGTGTGGGTTGTGGGGTTTATAGGGGTAAAGGGGAGGAAGTAACAGATGTTTAATTAATTAATAATTATTTGATCAATAATATAATTAATTAATTGATTATTAATTAGGGTATTAGTTCATATTCTTTTGTGTATGGGTTTTACCATTAAAGGGGTACAGTGTGGGGAGTAAATTAATGTTACTTACTTTATAATTAGTTGTTAAATACTATTAGTTTTTTAATTGAAAATAAGTTTTAATTGTGTATTTAACTTTTTGCGGTTTAATTTTAGCTGCGTGTTGTGGAGATCATAGGGGTAAAGTGTGGGGCAATATTTTGTTATGAGTTTTAATTTGTTTTTTTAATTAATAATAATTCTTCAATTGGTAATTAATTATGTTAATTAATGAAGTGCATTTTTTTTGTTTAGACGTAGGTTGTGAATTGTGAGGTGTTATAGGTTAGGAAATAAAAAAAAGTAAATTCATCTAATGAATGTTTTTGTTTCAAAATAATTTCAAATTAAAAATATTTATTTGTTTGGAAATTATTTTTTAATTGATTTAATATAATATTTGTAGGTATTTGTCATATGCATTTAACATTGTAATATGTTTTTAAACATTTATAATATTAAATATATTTGTATTATAATTTGAACATATATATATATATATATTTAATTATTTTTGTTTTTTAAATATTTGTGTTAATATTTTGTTTGTTTTTAATTTTGGACAGATTGGAGTGAGAATATTAATTGTTACTCGTGTGCAATCCAACACTTTCCCCACTGTTGCACTGACTGATGTGGGAATAGTAATTTTTACCCTTCCACTATCCAACACTTTCCCTGCTGTTGCACTGATTGGAGTGGAAATAGTACATTTTATCCCGCCACTATCCAACACTTTCCCTACTGTTGCACTCACAGGAGTGAGAATAGTAATTGTTATCCCTCCGCTATCCAACACTTTCCGTACTGTTGCACTGACTGGTGTGGGAGTAGTAATTTTTACCCCTTCGCTATCCAACACTTTCCCTACTGATGCACTTACTGGAGTGGTAATAGTAATTTTTACCCTTCCGCTATCCAACACTTTCCCTACTGTTACACTCACTTGAGTGGCAATAGCAATTTTTACCCCTCCGCTATCCAACACTTTCCCTACTGTTACACTCACTGGAGTGGGAATAGCAATTTTTATCCCTCCTCTATCCAACACTTTCCTTACTGTTGCACTGACTGGATTGGGAAATATAAGTTTGAATATTTTTAAATAGTTTAATGTTTTAATTTATAATAGAATGTTTTTATTTATTTATTAGATTTTATGTTATTGGTACATATATATATATATTGGTAAATCTTTATATAATTTTAAATTATAATATGAATTAAAATTAATAGTTTATTAATTGTATTAAGGTAAATATATAGTAATTATTATGTATGTGTGTTTTACTTATTTAATTAGGTGTATCTGTTATATTTTTTTAAATCTATATTAGTGATGTCATCAGTGATGTCATTTGAGATGTCATCAGTGATGTCATCAGTGATGTCACTGGCCATGTCATTAATGATGTAATATGTGACATCATCAGCAGTGGATTGCGGGTGCGCGATATATAGTTATTGCATCTAACTATATTTGCGAATTTCTATGGTTTTGTGCGAGTAAATTAAGCTTTTGTAAATGCTAACCCCTAACTATATATGGCCTAAAACCTATGTTTTTTTCAGTGAATATATATATATATCTATATCTATATATCTCTCTCTCTATATCTATCTCTCTCTTTCTCTATATCTCTCTCTCTCTCTCTATATATATATATATATATATATATATATATTCACTGGAAAAAACCATAGGTTATAGACCATATATAGTTAGGAATTCGCATTTACAAAACCTTATTTTACTCACACAAAATCATTGAAATTCCATATATAGTTAGTTGCACTAACTATATATCGCGCACCCGCAATCCACTGCTGATGATGTCACATATTACATCATTCATGACATGGTCAGTGACATCACTGATGACATCACTGATGACATCTCAAATGACATCACTGATGACATCTCAAATGACATCACTGATGACATCACTGATGGCATCTCATTTGACATTACTGATCACATCACTGATGATATCATTCATGTGATAATACGATGAACCTCTTCAGACTCTAATATAACCTTAGATACAATCAGTGTAAACAGACACTCACAGACTGTCACTCATCCATGGAGTCACTCACACACCTAGTCAGTCATGCAAAGAATCAATCACACCTCCATTTCCTCAACTATACAGTTATACAAACTTTACTTATTCAAACATATACTAACACATATTTACTCTCTTATACAATCCCTGATACAAGTTCACAATGATCCATACAGCCACTCACACATTCACTGGCTCTTATGCACAGTTATTTATATATGTCAACTCTCACATGTACTGTGTTTTACATATGTACTTACTTTGACATGTAGCACTGAGATATCCATTCACTCACCAATACACTCATGCACACAGTCAACCGCCCATACAGCTGTTTCCACATGCACTTTTGAAACCATACATCTAGTGAATCAACTGCTCACACATCTATGCACAGAGTCATACACCTCCCAGCCACCCACACACACACTCAGTCTCCCATACAAATACTTGGGCAACCAATCAATAACCCATATAGTTACTCATATAGCTACTTATCAACACATGCAACAGTTTACAGAACAACAGACATAATGATGCACAAATTAAGACAGTTTAGTCACTAACCCATGCACTCAGTGAGACACATTTAATTACTCACTCATACAGTCAGTCATGCACCTACTAAATCCTTCATCCAGACACTTATACATCCACTCATTCTTCAATATGTAAGACATATTTTAACTTTACAGAAACATACAGTCACTGGATGTTTTCATCAGTGATGTCATCAGTGATGTCATTTGAGATGTCATCAGTGATGTCATCAGTGATGTCACTGACCATGTCATGAATGATGTAATATGTGACATCATCAGCAGTGGATTGCGGGTGCGCGATATATAGTGAGTGCAACTAACTATATATGGAATTTCAATGATTTTGTGTGAGTAAAATAAGGTTTTGTAAATGCGAATTCCTAACTATATATGGTCTATAACCTATGTTTTTTTCAGTGAATTTTCAAGGTTTTGTAAATGCTAATTCCTAACTATATATGGTCTATAACCTATGGTTTTTTCAGTGAATTTTCAAGGTTTTGTAAATGCTAATTCCTAACTATATATGGTCTATAACCTATGTTTTTTTCAGTGAATATATATATATACATACATATATAAACATATATCATCTGTATATCTATATAAATACAAACATAAATGCATGCATACATATACTTATATGCATACAGATGCATGTTATTTACATGAAAGTTGAAAAAACACTAATAAAAGCAAAGCTAAAAAGCCACCTCATTACAAACAGAATGGCTTTAACTTAAACGAGGGCGAGATCTATTGCATTTTCAATGCTTGTTTACTTTGGTTCCATCAAGAAGGCATTCAGATGTGTCACACATTTGCCATAAATTCTGAATGTTAGCACTCTAGTTGCACATTAGATCACTGTAGTAAAGCTACTGCTCACCAGGGACGTCTGCTGCTGGTATTCAAAGTGCATGTTTCAGTCTGCATGTCAGAATTTTTTTAATGAAATAGAAGAGGATTTGAGAAGTCACTCAAAATGATCCCTAATTTTTCTTTCTGAAGCACTAATCATACTTTCTATGGCAAAGTTAACCCCCTCATGTTGTTCCTTTTTAAATTGAGTGTTTTCAGACTTACCACTTCATTCCAATCAAGATGGCTTCTGGTGTGCCATACTTTTGTCATAAGTAAGACTGTTAGCGCTCTAGTTCTTTAGAACACTCTGGGACATTCTGTCATTGGGCTATACTTGGGGTACATCTGGGTGATATTTGGGCTACATTTAGGCTCTTTTGTCTCTGGTGGCCATCTTGGGAGACTGTATGTCAGAATTTTTTAATGAAATTGAAGAGGGTTTGAGAAGTCACTCAAAATGTGCCCTAATTTTTCTTTCTGCAGCACTAATCATAATTCATATGGCAAAATATACCCCCTCATTTTGTTCCTTTTTAAATTAAATGTTTTAAGAGTTACCACTTTATTCCAATCAAGATGGCTTCAGGTGTGCCATACCTTTGTAATAAGTAGGACTGTTAGCGCTCTAGTTGTTCTTTAGAACACTCTGGGACATTCTGTCATTGGGCTATACTTGGGCTACATCTGGGTGATATTTGGGCTACATTTGGGCTCTTTTGTCTCTGGTGGCCATTTTGGGAGACTGCATGTCAGAATTGTTTAATGAAATAGAAGAGGATTTGAAAAGTCACTCAAAATGTGCCCTAATTTTTCTTTCTGCAGCACTAATAATACCTTCTATTGCATAATATACCCCCTCATTTTGTTCCTTTTTAAATTAAATGTTTTAAGAGTTACCACTTTATTCCCATCACGATGGCTCCAGGTGTGCTATACCTTTGTAATAAGTAGGACTGTTAGCGCTCTAGTTGTTCTTTAGAACACTCTGGGACATTCTGTCATTGGGCTATACTTGGGCTACATCTGGGTGATATTTGGGCTACATTTGGGCTCTTTTGTCTCTGGTGGGCATTTTGGGAGACTGCATGTCAGAATGTTTTAATGAAATAGAAAAGGATTTGAGAAGTCACTCAAAATGTGCCCTAATTTTTCATTCTGCAGCACTAATCATACTTTCTATGGCAAAATATACCCCCTCATGTTGTTTCTTTTTAAATTAAATGTTTTAAGAGTTACCACTTTATTCCAATCAAGATGGCTTCAGGTGTGCTATACCTTTGTAATAAGTAGGACTGTTAGCGCTCTAGTTGTTCTTTAGAACACTCTGGGACATTCTGTCATTGGGCTATACTTGGGCTACATCTGGGTGATATTTGGGCTACATTTGGGCTCTTTTGTCTCTGGTGGCCATTTTGGGAGACTGCATGTCAGAATGTTTTAATGAAATAGAAAAGGATTTGAGAAGTCACTCAAAATGTGCCCTAATTTTTCATTCTGCAGCACTAATCATACTTTCTATGGCAAAATATACCCCCTCATGTTGTTTCTTTTTAAATTAAATGTTTTAAGAGTTACCACTTTATTCCAATCAAGATGGCTTCAGGTGTGCCATACCTTTGTAATAAGTAGGACTGTTAGCGCTCTAGTTGTTCTTTAGAACACTCTAGGAGGCTGCAGTAGAACACAAAGGAATCAACTGTCCTTGTTGGATGTACATGTTTTACTGAGAATGTCAGACTTCATTTTCACATGACTGAGAAAGATAATGTGAATTTACAGAAAATATGCTTTCAGTTTAGCTTATAGATCCCCTTCCAAACCACTGTGGGAAAATCATGAGATATTAGTTTTCTTTCAAACAATATTCATGATATCACAGCAGAAGGTTTTTTCACATGGTAAAATCACCTTAGAACCCACCACAATTCCTAAAACGAGTATGGTACCATCAACAAATGATTTATAATGTAACTAAAGTCCTAAAACCCTCTATTAACTACAATGCTTTTTAATGAGGTGCTATCATGTATATTGGTCCCAAGATGGCTGCCAACACTTCTTGGATGAAGTGCTGACAGCCAATCAGATCAGATGTGTGGTTAGGCTCCGCCCAGATATATATCTTTTTTTGAACCTAAATTACTCAAAATCCACTGGAGCACATATATTGAGACCTAGCAAAGGCACATCGGGCTAACAGTCCCTACAATTTTGCCAAGTTTCGTGCAAATCCATTCAGCCGTTCGAGCTAAAAGTGAGGCCAACCGCCCTATGGAAATTAACATGGGAAAAACGCGTTTTGGGACCCCCCTTTTTTCTCGGCCCCCCCTTGATGAAACCCCCCCAAATTGTCAGGGGCTGCTCAGAAACAAAATGTTCCATTTTCCTGAAAATTTCAGCCAATTCCGTCCACAAACGCCAAAGTTATTAGACATAGAATTTTCAAAAATCCCATAGAGAAAAAATCCTAACTATATATACCTACTGGCGACCGCCAGTAGGTAATATATATATATATATATATATATATATATACATATATATATATATATATATATATATATATATATATATATATATATATATATATATATATCTATATATATATATCTCTCTCTCTCTCTCTCTCTCTATATCTCTCTCTCTATATATATATATCTATATCTATCTCTCTCTCTCTCTATATATATATATATATATATATCTATATCTATATCTATCTCTCTCTCTCTCTCTATATATATATATATATATATATATATATATATATATATATATATATATATATATATATATATATATATATATATATATATATATTCACTGAAAAAACCATAGGTTTTAGGCCATATATAGTTAGGGGTTAGCATTTACAAAACCTTAATGTACTCGCACAAAACCATAGAAATTTGCATATATAGTTAGATGCAATAACTATATATCGCGCACCCACAATCCACTGCTGATGATTTCACATATTACATCATTAATGACATGGTCAGTGACATCAATGATGACATCACTGATGACATCTCAAATGACATCACTGATGACATCACTGATGACATCTCAAATGACAACATCCAGTGACTGTATGTTTCTGAAAAGTCAAAATATGTCTTACATATTGAAGAATGAGTGGATGTATAAGTGTCTGGATGAAGGATTTAGTAGGTGCATGACTGACTGTATGAGAGAGTGATTAAATGTGTCTCACTGAGTGCATGGGTTAGTGACTAAACTGTCTTAATTTGTGCATCATTATATCTGTTGTTCTATGAAGTGCTGCATGTGTTAATCAGTAGCTATATGAGTAACTATATGGGTTATTGATTGGTTGCCTAAGTATTTCTATGGGAGAGTAAGTGTGTGTGTGGGGGTGGCTGGGAGGTGTGTGACTCTGTGTATACATGTGTGAACAGTTGATTCACTCGATCTATGGGTTCAAAACTGCATGTTGAAACAGCTGTATGGGTGGTTGACTGTGTACGAGTGTATTGGTGAGTGAATGGATATCTCAGTGCTACATGTCAAAGTAAGTAAATATGTAAAACACAGTACATGTGAGAGTTCACATATATAAATTACTGTGTATAAGAGCCAGTGAATGTGTGAGTGGCTGTATGGATCATTGTGAACTTGTATCAGGAATTGTATAAGAGAGTAAATATGTGTTAGTATATGTTTGAATAAGTAAGGTGTGTATAACTGTATAGTTGAGGAAATGGAGGTGTGATTGATTCAGTGCATGACTGACTAGGTGTGTGAGTAACTCCATGGATGAGTGACAGTCTGTGAGTGTCTGTTTACTCTGAGTGTATCTAAGGTTATATTAGAGTCTGAAGAGGTTGATCGTATTATCACATGATTGATGTCATCAGTGATGTTGTCAGTGATGTCATTTGAGTTGTCATCAGTGATGTCATTTGAGATGTCATTTGAGATGTCATCAGTGATGTCATCAGTGATGTCATTTGAGATGTCATCAGTGATGTCATCAGTGATGTCACTGACCATGTCATTAATGATGTAATATGTGACATCATCAGCAGTGGATTGCGGGTGCGCGATATATAGTTATTGCATCTAACTATATATGCGAATTTCTATGGTTTTGTGCGAGTAAATTGAGGTTTTGTAAATGCTACCCCCTAACTATATATGGCCTAAAACCTATTGTTTTTTCAGTGAATGTCAATGGTTTTTTAATAGCAAATATCAAAAGCTGTCAAATGTGAAGTACGTGATAGGTACAAACATTTTCGTATTTATGCACGCTGATGTACTTTGAACGCTGCCCCCCCTCCTCTTTTCTCTTAGCAGTACTCTCTCTTTGCAGATAGTGAAGGGTAGTTAACGCAGGCCTTTGCCCCCGTTCTAATCCGTCGTGTCTGCTTCTCTCTCCATTTGATTGATTGTTATCCAAGCATTTACTGTTTTAGAATTGGTTCTCTTTGGTTCATTCTCTAATTACAAACAAGCACAGAGTCGCAATACTCTGTTTAGTCTTTGCAGATAGTGAAAAATCGTTTTAAAAAACAAAAGGAATCGAGCAAAATCAGTAGGCCACTAATGGGATCTCTTTTTGACCTAGCTAAAATAGAAACATTAAAAACAACCCCTCATGAGAAATACGAAACTAGTGAGATGAACTGAGCTCCACACAATGATGGCTGCAAGATAGCTCGGCTCCGCCACCCACCCCACCCAAAATAACGACAAACCCTATGCAAATATTATAAATATATACAACACACCAGCAAAGTAACAAGGTAAAACATTTTATTAAATAACTATTTACATAACTATTTTATACTTTTAGTTGCCCGATCCGGCTAGCTCAATAGATCGAGCATGAGACTCATGCACTCTGATCTTCTTTGCCTCAGTCAAGCATCAATAGTAAAATTGAGTGTTCGTTCATGGTTTTGGTCCCTGAGTTGCTTCGATGTCACTGCCTTGCACAAATGGCATAAGTCCTGGATGTTGGGTGCCATAGTTCAGAGTTCTGAGCAGCGCTTGTAACACTGTCTAAAGCTTATTTGCACCTACTGCAGCTTCACTATTGTCAAAGTAAGTGGGGGCCGTTTGTGGACCTGACTGCATTTGAAAACAATGTGATACGGTACCTCCCTAAACCGCTTGACGGAGGCCCCCGAGGGGCGGTGTCATGGCACGGACTCGGAGAAGACGCTTGGCTCCGACCCCCTCCCCAAGTCTTATAGCCCTGGTGTAGCCTGAGATCGCACCCGACATAGGCGGCCGGCTCCCGGGGTCAAGCTGTCTTTGACGTTTTGTAGCCTTTCGAATTCTATCCTTAGACGGCATTGTCTAATTCCCAAACAATCTGCAGTTGAATCTGTGGTGAAATATAATAAAAAATGTTATTAACCACTATTACCAAACAGTAAATCAATAACAGTAAGAACTAGATTCGACAATGCTATAAAAAAAAAAAAAAAGTATGCACAAGGGTGCAGGGGGTATCACTTTGACACCCTCTGACACCCTCAAAACAGGCACAGGTGCCATGTGGCAAGCAAACCAGCCCTAAGGGCAGGTCTGCCTTTCACATGACATAGGTGTGCGAGCACACATGTGCATGCACACCGGAATCGGTATTTTACCATGAAGTTTGATTTTATGCTAAAATACCGATTCGTTAAGGTCTTTGGGACTCAGAAGACTCCCCCCTACATAACAAATTAACAGAATCGGTAAAATTACTGATTCGGTATTTTACCGAACAAATAATTTTTCCGATTCTATAAATGTAGATTTACCTACACGTGGCCTTGGATTTAAGCCCCTACATACCGATTTGCCATTTAACGATCGGAAACGGCCGAAAACGGCCGTAACCGGTCGGTAAATGGCCTGAAACGACCACCTACATCTGGCCCTAAGTGTGCATGCATTTGATTTCAAACAAAGCTTTAAAACATTTTATGTAAAACAATAATACACCTAGTGCCAGATGTAGGTAAATCACATTTACCGATTTTGAAATACCGAATATTACCGAATTTTACCGATTCGGTATTTCAAAATCGGTAAATGGGATGTAAGTACCAACATCTTATTTATTACCGATTCCTTAAAAATTCGGTATTTACCGATTCGGTAAATACCGAATCGGTATTTGCTATTTAATCCTATGGGCCTTGAAGCCCATAGGATTCAATTCAAATACCGATTCAGTATTTACCGAATCGGTAAATACCGAATTTGTCAAGGGTGCAGGGGGTAGCACTTTGACACCATCTAGCACCCCCAAAACGGGCATGTGTGCAATGTGGCACACAGACATGCCCTAAGGACACATCTGTCTGTCACATGGCATATGTGTACATGCACAGATGTGCATGTACACAGGAATCGGTATTTTACCATGGATTTTTATTCCATGGTAAAATACCGATTCTGAAAGCGATGTGCCACTGGAAAATTGGCTACCCACATTTCAATCTTGCATTTTCGGTAAAATTACCGAATCGGTAAAATTACCGATTCGATAAAATTACCGAAAAAGCAACATTTAAGGGCAAATTAATTAATTTTACACATGGGGGCGTATTTACAAGGGCCTTACACTACAAGGAAAATGACTTCAAATGACCAGACACACATGGGGACGTATTTACAAGGCCCTTGAACCCGGGGGAAGTGACTTGAAATTGCTAAGCACACATAGGAGAGTATCTACAATGCCCGTGCAACACTTATGCATCATTTTTTACATGTACACCGTAACATTAACAACACAATTACATCATATATCTGTTCCGCAAAAGCGACACATTGCAGGAGTCACATCATTTTACCATCAAAAACAATTTCACCTTTTGGTGACTCTTCCATTCTGAACATTGTCCCACAATCCGTTTGACCTGAAACGATTACACAAATAAAACATTTGTGACTTTTAAATTTCCGGAGAAGTATAATTCACCAATACCTTAAGAAACATGGAAGTGGTGAAAAAAGCCAAGCTTGACGTTACGGCAGCCACGAGGTAGCTAGGCTCCGCCACCCCCCCACTGCTCCAAGCATGTCTGTCCCACCGCCCGCCACGCCCATTAACGGTAACATGAAATAGATACAAATCAGCAGATACCTACCCCCATTCCGGAAACTCCCGAAGTGCAACAGGGCCACGGTTACGCCCATCCGGAAGATGAGGCCTCGACACGTGCAGGGCAGCCGTGGGGTGGATGGCCCGAAATGTACTGGTCTCCCGATTCCCTTCTTCTGCCGCCTTGCAGGCCACGGGGGGGATGTCTTGCCTCTGCCTCCGACCCCCCCTCTTATCGCCTGGTCCGGACATCACGAATATCAACGCCAAGTGTCGCCGTGGGGTGCGCTGGGAGGGAGAGGCGGCGCGAACGAGCCTCTCCCACCACCCCAGGTAGGGGCCCCTCAGCTGCACCCCCAACGCTCCACTCACCCAACAAAAGGGTCGTCGCATAAGGTGGACCAGGAGAGGAGCCGAGGCCGACGGTATCTTCTTCTTTTTTCAATAATGGCTGGGACCACACTGGGGGGGGATGTCTTGCACATGCCACCGACCCCCCCCTCTCCCCTCGTATCTCCTGGTCTGGCCCCGGCTTGATATGAGCTCCCCGTTCGGTCCTGAAGCGGCGCCCTGCAGGCCACGGGGGGGAATGTCTTGCATCTGCCTCCGACCCCCCCCCCTTATCGCCTGGTCCGGACATCACGGATATCAACGCCAGGTGTCGGCGTGGGGTGCGCTGGGAGGGAGAGGCGGCGCGAACGAGCCTCTCCCACCCCCACAGGTGGGGGCCCCTCAGCTGCACCCCCAACGCTCCACTCACCCAACAAAAGGGTTCCTCCACTCTTGCGATGCTGCGGCACTCCACTGACCCGACAAAAGGTCTCGTCCACTATTGCGAGGAAATGATGCTCCGCTCACCCAGCGGGGGTCTCGTCCACTGTTGCGGTGCAACGACGCTTCTAGTTTCCTGCATCCAGAAACGTTCTCCTCAACTTTGAAGATTCTATAAGAGCCACGGGGGCCCCCGACCCCCGATGGGGAATGACTGCCATGATCACCCACGGAACGACCACGACGTAGCCGCGGAACGTCGGCGCGCTCATGCCGGCGCCGGCCTCAGTCTTGAAATCACCAAAATCCTGCAAGACTACCAACTTGATCAGTTCCGGTGGGACACCAGTATGACCCGGTAGGAGAGATTGTTTCCTCCCACCCCACTTTCACTGATGGTTCATTTCACCAGTCCCCTCTGCTACCCTTCAACGAAAACTTTTGGACTGCCAAAAGAGGTCCCGGTCCAACCACGAGTTGGTGGAGACATTTTGACTATACTTAAACCTTCCTGACCTCACCCAAAATGGCGCCGGTACAAATGAAACTCTCAACTCCTTGTTGTGCCCCGATTGCTCAGCCTTGATATCATGAGACATGTATGCAGTTTTTAGCACATGAATTGATATGGGATAAGACTGATTATATGTTCGGACAATGAATTGATCCAGGATGGGTATTGATTATACTTTCGAACAATGAATTGACATGGGACGGGTACTGATTACACTTTCAAACAATGAATTGATATTAACTTCTAATGCATCATTGATTACTGTATTTATTATTGAAGGTTCGAATTGTCGACACTTTTGGTACTTGCTCACAATGAATTATCAATATGATTTTGTTGCACTTGACGCACTTTTTTCTATGAAATCAACTGCCACTTACTCTGTTATGTTTTCCACAAATAAATACCCCCCCCCCCCCCATTTTCAGTTCCAGCCTGCTCCGTGGCCGGCCCACGGGGTTGTAAACCCGTATTTGGGCACCAACATTTTTATTAAAGGTTTTTGAAAAAGCAAACGTAGTTGTAACGCGTAGATTGGTACGTTTCGAAGAAATGGCCACTGTTTCCGAGTTAAAAAAAAAAAAAAAAAAAAGCAGGTGAAATGAAGCAGCTCAATTAGTTAAGGGTTAAAAAGTATAGTACGCAGAAACATTGAAAATATGAATGGTCCAGGTTTGTTGTGTATTTTTCATTTTTCTACAGCATAAAGCAATCGATAAAGATCCTGGTATTTAGCCTCTACTTTATATGCTACCTGTATCAGGGAAGTTGTTTTAAATGCCCCTAAGCCACCCCGAACGAATGTAACCTGGCCCCCCTAGTACGAACGAAAACGACCCCGTACCACTGTAGGTTATCTCTCTTCCTCAAAAATGACAAAAATTACTTTCTAGAACGTTTTGGACATTGATGATTTTCATATGATCTATTTATTAAAGTAATACCCATCTCTCCGCATGAAATTAATTTTCCACATGCTACACAAGTCAATCTCATCTGCCTAAAGTTCTTTTACAGATTTGGGACCGTTTCCCTTGCCTCTGACTCACTTATTGCTAAGTCATTGGTGGATGTTTTTGCCGGTCGGGGATTATCCACCAAATCTCGAAGTTGTGCTTTAGAATAATTAAGAGAGTTCCACCTCTCCATGTGCCGATGCATGGTATGATTACCATAGCTATATTTTTTTTCGGTCCCTCTCGAGAGTTTTTTTTTTTTACAGATGAGGCAGGTAACGAACCTGGCATTAACTTTCTTTTCATGAGAAGGAAAAGAAAAAAATTGCCAGATAAAATTCACTTTCACATGGGACGTTCTTGGCATTTCTTTCAGAAACTTTTACATCACTGTGTCATTTCTTTGTCTATCCTGGTTAAAGCAATGTCATGTAAATAGTTGTTTAAAAAGTTTTTTTTAACGTGTTTACTTTGTTGGAGCGTTGTATATATTTATACGTTATTAAAGTGTTATAATCCTACAACTTTGTTGGAGTGCTATATATTTTTAATGTGACACATAATTGTGAAGACTTTGATGTACAAAAAGGCATCCCTGGAATCTTCCGCTTCAGGCTCGGACCCACACACCCTCACAGTGAGAATCCCCTCCCCAAACACAATACAGGATGGTTATCAGATAGTAGGAACGCGTGTGGTGTGACGGATCTCATCGGGTGGGGGCCTTGATCTACTGTAACTCCTTTGAAGAGGGGTGATTCTCTACAGCTGGGGCCATAAACTCCATCTGCAGGGCTAGGTGATAGCCTGGGACCGGCCTGGACAATCGGACACAGAGGAAGAGGAGTGTCAGAGGGTGCGGTAGTGAATAGGGTGAAAGGGAGGTGTCGGGCGGGCACAGAGTGTGATTCTCAGGGAAGAGCAGCGCAAATGGGGGGAGGTTTATGGCCCATGCATGAGAGAGAGAGCGGGGGTGACCAGTGCGTGGGGGAGATGCTTGCAAGGGTGGGGAGCCATGCTGAGGATCGGCGGCGTTCAAGGCATCTAAAATGACTGCCGTGCACGACAAAAGTGTGGCATTGCAAAAAAGGCAAGATGGCGCAGACAATGTTTATCAATAAGGATTAATTTATAACAATTATTTTTAACAAAATATTTACTCGCAGTGACAAAATGGCGGTCAACAGCTCCTGATTTCCATCGAATCGAACGTTAACAGAAGTCAAGCGGCAAAAAAAAAAAAAAACGCTCACGCACCGCCGCTGGAAGACATGTATCAACATATATGAGCCTCCTCAGCCACCCTCAGTAAACATAAGGGGTCAGGATACGTCTCCCGTACCTCCTTATACCTAGTAATTTAATTAAATCGAAACACAAAATGGCGAATTCACGTTTCGCTACCAGTTTGCGACCCGGTTCGCGAACCGAGAAGCGCTTCTACCGCGAAAAATCAAATTTTAATTATTTGCCCACGGGACCCTTTAATAACCCCAACATCATTCCTAGGGGGTCAAGAAGGATCTACCTTGCCCCCTTTCATTAAATTCCCCCTTCGTTTTTCTCCTCCTCTTGTCTCTTGATCCTACCGAGAGACAAGATGGCGGCCGCACCGGACTGTTTAGAATGTTGACAGACACCGGAGAGCCAATCAGCTTCGCTACGCAAAGCTCCGTTACGCGAAAAGTACGCGGTAGGATCGAGAGACAAGAGGAGGAGAAAAACGAAGGGGGAATTTAATGAAAGGGGGCTAGGTAGACCCCTCTTGACCCCCTAGGAATGATGTTGGGGTTATTAAAGGGTCCCGTGGGGCAAATAAAAAAAAATTGATTTTTCGCGGTAGAAGCGCTTCTCGGTTCGCAAACTGGTAGCGAAACGTGAATTCGCCATTTTGTGTTTCGATTTCATTAAATTACTAGGTATAAGGGGGTACGGGAGACGTATCCTGACCCCTTTTGTTTTCTGAGGGTGGCTGAGGAGGCTCATATATGTTGATACATGTCTTCCAGCGGCTGTGCGTGAGCGGTTTTTTTTTTGCTGCGTGACGTCTGTTAACGTTCGATTCGATGGAAATCAGGAAGTGTTGACCGCCATTTTGTCACTGCGAGTAAATATTTTATTTGTTATAAATAAATCATTATTGATAAACATTGTCTGCGCCATCTTGCCTTTTTTGCAATGCCACACTTTTGTCGAGCACAGCAGCCATTTTAGATGCCTTGACCAGACCCACTGTCTGCACCCTCGCAAGCATCTCCCCCACGCACTGGTCACTCCCGCTCTCTTTCTCATGTATGGGCTAGAAACCTCCTCCCATCTGCGCTGTTCTTCTCTGAGAATCACACCCTGTGCCCGCCCGACACCTGCCTTTCACCCTATTCACTACCGCACCCTCTGACACTCCTCTTCCTCTGTGTCCGATTGTCCAGGCCGGTCCCAGGCTATCACCTAGCCCTGCAGATGTAGTTTATGGCCCCAGCTGTAGAGAATCACCCCTCTTCAAAGGAGTTAAGTAGATCAAGGCCCCCACCCGATGAGATCCGTCACACCACACGCGTTCCTACTATCTGATAACCATCCTGTATTGTGCTTGAGGAGGGGATTCTCACTGTGAGGGTGTGTGGGTCCGAGCCTGAAGCGGAAGATTCCAGGGATGCCTTTTTGTACATCAAAGTCTTCACAATTATGTGTCACATTAAAAATATATAGCACTCCAACAAAGTAGTAGGTTTATAACACTTTAATAACTTATAAATATATACATCACAACAAAAACAGTAAACACCTTAACATTTTTTTATTAAAACAGAAGCAACAATGGTCAGTAGCGGTCTGTTGTGCGAATAGTTCCAAGGCAGCACAACGTGCTGAGTTGTGGACGGCACCCAGGTGAAGAACCATCCCTTCTTTAAACGCCATGAAAAAACTAAAGTGACAACTTCCTCATCCTTAATTTGTCTTTCTTTGTTCCTTAAGATGTCATCTGTGTCAACCTCTTCCGAGAATGCTGATGCGTTAGGGATTTCCTTGTGTTTCTTAATAGCATTGGTGTCTGCACACTTCTTTGTCAATTCTGTGAACATGACAGCTGCTTCATAGACAGACGATATCTTTGTTAAGTCATTAGTGTTAAGTGTGTCTGAAACTACAGTGCCCTTCTGTTTTACTTTCCTCAGACACTACAGAGTTTTGTGTGTTGTTCTTCTGAGCGACAATTATTCCAGAGGTTTCAGGTTCACTTGTTTTGTCCTGCAGTGAGTTAACAGCTTCAGAGACTTCATGTTTATTTGCTATGTCCTGCTGTGCGTCAACTGCTTCAGGGACGTCAGCCTCATTTGTTATGTTTGACTATAGCCTGGACCTGCCCGGCCGCGCCAAAAATGGAGCCGGTATAAATGGGACTCGTAACTCCTTGTTGTGTACTGGTTGCCCAACCTTGATATCACGAGATACGTATGCAGTTTTGAAGCACATGGCGAGCAGGGACGAGAATTGATTGAACATTTTGACATCCCTATTGATATTAAGTTCTAATGTGTTATTGATTACTGTACTATTGAAAGATCGAATTAACGTCACTCATGGTACTTGCCCGCTTTAGCTGCACTGTGCCTCGTCAGTAGCGGTCTGTTGTGCGAATAGTCCCAAGGCAGCAGAACGCGCTGTGATCTGGACGGCACCCAGGTGATGTCCAGTAAGTTGCCACACTGGTTTTGGTATCCTACAATGCTGCTCCGAAAAACGGTGTGGGGCACCCCGGGGGGGGGGGGGAGGCGGCGTGAACGGGCCTCCCCAGGTGAAGGCTCGTCTGCTGTAGTGGGGCGCCCCTTTACCGTTTCAGTTGCCATTCCGTCCGCTTTTGCTACACTGTGCCTCATCCGCCATTCAGCTGTTTACCGCCCGCTCTTGCGGCTACAGCGTCTCGCTCACCATGTAGTTGAGTTGCTCCCACTCTTGCGGTGCAGCGATAGGCGGCTGCCACAGGAGTCTTAAAATGGCGGACGGCTCTTCGGATTTGGGCCTGGTCCACTAACATGGCCCTGGGACACCTTGGAACTCGGACGTCCCCTGAGCCTTGAAGATTTTACAAAAGTCTTGGGGGCTCCCGACTCCTGCAGGCTTCCGGTGGGGAGCGGCTGCCATGATTGCTCGCGGAATGACCACGACGGAGCCACGAGATTGTGGTGCTCTCAGGCTGACGCCAGCTTTAGTCTGAAACATCTAGAAACAAGGTGGGGCTTTCATCGTTTGGGAAAAAAAAATGTTTTAATCCAATGAAAAGTGATATTTTTAGGTCATATGATCAAGCCTTCCATCATTAGGAAACCAAAAGTAAAATGAACCAATGAAAAGTTTTATTAACAAGTCACATGACCTGTTATGCTTACGTTACGCGCTGCGCGCCGCGCTCTGGATCGTTTCCAGGAAGCTGCGCCTTGCGCACCGGAGCACTTCCGGGTGCGCTAACGCGGCGCGTCATATGACGCATTACGCGACAACGCAGGTCCAGAATATAGTCAAAATATCTCCACCAACCAGCGGTCGGAATACAACCCCTTTCAGCAGTCCAAAAAGTTCTGTTAAATGACAACAGAAGGGACAGGCAACAAGAACAATCAGTCAAAGAGGGGAGGGCAAGTTCTTCTCTACCGGGTCACGCTGGGGCTCCACCGGAACTGATTGAATTGGTAGTCTACAGTGTTTCTGGATGTTTCAGATTGAAGCTGGCGTCAGCATGAGAGCACCCAATTCTAAAACAGTAAATGCTTCGATAACAATCAATCAAATGTAGAGGGAAGCAGGCACGACGGGTTACAATGGGGGCAAAGGCTTACGTTCCCTACCCTTCACTATCTGCAAAGAGAGAATACTCCTAAAAGAAAAGAGAAGGGGGGGGGGGGCAGCGTTCAAAGCACATCAGCGTGCATAAATACGAAAATGTTTTTACCTACCACGTACTTGACATTTTACAGCTTTTGATATTTGCTATTAAAAAACCATTGAAATTCACTGAAAAAACCATAGGTTATAGACCATATATAGTTAGGAATTAGCATTTACAAAACCTTAATTTACTCGCACAAAACCATAGAAATTCGCATATATAGTTAGTTGCAATAACTATATATCGCGCACCCGCAATCCACTGCTGATGATGTCACATATTACATCATTCATGACATCGTCAGTGACATCACTGATGACATCACTGATGACATCACTGATGACATCTCATTTGACATTACTGATCACATCACTGATAATATCATTCATGTGATAATACGATGAACCTCTTCAGACTCTAATATACCCTTAGATACAATCAGTGTAAACAGACACTCACAGATTGTCACTCATCCATGGAGTTACTCACATATCTAGTCAGTCATGAAAAGAATCAATCACTCCTCCATTTCCTCAACTATACAGTTATACACACCTTACTAATTCAAACATATTCTAACACATATTTACTCTCTTATACAATCTCTGATACAAGTTCACAATGATTCATAAAGCCACTCTCACATTCACTGGCTCTTATGCTCAGTTATTTATATATGTCAACTCTCACATGTACTGTGTTTTACATATGTACTTACTTTGACATGTAGCACTGAGATATCCATTCACTCACCAATACACTCATGCACACAGTCAACTGCCCATACAGCTGTTTCCACATGCACGTTTGAACCCATACATCTAGTGAATCAACTGCTCACACATCTATGCACAGAGTCATACACCTCCCAGCCACCCACACACATACTCAGTCTCCCATACAAATACTTGGGCAACCAATCAATAACCCATATAGTTACTCATATAGCTACTGATTAACACATGCAGCAGTTTACAGAACAACAGACATAATGATGCACAAATTATGACAGTTTAGTCACTAACCCATGCACTCAGTGAAACACATTTAATCACTCTCTCATACAGTCAGTCATGCACCTACTAAACCCTTCATCCAGACACTTATACATCCACTCATTCTTCAATATGTAAGACATATTTTAACTTTACACAAACATACAAACACTGGTTGATGTCATCAGTGATGTCATCAGTGATGTCACTGACCATGTCATGAATGATGTAATATGTGACATCATCAGCAGTGGATTGCGGGTGCGCGATATATAGTTATTGCAACTAACTATATATGCGAATTTCTATGGTTTTGTGCGAGTAAATGAAGGTTTTGTAAATGCTAATTCCTAACTATATATGGTCTATAACCTATGGTTTTTTCAGTGAATATATATATATATATATATATTTTCCCATCAAAATGCTTTTCAGCTTCAAAGGTACACTCGACATTTGGCCTGCTATCCGGCTTAATAAGTGACAGCCCGCTCCGTTTCTCACATTTGTATTTCAATTGCCTAGCGCGTCTCAAGATCCTTATCTCTTCCTCATAGGCTGTTTGTGGATTTTACTGAGCTACCCTGTTGCTGATTGGATAGATGTTTGCATGTCACAGGTGAGGCATTCTGGGGTTAGTAGTCCCATAAAAAAGTTCATATTTTTTAATCGATATTTTTTCCTTCTATATTTTGTGCATCAGTATTCTGTCAGTGAACCTTTAAATATATCAAACTCACCTGTGCACTTAAATGAATATGCCAGTATTTGGGTTTTAAAGATGTAAAAAGAAAATTAAATTTTTTGAACAATGGATAAGGCGCATCAATTGAGCGCCTCTGTCTCCAAACAATTTTTCTCTTTTTTTCCTCAATTTACCATTGTAGGCTCAATGAAAGCCCATTTTGCTTTCTGACAGGGTGCAGCGGAATGAAGACACATAAGTAAAAGAGTTACGAGTCTACAACAAAAATAACAAAACAAGGAACCTATTGAATTTTGATTTTGGTCCTGACGAATGCCCAAGCCCAGACCCTTTTGGGCGACACAGGCTGGAATATGTTGACCACCGATTTTTGATGTTACCCCTCTGTAGAAAATCACTTCTTCACCTTTTAACTTCCCCCTGCATATTTGACTATCATTGAAATATCTGTTCTAAGATACAGGAGGTTATTAACACTGAGCTTAAGATCTTTGCCTCTGTCCTGGCCAACCGCATAAGACCGCACTTGGCCAGTCTGGTTCATCCCGACAAATGCGGCTTTATGCCTCTCAGAGGGACCAGGAAATTGCCTAAGACTCCTTCAGCTTGCCCTCGCAAATCGGTACCTGCTGTGCCCCTATTTGTCTCTCCTTCTTGTAGACTTTGAGAAGGCCTTCGATTCGGGAGATTGGGGTTACCTGGAGGCGGTGTTGGAAGAGATGGGCTTTGGAATCCCTTTCCGCATCCTGGTGAGAACATTGTATTGTCAGCCCTGGGCACTGGTCCTCGTCAATGGAGCTCTGTCTTGTCCCTTTTCTATTAGAAGGGGCACGAGGCAAGGGTACCCCCTCTCACTACTTCTATTTGCTTGCCTTAATCGTTTGGACCGCTCTCTCATCGGGCGGAAGTGGCCCGCCTTTGAGGAGGACAAAATCGCGCCATATGCGGATGATGTGCTGCTTTTTTTGGCGGACCCTGCTCATTCGGGACCCCAATGCCTCCGGCCCTTGAACCTCTTTGAGCACATATCAGGCCTCCGGTTAAACCCGACCAAACCCGTTCTGGTTGCTCTTCACCTTTCACGAGAGGGCTTTGATTGGCAGTCGACGATCCCTCTTCGGCAGCAGTCCTTCAAGTACTTGGGGATCTGGGTGGCCCTTCTTCCCGACCTCGCCTGGTCACTTAAGGTCACCCCGCTGGTTAAGCGAGTCCACGCTGACCGCCTTAAATGGTGAACGCTACCACTGAACCCTCTGGGCAGAATAGCCCTATTCAAAAAGATGATTTTGCCCAGATTTCTGTACATGCTCCAGAATACACATTTCTCTTCCTCCAGATCTCGGTTTCATGAGATGGACAGTTTGGCCACCAAGTTTTTATGGGGAGGGCAGAGGCCCAGGCTGGCCCTGGCCAAATGTCGGATGCTGCCCTTTGACGGGGGTCTTGGAATGACAAGTCTAAATCTTTAATATTTAGCGACTCAGCTCCTTACCGTGCACGACTGGTTTCTTGGTGGCTGGTCTGACCCGGCGTACAGTCTGGAACTGCACACTCTAGGTTTCTCTAATATCCAGGGGATGCTGTACGGAAAAGCTGTTTCCCAAGCTCCCCCTGAGGTCACACGCAGAGTACTCTTGGCCTGTCGGGTCTCCCTGTGCCATACCCGCTGGTCGGGCAAATTGACCCAGTATACTCCCTTGTGGTGCGGCACCAGACTCCGGGAGGTTGCTTCTCTTTCGGGATTCTGACCCTGGAATCTCATTGCGATTTCCCTACTGGGTGATGTCTGGAGTAGGACCCATCTAAGCTTCTTCCAGAACTTACAGGCCCGGTACTCCCTCCACTCTTCCCAGTTCTTTAGATATCTGCAGCTATGCCATTCCCTCAGCTCTGACCACTGCGGGCGTGGCTCTGCACTCCTTCGTTTGTTTAAATTTCCTTTAATTCATCTAAGTTTGATAATGTGGTTGGTGCTAAATGCGATACTCCCTCTGAGCATGGGAGGTATTATAGATCCAAACACGTGTTGCTTGAGCCCAAGCTTCACTCTCACATAGCACTCAGGGTTCTTCTTCATACAATGTAAAATGATTGTGCTTCACATATTCTTCATGTTGTTATTTCCTTTATTATTTTTCTTAAATTGTCATTTTTTTGGTTAATTATTTCATCATTAACCTCTTATTTCTCATATGTTGGTAACGTTTTCTTGTATTACATATGCCCAATGCATTTCAAGCAAAAATGCCCTTCCTCAGGGGGCTTCGTTCTGAAAAAATATAATCATATGTCGGTACTTTATCAAATTAATTCTGTCAGCAAACGTAACATTGCAAACATTGTTGCACACGTAATCATCTATGCCTTTAACACCTTATAACCCTGTGGTGAATTCATAATCACTGTCTTGTAAACCATAAACATTACATTCTTGTTAACAGGGTTTAAGCATTTTATACTTATATGTGTTCCCTTTAACTCGTGCTCTCACTGACCTTCTCGTTAAGTTCTCAAGCTGTACTCATCTGTAAATAAACAACCGAGTATTCATATTACTCCAAACTATCCGTTTAGCGTAGTGACAAGATTAAATCTTATGCTCTCCTTTTTAAAAACTTACCGGGTAAGCTGTGTGCCCGCGCATATCGCGGTTCTCTCTCCCTTCCGGGTTCGTGTGTGTTCAGCGTGCGACGCGCTATCTATTTCATACTCTATGGTTCAACCCCGTGATCACATGGTGCCTAAGCGGGTAATCAAACTAAAAAACGGACTGTGTTTATTTACCTAATTACGATCCTACGTTTGTGAACCTGCACATCCTGCTTGATTACATAACGTCGATACAGTGTTTAAAATCACTTTACAAACACCTAAATAGGAATCACAAAATTAAATGGATTTCGCCTGCATAAACAAATTACAAAAAAAACGCTACAATAACAACTACTGTATACTGCTCCTGTAAACACATAATATGGGTGCATGTGCTTACTACATGTCATCCAGTCCCATCAACCACATGAACAGTCTGTGTTTATATGAAGCTACTCAGTTCCATCCGTTCATTTAATCCTTTCGGATGTAAAGTACATAGAAAGTGCATCCAAAATGTCTCTCTCCTTAATAGTAAGTTATTTGTCTATACCTGCTTTGGGTATTATCATTTCCAATATGCAGAATTTGAGTTGCGAAGGATTGTGCTTTGCTTCGTTGACATGGACTGCCACTGTAGACTTAAGGTTCTTAAGTCTAATATTGCTCTTGTGCTCTGTGAGTCTGGTTTTTATTTTCCTCTGGGTTTTGCCCACATAGGCCAATCCACATGGACATTTTATCATGTATATCAAGTTGGTACTGTCACATGTTCCTGTTACTTTTAACTTAACTGGTGTTCCTTTAGTGGGATGATTGATTACATTCCCTTTGATTATGGCTGAGCAATTCCCACAATTATGGCAGGGCACTGTTCCTTTGTAGTTAACTGTTTCTGTCATTTTTGGGTTTTTGATTAGTTCTTTAATGTTTCTTGTTCTTTCATAGGAAAATATAGGAGAGTTCGAGAAGATGCCCTTAAAATCTTCCTCCAACGCAAGTAATGGCCAATGTTTCATGATAGTTTTCTTAATGTTATAACTGCGTGTGGAAAATTTTGATACAAATACAGATCTTTGTTCATCTTTTTTTGTTTTTGCTGATAACAGGTGTTGTCTTTGTAGTTTATCCGCTCTTTCTGCAGCGGCATTCAGAATGGGTTCCGGATATCCTCTGTTTTTGAATTTAATTAAAGTTTCTGACTTGTGTTTCTTGTACGATTCTTCTGTTGAGGCTATCCTTTTTATTCTCACCAGTTGTGAGAATGGCAGGTGTTTTTTCAGTGGTGGTTGGTGGAAACTTTTGTAATGTAAAAGATTGTTTCTGTCTGTGCTTTTCGTGAATACACTTGTGCTTAATTGTCCTTCCACATTAGATATCGCCACATCTAAGAATGTGATTGTGTTTTTGTTGATGGTGAATGTGAATTGAATTCGCTCGTTGATTTCATTCAACTGTTGTAATGCTTCTTTTAAGCTTTCCATACTCCCTTTCCATAAGACAAAGATGTCATCGATGAAGCGTTTATATAGAATGACATTATTCTGCCAAGTCTGCTGATTTAGTATGTTGTCCAGTTCAAATCTATACATGAATGTATTTGCGTAAGTTGGTGCCGCACAATTTCCCATAGATGTGCCCGAGCATTGTGCATAGTACTTATTTTTCCATGTGAAGTAGCTATGAAATAGAGTAAACTGGATCAATTCCATGATGAATATTTTTAATTGATCGCTCTTCTCTTCATTCACTAGAAAACTTTCCACGGCTGTCAATCCCAAGTTGTGTGGGATGGATGTATATAAGGACTTTACATCCACTAATGCCATAATCATATCCTTTGTGAAATTGCTTTTCTCCTCCTCCAGAATGTTCAGAAAATGGGTGGTATCTTTTATATAGGTTGTTGATTTTTGGACAATAGTTTGTAGATGTTTATCTATGAATTTTCCTATGGGCTCATGTATAGACCCTATGGTGGACACTATTGGACGCAGAGGTGGTTTCGTGGCATGTTTATGGGTCTTCGGTGTCATGTAGATGTATGGTATGGAGGGATTGGTATTTATCAAGTATTCTTTCTCTTTTTGATTGATGATTCCTTGTTCTAGAGCTCTGTCAATAATGTTCTTCAGTATTTTCATGAACTCATTAGTGGGCTCAGCTCTTACATATCAGAGAGCACTTCCTTGCCTGAATATAGCCCACCGGAAGCTCAGGTCATGACTGGCAACCTGGGTAAGGGAGGAAAATCCTGCATCTATCGGTCTCTCACAAACAACACCCCCAACTCACTATCTCTACTCTGGGACAGGTGAGAGAGTTGGCTGGGGCCCTGGAGGATGCTGACTGGGGAGACGCCTTGATGGCGACCAAAATAATTTCAGTCACCGCGTGGGGCTGCTGCCTGATGCTTCCTGTCCTCCTGCCCTCACCCCTAGGCAGAGTTTTATCACATGGTATGGCTTTGTCCTGCGATTCGGAGGTATTAGAAATCCGTGACCGGAGAGATCACTGAGGTCCTGGGCTTGGAGGTTCCCCTTGACCCCATCTAGGTTATTCTGGGCATCACTGAGGGGTTGGATGGCACCAGGGCTGAGAAGCTCTTTCTTATTACAGCGCTGGCGGTGGCCAAGAGGGACATTGCAGCTCACTGGCTGAACACTACTGCACCTACATTATTGCGCTGGCGCAGGGGAGTGGACTGGTGTACCGCACAGTAACGGCCCCTATATGTGGCCAGACGTTGTCCCGAGAAATTTCATTGAATGTAGGGCAAATGGGTTGGAGTGATAGATGACAAAAGGGGACTGATGTACTGTCCGGAACTGGAGAGGGTATGCCGAAATCGTCCTTATGTACGTTTGCCTCTATATGCCAATGTGATATGTTTATATCCTTGCCTTGTCTTTCAAATTGTTCTCCTGAATGGTGCTGTTATCTTTGTTGCAGCCTAAAATCAATAAAAATCGGTTATCAGAAAAAAGATACAGGAGGTAATTTTAGATAAATACCACATGGATACCACCAGCACTTTCCCTCGGTAGGAGGCAGTACTCACCTAGGGAAGCGAGTACCTAGGTGTGAAACCCAATTATGACACAACCCAACAACACACTATATTGGTGACAACTCACACCACTAGTCGCTAACCCTGGTCTTACTTCGCATAGTCGCACTACGCAGCTACACAAAGTTGTTGTTGCACTATGCGAGCTACGCGTGCTTGAGTAGTTGCTTGTCACGCCCGTTCCGATGAATTTTTCTTGTTCGGAACGCTTTGTGCGCGTTCCTGGCGCTGTTTGTGTGCTTGGGCTCACAAACTTGCCCATGCGGTGGCCACTGGGCGCAGCCATCTTATTTTTTCAATTGTCCCACCCGTTTGCGAAGTCTTATTTCCTGTTCCGGGTCACATATAGTGTGTTCGCAATGCGCATTTCATGTTCGGGAACACGTTTCACTTGTTCGCTACGCTTTTTGCGTTCTCAGGGGGAAATATCACGCGCACTTACCCACGTGGTTGCGATGGGTGCGGCCATCTTATTTTTCACTCTATACTATGGTTCTGGTCCTGCTTTTCTATCCTCCCTCAATCTTTGCAATCCTTAGTTTTTTACACTATTTTACAGATTTATATTTTATATATTATCTATATCTCTTTCCCTAAGTCTATATTTTGCATTTTCTTGCGACTTTTACTGTGTTTTTTTTACTTTTCTACTGTTTTATATTACTTCTTTCTTTAAGCTCCTACTTCTTCCCCTAACTTTATTTTTTTCTTCTAACTTTTCTTTTCCACCTCACACACACCCCAGAATCATGGCAAAGGGTAGCAGCAGCACTAGCGGCAGATCCAAGGGTAAGGCGCCTGAACCCAAGAGCCGCCTGCCTTGCGGCAGACTGTGCCCTGTAGTTGATTGAAGAGAAAAAAGGAATCAAATTAATTAAAAGATGAATGATGACTGATACTAAAGTTACTGTATTATCCAGATCCAATTGTGGAGTTGCAACTCGTCATTCCTCTTGGTCCTCCCTTCCATGACGCTCCACACATCAATCTTGGGTGCCACTGCCTGCCTGATGCAGATTGGTAAGGTAAGTGTGAGTTGTTTCTCCCAGTATAGCACAGGGTAAAGGCCGGCCTGTAAGTGAAGATGGAAAAACAAAAGGGGTATTGAAAAATAGATGAATAAAAACTAAGTCATCAATTCTGGTGGAGTGCAAGAAGACAAGACTCTTAAGAGAACACTATCAGACTGAGGCGGCTTGGATACATCGTGTCTACGCTGTTTACAGCATTAAGCTACAACAACAACAGGACAGGAGTCAGGACAGAACAGGCCCACGGTACCAGGCCGTGACCCAACTTCCATTTACCTTAAATTTTGACAGAGCCAGTCAAAAGATAGTGAGGAAACGGGTGTCCTTTGCGCCCCCCTGCGGTTGCACTGCTATAGTGAGGATACTGTCCTCTCAAGGTAAGCATGGTTCAACATTTTTAACCAGGTAATCCAAAGTAATCTATAGTGATCCACAAAATTTTTAGTCAATTATTCATCCATCTTTTTCATAATCACTCCCAAAACAGCGATAATAACTTAGAATGTTTTATTTTATTTTTACATTTTCAAATGTCTATTACTGCCATACGAGCTTGAACAAAGACACATGCTTATATCATTCCATTATGCCGGCATTGTCACAACAACCCAATGCATTTCGAACAGTTAAAGTTCTTCCTCAGAGGTACTGAAAGTCAATCAGAAAGAACTGCATGAGCAAACAATACAATACATTTAGTGCATAAGCTAAATCATAACGACTGCAGCAACAACCCTGAACCCTCAACGTAAACACCTTTAATATACACTGTGAAAAAAAAAAGTTTATTTAAAAAACATTTCCTCCCCTCCTTCCTTAACTAACATGCCTCATGTGAAAACTGATAGTGTTTCTACTTAAAAGAAATGTAAAGCGTGCTCCCACCCATTAGGAATGCCCATCTACGCAACCTCAATCCTTTTACCTCATTGCGCCATAGCCGGCAGTTACTTATGTGCTTGTCTTCTTCTGTTATCATAGCAACACTAACTCTCCACTCCTCATGACCTGTCTTATAGCCTCCTCTTGCACGTTTGTCTTATTTGTGCCTAATTGGACTAACCTCGTGACCATCCCTGTGTTGAGGTTCCTAAAAAAATGAACTGGTAACTAGCATCCCCATAATGCACCATCCTTGTGAGCAAATGCAATAAATACCACCAAAACAGAACATATGTGTCTAATTATTTGATAACAAAAAATCATGAGCATAAGTGAAAACATCAACAATCATAAAATTGCTTAGAAAAACTACATCAGTCCCATTTTGTTACAGTTAAAAGTCTGTTATGTATGGTAAGTTCATGAAATCCAACCTGAGTAGCACTACCAACAATCCGCCCGTTGTGATGTAATAACGTTCTGTCTCCAAAGTGATTGTTTTTTCTGAAATCCTTAAACTCGTCCGTATGTACTCTTTTGGGGTGCAGCTTCACTGCAACCTAGCATTGCAGTTGAATTGCGAAGCAAATGACAAAAGGAATATACAGCAACCTAGCATTTTCCAAATCAAGTGACTAAATCATTGCGCCGCTGTCAGTCATACCACTAAACTCGACTCCCCCACTAAACGGCCATGTAGCCTAGGTCTGATGTGGTTCTTGTTGAATTGTTGTTTATGTCACTTCATGAATCACAGTTATTCCCTCAATCTCCGATCCAACTGACTGAATGCATGCAAAGATAGTATGGTCATCATCATGGTGTGGCACGTGTTGTCCAACAGCAACTCAGTCTGTAGTGACTCCGATTAAGTCCATTTTCCATATTAAAAAATTGTAACGGATATTGGCCTGCAAACGGCAGTAGTAGGAGTGCAATGTGGTTATTAAACAACAAGGAAATATTGACTGTCACTTGAGTCACTTTTACTTTGTAGACTAACTAGTAGAGTTCGACTTCATGCACATTCGCTCAGAGTCAGCAAGCATCCAAAGCAATGCATGCCATCATTCATTAATCATTACCTGTCTTGCTCTTCTCTTTGGCTGTCAGATCAGATGCCTAGCCTTCTGACAGTGATGAGTTTACTTTTGGATGCCTGCTCAAGTTCTGACAGTGAAGAGTTGTGGATGCCTGCAGACAGAGGACAGTGATGAGTTTCGGCTCGGAAACAAAATGGAGGATAGCTATAGTCACGTTTCACTTCTTATGGAGGGACTGTTAGAAGCAATGTTTCTTGTACCATTCTCCATATCCATCCAATGTCTGGCTTGATGGAAATGTATTTAGGGCAAGTCAGGAAGATGGACCAGGACTCTGAGGAGTAGAGTGAACAGTTAAATGCACAGACGTGCAACTCCAATAGAGAAATAAAAAGAGAAGACTGTGGTGATGTATTTAGTGTGATTTGATTTGAACCAGAAAGACAGATACACACACAAATAAAGGAAGGAAGAAAGTAACAATTTGAAAGTTGTCAGGGAAGAGGAGCTTGTCCTCAAACTCTGGTGGTTCAGACAGACGTAGGTCATGTAAACCACTACTTATGTAATTGAAGTCGCTCTCCTCTTCCTGCTGTGATTCACGTATTTTGTACTCCGGTGGTAAAAGGTGCTGATTAATTTTGATCATGGTTAACCTCTACACGCTTTTAGGCAAGAGGCTGGTCCTTTTCAAAGTTACAATGGCACAAGCAGCACTGAAAACATGCTCGGAAGAGACACTTACAACAGGGGAAGACAGATACTTTATCGCCAGTCTGCTGAACACTGTCCATTGGCTTCTTTTTTCATACCAATACACCAATCGATCCATGAACACCTCTGTAGGGTCAGCCAGATAGGCCTGGACCTTCCGCTGAATGCTCAGGGGTGCTCCGATGTGCTCGGCCTTTTTTGCCTTTGCAGATTCAGTACTGGACTCACAATACCCCTGCTGTAGAAGCCAATCAGTTGACGATTGTACTGTGGATGATCCTGTTCTTGCTGTTGTTGATGTTATTGGTAGTGTTGGGAGGCAAACGCACTGCCCTCAGGCTCAGAAGTAGAACTTGACTCTGGAATCTGCTCTGTGGTACTTGTTCTGGCCTGGGGCGGGGGCCTCCAATTACCAGCCGTTCGTTTTCAAAGTCAATGGCTTGCTCAGCTGTCAAAGTTTTGTACTTGGCAACATCCACTTCTGAAAAAGGAATTACTGCCTCACTGTTCGGAAATACTTTGTACCATGGATCCAAAATTGTGTTAGTAATGTAATGTGGATGTGACACAATGTTATTTTGAATCCTTGTATTGTCAGATAAGTGAACGGCTACGTATTCCACCACATAATATGCGTCTTGTTTGTAACCCACCTGCATATGTTTCAGACAGCTCCTTCAGCTGTTGCTCTAGCATATGCAACAATGGGATAGCTTGGTCCATAGTACAGTCCTCCCTGCTGACTTCACGTGTGAAGACCTCAAAAGGAAGTAGCATCTCTGTCAGGCATTTAATGAGGTCCCATTGGCCCATCTCAATGGTCATGCCTCTCACAATAGGATCCTCCTAATCTTTTCATGACATAAGCATTGAGTGGTATGTACTGCTCTAACAGATGATCAAGCATGTAATAAGTTGAGTTCCAATGTGTTGGTACCTCCTGGATGAGTGCTTTGGCTGGAATTTTATGCTCACGTTGAATGACCCTCAGCTGCTTCCGGGCTTAAAAAGAATGATTGAAATGTGTGCATATTCTTCTGCAGGTGGCCATTAAGTTGCTGACTTTGCATTCATTTTTCAGACAGTCTTGAACAACAATGTTAATGCAGTGTGCCAAACACGGGACCCTGATATATCTACCATCTTTCATGGCCTTAACTATATTACTGCCATTGTCTGTGGCAACAAAACAAATGTTAAGCCCTCGTGGGCGCAGCCACTCAAAAGACCTTGCTGTTAACTCCTCCAAAATGTTTGCAGCTGTATGAGATCTCTCCATGGGAAACATGGCTACAGTTGCCTGTTTGCGAGTGGCATGAAAAATCTCAGCAACGTCAACACCAGCAGATATCTGTTCTCTAGCTCCCATTCAGTGTGCAGTGATGCACATGTAATCAGTGGCTCTGCAAATGGTCCACATGTCTGTTGTCAGGTGGATACTATGAACAGCACTCTGCTTCAAGGCTTTTCCAAGCAATTACAGCAAGTAGTGCTGGAACAGCAACTCAGGCAAAATAGTAGCGGCTGGGAACCTGCCATTTTGGCCAGATGGCTGTCACAAATTCCAGAAAACCCACCCCTTCAGCAAAAGAAAAAGGGAGAAGGTCCAGTGCTAACATTTTAGCCAGCTTCACATTGTACAAGCGTGCTATTGGGTGGTTGCATTTGTACTGGCCCTCCCCCCTAAACAAGCTGATAATGGTAGGCTGCATGGTTTTCCTTAGGCTCAATGACGCACTTGTTTTCAATGAGGTACTTCTTTGCTGTCCCAGGCTGACTCTTACTCTTGTGTCACTGAGATGTTGCTGAAGAAGATGTGGTCGATGATAACACTGCACTGCTGGGGACCGGGATACTTTGTGTACCACTACCAGAGAGAATGTCTCCCTGTCCTTCCTCTTCCACTGTGATTGGATCTTCTACTTGTTTATCCCCACCAACACGAATGGTTGCAGTTCTTATGCCGCGAAGGTGGTCCTCCCAATCGATCAAGTGGTGTTTTTTCAGATGGGTTATTTGGCCTCCAGTACTGTAGTTTGTACCAAGTTTACCCCGACTAAAAGAGGTATTACAAATGTAGCAATTAGCAATGTTCTCCTCCTTTTCGCTAACCGTAAAGAAATTCCAAACTGGGGAGCTTAACTTTTGCCTTCTGCTGGAGGTGCCACTTCCAATGCCGGATGAACTGGAGAGTGTAGATCTCTGGGCCCCAATCCTGACTAGGGTGATTAATGCAGCAGGGGACACAGTAATGCCAGCATCCTGGTCTACAGCCACAATCGTCCCTATCTTTATAAAGGGCAACAAGGTCGACCCACAATGCTACCGCCCCATTTCCCTCATCGATGTATCAGCAAAGGTAGTAGGGCGGGTGGTTTTAAGTAGGCTAATGGTTTGGGCTGATGAGCACAAGGTCATAACTGATGTTCAATTTGGCTTCAGGCCAGAAAAATCTCAGTCTGTACCTTATTTCTTCCAAATACCCAGTGGTAAGTCCAGGGATGATGTATTTAGCATTTATGGACTTATAGGGAAACTGTGGGCATTAATGGTTGGGCTTGGTGTGGACCCTGGGCTCATTAATATCTTAAAAACTCTGCACTTAAACACCACTGCTACGGTTAGATATTGCCAGGCTGGAAATAAAAAAGAACCCTTTACGTGCTCCAGTGGTGTTAGACAGGGTTACATATTAGGTCCCTTTCTGTTTACGTTATATATAAACGGTCTTGATCACGCACTAAGTACTCTCCAAGCCGATACTCCAAGGATAGGTACCCATGGAATTCCAGTTCTGCTTTATGCAGACGACGCAATACTTCTTGCGCGCACTCCCAAAGGTCTGCAGATCCTAATAGATGGATTTGTATCCTTTATGTAGAATCTGGACCTGTCTCCCAATTTGGCAAAATCTTATGTCATGGAAGTGGGCGAAAAGGCAGGTAAATCATACAAATATACAATTGGAACTCATTGTCTAGGCAAGGTGCAGTCCTTCTCGTATCTGGGGATTTTATTTGATGGGCGTCTAAATTTTAAACATTTACTAGAGGAGAAGTGCTGCACCATGGCCAAAAGCAATATATCAATATTGAATTTTGCCCAAAGGTAAGGACAGTGGTCCCCAGAGCAGATTCTGAAACTGTACAGCTCCAAGTGTTGTTCTAAAGTACTGTATGGCAGTGAAGTGTGGGGATTTATCGAGGCGAGACAATTACAAATAGAGGAGAACAAGTATCTGAGGCGCCTGTTAAAAGTTCCTCAGAGCACTCCTGCCCACATCGTACAAAAAGAACTGGGTGTCCGTTATATCATGAACAGGTGGGCTGTCAACCCCCTAGTTTATTGGGTAAAGATCTGGTCAAATGAGGAGGCTGAACTAAGTAGGCAGGTTATAGAAGATTGCCTCTCCCTAGACCATGGCCTCAAATTCCCTGGCTAAAATATGTGAAGGAGTCCCTCGTAAAAGTTGGTTATGCAGATCTATTTTCGAACCCCTCGGAAATAAGTGCACAGGATAGGGCACTGGTTAAGGACCGTTTCTTTAAGTATGTAATGTCGCACCGGGAAGACAGAGAGTTACTTAAACCGTCGGTAAGAGAACATTTAGTTGCGAGATCCACTGAGGGTATTGAACGATATCTGTCCTGTATAAGTAGTGCCCCTGATAGATTTTTAATGACTCGGTTCAGGCTAAATGTTCTGCATCACATTTTAGCAAAACCGGCAGGGTTTATACTGCATCCAGAGTTGAAGGGGCCCTGTGGCTGTGACCATAGGTCTCCACAGGACACCCTTCACTTTGCTTTATTGTGCCCATTTTATTCTCATCCAAGAATATTCTTTCTGAGGGGTATCCTAAAAAAGCCAGATTTAAACAAGCACTGGTGGCACTTTTATTTCTGAAATTGGCCACATACACCTTTACACTCTTCTGTATCATAAATTTTTTTACGATAGCTTTTAGATTAAGGGCTGCAAAGGGTATGTGAACCAGACCTGCAGATGGGGCTGCTTTATGAAAGATATGTTACATGTGATGTTTATTTTTTAGATAGATATATTTAATCTGTACCATGTAGATTTTAAACTGTTCTATTGTTCCTTTTAAAAAAAAACATGAGATTGGTATTGTAACCTTTGGATAAATTGTTACTTTTATGGTATTTTTATATGCTGAATAAAGGAATTTGATTTGAATTGAACTGGAGGGTGAGCGCTGAATTTGACTCTGTGCTGTACCACCACCTACTTCTACTGAGGTAGTGGTTGTTCTGGATGTAGGTCGCTGCCGGGCCTTTGCTAATGCAAATATGGAAGCTGTAGGTCATGTTGGTGTTACCTGTGTTGGAGATATGTGAGCTACATCCCTCGGGCCGGGATTGATGTTCGTGATGACTGGCTCATCATCATCATCCTGCTGTTCTACATCGACCTCCATAAGTGTAAGGATTTCTGGAACCTTCATTTTCCCTAGCCTGGTCTTGGGACATGTGTCCCTCTCAAACTCAGTGTGTGGAAACTAGATCATCAGAAGGGGGGGCTTGGCGAAGAACTTGATGGACTAATCTTCCTTTTCCGTGCTGGAGATTTGGAAGACAATGGATCTTCTGAATGGCTTCCTTTTCATCTTCCTCTTCATGAGGCTCAATTTCCTCAACTGCCCCTACTTCGGGAGGAACAACAACTACTATCTGCTGTGCTTCCTCCTGCATTGATTACTTTGAGATAGCGATATGTTTATCTCAGGCTCAGTATCACTGCTTTGCACCATTAGGCTGGCTACCTCTTTTACACTCATGTGCTTAGGCCTGGGTTGGTGGGTTGAGCCCACTGATGCGGAGGTGCTGTCCCCAGCATGCCCCCAGACACCGCTGCTGCAGGCGTAATTTTTGTTTTCCAAAAAAAGGTGTTGGGGGAACACCAGACTTAAGTGTCAGTTCCTTCTTATGTTCCTTCTTCTCAGCAACTTTCTTAGTCTTGGAGGATCTGTTACCTGCTTTCTTTGGGCCCATCTTCCTCAGATGTCAGCAGCCCTCAGTTGCACAAGTTGCAGAGATGTCTGGTCAGGTCACACGTCACGTCGTGTACAACAGCAGGACGTCTGTCTGGCAGCACAACGGGGGATGATGACACACCTCCTCCTTAGTCTTTTGTGCACCTAAAAGCAAAAAAGCCAGAAGAACATCAGTCAAACAATAGTACAATCAAACTAAAATAGTATATAACTTAGTGTGTGGTGGTCACAATTATTACATTTTAGTAACTTAGTGAACAGGACAACAGTGTAGCCATTTATGAGGGCGTGCTAGGTGGCGCGTGACCAAGATGGCCGCACACCAGTGAGGCTCCAGCCCTGCCAAGCAGGGAAACATCCTTCTACCCCATCCTGAAACATATTTCTCTCCATCCGACCTCACCGCAAGTGGACCGGTACCCTGATGATGCCGGCGATACCTTTCATGACCCGCTAACTGAGAGTGAAGCCGAAGCGGCGACTGCTGAAGCTGATTGCGGGCCGCCGTAATCTAAACCTAGTGCGGGAGGTTGAACACTGCAGCTAGGAAAGGCCGCGGCTTTGTGGGCCCAGGTATTGGGAACCTAGACAGCGGCCTACTGAGATGCGCCTCGACCACTACTTGTGAGCCGCTACATGAAGTGAGAGCCAGCACCATGGGGCGAGTGATCATTGGCACTGCAGCGGCGTGATCTGACCCCCTGCATGGATGTTCCAGAGATATCATTGTACCATAGACACATGACGGAGTTGGAGGAGGGCGGCCAATGGCTGGGCGAGATCAGGGGAGCCGGCTGGGAGGCTGTGGTGAACTGTGACTGGACTCGCTGGATGCCCGGAATACCCTGTCCCATTTGTGTGAAGGGAGCATGACCTGTCTGTGCATGACATAGATTGCTTTCCGACCAACACTGCTGCGAGGAAGCACCGCCATTTTAGAATGATTGAGCTCCATGGATTACGCTGATAGAGCCTACACCCACAGATGCGAATGCGGAGCCACACTATCTGAGCCCCTGCTACTTACTTGTCTTTCTCCTCGGTGACCCCAGCATGTACAGTGATTGGTATCAACATTATCTGCTGCATCCCATTTCCACTGCACTACCTTTGTGTTGTGGGTGACCACTCCAGATCGTTGGGGCTGCGCCACTGCTCAGTGGCGCCCGGCGCAAGAGTGAACTTGACCTTACAGCCCCCCCGGACTGCGACGGCATACCTCGTGGCTCATTGCTCGTGGCTTACCCACCCACTGGCTGAACAACTTGATCCTGGTCCCCCTTGCCAATCTTGGGAGCCTCCTTCTTGCTGTGAAGGTACAGTTACTGGCCCTGTGTCAGTGCTCCTCATAGTCATTCTGCGCACACGCTATTGAAGGCCATGGGGGAGGTCTGACCACTAACAGTATTGGATGGTGCTGTGGACACTGCTCCCGCACTGGGGAATGGAAATATTCTCCACCCGAAACCTTTTGCGCGGTGGGCTCTGCCAGAGGCTGCTTTGAGACCCTGCTCACTGTCTTGCAACTGACGGCACCTCGTGAGATTTTGCCCCGACCTCCGGGTCTGTGGCGCAATGACACTAAACAAACTAAGATCCCCTTGGAAACACGCAAAAAGACTAGGTCTAACTCTACGGAACACGCAGATTCTAACACTGCAGATGCACCAGAAGAGAACTGGAAGGCGATCCTTCTTAGCATGAAACAAAGCCTCACATCCATTGACGCTAAAATGGACGCGATGAATATGCAAACGGACTCAGTGGTTGCTAAATTGGGTCAACATGAACAACGTATTAAAGAAGCGGAGAACAGGGTGTCGTACCTGGAGGATGGAGCTGCGGCAAGTAGGGGCCAGATATCGCAGATGGATAAGCTGCTCAAGATCATCGCTGATAAGGACGAGGACATAGAGGCCCGCTCCAGAAGGAATAATGTGCGTATTCTTGGCCTGGCAGAGTCAACCAACACAGGCCACATGGAAGACTTCATCGAGAAGCTGATCACAGACCTATTTGGCAGGAACTCCTTCTCTGTACATTTTACATTGGAGTGTGCACATAGATCCCTGGCAGCTCATCCGCCCCTGGGGGCACCGCCGCGACCTGTCGTTTTTTAAACTATCGCGACAGAGACACAGTCCTGCGTTTTTCCCTGACTTCACGCAAACGGTACAAGATGCCATACGCAAATTTGCTGTGGTCAATAAAAAGTTTCAAGCACAAGAAATCCCCTACGCCATGATGTATCCGGTGAAATTGAAGATTGCACACCACAGGAAACAGCACTAATTCCAGAACCCACAGCAATCTGAGGTCTTCCTCAAACGAAGACGTCGTGCGGCCCCCATGGAGGCGGCGGCGCACGCACGCTCCAGGTCTCAATCTCCTCTATCACACCCAGACTGAAGTGCCATACTTACAGTGACTCTTTGTGACTCCTGCTGTTGCGCTAAGTGTGAAGAACTGGCCTGCATTGGTGAAGTATTGTTATGACTAACTCTGTGTAATATGTGTAATATAACCTGCTCGGCCACCTACCTCCGTCCCGCTGTGGCTGCCCGCCTACATAGCGGAGTAGCTGGTGGGTGTAAGTATGGAGGAGAGTGGGCGGGTCGTGAGCCCCTAGTGCTTTCCCCACGAGGGCGAACCCCCAAATTTTAGCTAAGAAGGTGAGTTAATCTTTGAGTAATGGGATTTTTCTGGGTGGGTGGGGACTTTATTCCCGGCAAGTTGGGGAAGCCGGTGTGGGTGGAGGGGGGATGTTCTATTATTGATGTGCTGCAACGAGTTCAAGCAACTATGGTTAACAGTGTATGCTTCAATATTGATCATAACAGTAATGGGAACATTAGATAACACATGTACTGTCAACAATATTAAGGTTGCGTCATGGAATGTGCGTGACCTGAATAATCCTAGGAAACGTAGGCAGATAATTGGTTACTTGGATAGGCACTGTATTATGATTGCTCTTCTACAAGAAACACACCTGTGCCCCGGGGCCACGCCTCAGTTTGCCTCAAGGTAGGCCTCATATCGCTGTTTCGCGTCCTACTCTGGCTACTCTAGGGGAGTGGCCATAATCTTCAAAAGAGGGGTGGCATTTGCACCCAGTGGGTCGGAGTTTGATGCTGATGGTAGGTTCTGCTTGGTCTGGGAGAGGCTCCACTCATATGACGTGACATTCGCCAATTATTATGGCCCTAACACTGATGACCCTCACACTCTTCTCCTGTTATGGAGTAAAATCCAAGCGATAGGCACCACTTATGTTTTTTGGGGAGGGGAATTCAATACAACACTGCAACCCCAGATGGGCATATCCCGAGTTTCCCCAACCCACTACACGACCACACAAAGGACACTAAAAGATATTGTTGACAACAACTACTTACTCGACTCCTGGAGGTACAAGCATCCTCCACTAAGAGAGGGCACACATTACTCAGCGCTCCATTCATCCTGGGTTAGGCTTGATTACCTGATAGTATCTGTGGGTATGGCGCACTGGCTAGTCCACGCAACCCACTTAGCCCGCTTGTATTCAGATCACTCCCCTGTTGTTGTTGAGTTGCAGACCCCTCTAAAAAACTCCCTGTACACTAACTGGTGCCTCAATCCATCACACCATCAGGACTCTGTATTCATGGCTGAAATGGAACAAGAGATACAGGATTTCCTTAAATGCAATGTGAAGTCTGTCTCCAGCATTACGACAGTTTGGGAGGCATTCAAAGTTACATCATATCCAAAGGTGGAGGCGTCCTCAAAACGTTATGTAATGAGCTCCTCACACTGGAAAGAGAGCTCAAAGATTCAGAAAGTGGCCTTGCCTGCACCCCAATGACAATACTATTAGGGCCAGTATGCGAGATAAGTTGACAGAATATGAGATACTCGCTGACAAGGAGTGTAGATTCCGTGGAAAACTGCATATGGTACGGGTCTATGGTGAGTGGGATCACCCTGGGAAGGCACTGGCGAGTGTGACTAGACTCCCTAAGTTTTCCAACTATATAATGGACATACAAGACACACGCAGTAACACACATACAAACCTCCTAGACCAACTTAACACGTTTAGGGACTACTATTCTACACTTTATGCTTCTCAAAGGGGTACCCCGCTCAACTTGCCCTCCTATTTCAAAGATACTGCACTGGCGTGGCTGGGTGATACTCAGCGTAAATTCTTGAACTTAGATCTAGAACTAGACAAAATCACTAACGCCATTATGCAGATGAAATCGGGTCGGGTCCCGGGATCAGACGGGCTGCCAATTGAATTTTATAAAACATACGCTTCGTTACTAGCTCCCATCCTGAAGGAAGTGTTCTATGTGGCATTAGAAGAAGGAGGCTTGCCCAGAACTATGAGTGAGGCCCTTATAACCTCACTGGTAATGCCATCTGTTCCGCGCCACGCAGTGAGCGCCTCGCGTGTGGGTAGGCTCGCAAGCCTTGGGCTGCACCTGCATTAGGTTATTATACCTTTCTGTGCTGCCCCATGGGAACAGACTGCGAGGCCCTTTAGGGACTCCTGTAGGGTTAACCCTTTACCGCAGAACCACTTGGCCTGCAGCTTTACAGACCCAGAGAGGTTGTATTGATCCTTTGTATCTTCACTTTTGGTTTTTCACTGTGTAGTACTATGTACTTAAGGTCCTGAGGAATTGGGATACTAAGCAAGAAATATGTCGACCTGATTAGAGGGTCGAGATAGTTCCACTGTGCCCCTTACAGCCTCTATCTCCCCTCCCACCTTTTAACCAAGGGAATCAGTCACACCAATAAAAATCCTTGTGAATTGGTTCACCTTTTTTAATATCACCTTCCCCACATGACTACACCCCTTATTCTCTCCCCCTCACACGCACACAACCGTTGGCTTGAACAGAAGTTCTCCGACAAAGCGCGCCTTTTAGGCGCCCGTCAGGCATTGCAGCGCCAGTCTGACGAGGAGCAAAAGGCCAATGATGAAGCTTGACATCTAGCTCGCTGGGTGTGTGAGGCCTCTCAGTTCTAATAAGGGAACCTGCTGCTCCCTGACTTCACTCTCGTATCCTGTTTACACACTCCCTCCCTCTCTAGACGCCCTCGGGGAACTTTGTACCCTCTGTGTTTAATGCCAGGTAAATCCCCACTTTCTTGTGATTCATATTGACCCCTATCTCTGCTAAACTGCAATACTAAAATATTGGCAAAGGTCCTGGTGACCTGCCTTAACCAAATAATGGAACGACTTGTGTTGCCCAACCATGCGGGATTCACCCCAAATCGTGCCACATCACACAATCTTAGAACCCTAGCTGCCGTCCTACAAGATATCGATCCTACCTGATCCGCAGTGGCAGTATTCCTTGATGCCACCAAGGCGTTTGACTCTCTGGAGAGGGACTACTTGCTGGGGACACTGGGGTATATGGGAATTCCTCTTACTTTCTTCAACTGGGTGCAACTCTTGTACTGCCGGACGACAGCAACAGTGCTACTGAATGGTGCCAGATCTCCCCCCTTTAATATTTCCAGAGGAACTAAGCAAGGCCATTATCCCCAATCCTTTTCGCATTGGCCATTAAACCCTTAGCTGCCAAGCTTAGGCAACAACATGATCATAGAGCATTGTTTTATCCAGCTAAACAACTGCTTATTTCCCTATATGCAGATGATATGACACTGTTTGTTAAAAAACCTAAGGATAACCTAAACCCTGTGTTGCGAGAGATCACAAAATGTGGTGCCATATCCAGAATACAAATTAACTGGTCTAAGTCTGCGATATTCCCCCTTACGGATAATAACCCACCGCACCAACTTGACTATCCTCTAGTTTGGGAATCTGATGAGCTAAAGTACCTAGGCATACGAATCATGAGAAATAAGGATATACTGATGAGAATTAATTATGGGACGGCCATTGATAAGATAACTGACAACATCACTAAATGGCTACATCTACCACTCTCCATGGCGGGCAGAATCTGGTATTGCTACCCAAATTGTTATACCTCTTCATTAATATACCATACCACCCAGGGAGATTTTTCTTTAGCACACTTAGGACCCAACTCTAAAGACTCATATGGGGAGGGAAACAGGCACAGCTTAACCTGGCTACACTCATGCTACCATACCATCAGGGAGGATACGATGTTCCCAATTTTGAATATTATTATCACTGTGTACAGGCACACTTTGCAATGTACTGGATCCATCCGCCGCCATTTATGCCCCACCTGGCAGTGGAAGATGGTTATATGGCCCCGACACTTCCGGTGTGCTACCTTTTTACAACAGTGAAGGAGCGGGAGCGGGACCAGTCCACTGTTAACTGCACAGTGGCAGCATGGCAGCTCGCTCGTAAGCTCGGGAACCCTCCATTTACTCCCCCAGGATGCCTTTGTTGCATAATCCCCTGCTAAAGGTGACATGTGAAGGGATATGTCGCAGGATGCTAGATGGACTCAATTACCATACTTGGGGAGACCTTTATACCGGAGGCCAGTTCCACGCCAAAGAACCATTTTTTGGAGTACGCACACCTACAACAATGGACACATTTTTATACACTTGTCTCCGACAAAGTGTCAAAGGCGCCACCCCCCGCATTTCCCAAAGAACCAGACACACTTGCACCCCTACATGCCTTATTGCAAAAGGAGGCTCCCTACTAACTACCACCACAAAATGGCCCCCAGCCACATGGTCACTCACAGGCACCAGGCACTGCAAAGGCAAACAATGAACTCAAGCAGGCCTATATGGCCAGACAAAGGATGTCTGATAAACAACACAGCTTTAATGCAAAAACGAAAATCCACATGGCTAAAAACAGGTTGGAAAGTTACACAACAACCACAATAAAAACACACACATGCAAAAAAAGGCATTTATTTAACACACCCAAAAACTGAAATACACCCCCAAAAAAAAACACATTTTGCAATTCAATCCAATGCCATCCATGCCTTAAATGAAATTAAACAGACACCACAGAAACAGTTGTTTTGTGCACCCATGTGTAGCTCTGGACCTACTAGCTGATAAAAGGTGTAGCTAACACACACCCAAAAAAGTTAACACCCCCCAAAAAAAACAAATTTTACAGCTCAATCCAATGTAATCCATGCCCTAAAGGATGTTTAAATACAACAGACAACATAAAAACACTTGTTTCATGCACCCATGGTGATTGACGAGTACCTCTGGGCCTACTGGCAGACTAGGCCACAAGCGTGGAGGCCTATGGCAAAAGCACAGTGGCTGGTCCCACAAAATGGCCACCACCGCATGGCCACGCCATCCACAATAACACGAAAGTGAAGACTAACTGGCAAAAGCACACTGCCTGGATGGCTCCACAAAATGGCAGCTAGCCACCCACAACAAAAAGAAATGGAAGGCAGACAATGTAAGCCTATGGCAAAAGCACACTGCCTGCCTACAAAAAATGGCCGCCACCCACAACAACAAGAAAAGGAAGACAAGACAGACAATGCAGGTCTATGGCAAAAGCAAGCACAATGCCAGGCTTCACAAAATGGCCGTCACCCACATGCCCAGGCCACCCACAATAACAAGAAAGTGAAGACAAAGGACAGGACCAGAAAGTTGGAGACTCTGGGGAACTTCCTCCCTCTTAAAACAAATTGTACAAACAAAAAATGACTCCTTGCTCAAAAAAGTACAGGCAAATGACAACCTAAGGTGTTTTTTGTGCAAAATGAACAAAATCATCATTTTTTTAGAAGGTTTATGCTGATCGAGAGAAATTTTTTGCCAGATTACAAAATCTGCGTGCTCTACATCGCGCTCTTCACAAAAACTCATTATTGTGTGTGCGAAAACGCATATTGAGGGAGCGAAGAAGAAAAAAGCGCAGTGCGGAGTTGCCAAAACACAGCCAGCTGAACATCCAGGGTTCCCTACTGGCTGAAAAGGACTACTTATTTAACACACACCAAAAAACTGAAAAACCACCCATGCAATTCAATCCAATGCCATCCATGATGTTAAAATTCAGCCGACAACACAGAAACAGTTGTTTCGTGCACCCTGGCCATGAATGACTACCTCTGGGCCTACTGGCAGACTAGGCCACAAGCTTGGAAGCCTATGGCAAAAGCAAGCACACTGACTTGCTCCACAAAATGGCCGCCACCCACATGGCCAGGCCACCCATAATAACAAGAAAGCGAATACTGACAATGCAGGCCTATGACAAAAGGAACCTGCCTGGATGGCTCCACAAAATGGCCGCTAGCCACCCACAACAAAAAGAGATGGAAGACAGACAATGCAAGCCTACGGCAAAAGCACATTGCCTACCTTCACAAAATGGCCGCCACCTACCAGGGGCGGCTCTAGGCTCATGGTGGCCCTGTGCAGGGAGCGTAGGTAGGGGGCCCCGGAAGAGGGGGTCCGGGCAGGGCGGAGTATGTAGCAATCTTAAAATTAGTACCTTTATAACATTCTGGGCATAGTTTAACTTTGACGACTTTGTTAGAAGAGACACTGCACATATACAATATTTGATTTCTCTCCCGCATTTTAAGCTGCTGCTGTATAATATTTGAAAGACACACCACCCTATACTATTGCCCCGGCCGCTATGAACACTGGAAGGCATTGGACATGATCTATTATGCACTAGCTACTTGTAGCAAGATATTGTGCCTTGAAAGCATTGGTATCTCCCACAAAGTCATCTAAGTGAAACATCTGTTGTATGTGCTGGCTAAATTCCACAGATAAACAGAGTAGAACAATCCTCTCAATACTATCATCTTGTGTAATCATTCCATCCAACAAGAAAACATCTTTTGAGATAAAAACATTCTTAGTGTAGGTGGAAAAGCTCTGGAACACCTTGCCAAGTGAGATAGAAATCATGAATGACCATCTGAAATTGTTTCCAAAATAAGCATACAGAACTAGCCTTGCATCTTATCTCTGCAAACCCAAACAAATGTGAAGTCAGAACAAAACACACTGCTTAAAAACGATCCAAGTAAAAAACAAGAATGAGGCCAGTTCCAGGAAAAGCTTCAGAAATTACCACCAATATGCACCACATTGGCCAACTCTAAGCGGTCTTGGAATAATACTTCTCTGAGAGGTCCTAGTGGGGGCTCCAGGGCACCCAGCTGTCAGATGGAGTGGGAGTGCACAGAAGACGGCGAGCACGAGGCACTGGGGTGACACGCCATTAATGTGTTTTCATCTCTTCATAGGGAAAAGTCGCCACAGTCTGCCCGACATTTAACTTCGAGTTCATTGGTCAGCAGCCCTCTGTCCAGCAGTGCCTTTGAGAACTCACTTGGAAGATGTCCTTTATAGATTTTCTGCATATTAGGCACCTGGTGAAATGCTTTATTCGTCCTATCGAAACATAAATATACACTAAACAGGAAGATGCCGATTGGCACTTCCTACATTGATGTTAGCCGCTTGTCCGTGGACATTTTAATGTCAGACAAACGTTCTTCCAGACCTGCACAGGGGGCAATGGGACTGCATTTTCACCTAGACACGCTCTCTCTGTCGCACACGCCCTCCTACACAAACGCAAACACATCAAGAAAACATGGACATATCACAGACACCTATAGATATATAGCCACAAACACGCACAGGACAAACAGGGGCACGCGCTCAAAGCAAACACGCAACACGCACAGATATAATCAAAAAACGCACTGAACATACACGAACGCACACACCAAGCAAGCACCCAGTTCACGCATACACACATACAACAATAAGCATGCAAACGAAAGGAACACAAATGAGCTCTTGCACACACACACCCACATACAACATGCGGCCAACCCCTGAAGCCCCTATTATTAATGATACGAGAACAGGTGCCGGATACTTATACTGAGACAGTCTGTAACCTGAGCACCCAACAACATCCCCTACCCAGATTGGACCAGCAGAAACAAGAATGCCAGGGCTTTCTGAGATCTGAAAATCCACTGCAAAAGCATCACCCTTCCAACCAAGCACTCTCTCACGGTTCAGCGTGGTGCTCGAGAAGCAATTCGCCCTGGCTTCTCGCGAGAGATATGAAGCGCTATACAAATCATTTTGTAACTGGAGTGCGTTACTGGTGTTAGACTATTGCAGAGTGATTGATTCCTATAATGTTACTGGCATGTGATGTTATTTTATTATTTTATTTCAGCTAACTGAGAGTAAGTGTATTTTTAGGAGATTTAATAGCCTTTATAAATGTATATTTTCTCATAGCGTTGTTTTAAGGGTGTGCTGTATTGAAATGAACCTGTAATCGAACAACTATCATTATAAAAAAAAAATAGCATCCCCTGGTTATACATGTCTTATGGAGATAGAGCAGGGCTAAAACACAATCAGTAAAATAAAAATAGCGCGCCATCTTTTCATCCAGATGAACCAGCAGTGCATCCTGCTCTCGCTCGACGTCACAGCCCTCCGGCTTTCGGTCTCCTGCTCTCAAACAGCGACACCTGTTTGAGGCCTTCGACGGTAACCTGCTGCAGTATAATATTTGAAACTAAAGACACACCACCCTATACTATTGCGCCGCTATGAACACTGGAAGGCATAGGCATTGGACATGATCTCTTATGCGGGTGGCCCTTCCTCGGCCTTCCATATGACCCAGGGCAGGCATGCGCTGGAAAGGGCAGTACTACTCCCACCCAGGGTCAGAGTGACACATTGTGTGACTACAGCAGAATCTACATTCAGATCTGCCTCTGCAACTGACGCCAGGTGCGTTCAGACTTTACCTTGTTTCTGAACAGCTCACTTTAGTCCGACCACCACCAGAAATGCAGACTGACATACGCCACCACGACGCACGCGGGAAGCAGTATGAGGAGGTTGAGTTTGCAGTGCGCGATTACTCTATCCTTGACTTCCGGCGTCTGCCAGCCGCAACCGCCGCCCATGGTGACATTGATTGATTGAAACACCCCGGCGCCACTGACTGCCAATCAGGAATGAGGAACACAGGTCGGTGCGAAGCCAGAGGCCAGGCAGTGAAAGAGAGGAGGGGGGGGGGGTGTGACTCCGGGCTTTGGAAGTTAGTAATAGTGGAAGCCGGGGAGGCCGCCAAATCCCTGCCAGGGGCCGCCACGAACATGCATGTATCCGATTCCTCGTGGCGACCCCTGGGGTTTGGCGGCCCTGTGCAGGTGCACACCTTGCACATGCCTAAGGCCGGCCCTGCATCTACACAGCCAGGCCAAAACAACAAGAAGCCTAAGCCAAGGGGAAAAAAGAAAATACATGCAGGCCTATATATAAAAAGCAGCACACTACTAAACTACCACCACAAAATGGCCCCAAGCCACATGATCACTTACAGTCACAACAGGCCATGGAAAACAATGACCTCAGGCAGGCCTATAAGCGCTATATAAACATGACCAGATAAAGGAGGACTGTTAAGCAACACAGCTTTAAAACAAAAATGCAAAAAGGAAAATCAACAGGGCTATGAAAGGTTGAAAGGTTAGTTATATTGCAAGCACACATACATCCAACAAAGGTATTTATTTATTAATACAAACACAAAGAAAGTGAAATACAACCCAAGAACCACATTTATCAATCAAATACCATCCATGCCCTACATGATATTTAAATTCAACAGACACCACAGAAACATGCACCCATGAGTACATAATGGCCTACTGGCTGAAATTTCAAATAAAAACAACTAGGCCCCTAATGGACTACAGGCCACCCACAACAATTTTTTTTTAAACGATGAAAATCCCCCAAAAATGTAGGTAATAGGTACACTACAAACAAGCCCCAATCAAACAAACGAGTACACTAATTCTCCAATTTACTTGTAAAATCTCAAATCCAAAAAGTCCTCAAATCCAATCCAATGATATGATGCAGCAGACAGACACATAAAGTGATCCTTCCAGGTCCAAATCTAGATGAAAGTGAACAGCACATGGACAAAGCACTGGGAGGAGCCTTCTGGACAGGAACAGGAAGTTGGAGACTCAGGGGCACTTCCTTCCTCTTGAAAAAAAAGTAAAAAACGAAAAAGGATTCCTTGCACAAAAAACTACAGCCAAATCACAATCTGAGGAGTTTTTTTGAGCAAAATGATCATTTTCGAGAAGGTTTTATGATGCTCAAGAGATATTCTTTGCCAGGTTGCAGTTTCTGCATGTTCGGGATCGCAATCTTACCAACAGTGCCGCGTGAAGTCAGATGGCCCGTCCGAATGACGTGTCCGCGTTCGCACACTCTTGCGGGAACCTGCAAGCGGATTCCAAATTTCGTGGCGCACGCGAAGGGGTAGGAAAGCTCGTCGGCGAACGCAGAATCACGGTAAGCCATTACCTCACATGCAAGAATGCATATTGAGCGCGCGAAGAAGTAAAACAGCTACGCTACGTCGCAGATTGCTTAGTATTCGGTAAGCTTGCATTCTACACGAATCGCAAAGTTATCGAAACTCCGCAAATTCCGCGAGTGTAGCATAGTTCACCACCCAGGGTTACTAGTCGCTAAGATTGGTTGAGGGTTTCAAGTCAATACTGGATAAATCCAGATCCCACAGAACCTACAGAGCTCACTATCCTTTGATTATGGAAATATCTTCATAGCCCCTCCACCCTGATGGGAATACTTTGGCTCCCCTTGTCGGCCTTTGCAAGTTTCTAAACCAGCTATATCATCCACCATCTGCCATCATGACCAGAAGCTCACCTATCTAGATGACAACCTCACCACTTCGCTCAGCTCTCTGAACAGCTGCAGCTAGGACCCCATCAGGAACAAGGGAGAGAAATGCATAAAAAGAAAAAAATAAGCCTATTGTCCCTCTTCATTTATGTAACTAGCATGTGGAAAAAAATCCTTCTGTCCCTAAGGACAACCCTATCCTGCTTCAATTTATTAAGACAAAACTTGTTAAAGAACAAAACATCACAATGAGCTAAAAGTCAACCTCAATGCCAGAAGCCAGCTTTGCGACATATGTTTATATTCAGATGACTTTAGTTAAAGAATGTCTAAATACTCAATAAAAACGCAAAATAAACAGAATGATATATATATACTTTAAAGAACTATAAATTACCATGTTTACAAATCACATCAACGTATGTTAACACAAAAAATATTTAAACTGTACAATAGGCTACTTAAGCTTGTTAATTATCAATAAACATGGTATTTTAAATTGTTCTATTTTTGTATCACCCATTTTTATAAATACAAATAGCTCTTAAATTAAAATGATCTTTTAAATTGCCAGGAATCCAGGTGCTTTAGTTATGCATTAATTAATTTACCCAGCACCTTCCATAACAAATGCCATCTGTGCATTACTGAAATATTCTTTTTTCATCTGAGAACACTGTGATAAAGCGATAAACAAATGAGGTATGATGAATCCTTACTTGTCGGGGAACATTTGATTTTATTGTTAAATGGTATAAATTACTCTGGGCTATGTGAGAAACGTCATGCCTTAGTTACCGTCTAAACCGAGGCCATGCAACAAAAAGAGTCAACCAGTGAGCATGAACTATTTTAAAAGATATATTTCCTAGCTCATCAGGATTATTATTATTAATATTATTATTATTAGATAAAGCCCCTAGCTACCTATCAGGGTTTCCCAGCAGTTAGTGGTATTCCATCCAGGTCTGGCAGCAAAACAGTTCAAAAGAGCCAGGTCTTTCAGAGTTTATGGAGATTATTATAATTAATATTAGGGCATATTTACAAGGGCATTGTGCCACAGGAACATCACTTTTAATGATGTTCATGTACAGCAATTCCCTGGTCCATATTTGCAAAGAGGAACCAAGCCACTTTTTGTGGCTTAACGTCACTCTGTGTACATGCTATCCTGTCATGCATGTATCTGCTTGAAATGGGCGTGCAGTGGGTTTATCTGTGGGTGTTCCACCTCAACACACATTGCTTTTGACTCTGCCTCAGATTTACAAGGATGTATAAATCTGAAGCAGCACCAAAAACTAACATAATTCAAGAGCAGGTGTTAGACTGGCTAAACAAGGAGAAATACTTTTATATCTCCTCACTTTTGCTTTTTCTATGAGTGCTGCATTCTACAGCACATATAGAAAGAGCAAAACACCATGAATTATTGTTTAGGTGCTGGAAGGTGTCCCTTCCTGCACATAAACAATTATTCCCTGCAAAGCAGGCACCCTTGAACTATGGTGCAAGTGTGCCTGCATTGGCACTAGGCAGCTAATTTGAGCGCAAGAACTAGGAAAATCACAGGGGTGCACCTCCGACATTTCATTGTACATATGCCATACTGTTCCTTTGATTCTCTGTCACTATAAGTAGTCGTGATTCTCATGGAAAAGGTAGCAATTTGTTTTGTATCATGTTTATCATCACTCTAGGAGGTACATTGACTTTTGGAATTTTTTTAACTTTTAATTATTTGTCTATGTATCTTCTTCTTTCCATCTACTGATGAGTCAATTGTACTGCTATTTCAGATCCGAAGTCATATTCAGGTATGTTTAGTTTCAGCAACAATTAAGCAAGGCAGCACATATAACATCTCACTGTGAGGCTTTTTAATAATGTCTGTAGACAGACTGTGGTCACTGTACCATATTGTTCATGTTTGTTCTCAATTAGTTCCGTAGCCACATGGTCTTAGATAATCCTACTATGAAATTGTTTGAGGTAAGTTAACTTTTCAAACTTTAGTATGGTTGCGAGCAGTTAGGATAAATAAAATGCACAGACAGCTTTAGCATCATAGTTGCTCAATGTGTTGCAGAGGCGCTCCCACTGGTCAGCCAGAATGAGTGGTATAAGGTAGTTGAGAAATACCTTAATAGGCACCAATGGCATTGGTTCAAACCCTTAATCTGGACAGGTAGGCAGAGCAGCCTCACTTGTGATATCAGGTGCTGACAAACATTGAGGTAAGAGTTTAAAGTGTGACGAGTCTCGGTGATGGACTCTCCAGGACGATCTGCTTTCACCATGTGTCATTTGCATGTTATAACCTTCAAAGGTTCCACATCGAATGGAGTGTCCATTGTCTGCTTCCTTTTCTGTTTGACCAGTATCTAGTACCCTTTTCCAAAGAATGTTTCCTGGGTGAGCTGGTGCTGATCAGCATATGTTTACATCTTGCACTTTCGAGAGGTGTCTGTGACACAAACCTCATCAGCATTCTTCGATTGGTCCAATGTCCATTGTTGTAGTTTGGTACTGATGGATCTCCCTAATAGGAAGGTGGCAGGACTCTCACAGGTTGTGGAGTGAAAGTTCGATTGATAGTTATGAAGGGGTTGACCCATGGTATGTTTCAGATTGATTCTCTCTATCAATGCTCACCACATTACTTTCTTGAGGGTGCCTATGAATCATTTAACAACACCATTGACTTGGGGCAAGCAAGGTTTACTCTTTTGTCTTTGAAGTCTTTGCTATTGAAAAGTGGGCAGTTGTCAGATTTGAGAATAGTTGGGATTCCCCATGTTGCATAATGTTATCAAGCTGCTCAATGACTTTGTCAAGGCTTTTCAATGACAAGTTTCAACCAAAGAAAAATTTTAATATTCATCAATGACTACCATGAGATGTTTCCATTTCCTAGAGGCAGAAATAAATCAACTACAACTCAAGGTATGCGCTGGAAGGTCAGACATTGTCAATGAATGCTGCCTCGCCTTGGGAGACAGTTACAAAGGTGGCATGCTTTTAGCTGTTTCTCAACTCATTTATCTAGGAAACGGAACAACAATTGTTCTCTTAGGTGGCTACAATGCCATAATGTCCTTAATGGGCCACTTCAATGATTTGCCGTCTCAGGCTCACAAGCATGATGGTTCTCAAGCCTCTCAGTATGATACCTTCTCGGGTGACGGATTGCTCATCTTGTAAATGTTTGAATTTTTTTAATTCAACATCGTCAGCAAAGCGTTGAACCCTTTCTTCCAATATTGCGTTGTAATGATGTCTTTGAAGATGAGCATGTTCCTATCTGCATTTGTAGGAGCAGTAAACTGGTCAATGGATAGTGCTGCTGGCGTGCTGGACCCCACAATGAAGTTGAGCTACTCTTCAACCTCTTTGGACATTGAACTGTGGCAATGTAGTGGCACTTGTGAAAAGTATTTGGTGCGGTTTTGATCTTTACCCGACTTGTGGACAATCACATATTCATACTCTTGAAGTCGCAACCTCCACCTCTCAAAGTGAGAGGAGCATCTTTGCTTCCATATCTCCAAAGATACTGAGCAATGCCTGGTAGTCTATGAAGGTAGTGAAACATTTCCTTTATAAAAAAACATGAAAATGTTTGCAGACCCACTCTACAGTTAGACTCTTCTTCTCCAGCTGAGAGTAGGCACTTTATGTTTCAGACAGGCTTCTACTGGCATAGTTACAATGTGTCTCTAGGCATTCAGATAGCCTTTGTGTTGAGCAAGGATCACCACCAGCTCCACTGTGCTTGCATATATTGTGATCTTAGTAGGTAACTTGGGGCCAAAGTAGGCCATTTCAGTTGCATTCCCAATCGCATGTTGTATGTCTTTAAAGATTCGGTTGCATTCAGGAGAAAACGGTAATGGGACATTTTGCTTTGTTAAGTCTCTCAATGGTGTACTCACTGTAGGAAAGTCACAAATGTATCTTGAGCAATCTCTAGCTATGTCCAAGAAGGATTGCAGCATGGGTACATATTGTGAGGGGAAAGTAGATGACAATCCTTGCACTTTATCCAGGTCAGGAGTCAGTCCCCCATCAAAAAATATGGGGCCATAGAATTTGAGTTTGGTTTTGTAAGACTCACACTTTGCCACATTCAAAGAGAGACTGCATCAGCAAGTAATTGGCACACTTGCGTAAGGATCTTGTCAAGCTCCTTTTCTGTTGCCCCAAATACCAGTATATCATCACTGTAACTGAAAGTATGTGTGACAGGTTTAATTACACAACGGAGGATATCCTTAAATATTTCCGCAAGGTAAGATACACCACAACTCAATCTTTTGTATCTTAACAAACCAACATACTTCAAAAAGTAGTAATGTATCTACAGCTCAGTAGTTTTATGTTGTGTGGTTGCTGTAAATGAACCTTGAATCTGTAATGTATGGAGGTAGCCCACTTGTATACCTTTGTGTTGGACAGGGTAAGGTATGTCACAGAAGATAAGCTGTTAAATTTCTCTACTTGCATAGTAATATTCAACGCACCACTGTCAAATAAATTAAATAGGAGCTTATTAGTTAATAAAACCCATCACAATATACATATGAAAACAATCCTTTTTTTTAAATTGTCACTTATCTTAGACACATTAATTAATATTGTTACAGCCCAGGAAAATCTTGTAGTCACGTTAAAAAACATTATCAATGTAAAATGTATTCAGTCATTAATCGGATACTTTTCATCGTTGCTATAAATTGACGTATGCCTCAATATAAAATTCCACAACTCTAAGTGTCAACATCTTGGAACTGTTTTAACGGCGTATGAGTGTTGTGTACTCATTGTATGAGGCAAATTCCTCATGCTATGGTATGCAGCTTACAATTCTGCTGAACTGCTTTATCGTGAATTTGTAAAAATTTCAGACGTTTGCAGTTTAGCTGAGGATCTGTAGGGGCCAGACTTCTCATGAGGGCTGTTCTGCACGTACGTATCCCTCTCTCATTAAATAGGTGTTTTAAGAGTGGGCGGCATACATTATTCAGTTTGGGACATATGGTGAACAAATGCACAAAATCCTCATTCGGAGCATCACATAGGCTACACGTTTTTGGCCCTTTGTATCTCCATGATGGTTTGTCAGACAGAGACAGCAGTTCACCTAAGCGCATGGCCAATAGTTTTTTCTTAAAATACTCCGGATATGTTAGGTGTAGATAAGTCGCCGGTTGCAATGTGACATAGGTTTGAATTATCATCCAGGCATGGGATCGCTGCAAAAATATGCTTTTGTCCTCAACTAGCGAATGTAATTTTGCAGTTTTGTTCATGGCTTGGCAAAAAGTGGTATGCAATAAATTCAAGTCCCATAATTCACCTGCATTGGTTGGTTGTAAAGATGATGACAAGTATTTGTTGTAACTTGAATTCACATCATTATTCACTGATTCCCATAGAACACTAATTAGTGGGCTAGACTGATTGTTTCATAATTTTTGCATGGATTTGATGAAGTGATATCTTTTTGCTATGGTTTGTTGTGTCAATCCGAGTTACAAACAAATTAGAGCAGGAGAGGCGTTACAGGGCAGACCACAGACCCTTCTGTATGTTTTGACGTGCAGTCTATCTAACATTTTCAGTGGGTGAGAGGAAAATACTGGCTGGGAATTTATCCATTTTATATTCAAAATATTTTGATACTACTCATAATTGCAAGGGCCATAATGGGGCCATAATGTCACTTTTAGATGCGCTTGGAACATTTACCCCAACCATTTGGTTAACATTTTAATTGTACGGGTTAAGCTACTTTTAGTTTGTCTTCTATCTCAATTATTGCCTTTGCCTTCATTTGCAAAGAAATCAATTCAAGTGGCCTGGCAATCTGCCACACCCTTTGAAAGATCCTAGTAGAACGGAAATCCTGCATTTTGCCCTATTTGTTTAGATTTGAAATTTATAAGTCACAGCAATCACACTAAGGCATCAAGGCGCTGATTAACAACCCTCCTGTATAGGTATGCCTGTACAGTAATTGGATCATAGAGAAGGGAAAAGGAGGTAGGGAGGAGAGCGAGAAAGAAAAAGAATGCACTTGTCTTCAGGTGGGATAGTATAATACCTAGACTGGACTCTAATGACTACAGGAGGCACTGCAATACATGTATGAGACCCAATTATCTGGTGATCTGTGGGGTCTCACTCTACCCAGCCCCAAGCAAACCAGGACATTTCCTGAGAACCAAAGATGGATAAACTTCACAGGACTGGGCTACATGAGCTATGCAGGGTTTCCAAAAGAGGACGACTGGAGCATAGACAAATGTAGAACAAATACTGGAGTAAACAGTGATTGAATTACAAAAACACAGCCAATAAAGACTAGGGAACCAAAGAGGGAAAAGTCTTAAACGTCTGGGAACTAAATTGTGTCCAAACATATTTGCAAGTAAAAGAGTTGCAACATCCGCTGTTGCCAGACACATGCTCACCATTCAAGCAGAGAATTATGTGCACCGGAAGTGCCTAGTATCTCAACAGTGCTGTATTGGTTGGAGCAGCATACGTTTAGTAATGATCTGGAAGTGTGTATCCTATAGGACTGTAATTTCGATTACCTGGCCTTCCATTTCTCTCATGCGTGAAGTTACTTGCAGTTTTTCTACTGTGTTTCTATCAGAGGTTTGACACACACTTTTTCATTTCTTCTTATCTCTCAATTTAACAAATACTCATTCCTAGAACATTGCCTTTTTCTGCGAGATCATGCTGAAAATTCCAAATATTTCTATACTGGAGAACTTCATATCTAGTCAAACAATTCTGAACTGCTTATTTCTAAATACTAGATATTTAACAAAGAATCATTGAATAAAGTTTGAAAGATGCTGGTCCCTATTTTCATAGTTGGACGTACAATTTCTGACCCTCTATATCCCATCCCTGGCAGTGGCAAACATTAGGTGCCTTAAAAAGTCATGATTTAGTTCAAAGTGATCATATCTTCCCTTCAGTCACAACTATTAAATTATCAACCAGAACATGGAAGCACCTTGGCCATGCAATTTTCTACTGTCAAATCAGCATTGCCTAATGACCCAGTTCACCAGCTCACCTCATTTCATGGAAACAAACCCCCAACAAAGCCAAACCCTCCCTGAAATGAAACAAAATATCTCTGGACAAGCATTGGAAGAAACAAATAATCAGCTTGGCAAGCTGCCATTGCAATATCACAAAAACATCCTCAAACCTGCTCTCCGAAAGACTAAACAGCTCCACTACTCCTATCATATTTAAGAAGCCACATTGCAAACTTAGGAACTTTCTAGTGTTATTACCAAATTCATGAACCTAGTATGTTCTTTTATCAAAGATTCACACAGAAGAATTGTATGTCACCCATGAAGGTCACTGAATCTTTAAAGTTAATAACCTAGAAATTTTCGAGCAAGATATATCCAGACACAACTTTCATCTCAACCTGGACATTGTCTCAACATCTAACTATATGCCTTTTCACAATATACTAACCGTCGACCTCTATCCAAAGATGATTTCTCCAATGCCTGAAAAGGCTATGACATCTCGTGATCTCTAACAGATTCTTGACTGTTTGACCTGACATCCTTGGCAAGGTATTCACCCAAAAGTGTTGCCTTCACCCCTATGGTTTGCTGAATCACTTTTTGTTGAGTTAAGGACGCTGTGCAGTTCACCACTGCTAACTATTGCTAAAGTGTGTGTGTGCTCTCTCATTCATACAAGGTAAAATTAGACTACAACTAATTGTCAGAGTGAATTTCCTTGTAGGTCACTAGTAATCGTACTACCAGTACTCAGTCCCTGTATATTAAATGGTAACGGGAAAAAATAAACCTTTTGCCAGACCTTTATTTTTAATACTTATATATCAACCCAAAGATAGGCACTAAAGGCTTACAGGGCAGTGTACATTGCATTTAAAAATTTTCATATGTGTAATTAGGTTTTACATCTCCTGGCAGTGAAAAACTCCTAAAGTCTCTTTTTACTGGTGTAAGGCCTACCTCTCCCACTGACTAACACTGGGCTACCTTATTTCACTTTATAAGTGCTAACTTTAGGTTTGGAGAAATAGAGACATACTGCTTACAATCATAGTAATTGTCATTTAAAATCATCTCTAGCGGTAAAGTCAGATATTAAGTTACAAATTTGAAAATGCTACTATTATAAAGTTTGTAAAAATGAAGGAGTTTGGCCCAAGGGGACGGGAAACAGGCAGGGCCATATAAATGCAAAAAACGAAGTTTGCCCGAATCTCTAATTCTTACAAGCTTTTATAGTTTATGCTTATAAGCCAAACACATTTATTGATGTTTGTACCTGTATTTTATTTATACCTTTTTTATGGTCTTATTTCTATTTTTTCATTAAGTTTTTTTGTGAAAAGGAAAGATGTGTATAATTTACATATATTACAAAAATACTTAAAAAAAATCCATTTACATTAATTTACGGTAGACATACTATACATACTACATCACAGTACACACAAATATATACAAAAACACAATAAACCAATTGTGACCTTAAGTGCAAATTATACAGTGAATAATTCAATAACATAGTTTTTTTAAAAAGGGATTTTTTCCTATATTGATGAAATATATGTTTAATGATTCCATGCTCTTATTGATACATAGATATTGTTTTAAAAATCTATGTTATTGATTTATTCACTGCATAATTTGCACTTAAGGTCACAATTGGTTTATTGTGGTTTTTGTATATATTTGATCTTTGCGCTACAGCAATGATCATACACAACGCTCATCCTGCTGTTCGTATCAAAAGCCTTCTCTTCATGGCCCCCTCTATGGCCCCAACAGTGTGAACAGAACTCCTCACACTGGACTTAGGGCCAGATGTAGGTAGGCTAATACCGGTCGGTAACGGCCGAAAATACCGATTTTCGGCTGTTACCGACCGGTATTGAGCCATTGGGATGTAGGAGTCCGAAAACCCTCAGATTCGGTAAATTTACCGAATCGGTAAAGTTACCGAATTGGTAAAATACCGAATCGGAAAAATGACAGAATCGGTAAAGTTACCGAATCGGTAAAATACCGAATCGGTAAAAATACCGAATCGGTATATTTACCGATTCGGAAACGTTACCAAATCGGTAAAATACCGAATCGGAAAATAAGAAGTGGTAAAAATGAATATTGAGATGTAGGTAAGCACAGAAATACCGAATTTGGCTCAAATTCGGTATTTAAGAGTCGGTATTTACCATGGATTGGAATCAGGTGGTAACCAGCTGCAACCCATAAAAATGGACCCAAAATGCAATTCTACTTGCACAATGGCGGCATTTTATGTCATTGCAAGACGGCTACGGCTACAGCAGGAAGGAGAGAGGGAATGGCAGAGAGAGGAGCATGTCTACAGAGAGAGGATCACCCTGTTCATGCTCACAGAGGCAGAGATTCTCCAGATGGACAGGTTGGACTCAGACACCATCTTGGACCTCATCAGGGACCTCCAACCACTGTTGGAGCACACCACCCCAAGGGCACACGCTATCCCACCACACGTGCAGGTGCTATTCAGCCTACACCTGCTTGCGTCTGGTAGCTACCAGAGTGTGGTTGCTGCGGTACGTGAGGTGACCCAGAGCAGCCTGTCAAGGTTTTTCCACAAATTCCTTGGTGCCATGTTACAGAGGATGGACCAATACATTTCTTTTCCTGCAACCCATGCAGAACTGGTCCAAACAAAATCAGACTTCTACCAGATGGCACGATTCCCCAATATCATTGGCTGCATTGATGGCAGGCACATTCCCATTTGTCCCCCTGCTGCCACCGAATACATATACCGCAATAGGAAGTCAACGCACACCATCAATGTGCAGGTGATTTGCAATGCAAAGCGCGCCATCACTGACCTTGTGGCAAAATTCCCTGGGAGTACCCACGACTCCTATATATTTCAAAACAGCGGCATTTATGCCCGGCTGACTGCAGGGGAATTTGGTGAAGGATACCTCCTAGGTAAGACACAGTGTCTGACCCCCATAATACCTATTGCAGCAAGAAGTACATGTATGCATGTGAGTAATGTATTCCCTTTTCCGTTTAGGAGACTGTGCATATTCCCTCCGCTCTTTTATACTCACCCCCTACCTCAACCCCTCAACACCCAGCCAAAGGAGGTATAACCGGGCCCACAAAAGCACAAGGAATGTGGTCAAACGGACCTTTGGCATCTGGAAAAGCAGATTCAGATGCTTGCACAAGAGTGGAGGTGTAAGGCAGTATACCCCCATCACCTGCTGTAAGATTATTGCTGCCTGTGCCATGTTGCACAACCTTGCGGTGAAGAAGGGTACTGAGGCGGAGTTGTCAGACTACGAGGATCATGACGACATTGCTTTGCCTGAAACACAACCTGCTGGAGTGTCAACACCAAGTGATGGCAGATACAGACGTGAGGAGATTACACAAACTATTTCTGAGTGAGTAATGAGACACAGACAGGTTGTGAATGAGAAGAACGTAATTTAATGTTGCCACAACGTTCATGCACTGATGTGCAACAAAACAAACTTATTAAACGTGGGGACTGTATGTCCTGGGTTTCCTCACCCACACCGGCAATGTCATTTGCGGCAGCGCTTCCCAAAGCCACTGGGATGTTGCTCTCTGCTTTCCGCATGGCCTGCAGGCTCAGATGAGCGCCTGGTACTCCTACGTGGCTCAACTACAGCACTTGCCAAGCTGCTGCGGCTACTGCTGTCGTCTGCCTCTGCCACTTCCAGGGCAGGATTTACTGCAGTGTGTGATATTATCATCGCCTCCAGGGCACTAGTAATCCTGGCCATGCCCCTGGTGACCTCTGCCGTGTTCTGTGTGAGGCTCTCCTGCATATTGACGCCTCTAGGGCATAGCTGGGATGTGGCAGTGGCCAGACGATTCATGGCCCTATTGTGAACACGGGCATCCCTGCGCCTTTTGTGTTCCAGGCTGTCCATTTTTGAGCAGAGCTGGGTGATGAAGTTGCTCATTTGCTGCATTCCTAATGCAATGTCTGCATTTGTCTTTGCTACATCCCTATTACTGTCTACAATGTCTCTGATCCCCTTCCCCATGTCTCCTATTTGTTGGTTTAGGACTCTGAATTGGCGGTGGCAGGCCTGTATGGATTTTCCTTGCATCCGCTGTATGCGCACCATGCTCCCCTCCAGGCCACGGAACACAGTGCCAACTCCAGGTGCACCTGCACCTGCACTGCTGGGTCTGCGTTGGCGTCTGCGTGAGGTGCTTGACTCATTGGTGGACTGCAGCAGGAGTCACTTGTACAGCTGCTGGAGCCTCACCCTCTGCTCCCTCCATTACTGGCAATGGGGCCACGATTCTCCTTCTGGCTGGTGAGGTTGCAGGTGCAGACAGGGACATTGATGGGGAGTTCTCTGGTGAGAACACCAATGGAGGGGATTGTGAAAGGTGTGGGGAGTGTGGAAGCTCATGGGACTGTACTGTATCATCCTCATTGGAGATGGCAGTTGTGTCTTCTTCCTCCTGCGCGGCTTGTGCATGGCTTGGCCCTGCCTCCACACTCTCCTCCCTCGCTGGTGCAGTCCCTTTTGATGCTGAGGCTCAACTGCCTGATGTTGCCCCTAGGTATAAAGAAGCATATGTCAACTGAGTGCTACTGTGTCACAGTCACTACAATAAATGCTTTGCACATTTAACTTTCATTTATCTGATTTACGTTCAGTGCCTTGCTGATGTCTGTGCACTTACACATGGTCCTCCATTAGCTGACTACATTTCCCATAATGCATTGCTCCTGTATAGTGCTAGCAGTACTGGACTGGGGTTGGCCTGTACACAAAGGCTAAAGGGAAGCAGGTTGCTATGGGGTGTCATGCTGCGCATGCCTCTTACCTTTTCTTGTAGCTCTGGCAGAGCTGTCCACATCTCCAAGTCCCACAACACTGTCTGGCTCGATGGTTGAGGCCACCAATTCCTCCAGGTCAGTCAGGGGGGGCGCTGGGTTCCTACCTCCACCGGTGACACCAGCCTGCTTATGAATTTCTGCCATCTTCTTTTTTGTGAGGCTCCTGATATCATAAAAGCGTTTCTTCAGGTCCTCAATGTTCCTGCTTGTCACTCCCACTGCATTGACCTTTTCTACTATTGCAAGCCACATTTTCCTTTTAGCAGACTCAGGTACAGTGAGGGACTGCCTGCCAAATAGTTGCTTGTGGACTCTCACAACTTCCTCCACCAGTACCTGCAGCTCCATGCGGCTGAACTTTATTTTTCTTTTCCTCTCTGCCTTCTGGCTCTCAGTGCTGCTTGCTATTTCTCTTGTTTTAAACTCCCAAACTACTCTCCCTGCTGCTCTGTGTCTCTGCTCAGCTCTGACTGCCTCTCCAGAACCTTCTAATGAGTTGCAGCTGCCTGGGTAGCCACTTCCTGGTAGGGAGGGGGATGGTAGTAGCACCTGATTGGCTGTTTTCATTAGTTACACTTTTGCTTGCTTTCCGATTCGGAATTTACCGATTCGGTATTTACCGATTCGGTATTTCCAATGCATTCCTATGGGCCTTTTGGCCCATAGGGATGAATGGGAATTGCCGATTCGGTAAATACCGAAAGTTCAATACCGATTTTTACCGATTCGGTATTTAATACCGATTTCTTCACTACATCTCATTTACAGATTCTTGAATACCGAATCGGTAAAATTCAGTATTTAAGAATCGGTAAATGACTTTTACCTACATCTGGCCCCTAGGGAGGTAACTCTTCAACAGGACTAACCTGGTCCCTGTTTTTAACATGCCTTCCATCACAGTCGGCCTCTAACTCAAGTCTGACTGTGCTTCTGACACGCTACCACAGGGTTATTCACAGGTTAATTTTTCTATTTTGTGGAGTATGCTGGCAAGTATATTGGTTGCTGCCTGAGTGGAGCTTTCACCCCCTCAACCAATAAACATATTTCCTACACTGTCCAGCTCAAGTATTCAGAAATACCTTTAAGAATATCTCCATGAACAGTCCAGAATATTTCCAGATGAACTCTGACCTGCATTCATCAAACCTATTTATTCTAAAAAGCCAGCTTCTGGTTCAACACTTCTTTTTACTGTTGCACAATCTGCAATGGACTCTTCTGAGGTAAGCTGATTGAAATAGATGCTTACATTCAAGTATAAACCTCATTGATATTGGGAAAATGATCTGCACTGTGACATCTAAACATCTGTCTCTGTTGAAAATAGAATCCGTAGGACAGCAAAATGGGACATCAAACTACTGTCTGCTTGAATGGAATATTGGCACTAATGATTTTGAAACTTTCTTCTATCTATGTCCATCATCCCACTCTGCTCTGCAGAGTGGGATACCTTTCAAATTGCATATTTCTGCAGGATGGAAACAATAGTGATTCAATGCACCGTCCTCCACTGGATTGACTCTGTGTCCCTTTTAAGGTTGCGCAGATCCTTTCCCCTTTGTTTGATGAGGCCCCGTGGGCCCCAACCCCTGGCACCAGTACCTACACATAGGGAAAGGGGGTGCATGGCCCCTCTCCCCTGCCACTACGAGTGCTTGCTAGGGAGCTGATTGGGGCCACAAGGGCCTTGAGGCTAATCAAGGCAATGGTGCACTGGGATTCCCACTTTTAATTGAAATTGTCAGCTTTCACCACAGTGGTGGCTGGGAGGCAGGCAGTGGCCGCAAGGGCTTTGGGAGTACAAAGACTGTGTGCAGCAGGGAGTTAGATATCAGCAGGAGTTTGGCACAGGGCCCCACACTTTGCACATTGATGATTAGCATCTTAATTTTCATGAAAAAAGCATAGACATTCACTGAAAAGTGATGTTAAAGTGATGTTATAGTCAATAATTGTAATAATCTGTTAAATTACTTACAAATTCACTAAAAATAAATGTTAAAGGCTCGCTATAGTTATGTGAAATTGTAAGTTAAAACATACCATTTTAAACTAAAAAAACACTGAAAATGACAAGTTATAGTTATCTCAAGTAACTATGACTTGTGCCCTAAAATAATTATAACTTATGTCTTTCCCATGGACTGTTAATTACTCATGACATGTTCTATGACATTATTAATAAAATCCCTACAACATCTAAAATGACATAATTAATGAAAATACTGTGCATGGTGTGGGCATATCTTACAGTAACTTAGAGCACAAAATGTAGTTACTTGAGAAAACTATACTGATGAATTTCAGTGGTGTCAGTGGTTTTGTTAATTTTAAACTGACAGTTTAACATATAAGTATGTGATTGTGAGAAAACAGGGCTTTTTGCAGATGTCCCCCTATGTTTTGCCTCCATTTTGGATACTAGATGCTGGTGTTCTGACTCTGACTGTGCCCTGGGCTCTGCTAAACTGTGCCCTGGGCTCTGCTAATCAGGCCCAGGGCCAGTGCTCCATTTACATGTTACATGGTAAATAGATGTAATTTTAATTGGTACTGACAACCTATCTGTAAGTCCCTAGTATATGGTAGGGCAAGTATGTTTAGAGGCCCAATTGATTAAATGCAATTAAGTGTGCACTGCTGTGGTTCCTGCTGTCATTTTAAAGCCAACCCTACTTTAAATATTGTATATTGTTAGCTCCATTGACTAAAATAGGAAAGCTTTATTAATCCTTAATTAAGCGTAACATTTGACAAGAGTGAGCTAGAAAAATAATAGTTGCAATAAATCCAGCGACTTGTCATGGTTGGGTTTATTATAGCTACAACATGGAATAAGTGATAGAACTGCATTTCGTAAAGTTATCAAATTCAGCCCTGTAGCAGCCTCTTATGATTGGCCAGCCTTTGACAGACTGAGCCAAGCTTCCTTGATTAGGTGTGAAGTGGCCGGGCTGAGGCATAGCAGACATCTAGTGGGAGCAGATCTGCTGCTGCAGACGCCAGGACAGGAAGGGGGCTGGGTAGCCAAACTGATCTTCAAAGGGAGTAAGACAGTTAGGACAGACCCCAAGTCCACCCCCACTTCCTGCACCCCCATCCAGAAGGGAGCCCCTGTATTTGAATTGGAAGGGGGCTTGAAGGGGAGTGTAGGTAAAAGTTAGCCACACCTGTGGGCTGAGTTACCCAGACCTGAACCTCCAGAAGACATTTACTCCATTTAGATGTTTGTGGAACAGTCCTTTCTCAGACAAAATTATGCCACACTTCTAAGGACGTTGTCATCAAGGAGGGTGGCAGCCTGCACCCCATTAGTCAAGGGTACCTCCCTTCTTTCCAGCCCAGAAATCTGGATAGATATGGGAGAGCTGCTGAGCATCTCAGATTCCTTACTGGGAACATCAAGAGTAGAAGTACTGCCGTGCTGAACCAATGGTCTGCACCACAAGAGGACTGCACTCATAAGGAATGCACCTGCTGGACTCTTTGAGCTTCACAAAAGAGGACTTTGCCTGGCTTCAAAAGAATTAAGGAGCAGACTCCCTGAAAGCAATAGGTACAAAAGAGCTTCAAAAAGTCACCTGCATTACATCTATCAAGGCAAGCCAGGCTGACCAGCTTCACATAGACTTTAAAGGATTTGGCCAGGTGCATTGTGGACATTTTAGTCCCACACCTCCAAGAGGCAAATCAGAGCGTCCAGGCCCTTGACTGGTGTTGTGAACTTTTAAAGACCCAAAAGAAATATCTGGAGAAGAAGAATTGCTGTTCTGGACTCCTTGACTGCAAAAGAGAAGACTTCACTCATAAGGACTGCATCTGGTTCACTCACAAGGCTTCACAATTAAAGGACTGTGCCTGCAACAGGTAGAAAGGTGCAGGAAGGGCTACCTGCAGCAGTAACAACAAGGACAACTCCAACTGACAAGCTTCACCTGGATGTTACTTGGATTGGCCTGGTCCATTGTGGGAGCAGTAGTCCCAGGCCCGGAGAGGCAAACCAGAGATTCTGAATCCTTGGCTGGTGCTTTGGACCACTTTCATGCATCAAGGACTACTTCTGGAAGTAAGTGTAAAAGTGTTACATCATGGGCAGCCTGAACCCTTGACTATTTCCCAGTCCAGTGCAACGTTTTTTACCCTTTGAGCGCTATTTGCTTCTACAAACTAGTTTTACTTTTAATATTTTTAAATTATTATCTCCGGTCCCCTACATTGTTTTTTTGTCATGTTGGTGTCATTTTAATCATAATAATATGTCCTATGTTTATAAATTGGGGATGGATTTTTATTGTGTGCTTTGTCTTACTTATTTACTGTTTTGGTGATATTAAATGCCTTACACACCTGTCTCATTTAGTCAAGCCTGACTGCTCATGACCACTTACCAGGGGTTGAGGAAGAATTCATTTATTGAAACTTGAGTGGACCTTATTTGTGATTGTGTACTAGCTGTAGGTAACCACCTGCACCTTTTAATAAACCACCTCCCAACAACGATGATATTTTACCAATACAAAGTTGGAATACTGTACCTTGAGAGGTAAAAGCCTTTTGCCATTTTTCAACTCTGCATGAATGGCACTGGCTAATCCTTTTCTTAAAGATTCTCCTGCTAAAATGGCAAAAGTCTTTGTCGCTTTCCAGCTCAGCGTGGATGGCACTGTGCTAATACTATGCTTAAAACTCTGCTAAAAAACTGAATTCAATGTGAACAGATTTAGAGTATTGGTGATGTTGTAGGGTACTCCATAGAAAGGTGCTGCTATCCACCTACACTTAGGAACCACCCAAAGTTCCCTGCTTCCTTTTTAAATAAATTATATGGCACTGTAAGCCCGAAAGGGGGATGTATGACGTTACTCCGCATACCGTTACAACTACCTACCATTACAACGCGACCATTACAACGCATACCATTACAACGCATAGCGCTTTGGGGTGCTGGATAGTGGTAAGTATAATTTACTATTCTAACTCCAGTCCCCGTGGACCCTAGGTCTTGAATTACAATGGTTACGTCCCCATGGCTGGACAAAACTATATCTCTCTGATGAACTCCAGCTACAGCAAAACATGTGTCAGGGAATGGTACTTTACAAATCTAAAGATAAAATACTGTACCCAAAGTGGTAAAAACGTGTTCTTATTTTTGAGCTTGTCATGGATGGCACTTGCTAATATTATGCTTAAATACTTTGCCAAAAAATGTCAAAATACTTTGTTACTTCTCGCTAAGTGTGGATGGCAATGTGATAATCCTTTGCTTATAAACTGTGCTGAAAAAAACCCATAGAGGTGTGCAGATTCAGAGTGTTGGTGGTGTTAAAATGTGCTTCATATAAAGAAGCTGATCTCAACCTACACTTGGAAACTACCTAGAGTCCCCCACTACTGTTTTTGCTAAATGTTTGCACCATTCTAAGCCTGAAAGGATACTGTCCTGATATATACTGGGTGCTGCCTTGTATTTAGACAGAACTATACCTCTCTAATGAGCTCTACCTGGAATGAAACACATGGTTCAGTGGTTGCTCTTATTCATTCTAGTGTTGGTGGGAGGGTAGTTTGCCAATCTAAAGCTATAATACTGTGCTTGGAGTGGTAAAAGGCTTCTGCTATCTTCTAGATTAGTGTGCAGTTGATAATCCTATGCTTAAAGACTTTGCTGTCAAAATGGAAAAGGCTTTGCCATTTCTAGCTCAGAGTGCATGGCACTGTGCTAATCCTATGCATGAAGACTCTTCTCACAAAACAGCCATTTGAAGTGAGCAGATTCAGAGTGTAGACTGTATTGTGGGATATGCCATATAATGCAGTTGCTCTCCACCTCAACTTGGGAACTATCCAAAGTTCCCTGCTTCATTTTTGCATAATTTGTGCGGCACTCCAAGCCTGAAAGGGCATTGTCTTAACTTATACTGGGTGCTTCCTTGTGTCTGGCCAAAGCTTCCCTGCAAAAATGGAAAAAGGCTTTGTCACTTTCTAGCTAGGTGTGAAAGGCACTGTGTCATTACTATGCTAAAAACTCTGCTAAAACATAATTCAAGGTGAACAGATTCATAGTATCAGTGGTGTTATAAGGTGGTCCATATAAAGGAGTGATTACCACCTTTAATAGTGAGTTAACCACTGTAAATAAGAATTTGACCATTAACTTGAATTTGCTCATGAGTGATGCTACTGTAGGTGACACAATAGGAGATACACCTGCCATTACTTTCCAGAGAAGTAGATCACTGAGGGTCATTTTGGCATGTGTGTGTTATCACCATTGTATCAATGGGATTGATAAGCACAGTATGGATGTATGTGGTTTTTATGTCTGTGGCGAATGTAAAGCATGTTCTAATTCTGTCAGCCAGAAAGAATATGATGTACTTTGCACTAAGACACACAGGAAATTTTCTAATTTTATCACATGTGGCACTAATCATGTCACCTATGTGTTACCATGCCCATGTAGACTTAAATATGTAGGCAGCACAGTTCATCATGCGCACAAGAGTATGCTAAAACACAAGTAGGCAACTGCCAATCAGTTTTTTTTTTAATTCTTTTTATTAAAATTGTTATCAGTTACAAATGAACATGAACAATGGGCAGGAGAAAGCACACCATGTGTATGTTCATAATCGAATACGGTGTATAAAGCAGTATCTGATAATGGCACGACAAGAGAATGGCTCAAGTATCATTATCGTTCATGGTATCACGTCTGATTTTCTGGTGAGTCCAATAGGGGGGTGTGAATGGGATTAGTCTAGGCACCTTAGTTTCAGGGAGATGAGGAAATCATTTACAAAGGATACGTAGCAAGATGCAATGACATGCCCAGGGTCCTCTCGACAAAAGAAGTAGCCCTGCGCGGATCTGCGCTCATTCCTCCCCTCCCCCAGTATGGTGGATATACTACCCCATATCTCAGTTTAGCTTGATTACCCCTTATTCTGTCTCCTCTGGATGCAACAACAAGTAAGTATGTAGTGGTTGCCAGATATTTTTTGGTCTGGATGAGGGTGGTTGCTGTGTGACACACATGTCACTAGTGGTTTCCCAATACATTAGGTCCTGCAGCCAGGCCTTAATTGTGGGGACCGTGGGAACACACCAGTGTTTAGAAATTTGCCTCTTTGCAAGGAGCAAGGCAACAGCGGTAAAGCAGCGAATACCAGTACTCAGTGGTTTGACGTCTCCCAATAGGACAAGGACTCAATTCAGCCTCTATCATTATTGCAAGATGCCGAAAATCTATACCATTATTCTATTATGGGTAGGCAACTCCATGTCATGAGTTTTAGTAGGATCCATTCTTGCAAGCAGCGTGGGTGTGATGTATGTTCTATGCAGATATTTGTAATGAAGCAGCTTCTGCTGGTAATTGCCAGAGATGAAGTGGGTCTGTTCGCAGCAGAATGTCCATGTCTCATCTGATAGTGAGGGCCCCAGGTCCATGTCCTTTGTTGCATGCGCTCCCAGACCTACTGGTGGCCTGAGCATCTGGGCCAAGCTGTATAAGTGGGAGAGCAGGTGTGTGCCATTTCTGGATGTAATAATAAGAGATAATAGCAAGAAATCAGTAGGCTCGACTGTGGTGTACTGAAGTGCAGAGTACATAGATGTATGTGTTCTATGTAAGAGGAACTTATCCATATAGGACACATTTTGTTCCCTTATGAGTTCAATAGCAGTGCATAGCTGGGCACTGTGTAACAAGCATCCAACAGTGCATAGGAGGTCCCAAACACACATACTTGTGTCGCTGGCAATAATATGCTGGGCAAGATGCGGCATGTTGCACACTCATTATACAATATAAATGCTATGGACTATAACTGAGTTTTTATATACCAATGTCTATACTGTAGTGCTAACTGCTGAATATACATATGAATATAGGGCTGAGTCTGTAAGGGGGAGGGGGAGGGGGTGGGTAGAATAGTTCTGTATTTGTATTCACTACTACAGTGTAATGTACAAGCTATGCACAACTGTCTGTGTGAATTGTAATGTGACGAAAATTAATAAAAATATGTTATAAAAAAAGAATTGCTGCTGCTGTAGTGCGAGACAACCAACTCATCCCCTCGACTGCTTGGAGAAACCCGGTACATCGGCTTCAGAAGCAACGCATCTTGAACCCAGTGCTTTGTCTTCAGAATTGGCACATTGCCATGTTTGCATGTAGAAATTCTACGCACCCCGTTGACTATGAGATTGTCACTGACACATCGCTCTGCTGCACCCTGCATGTAGCTGTTACAACCAGGAGCAAGGTCATTTTGTTTAGCAGGCCTTGCGTGGCTTCTTTATCTGGTCCATTGTGGTCAACCTGAACTCTTGACTTTGCACTGGTCCAGCGTGACCAGGCAATCCCATAAGCGCTTTTTGCTTTTAAGTGCTATTCTTCACTTTTAATCTTTGAAAATGCATATCTCGACTTCCACTTCTTAGATTTTTGGCATTTTGGTCTTATTTTATTTATAAAATCATAATTTGTTTTTCTAAACTGATGTGGAGTCTTTTTGTGGTATATTTACTATGTTACTGTTTAAAGTGGTGCGCAAAAGTTTACACATTGCCTCTTAAATTAAGCCTGTCTGCTCTGTACCAGAGGGTGAACACAGGTTAATTTATAGTGGGTATCTAACTTACCCTGCCCAGGACTGTGATTCCTGCTTGGAATTGGTGTGTACCCCTGCCAACCAGAAACCCAGTTTCTAACATAAGGGTAGACTTACTGCAGATAATGCCAGTATGTTTCCTAACATTCGAAGTTTGGCTATAAAGTGGGATACTCCTCTTGTAGCCTTATTTCCATATGCTGAAAAAAGGCTTTGACTTCATTAATTGGCAATTTTTGTTTATCACTCATCATTGAGTTTTTTTCTCCACAAAATGTATTTCATTTATGGAATTGATATGATCTGAACTCCGGCATCAGTGTTTTTGTAATGGTTGCTTTTCCCTATACTTTTCTTTACATAAAGATGCAAGGCAAGTATGCCCCTATTTCCCTTTGCTATTTGTTCTTTGCTTTAAACCATTACTGGAGTGCATTCATTGTAGTACCCTTATCTTTGGCTCCAGACACGGCTCCCTGTAGGTTAAAGTGTCTGCCTATGTGGATGATATTCTATATGTCTAGTCCTCTGGCTTCCATGGTTCCCTTCTTAGAAGAGATCTCATTATACTCTAGCCTATCTGGTTATAAACTTAACTTCTCTGAAACTGACATTTTACCATTTAATTCTTCCTGTTATCAGTATATGTTTGCCAACATTAAAGTCACATGGTGTCCCTCAAAGATCCAACACCTTGGTGTTTGGTTTTCCCAGACCATAACAGACACATTTCACAATACTCTCACTATGTTAAACTCTAAATTGTATACATTACATCTAACTTGGTCTCCTCCACATTTATCATGGTGGGGTAGGCTTGATGCCACTATAATGATGATTATGTCACACGTCTTTTATGCTATCTCTATGCTACCCTTTCAAATCCTTAACAACTACCTTAAGCAAATTGATTCTATTTGCACTAAATTCCTATGAAATAATAAGCACCCACTTAATTGCCCTCTCTAAACTGAAATGACCCACATGTGAAGGGCACATATGATTCCCTGGTTTTGAGTTACCATTCAAATCATATCAAATATTGCTTTATTCAGTTTCCATAGCAAAAAAACATAAAAGTTCATATTTTTTAAAGCCACGCACATTGATAGATATTTATACAAATTTAAAAGACAAACATACCTTCATACAATATCTTGGAATACAAAAATAATTTTAAAACCATTCATATAATCATGTGTTTACAAAGCAGTAGCAAGATATAGTCTGGAGGAATATGAACAGTAATATTTCTGTTATAAATTAGTCCTATGGCTAATACAAAACTACAAAAATGTAACAATATTTGTCGAATAGCGTTCTGTTTCCATTAGTTACACCACAATTAGAGCAGGACCACATTGGCGTAACCCTAACATTTTTAAAATTGGGATTATCCAGTGCTTTCTCGGTTTTCATACAATTTACACTAAAGGATCACATGGATTAGTGATTGGCTTGATACTTCGTCGCAGGGGCAAGGTGTTAACAGCTTCCACCAATCATTGAATCTAGCAAAGGTTACCAGGCAATGGAAAATATTTAGCCTAAAACGAGTCAACAAGAACCTGTCATAGCCACTCAGACTGCAAATTAAGTAAGGTTGCATGGTCATAGTGGATTTAATCAGCAATGAATGTTGAACCGAGCTTTTTTTAACCTCAATAACGAGACGCAGATCCTCCAGATGAGTCAGGCATAGCTTTTTCAGCTCTTTTCTTGACAAGTGAGGGGTGATGGTAATATCTTTCTAGTCCCAAATCATACGGAAACCTTTTGACATATAGAAGCCAACCGATCCTATGTGAGTTTTCGCGTGTAAGACAGTCTTTAATAAGCGTTGGTTAAAAACTGTCTTTGAAGAGGACCACAGGCGGTGTCACGATAGAATTGGCTGCATTTTTACGATATCAGTAATGTATGGCAAACTTAGTTCTAGATGGCAGCTAAAGGTCGAGGTACCTCGCGGAACAGCTAGGAGATACCTCAAGGAACTATTTTCCACTTTTTGAAGGGCTTCCACCTGACCGTAACCCCACACCCCTGCTCCATAAATGGCTATACTGATGCATTTTGCCTGGTAAATCTGGATCATCTCTGCCGGTGGTCTTTTACCTAGCCTCTGCGCGAAACTTACTAGTGCAGAGGTAGACCTGATGAATAGCAGCTTTCTGGCCTCAATAGCTTTTCTCCATGTGCACTTATCATCAATTAAAAATCCTAGATACAGGTACGTATTGGTGTTCTCCACCTTGGTATTATTGATGAAAATATCTCTCCTTTTCTTATGCCTTGGCTCTGAATTCATAATAAAGTTTTTTTTAATGGTAATTTTTAAATCTAAATTAGACATATAGGTGTTATACCTATTAAGCAAGCGTCGGAGTTCCAGAGGGGTGTGAGCAATAATTACTGTGTTGTCTGCGTAGAGTAGAGCGGGTATTGGGTGTTTGTGAAGTAGGGGAAGGTCCTGGCACTCCTCCAACATGGCTTGTTCAAGGCTATTAGTATAAAGTGTGAGTTACCATTCCTTTATTCTGTTTCGACAATTTTAAGCTATGTTTACTGATTTTCAAGATCACCCAATTCCACAATGTATTACATTTGAAACTTCCTTATTAAATTACTTTTCCTTTAAAGATGTTGTTTATATGTCTAACTGTAGTTTTATATCCAAAAACCCTACATTTATTCCATACACTTTTCTCTACTGCCCGTAATTTTCAACAATGTTTTTGTATTCACCAATTTTGTACAAAAGGTTTCTTAAGTTACGTAATATATCTTTGTACTTTAAACATTGCAAGGAGAAAAGCTATTATGGTTGTTCACCACTTTGTGGAAGATGATTTTATTGTATCTTTTGAATACTTACAACTACAATACCAGTTACCTTACTCATTGTTGAAGGAATATCGCTTGATTTCATCTTCATTTTATTTTCTTCCTCGCCAAAGGCACACTCAATCACTTGCACCTGTAACCGTGACACCTTTAGTTAAGATTAGTCCTGAACCCGTTCCCAAAGCTGCTCTTAAATAGAAAAGCATTAATGAAAAATGGGGTAACCCAAAGGATAAGGACCTGGGTATAATGCGGTAAGGGTAAACAATGGTCCAGAACCTATTTCTTTAAGAAAGCCGAGTAGATCAGCACAAATTCAAACATTTTCAAATTCAGGGGCGTTTCTCATATATCCACCCCAAATCATAAATGAACTCAGTTACTTAGAGTAACAAGAAGAAAATATCACTACAGCACCAATATATCCAAAAGGGGAAAAACAATTTTTAATTCATTGTCTCTAATCACAAAACTGATATTTTTTACAGTTTTATCAATGCTTTCAAATGAAAGGTTGCCCAAAATGAGAGTGCACAAAAAGAGGTGATCAAAAAGGGGGTGCAGTGAATCAAGAAAGAAGAGGAAAATTCAAAGAGATAAACAAGATAATTTCATTAATTTTCTATAATTACAGTTTTACAATTTCCGTAATGCAACAACCTGGCCCACATAGAATTTTATTATTAACTAATCTCTTAATCATACAGACATAATAGTCATATTGATTGTGTGCACACTGCACCCCCTTTTTGATCACCTCTTTTTGTGCACGCTCATTTTGGGCAACCTTTCATTTGAAAGCATTGATAAAACTGTAAAAAATATCAGTTTTGTGATTAGAGACAATGAATTAAACATTGTTTTTCCCCTTTTGGATATATTGGTGCTGTAGTGATATTTTCTTCTTGTTACTCTAAGTAACTGAGTTCATTTATGATTTGGGGTGGATATATGAGAAACGCCCCTGAATTTGAAAATGTTTGAATTTGTGCTGATCTACTCGGCTTTCTTAAAGAAATAGGTTCTGGACCATTGTTTACCCTTACCTTAAATAGAAAAGGTTAATATCACCTACTATCATTAGAACTAAAAGTTCTCTTGAATTGTTGCTGATAACTGATTTATCTCTCTCATTTTCTGTACAATTTGGGGAAAACATTTGTCTAACTATATTTAATAATTCTTAAGCAGCTCACATCACACAGTCCCTCTTTTTTATTTAAAATATACCGGTTATTACTCAGAATATATTTCTAATTCTTACTCTTCTGCTACTGTACTGTGCTGGTCCTGTTCCTATTATAATGGTTCTTTAATAAATATTCAATATGTACTCATATTATTCTTTTTTGGAGTTCAATGTGGTCTAAATATTTAAAGATTTTTTTTATTACAAGTTACCGCTTACCCTGCAAAATGTTTTCTTCCATTCTTTATCTCCTAGTTTTACTGATTTATCTCATAAACCTCCTCTGCTTGATTTTATTATTCCACTTGCTTTTAAAGTTGTACTTTTCCATTGGAAAGTCTCTTCTAAAATATCTGTGTTAACATGCCAGTATTTTATATGTGTGCACATTGACTAAATACTATCTCTTCATTAACTGTACATCAGCAGATTAAATCTGATTCATACTGGATTTCTTTCCCTTGCACTCACTAATCTCCTCTTCTTTCTCTTTCTTCTTTCTTATTATTCTTCCTTACTCTCCCTTCCTGTTTTCTTTTTTCTCTTTTCCTGTTTTTGAAATTGTAAAAATGTCTTCAATACATATGTCTTAGTTTTCCGTTTGTACTGGCAATACTTTTATTATATAACCCTTATTAAAAATTCTACTTATTTTGCATTGGGCTGAGGGCATGCAGGCATTTTCTGAGAGTGCAAGGGCTCAACCAACTCCAAAACACATTTATATTAACTAAAATTGTCCAGAGTTGCCCAATTGAAAATATCTTTGTCTTTGACTATCAATACTATAAGGAAATCCAAGGGATGCCTGTGGGCACCTGCTATGCCCTCAGCAGTGCAAATGTAGTCATGGGCTGGTGGGATGAGCAGAATGTCTAGAACAAAGTGATTGAAGATTACACTCAGGATGTCATAGTGTGGATGAGATTCATGGAGGATCTCTTCCTTATATGGAACAATTCAGAAATGGCGCTCATAGTGGTCTCAAGGGTTCCAATTGTAATAATCTGAATTTCATGCTCACAACAAGCTCAAGTAAAACTTCATTAGACTTTTTAAAAAGGAGACTTCAAATCAATAGTATTTGGATTGAAACATCACTCTTTCGAAAAGAGACTGCAGGTAATTCCATCTTACTTTCAGACAACAGCCCACCACCACCTTGCACATCAGTCATCCCTTATGGTGAATCCATTGAGCAAAGAGAAATTGTAGTATATAACCCTCCTTTAATCATAAGGAAATGATTACAACAGTTCACAATAGAAAGTAATTAGAAAGCATATTGCTCAAGGAGAAGGAGAACATCAAAAAACACAATTACTTTTTTAGTTATAGAAAGAACACAAAATCAAAATAAACTGATAAATGTCTCTTCATAAACACTTTCAGTACACAAGCTCAGGATTTAAAATGATATCTTGATTAAACATTAGGGTATCCGGAAAACAGAAGCCACATTACATGATGTAATTGGTCCCAATCTCCCAATCATATATTGTGAATGCAAATTTCTGAAAGATATGCTAGTACTTAGTCACCTACCGAGGTCTACACCTGGTATTCGGATGATACAAAGACTGAGTTTCTTTTGGTGTGGACACTTGCAAATACACTAAATATGTCAGAAGGTATTGATCCTAAATCGAAAAGGAGATTTATAACAACATATAACTTGCAACACAGAGTAAACAATCTATGCAATATCCTGCCAATGTCCCTAACTGTATGTAAGAAGCACAACATTTGTGATGAAAAAGGGGATCCTAGAACTTGTGAAGACAATTAACAATGGCACCTGCTACAGTAATGCCAAACGTTTCAGAGAAAGTCATAACAATGAGTGAATGAGTATGATTTGTTTGGCATTGAATATTTTCCAAACCTAATCAGAGTCCCCCCAGACTCACATCTACATCATAGATGTGAACAGTATGACTCTGTTTGCCTTAAACTGTGATAAAGAATAAGCTTACATTTATTATTAGGTGAAAATGTAATTCTAGTAAGGGTCTTGAGTGCTGCTAGTGCTGGGCAGAGGCGGCTCTGAAACACTCAAATGTATTTTATTTATATTGCACAGTTACTCAAAACCATTTGCAATACAACGTACATACAATTAAAAAGAAAGTTGTAACAACCAGTTTAAAAAAGTATTCATAAAAAGCATTTACATACAGCACTATAAAACATAGTAAAAGGATGAATATGTACATTAGTAAAATGACTTCTAAGATTTCATAGTTAAAATGACGTCTTCACTGGCTGGTTAATGGAGACAAATTATTTAATAAACCAGATTGACTTTCGTGTTGCCTGGCCCCATTCTTCTATAAGCCTAAGTCGGTGCTCAGCCATGTATCTCCCAAACCAGGTCAAGTCTGGCGGTAGAGTGCTGGAAAAGCGTACCGAAACGGATTATTTTACTGTCCGGACCGTGTTACGCCGCCATATTTGTTGTAAAAGGTTCTGACGGGGCTGAAGCAAACAGAAACAGCAACAAATCAAGTGTAGCAGAGATTCATGTTAGGCGTTGCAGATTCTACATCTGATTTTGTGTTCAAGGGACTTCGACCCAGGGTTTAATTCTTTAATTGGGAGGGGCACTAATCTGGCCCATATAATGTTTATGAGTGCTTTCCTTCCTAGAGCTTGATTAAGATAGGGCTGGATTTTGTGCCCTGCATATGATGTTACCAGCCATGGTGGACCTCTTCCTGTTACATATTCCGCTAGGTCATTTGTGTATGACAGTTGGAAACATTGTTGATGAATTGAGTTTTTAATGGCCAGATAGTTTATCGACCCTTTGTGCCAATTTTTAATTGCCAAACTCAACATTTCCACTGCTTTCTCCATGTAACATTGCCACGGGTTGATTGACCCTCCATAGATTGGCTTTAGCATGCTCTTTAAGCTTCCGGCTGGGGCTGTTAATACTTGATAGTATTTTGCGTGCATTCCCAAGCATTCTTTACTTTGTTGCTTCAGTCCGAATTCCAAAAAATTTAGGCTGTTGCGAGTGTACTTAGGGAGTTTGAAAATGCATTTGTAGGCCTGCATTGTGCTTTGTCCAACATTGCTTCCATTTTGCCTGGAAATGCCTGCTGTGCATAACCTTCAGTTGCCCTAATTTTAGCTTGCATTACTTTTCTGATAGGGGCTGTTGTTGGACTTTGCATCAACTCATTTAGTTTGCATAGGGAAAAAGTTGACTGTGCTCTGGCCTTCATTTTGTGCTGATGTAATGTTGCTTTACCCGTTTCACTTAGCCAGCACCCGAGGTAGTTGTACTATCTCGCGGTGGTGATGATTTCTTTGCCACATGCCATTTCAGTAAGGCTTTTTTTGGAAAATGACCAAAAATTACTTCTTTCGTTTTTTGAGCATTTATTATAAGCTTGTTTCTTTCATTATACTTATTAAGGGTGTCTAGGCCCCTTTGTAGCCCGATTTTTGTTTGGTCCATTACCACTAAGTCGTCTGCATATAGTAATATTTGCAGTTTGTTGGTCCCAATTTTCGGGGTTACAAGACTGGCATTATGAAGCATCTTCCCCTGGTCAGCTGTGAATAGATTAAACAATGTGGGGGAAGTACGCATCCCTGATTTAGTCTGCGATTTGTCAAGCACTTCTTCGTTGTTGTATTATCTGCTAACTTCACTTTGATCCAGGTGTTGCTTGAGTGAGTGATATATTCTAGCTCCAGATATGTAAATTATTGTTTTAGAGACTAAGGTCCAGATGTAGGTAGCCCAATACCGGTCGGTAACGGCCAAAGTTACCAAATTTCGGCCGTCACTGACCGGTATTAGGCATCTGAGATGTAGGGGCCATATTTAATGATTTGCGAATCGGTAATTTAAGGAATCGGTATATTACCGAATTCTTAAAATACCGATTCGGTAAATTACCAACTCCTTCATGTAGGGAGCACTCAAGTAAGTCCATTTGTTATTTAAGGATTCGTTATTTACCACCAACTACAAGTTGGTAGTAAATACCGAATACCTTTAAAAAAAACAATTCTTTGCTTTTTTTAAAGTGCCATGTGGCAGACATACATTCCCTTTGGGCATGTATGTGTGCCACATGTGCACCCATGCACAATTTAGGGGTGCAACAGGGTGTCAATGTGACACCCTGCCACCCTTGTAAATGATCTCCCTATTACCGATTCAGTAAATACTGAATCAGTATTTACCGATTCGGAATATACCGAATCAGTAATTCTGAAACACCAAATCGGTAAAATGTGGTATTTTAGAATCGGTAAATGGGAATTACCTACATCTGGCCCTATATTGCTAATTGTGTGCTGCACCCTATTGCGTATCACAATTTGTGTCAATTCATTATCATCGTCGATTATTTTCCTTTTAACTTTTCATAGGACTGATTACATCACTGCAGTCAGACAAGGAATGTATACATTTAGTAAAGATTGATTGAACCACAGGATATATTGAGATTGATGTAGTTCTCATAACATTTTTAAGGAACTGATACCTGGAACTGTTACCATTTAACAATTTGATTTTAAGAGTCTTTTGGAGTAAATATTAGTATACCAGTTAGTTTATGTATATGAACAATTTAGGTGGAACCTATATCCAAACAATTTATGGGATTGCAGCTGTTTTATGTTACTCACTGGAAACCTCATAACTAATGTTCTGATATATTAGAAGATGGTTGTCCTCTGAATAGTATGGATGGACTAGAACTCAGATCAGGAAAGAATGTTTCCATCCAGGAGATCATTTGAATCAAGACTACTCTGTCGGATATTCATAGTGAGTGACTGAGGCCGTTAATGGACCAATTGTGTTTCCTCGATTGGTCCTAATCTTTTTAATAGAATTTACTTTTCATAATGGAACTTAGGCTATAGTACCTGGTCAGGTCTGTTCCTGCAAGTGTATATGGACACAACCACCATGCCAACAATAGTTTTCTATTTCCAACTCCCACAATCAACAGCCTCTAGGAGAATATATTACGATGATTACACATAGTAAAGTGTAAAAGTGTAAAGTGTAAAAGTGAACTATGTGATTATATTCAGAAAAGACAATGAGTCCGATTCATAAAGTCAATCTGAGACTAAAGTCTAACTTTGCAACTTTTGGTACTCACAGAGATCATTTACGAGTTGTATCTTTACTTCCGCAGTCAGGCCAGGTCATGAAAATCAGTTTGGTCAATACTGAGGAGGGCATACATTGTGGACTGCATGTGTCATGATGCAAATGAACAAACTTGTCTAGGATGTGATGTAGTGTCTGGCCACACCCTTTTACCTGCCCAAACTGATTTCCATGACCTCCTCTACAATTTATCTGTTAGAGATGGAGATTCAACCCCAGGTGCGGAAATTCTGTGATCCCAACCCCAAACATTTGTTATTGTTCTTATCATGAGAAGTATCTCACTGTTATTGTATATTTCATCCTTTATTCCTCTTTGCTATAAGTGTGTCATGTTCTCTGTAAATCTGACCTGAGCTGGATACAGACAATGGACTGCAAGGTCACATTGGTCTTATGCTAGATAAGGAAAGTTTCTTCTGTACCTCTCGTTTGTAGTAGTTTTTCACTCTTCCTACCTAAAGGGGATAAACATTGGGGAGGCCTCATCTACTCTTCTCAGCCCACTCCTGGTTACGTCATCCAGCCTGGATCCTCCTCCTGCTAGCGCTCTGCTATCACCAGCAGGATATAAATCTTAGTAAATAAACAAAACCTCTCTCCTGTTCCAACTAAAAATGCCATGAAAAACCTCAAAAATAAAATCCTCAACCCAAATAAAGAAACTCTTTTCACTGAGCCCTACTTCTGCTCAAACAGCGGTACTCTACTGAATGACCTCATCTTTTCTACCAATAGACGTATTAAATGGAGAAAAGTACTATCTTACTCACTCAAAACCATCATCACAAAGACAATTCCACATTACCATAAACCTACTATAGCGCTCTCCACAATGTACAATGCAGCTGCCACTATTTCCATCTACAATGACAGCATTGTGCTATCTAAATCTTCTTGACTGCATTCTGGAACTATACATCAAACTTTTCTCTGATTTCAAAAACAAATTAGACTCAGCCTCTTCCCTACTTGCCCCGTTACATCTCTCCCCAGACTCCTTACCTTTTGACAACCCCTTCTCTACTACCTTCCTTACCCCTCTACCCAACTCTCCTCCCTGATGAACACCAATCTATCCATGGGCACCCCGTAACCCAACAGACACCCTCCTTCAGTGGCAATGTGGGCACTCCTCTACTACTACAGCACTCCAACATCTGTTCTTCCCACCTTCCTACCGACACCTACACCCCCAGCAACAGGACCATTATGTCCACCCCCCCTCTCAACCAACTATAACCAAAACTCTGATTGCCGACCCTAATGACGTTGGGTCCCCCAACTGCAATGACTCGGCCAGTTTGTTACTCTATAGTACCTTTTGAAGCCAGGAGCCCCTTACAAGCCCCAAAACTTTCTCCATGCATGACACAATAAAATCTGAAATACAGCTGATGAGCGCTTACATCCGGAAACTAGCTTGTTAGAAGCTGGCCTGTTATATGATGTCCACTTTTGTGAATGGATGCCCTGCACCAGTCCAGACAACTGTTATAGTGATTTAGGAGGTCTTAGACACCCTTCAAAAGCTCTCTAAGTGGTAGCAGTGGAGAGCAGCCTTCAGTCTTAGTCTAGAAGGAGTGTAAAGCAGCTTGTCTTAGCAGAATATAATCTTACAATGTATATTAAATGAAAAGAACCTCACCAAATATTTATAAAAATATTTATTTATTATATAATACTCTCTAGTACATTAAAATAGCTTCTACACAGAGATAGACACAATGCACTCAATACTTTAGCAAAGAAACACAGTAAATAGCACAAAGTACACAGTGGACTCCAAGGGGGTGGCCAAACCATATGCTAAGAAAGTGGAATAAGAACCACAACTCAGGTCAAAACAGGGTCAAGAGGATGTACAAGTGCTGGGGACCCAATGAACCACCCAAGGTGAGTAGATAGGGACCCCTCGGAGAACGTGTGCGGGGTGGGAACACAACAGTGTGCTCCGTACAACTCTATGTGTAAGTCGTGGTTGGATTTTTAAAGATGAAGGACCCTTCCCAGTGGACCCCGAAGTAACCTAGTGGAAGACAGAAGGTTGGAGAGCCACCCCACACCCATGAATACCCTACTATCCTCGCTACCAACATCAGGGAACCCGGGTGCACATGTGTGAAGTGGTGTGGGAAACCGCCGTCAAACCCAATGGAGGACTTCAGGAAAGTGCAGCTGTTGCAGAAGTAGAGAGAGTCCGTTGGAATCCAAAGGTGGATTCTAGATGAGAGGTACCTGCAAGCAGAGGGGACAGAGTCTATGTCACTCAGGAGTGACCAGGAGAATTAGAAGGCGAATGCCCTCCAATGTCAGATGTTGCAGGATGGATGATGATGACCATGACTCTGCAGATGGGAGGCCCAGATATAACTGAGGAGGACCAGGAGCCATCCACGAGCTGTCCCACAAAGGATGTCAAGTGCTGAGCAGTCAGTGTCCGGCGAGAGTACCTACAAGCCTTGGCAAATGCAACCAATGCGGGAATCTAAGAAAGAGCAATGCCGGCACCAGCAAGATCCAGGAGACTCACCAAAAACAGGGGAGTCAGGGCAGGCCCCAAGCAATCAGGAGAGCCCAAAAGAAATAATGGTAACCCTCAAGTGAATCCGCAAGCCGGAGGCACTGGAGTCACGGGAGGACCTCAAGCAGTTCACCAAAAGATGCAGGCCACGAAGCACACGATGTGGAGTAGCTGAATTTTCTGGTCACTGGAGGTGCTTAAGGTTGGGCCTACTTGGTGCCCGAAGATCTTCTTGGAAGAAAGCCAACAAGCCTTTGCAACTGGGTTCGGTATTGTGACCCCCACAAGGGATACTGTCCTCAAACTTGGTGACAGGGCAGGCCTCGGGAATTGTTGAAAACTGCCACCTGTGTTGCAGAACCTTACAGAGTCTGAAGGAGCTCAGGATCAGCAGGCCGGTCTACTTAGTTGGGGTGCCTGCAAACGCAGGGGAGTGACTCCTTCACTCCAAGGGAGATTCCTTCAAGTGTCTTTGATGCTTCACAGGCCTTTGAAGGTTCCTGTATGATGCACAGGCGATGCAGCAGACTGGAAGGGAGACAAAGTAAGGCCCAAATGAAGTCCAGCAAAGTCCAGAGTGCCCAGAAGGTAGAAGAAAATGTGGTCTCTGATCTGAATCTTATTCCACAATGAATCCAGGGACCTACACCCAAATAAGCCCTTGAGTAACCTAGGGAAAGGGTTGGGAATATTTAGGGGGTCATCCCAGGGGAGGGTCTGGACAGGGGGGAGGTTACTCCCATGTACTTTGTCCAGTTTTGTGCCAGCGTGGGGGTCAATAGATCCCAGGACTGGTTTGAACTGGACCATACACAAGGACACCAAATGTGTCCCTCATGCAGACTGAGTGGCACTGGAAAGTGCACCCACCCCACTCCAATACACTAAATCCTGTCTGGGAGGTGGTCACACCTCCCTGAGACAGGATGGCAATTATTCTGCCTTCCCCTGCTCGAGTTTGGCTGAGCAGCAGGAGGGCAGAATTGTGTCTCTGGTTGGTAGCAACCATTTTGTGCTGTCTGGGTAAGAAGGCTGGTACCGGGAACACTGAGAGCCTAACGGAGGACTCTACCATTGCTTGGAATCATACCGCCCACATCATTTACAATGTTTGATACCAAACATGATAGGATTTGTTGCAGCCAGTTTCGAGATGGTTATCATGTAATTACCCTGTGCCTCTCTATAGAGTACATGGCTGTGTCACTGACAACCCAGGAGAATAGACTCCGTAGGCTGCAGAGGTGCCCTGCTCATGCAGGGGCACCCTCTCACTTAGAACCAAGCACCCTGCCATCAGGTTTGCAAAGGCCTGGTAGAGGGGTGATTTATAGGTTTTAAGTAGAGTGACCCCAGATATAGGAAACCAATATCTTTAGTAAGTGGTGCAAGCACCAACTTACACAGGCTGAAATGGCAGACCTGTAGTTCCATTTTGAACGGTCTCTCATGGGTGGCATAATACATGATTCAGCCCATGGGAGACCACTGGGGTACCTATGCCCTGGGTACATGAGTACCATATACTAGAGACTTATAAGGGTACCCAAGTATCCAATCTGGGGATGTAGCTAATTACTGAACATCACAATTTACGGAGAAAGCTGATATACTGGGGTTCTGATTAGCCGGATCCCAGTCCAACTAGTCGAATACAGCTTAGCACAAGGCAAAAAGTGGGGGTAACCATTAAAGCAGATCCTACTTTCCTACATAGCTCACATCACTTCCGCCCTTGATCAAAAGCTGTCATCACACTTGACTCACATCCAAACCAAGAACACTGTAACTCCCATATGACAAACAGCTTCTACCCTATCTATTCCAGCCTACACCTGAGATACACACCTTTGCTGGAGGTCTACACAGAATCACAATCACTCGGCTTGTCACATTAGGCCACCTAGACAGTTATTGAATAATTATATACTTTCCCTCCTAGACACCTAAACCTATGCTCTGGCCAACCACTCTATGCCTATTACAAAAACCAATACTATTATCACTCACCCTCTCAGGACATCCCACTCCAACACTAGGTCTTTAAATAAAGCAAACAATTTCCCATCTCACAAACATCTCCGAATACCTCCACAACATGCCTTTAATGCTCTTTACTCAACTTTCATTCTGCCGTGAAACACATGGTGGACATAGACGATTGTACGCTTAACCTTGACTTTGACATCATTATACTCACTGAAACCTAGTAAAATGCACAATTGTTGACCTACTAGTCCCTTCCAGTCATGGCATCATCAGGCAAGACTGTTCAGACTGCTCAGGGGGTGGACTAGCCTGCATATACAGGTCCTCACTACCTTTGAAACAATAAAACATTCTGTCACTATCCTTCAGTAAATATCTTAAGATCAATATCACCACCAATGACAATTCTACGTTCTCTCTTCACACTTTCCACCACCCTCCCAGAGCTAACCACACCTTTATTGAACAGATCATGGAGATTATCTCCTCCAATAATGCAGAACATGACAACCATATCTATCTTGTAGATTTCAACATTCATTGGAACAAATCCAGTGACCCTCTCATGAACAATTTTAAAACCTTCCTCCAGGATCTCAACCTTGTCCAAGCTTGCAACAACCCAACCCATATTAGAGGGGCTACCCTTGATTTAATCATCACATGAGAGAACACCTTACAAATTGAATCTATCCTTCCTTGCAAATTGACTGATCACTGTTGCATCACCTTCCACATCTCGGTATGGGCAACTATCACCAAGGGACAACCAGTGAAAGACAAAATTGGGTCCAAGACACCCACAATATTAGCCCACTCATATTGTTGGCTTTTAGGAACAGCATCCTACTACTACTACCCTCCACCAATCATGGCATGCATGACCTCACTGATCGCTACATTAATTCTGTGTCAAAAATCACAGACATCCTTGCTCCCAAATAACAAAAAAGTATCCTGATTAAAAGATCAAACTCTCGGTTCAATAGTAACCTTATTGGGGCACGACAATACCTCAGACTTCCAGAAAGAGCATGGAGACATGCCCCTTCTATTTCCAACCTCAAACATTTACGACAAAGACGTTGCTCGTATAATGAACATATCAGGATCTCCAAAGCAACATTCTTCCAAAATCAACTCAGCACGACAACCAATCGACTACAAAAACTGTTTGAAATTGTTAAAAACCAAACAATTAGCAAAAGCGATCCTCCATCCCCAGACAACAAATCACTACCTAACTGTGAAATCTTTGCCTTCCTCTTTGCTAAGAAAAACATGCTTATTACCACCAAGATCCAGAACACCTTGACATTTCTTCACTGAGAACCCCCCTCAACCCACCCCACTCGATCAGGAAGAATGCCTGAGAAACTCTCCTCTCACTTCTAAAAACAAAGCCGCGGTCTAGTTTTAAAACCCTCAAGGTAAATAACATCTTAAAATTATTGATCTCACTGAAATACTCCAACCACTTCTCTTATCCTCTCCCATCCTAACTCCTCAATGAAGCCATTCTCCACAGGCTCTCTTTATGGGCTATGATAATAAATGCCTCATTCACCAAAATCTCCATTCCCAACTGTCTCAAATGTGGCCAGGTTACTCATATCCTAAAAAAAAACTCTGACCAGGCTGACCCCAACAACAGCCCTATCTCTTTTTTTTTTTTAAACATTTTTTTATTGAAGTTGTATTTAGTATTTTACAGTATATATCACAAAGTAAAAATTTCACAAATGCTTATATTTACATTCTTTTCCATTTTACCCCAATATGTAGCAATTTACTCAAAATAACTACCCCAAATTTGATCGAACTTTTTTGTACCCCTGACTCTTTTAGCATATAATTGTTTACTTCTCCTAACCCTTTTCATTTATTCGAACCATTCCAGAAACGTCAGAACTTTTGTTAAATGCCAGTTCTGTAGCAATAAAGATCTAGCAACGGCCATTATGATATAAATCAATTTTGTCAAATAGTTTGTAAATGTGCATTCTGGATCATATCCAAATAAAAGCATTTTTGCATTACATGGAATTAATAACATATAATTAGTTTTTAGAAAAACAAAAATTTCTTCCCAAAAAGACTTAATTTTGGAACAATACACTATAATATGAGACCAATTGGCCTGCACGCAATTGCAATGTCTGAAACAACTGGCAGATGCATTATTATACATTTTGGCAATGATTACTGGTGTGCGGTATAGTAGCCATTTGCTAAAATAAAGCATTCAACGCCAATTGGCGCCACGCAAAACACAGAAATTAAATTGATTAATAGTTTTCCAAATTTCAGTTGATAATACTTGAATTTCCTGTGTATCCCACTTACGGATAGCTTTAGAGGTCAACTCATCCTCCCGACTCTGTGCCAGGCACTGTTTCCATGCCCCAGGTTTCTTCACCTGAACGTTAACAAAAAGATCTGAAGCTAATAGAGAGGAATTATTTGTAATAATACTGGGGTCTAATTGCATCAATGTAGGGTAGATCAAGTTAGTGTAGGACCCGATTAACAAAAAATTGGCGGGAATCAGACGTATCATATAGTTGACAGAGAACCAGGTCCCATTCCCTAGGAAATCAGATAATGTTTTAAACCCTGCCTGCCCCCAGTTTTCTATAACAATTGGATCGATTTTGATCTTTAAAAAAGAAAAGGCGCCAATTAAGGGAGTTGTTAAATGGATAGGAGGAAGCGAATATCTCTTATGCAGAGCATTGCGCCGTTTAAAGAACCAATTTAAAATCTTATAACAAACAAATTTGGGTGATTTCGGTACAAGCAAAGGGGATGGAATTTGAATCTCTGAAAATATTAAATCAAATTTTTTAAATAAAAAACCCGGTACCTGGTTTTATGTTTTTGAATCTCTCTAGGTACTGCGCAAAGTATGCGTAGTAATAATCTTTCAAATTTGGTAAAGAAAGAGCTCCATATTCAGTTTCTGCAGTTAAAGTCAGTAAGTCTATTCTAGGCATTTTTTTCACCCAAATAAATTTAGAAAACATAGATTCTATCTTCGTAAAAAAAAGAACCTGGTAAATAAACTGGAATTGATGAAAATAAGAAATTAAAGAGTGGAAGAATTGACATTTTAATCAAAGCAGTACGGCCAAGAATGGATAACGGCAAAGGGTCCCAGCGGACAAACATTGATTGAACTTTTTTAATTAAAGGAACAAAATTAAGTGTATATAAGTCTAGGATATTAGGAGAAAACAGGATCCCCAAATATCTTTTTGGTTTTGAATTGATGCAGCCTTGTAAATCTATATGGAGGACTGGGTCTGCCCCCCCACAAACCAATATTTCGTTTTTTTTTATTGATTCGATAGCCTCCTAGGGTTTCGAACTCTTCAAAAATTTTGAGAATATGTGTCTGTGATGCAAGGTCGGGTTTAATTAGTAACATGATGTCATCTGCGTAGAGTTTGATCTTGGCCATGGCAGTGACTGGTGGAGTGATCTGAAGACAATTCCTGATGGCAACAGCTAGTGGTTCGATAAAAAAAGCAAAAAGAATAGGTGACAAGGGGCAACCTTGCCTGGTGCCGCGTTGTACTGCTAGTGAGCCTACTGATGATTTATTTATAATTATGTTTGCTCTAGCACCCGTGTACTGATTCTGTATTAAATTAATGATATGTTGTGAAATCGCAAACTTTCTTAAAATAAAGAAAAGAGTGTCTCAAACCTCCAAATCAAAAGCTTTTTCTGCGTCCAACAAAAGAACTAAGGCCTGTATCCCCCGTGAATCAAAGTAATCTAATGCCTCAACTAAGAAATGTGTGTTTGTAAATAATTGTCTGCCTATAATGAACCCGTTTTGATCCGGATGGATCAACTCCGCCGTAAAATTATTGAAACGAAGTGAAAGCAATTTGGTGGTTATTTTATAATCTGAGTTTAGTAAGGTAATTGGCCTATATGAGTTCGGATCTTTGGGTTCCTTCCCCTTTTTCAAAAAACTAATGACTGTACCTTCATGGAAGGATTCAGGGATTTGCCCTCCTTCAAGCATTGAGTTTAATAATAACAGAAATAAATCACTAAAGGAGCTAAAGAAAATGTAAAAAAACTCTGAAGGAAGGCCATCGGGGCCGCAAGCTTTACCTAATGGAAGATCTTTTACCACTGCTTCCAATTCTGCCTTAGAAAATGGTTTTTGCATATGTATTTGATCCTCTAGAGATAGACTTGGAATTTCATGTTGCCCAAGAAATCAGATAGCTTTTGGTGATCGATAATGTGATTTATAGTATAAATTCTGTCGCAGTGTTGAAGCATAATAGAATTTATTTCGGCCTGAATGAATGTATCAATGTGAGTGACAGGATCTTTTAAAGAATTGATCATGTTGGAGGCCGCCTGCTCTTTTACTTGCTAAGCTAAAAAAATTCCTGTAAAGTTGCTCTCTTCGTATACTTTTTGTGATTCTTTTCGGAACGCCTTTTCACTTTGTTCATAGTAATGAGCACTAAGCTCATGTTTGGCCTCTCTCAGTTGATTTAATACATCGCCATTTGGTTTACGATGTTGACATAGTGTAAGATCCTGAATTTTTTGTAGTAGAGAGTTCCTAGTGATTTTCACAGCAGACCACTCAGCCGCATCTTTGCTAATAACTATACCCCGTATAAAGGATTTTAAAGAGTCCCAAATTATTTGAAGAGGAGCTGTGCCTATATTTCGATTAATTTATTCCATGATCTCTAATTTTAGCGCAGATACCCAATTCATATCCTGTAAATACATTTTATTAAACATCCATCTTTTCGCTACTTTATTGTTCTCTACATAGTCAAAATTCTGACCAGGCTGACCCCAACAACAGCCCCATCTCCAACATCTCGAACTGAGCCAAACTCTTTGAAAAATGGGTGCACTCACCACTCCACAATCACATTAAACAATTCCAACTCCTTAGCAAATATCATTCAGGCTCCCGACTCGGTCAGAACACAGAAACTGCTATGGTCCAAATTGTTGACAATGACCTATGCTTTCTTGATCAAAATTAATCTTGGCTGTTGGGAACTGGATTATTAGTAGTGATAAGTAGTGACTTACCTCTAGTAAAGGCCACAAACACAATAAAACATTCAGTTAGGGTGTCAATAAATGAATCCCCTTCCCAACCCTTGGTAGCTAGCAACAAGCAGACAGGCTTAACTTAGGGGGCAGGTGTGTAATGCATTAAAAAAAAATACATGAAATAAGTAAGGCACAACACACAATAAAAATCCAACTTAATTTTATAAAAAATAGACTTCCTTTTTTTACAAACAGATACCAAAATGAAAAAAATCCAATGTAGGGAACCAGAGATATGAGTTTTTAAAGAAGAAACCCTTACTAGTGCTTTTCAAAATGTAGCTTTTGTAAAACAAACGGAGTTTGGAACCATTTTTACTGTGTGTCTCTGACTGGTCTGGTAATCAATTCCCATTCACATATTTTTTAACAGAATTTCTGCCCAACCAAAAGCCCTATCTCATTTGAATAATTGGACCGCGGGACCGCGTTATCCATACGAAAAGGTAAAACCCTGCGACCTTCTGTCTTGTTAGGGGACTCAAATTTATAAATGGTGGTTAAAATAAGCTTCCTTTCTTCTTGTAGAATACCACATTGACAGAGCCCTGAAGAGAATCTGAGATTGTATCCAGATTCGAAACGCGTCGGCAAAACGGCAAATAGGCATTCCTTTGATGTTACAAAGTCTTCAGTGATTTGTCAACTTTAACTGATTGAAGAGTTTCAATTCAATTTATTGTTGCCTTTTTCTGTTTTTTGACCCTGGTGGGGCATTCTAATGATTTGAATTCTCGCAAAGATTGATTATTTGTGATGGTCGAATTGTTGTTTTTCTCTTGTAAAAGAAGCTTGTATATAATTGTGGATTCATCTGTATATATGTTAGTTTTTGATTGTTGAATGATAGTCACATGTATGATAGTTGTAAATAGTGTAAATGTTTGTAATTAGTGTTTTTTCTCACCCATAAAATGTTTTTCAAAATGACTAAAAATTGATTAAAAAGGGTTCAAATAAAATAACCCATACAAACAAAAGGTTTCCCCTTGTTTGTATCCTCATAAAGTGTGAGGTTAAATTATCCTGAGGGCCAGCATTGTTTCTGTTTTTCAGTTTCAAAATGTAGCAGCACTTTGTGACATCTGGTCATGCTTGACTCAGACAGTTTGAGGCTGACTGCAATGGAACACTGGTTAAATACACTTAGTGGGAGGCATCAGTCAAAACTTTACCTTCACAATAAGTGCTTGATTACCATGTTGGTCGGAGTTGCCTCTGACCGCGACCGTAGCAGTCTCGGGACTGACTAACCTGAGGTCAGCGTTCCCGAAACCGCATTCACAATGCAACCTCACATGGTGTGATTTCATTCTTTCATTTCTCTATGGGAGCTTGTGCTGCGACTCTTAACCGACCCCAGTGCAAGCTCCCATGGAAAAATGGGAGGTTCTGTTCATCCCTGCACCACTTGGCAGGCTCCTCAAGGTACCTGCCACAAATTGTAGGGATGAACAGGGGGTGCCCCCTCAGCCCCTAACGAAGGTCCCAGGAATAAGGGGGGCCTGCTAGGGGCCCAAAACTCGCTTTCTGTCAGGCTTGCGATGTCGGAAAATCCGGCATGGAAAGCCAGTTGGAAACCGAGTATGGTAATCTCAGTGGCAAAAATGTCGTTAATTGGGATTATGTGCCAGTCTCGGACAGGCTGATGGGCTCCTTGAGCCCATCAGAATACAGCCAGAATGACTAGCTAGTTTCAATTTTGATTGTCTAGATTGTAATTAGGCGGATGGAATTGAAACCACTATGAGGCTTGGAAAGCCTCCGACCTGCTGTCAGAGGCTTTCCGGGATTCCTTGTAATAAGGCCCTTAGGGGGATATGCTCAAGAAACTGTAATAATTATCGCAAAATTAGCTTAATGCAACTCTGCACATCGCAGTCTATCGTGGGAAAATAACGCTGTGTTAACGTATTCTCAACACGGCGGTACCATGCAAGAGTCTCATGCTAATGCGTCAAATGACTGCGATAAAATCACTGTGACGGCAAAAAAACGAGAAACACAAATGCGAAAAAGTTGTGATGTGGCCAACCGCAATAAAAAAATTAACGTTAACCAGCAACAGGGCTGCAATTCCCACGCGTCATGCGGGAAAATGCACTATAAAAACAACAACAAAAAATGCACCAAAAACCAAAATAAACTGCATAGCACCATGGATGTACCCGGACAGAGTGCAGAGGACAAGTCGAATCCCACAAGCCCCACGGAGAACCAGCCAGGAACCATGTGGTCGGAGAAGGGCAAGGAGAAGAGGAAGATTGGGTTCAGTCCGCAGGAAAAACGGATTATAGTCACGGAGGTGATAGAACACTGTCAACAACTGTTCATCACCTCCAGTGTGTCATTGGCAACACAAACAGAAATGTGGCAGTCCATCTTAAACAACGTGAATGCAGTCAGAGTGTGGAGGAGGTCAAGTGGCGCTGGCATGATGTGAAAAGCCAAACCAAGCAGAAACTCGCTTCCAACCAGAAGACAGAAACGGCGACTGGAGGTGGGAGTCCTGCGCCACAGGAAGAGCTGGATGAGCTGGAGGAAATGGTGGCCATCGTCATCAGTGTGAAGACGAATCAAGGAGTTGGAGGTCCGGACACAGCTCGATATGACCTGACCCAAAAGCAACAGGGTGAGTAACAACCAGGGACTGGGGGGAATGGGGGAGATGGGCACAATGGCACACATGCACAATTATGTGTAGCACACTGCACACCCACAATGATTGTGGAACATGTACCTCATACCCTTGGCACACTGCAGCACACATAGAAACACCAAGTAGGACCTCGTCCACTATGTGTACAAAGGGACCCCCCTACCTATCACCAATATCACAACCTACCCATGCACATGTGCTGAATCCAACAAAGCAGTGGCTCTGTGAGCCACACTCACAATGTAAGTGACACTGCATGACCAATAGCTTTGCTGCAGTCAAAATACATGACATGGTGCATGACACAACACTGAGGTAGCCCAGTGAGGACCACATCCTCAAAGGAGCAGGTCACACTCTAACACATTCACGAACACATACAACCCCTGACGTCAATAACACATCTGTAGACAAACAATGCACAAGAATACATAAACCGTCCAAGAGCACAAATGACCCAAGTCGCCAACATATCAGCACCGTAAAAGCACACAAGTCAAAGGCACACCGCCTCAAAGGGATAAGGGGCTGCTAAATCAGACCTGCAGGGATGACTCTCCGACAATGCAGCACACTAACATAACAATCACACCACATCAACATTGGCAACAATGTGGTACAAAGTGCAACACTTTCACTACAGAACAGAGGACACAACTGGTGCTGCCTGTGCATAGAAACTGGCCAATCACATGTGGCATTGAAGGAAACCGTGAAATGATATTGTATGAGTACAACCTCACATCCGTCATGTAGTCTAAATGTTCACTGCCTCCCATCAAATAGCCAGCTACTCGAAAAACAGTCCCAATGTACATTGTCATGCAGTCTGTATGTAAACATGTACAATGCGTCAACAAACATGGAACACACTGTTAAACTGCATCTCCCCTTTACATTGCAGAGGGACAATCAATACCTCCTGCAGAGCATACCAGACATCTCTTCAGTGATGATGAAGAGGACCCCCTGGCCATGTGCTCCCACACCCTCCAACGGCTCCAGGACAGCCTCCGCACCCCACCTCCACGAGCAGGGCAGCCCAGCTGCATCGAGGTGACCCCACCCCCTGCACAGACCACACAGCAGGAAGCACCCAGCACCACAGCTGGCTCCCAGCACCTCACGGAAAAAACAAGACCTTCCAACGCTGTGTGTTAGACTGCCAGAGGAGGCTGGTTGAACAGGTGTGGGTGGGTTTTGACCTCTTGGCAGCCGAACTAGATGCGAGACGTGGGTGTATAATTCCCATCAGGGACCGCTTACAGTCCCTAACGGACACCCACAGTCCATTCCACACTCTATAACAATCCTTGGCTGACCTTGCTGGAGCTGTTACGGTAGGCAGACAAAATATTGAGTTTTAAATATCGACATACAATAATGTCGATGTTTAAATATCGAAGGGACATAATATAGAAGGTAAGTTATATCGATATGTTTAATATCGATGTTAGTAATATCTATGTTACTAATATCGATATTAGTAATATCTATGTTACTAATATTGATGTTACTAATATCCATGTTAGTAATATCGATGTTACTAATATCGATTTTTGTATGATTTTTATGTATATTATTATGTATTTATTATGTATGTAATTTTTATTTATGTAATTTAAGTACATTTTGTATTTTAGTACCGTAGCGGGTTCTGGGTTTATAGGGGAATAGGGTGGGAAGTAATTTAATTATAGTAAATTAATTATTCATTATTAGGAATTATAAATTAATTTTAATTATTGGTCATTCATTTTTATTAATTGGTAATTAATTTTTATTAATTGATTAATTGACAATTATGTTCTGTAGAGGGTTATGGGTTTATAGGGGAATAGGGTGGGAAGTAATTTAATTATAATAAATTAATTATTAATTATTAGGAATTATAAATTCGTTTTAATTAATTGGTAATTATTTTTTATTAATTGGTAATTAATTTTTATTAATTGAATAATTGATCATTATGTTCTGTAGCGGGTTCTGGTTTATAGGGGAATAGGGTGGGTAGTCATTTAATTATAGAAAATTAATTATTAATTATTAGGAATTATAAATTAATTTTAATTAATTGGTAATTAATTTTTATTATTTGGTAATTAATTTTAATTAATTCATTAATTGATCATTATGTTCTGCAGCGGGTTATGGGTTTATAGGGGATTAGGGTGGGAAGTCATTTAAATGTAATTAAGTAACAATTTATTTTAATTCATTGTTTAGTAAATTATAATATTGTTAATTAATTATTAATTTGTAATTTATTATTAATAATTGGTATTTATTATTAATTCATTTTTACTTAATTATTTATTGCTAATCATGTTTTTAAAAATTATGCATTGGTATTTGTAAATAGTTTATATTTATTTAATAATTATTTTTTGTATTATTTTAAAATATTAATTTATTTATAAGTATGTTATTTCTACCTTCTACGCTATCCAATACTTTCCCTACTGTTGCGCTCTCTGGAGTTGGAATAGTGATTTTTACCCCTACGCTATCCAACACTTTCCCTACTGTTGCAGTCTCTGGAGTTGGAATAGTAATTTTTACCCCTACGCTATCCAACACTTTCCCTACTGTTGCACTCCCTGGAGTGGGAATAGTAATTTTTACCCCTATGCTATCCAACACTTTCCCTACTGTTGCAGTCTCTGGAGTTGGAATAGTAATTTTTTACCCCAACGCTATCCAACACTTTCCCTACTGTTGCACTAACTGTAGTTGGAATAGTAATTTTTACCTCTACGCTATTCAACACTTTCCCTACTGTTGTACTCTCTGGAGTTGGAATAGTAAATTTTACCCCTACGCTATCCAACACTTTCCCTACTGTTGCACTCTCTGGAGTTGGAATAGTATTTTTTACCCCAACGCTATCCAACACTTTCCCTACTGTTGCACTAACTGGAGTTGGAATAGTAATTTTTACCTCTACGCTATCCAACACTTTCTCTACTGTTGCACTAACTGGAGTTGGAATAGTAATTTTTACCTCTACGCTATCCAACACTTTCTCTACTGTTGCACTAACTGGAGTTGGAACAGTAATTTTTACCCCTACGCTATCCAACACTTTCCCTACTGTTGCACTAACTGGAGTTGGAATAGTAATTTTTACCCCTACGCTGTCCAACACTTTCCCTACTGTAGCACTAACTGGAGTTGGAATAGTAATTTTTACCCCTATGCTATCCAACACTTTCCCTACTGTTGCACTCTCTGGAGTGAGAATAGTAATTTTTACCCCTACGTTATCCAACACTTTCCTTACTGTTGTTTTTTTGGGAGTTGGAATAGTATTTTATTTCCTCTGTTACTTAATATTTTTTGTATTGTTTAAGTTAATGTAGTATATAATTAATTGAAAAAATATTAAAAATAAATTTATTTATTTTAATTTGTTTTGCATAATTATTTAATTTTTATTTATGTTATTATTTTGTGTGTATAGATGAATTTGTAATATATAATATGTTTAATTATTTATACGTTATTACAATAAATATTGCAACTGAATATTAAGTATATATATTATATATTATATTTATATGTTTATTTTTTTATTACATTATGTATATTACTTATTAATTTTAAATAATTTAATATATTTTGTACTATAATTATTATATTTTTAAGTATTTTTTAATTAATTTTACATTTATTTTTATTAAAAAAACAATATATATTTTTTTAATTATATTTTTGACATCGATATTTTTTTTAGAAATTTTTGTACTTACCTTTTTGTAGATAGGATGTCGATATTGTTGACATCGATATTATTGCTCCGATGTTTTTGTAGGTCGATATTTTGTCTTTCTATATTTTGTCATAGATCCGCCGTTACTCGGATACAAAAACTGTCTTGCCAGACAGGCTCCAGCGATGACAGTACAGAGTTGGCACAGATGCGTAAAACAATGGAGACCATGGAGCAGATGTAGGCTGGAAGGATGGCTGCCACGGCTGAACACCAGCCAGATGTAGCTTGGATCTTCCATGCCCTGCAGATCCTCATCTTCCCATTGCTGCCACAGAGCCTGTCCCAGATGACTGCTGCAGGAACTTCAACACACACATCTCTGCCCCTGATTTATTTGTATTTTTTAAATATCTTTATTAAATTTTGTCTTTTTCTTATTCATTTGAAACATACAATTGTATACAGAGTATACACAGTGAAAGAATTGTTGCTTTGATCCTGTGCACATGAAGCCGGGTAGTTCTACCATGGAGTAACAGCAATATTTACATCCTTAGCAAATGTATTCGTATACATATGTGAAACATCATCAACTCCCTCTGCATGCGCGTACTGTTATCTCCATTGGCATGTCAATATTTGTATCCCACATGCTGATCATCCCATTAACCGTTGTCAATGTACAGAGACATCTAATTGTCTATAGATTTTCATTGCATTCCTAGCACATCTCGAAGCTCAACGTGCAATGTTACATAGGCAGTATGCATGCATATCATTGAAAATTTTAAGATATTGTCATTTTAAAATTAGAACTACAACTGAAAAAGAAAACTTTTATAACAAAGAGAAATATCATATATCAGAGCAATAATGAAATCAGTATAAAAGGTGCCGATCAAATTAAGCTGTGGCTAAGCCGGATTGTTTGTAGTTAGTGTGAGTTGCATTTCATGTTCTATTCACGACCATATAGACGTCAGGGCATCGTATAACTAAGTTTGTTTCCATGGAATGTCACGAAGGCATGTAAGATCGTGTCCGAACCCGACAGTTGTGATATGATGAACTCATCGAGCGCTGTTGTCAGTAATGTCCCCTGCCTGTTGCGCGGAAGGTGTGCGTGGTGCAGCATTAGGATGTATGAGTGCTTTAAGGATGTCATCCCAGGATTGCGCTATGGGGTACTTACGCGACCCTGCCGTTTCTTCCTTGTGAAGGACGGTGCTCTCCGCCTGTGCCCACACCTCTAGGGAGTTTTTCTAACTAAGCGCCTCAGGGGGAACCTTGTGTTTCCATCGTTTAGTAATCAGCCTTTTCGCAGTTATTAGGCCCAAACCGCAAAATCTAGAGATTACTCTATTGGCTTTGGTGCGAGCATAAAACCCGAGGATACTGACCTCCCATGTGTTAGGGACCTGGGTGCTGGTGAAGTTTGTAAGTGTCTCTATAATCGTGCGCCAATAAGGCAGGAGTAGGGGACAAGACCACAGCATATGCAGGAAGTTGACAGAATTAAGTCGGCACCTCGGACAACAGGAAGTGGTGATAGTAAAATACTTGTTTATTTTATCCGGTGAGAGGTACGCTCTGTGTAGCATATACATTTGTATGAGCTTAAACCTTGAATTACATGGTATGTGTGTGGCGCTGGCTAAGACACATTCCCATTCCTTTTCAGTCCAGGGTCAGCCTCTCTCCTCAGCCCAGCGTGTACGGAGACTCTGCAGTGGTTTTAGTTTGTGAATGAGCAAGGCCTGCACTAGCCAATGAATCAAAGGTGACCCCTCCCCCATAACATGCAAATATTGCAGCAACTGATGTGCCGGCAGCTCAGTTGTCAGATCTCCCCATGCTAGCATCAATGTCCGTACAATAGCTGTGTGTAGGAAGAATTGGCCCACTGGTATGCCACTATCTGCCGCCAGGGTTGCAAAGGGTAAAAGAGTAACTTCTACATACAGGTCTCCCATTGTTTGTTCTCCTGCCTCTTGCCAAGATGTCAGTACTGCGTCTGTCACAGTGTCTCTGTGTTTTCCAGTAAGTGGCAGTGCTGGGGCATAAGGGATAGTGTCTTTGGTAAGTTGTAGGCACCTCCGGAAACATCTATGAGCCAGTTCAATATGTGTCTGTGGCGGGCGGGGGAGTCTCTCCAGTGGGTGAAACAAACTATATATTTGGGTCTGTGTCCATGGGGGTGACTTGGCTGCATTGTCTGTCAGATACTTGCCGCTCACCCATTTTGTGACCCATTGTAGCTGGGCAGCTAGGTAATAGAGTTCCACATGAGGAACTGCCAAGCCACCATGCTATGGTGAAGCATATATTTCTGTAGTGCTATCCTGGGCCTTCCCATATTCCAGATTAGGCCGCGGACCAAGCCTTCCAGCTCCTGACATAGTCTTATTGGAACGTATACGGGTAGATTTGCAAAGTAATACAACAACCTCAGTAATACTATCATTTTGACTAATGTGATACGACCCATTACGTGTAATGGGCGAGTCTTCCAGAACTGCATCTGTGTGTTGACAGATGAGATGGCGCTCACCAGGTTACCATCTAGTATGCCCACTGGGGACCAATATATGTAGATGCCTAGGTATCTGAATGTGGTCGGATACCAGGTAAGGGCAGTTCCATTAATGATTATGTCAGTCTCTGCCACATCAATGTGAAAAGAGTAGACGCCCGATTTAGACCAGTTTACCCTGAGTCCTGACACTGCCTCAAACGTATGAAACAATTTTTGTTAGGGCTAAAGGTATATCATAAGGGTCTTTTACATATAAAAGCAGATTGTCCGCATATAGGGACACCGCATGTAGCCCATCTCTCAGAGGAATGCCCCAATCTGCGCCGCTCTCCCGGAGCCGAACCGCCAGCGGTTCCATGGCAAGGGAAAAGAGCAGCGGGGACAGTGGACACCCCTGCCTAGTTCCCCGCCTGATACGTATTGTAGCCGAGATTAGGTTACCCGTGTGAGCCCGCACCGTAGGGCTCTGATACAGTAGCTGCACCATTTGCAAATATCTGTCCCCTAACTTGTACTCAAGTAATACTGCTGCAAGATAGGGCCACTCCAAAGAGTCAAAGGCTTTTTCCAGATCTAGTACCAGACAGCCTGAGCGTGGCCTGCGTTCTAATGCATATTTCTGGATTCTGAACAGCCTGCGCATATTAAGAGAGGTGTCTCCGCCCCCTGATGTGTCAGTGGCACACAGTGATGCAGCCATAACACCACCACACACACCTGACACAGAAGACATATAGGAGGAGTAAGATGTGGAAGGTAATGACTGTGTGAGAAAGGAGGTTGTAGCATTCATCCCAGCCTTATGGCCTGTTCCTGCTTGGTTCAGCCTTCCACATCATGCCCTGGAACAACACCTTCCACTGTCCCCTGAAACACTCTGCAACATTCACCTGGACCCCGACATGAACAATGCTCACTGCATCCAGGATTCCCATCCTGTTAGACTTCCCTGACGTGGACTGTCATATCTGCTCTGGTTACCAATGACACAGCAATCAGGTAGCGGGCTCAACTCTTCCTCTTCCGATTAACTTGTTATTCCCCAAAAGACTCTGGTTGACCCTCCACCAGGCAACCATGTAATGTGGGGTTTGCATGGCCATGTACTGCTCCAGCTCCGACACTCCACAGAATGTGAATAAAACATTCCAAATCACACAGATGTGTCATGTCTATGTTCAATCAAGTATAAAAGTATGTATGAATGTAGGGACATTGATTGCACAAAATGGTACACCCTCAGAAATGACATCAATGCACATGTTTGAACCTTATCCTCATGGCCAATTAGATGATTGTGAAGGTGTGAACTAGCTGTGGCCTCATTGATCATGAACAACAATCTTGCAACTCCCCAACATAACCCCACGTCCATGTATTAAATAGGGCTGTGTGTAAAAATGTCAAATTCGGTAGCAGGTCTAAAGTAGTATTCCCCATCACTTGTGACAGAAGAACATCTCTTTGCATACCTACTCACACTCAACTGTGTGGACACAGCCTGTTTTGATGGTTCAGATTGATCCACATGGCAAGAAGGTGGACACCGTACTCACACTGATGAAGACACGTAAGAGCACAGGTCTACCAGCAACTATCCCAACCACAATGTCTGGCTCAGAGAGGTGGAGCTGGCAATAGGGACTCACCTTTAAGTGAAATGCGTCATTCAGTCACTCCCTATGTACGGACAATGCTCATTAAGGCACACAATTTGCCATTCTAATCAACACTCATCACAGTTGAACACTAGTGAAGTTAAATGGACTTTATTAGCATGTGCGTGTCAGTCCGGGCAAGACAAGGGCCACAACATGCAGACCAATGCTTCAGACACTAACAGGCAGCATAGGAACATGTAGAGGTGCAAGAAATGGGGAGGCAAAAATAAACACCAATCATTATGGATGCCAACGGTAACAGCCCACCTAGCCTTGCTGGACGAGTCATGTGATGTTTGGCGTATTCTCATTGCCCCGTGTCAGGGGTCACGACTCACAGCCTATGGGATCTGCATAGTGCTGTACCACCAGACTGTGCTGACTGTCTACTCTGCTGACAGTAAGCAGTTGAAAAGGCCCAACAAGGTCACATGTAGTACTACGTTGCCATGTGTGTACTCTCCCTCCAGCAGTATGTCAGATTTAGGAAGTTGCCAAACGACACTGTGCAGCTCCGCCCATGGGAATGCCTCACTATGCACAGGTGTGTGTCAACATGTGTAGGTGCACACACATGCAATCTGAGTCCAGGCAAATGCAGAAATGCAGAAATGTCAACTGTTGTGGTGGGATATGCGACCATTTCTCCAAGATGCAACAAGGTGTTGGGAGCTGTGCTCTGGGTTACAATCAGTTGTGGATGCAGGAAGGTAGTAACTTGTCCATGAATGTGAGTGCAGCTTCCTGGGCAATCTGTTCCAAGAGTACGTCATTGTCCACTTCAACGAACACGAGGACGAGCCAATCCATTAACTGGTCCAGACAGATGTGCTCAGTCCACACCGTTTCACCAATCCGCAACACAGTCCAATAGGGAAGTGCTTCGATGTGGTCACTGCACACTAGGACTTGTAAAATTTCCCATGCCCAACTGCCAACACGATTGCCAAATATCAAGTCATCCCATGAACGGGTATCACAGTTACACTCCTGGTCGTTGGCCAACAGGGGGCGCACACACAAGTCATAATCCAGTTAAGCTACCGTTGTGTGCGATAGGAGGAAATCCATAGGGCTCTCAAATATGCATGATCGACAGTAGAACCAGGGCTGTACTCCGGTGACATACGCAAGATGGAAGCTCAGACGGTAACTGATGCGCTACACTGCCAGTGGAAGTATCCCCAACAAATGCAGCATACGTGCACGTAACAATTCTGCGTGACAGGGGTTATGCATGTGCCATGGATGTTCTGCCATTGCGTTGGTGGCTCTCATAGAACCAGCACTCTTCTGACCTGCAGCAGGTATGTGGATGATATGCCACAGCTCAGAGCAATGAGTCGTATTTTTGTGCAACGTTTGGACGTATGGGTTGTTTTTTACTTAATTGTCAAGGGCATTGCATGCAAGAGTACCTCGAGCACAGACATCAATGTGTGGGATGTGGATATGTTGGTCTTTCATTAGCGCTGTGTGTAGTGTGGGAGTCGTCATCATCTGCTATGGTATCTCTCTCAGGAGGTGCCAGCTGCATGCAAGACCAAGGTCGGAGATGCAGATGTCCTTCCATCTTATGTATTGAGACCAAGGAGCTTTCATCCCTAATGTTAGTGTGCATTCTGGAAATGTGATGTGGCTTTTGCGCTGCAATTGAGGCTAGACCTTAGGCTTATGGTGCACCAATAGCAATACACACACAACAGTTGGCATGTATAAGCCAAGGCCCTGAGTGGCCTTGCGCTCCTTGTACAATCTTATATATTCTCTCTCTCCCTTTCTCTCTCTTTCTCTCCCTCTCTCTATCTTTCTCAATCTTTCTCTCTCTCTCTCTCTCTTTCTCTCTCTTTCTCTTTCTATCTCTCTCTCTCTCCCTTTCGTTCTCGCTTTTTCTCTCTCTCCCTCTCTCTCCTTCTCTCTCTTTCTCTCTCCCCCTCTCTTTCTCTCTCTTTCACTCTATTTCACTCTCTTTATTTCTCTCCCTCTCTCTCTCTCTCTCTCTTTCACTCTCTCCCTCTCTCTCTCTCTCTCTCTCTTTCTCTCTCTTTCTCTCTCTCGCGCTCTCTTTCTTTCTCTCTCTCTCCCTCTCTCTCTTTCTCTCTCTCCCTCCCTTTCTCTCTCTCTCTTTCTTTCTCTCTCTTTCTCTCTCTCTCCCTTTCTCTTTCTCCCTCTCCCTCCCCCTCTCTTTCTCTCTCCTTCTCTCTCTCTATCTTTCTCTCTCCCTCTCTTTCTCTCTCTTTCTCTCTCTCTCTCTCTCCCTCTCTCTCTTTCTCTGTCCTTTGATGAGCTCATGACACACCTTTGTATCTTTAAATTTTGTTTTGCAGGCTGTGACTTACAGATTGTCCAAAGAAGACCCACCATGACTCTTCCAAATAGTTGTTTTGAGTGTCATTTGAATAAAATATTTTGTTTGTAAATTCAAGGATGAATCAACGATTCTCCTTTTTCTGACCCCACATGAATGTTAATTGTTGTAATTGTGCAACATCAGGTGAATTGTTTTGTTTATGACTTTGTGAAGTTGATGTAAAATATCTTTGTCCAGGGGGGTGCCTGGGGTAGGGCCCGGGAGGAGTCATGGGGGTGGTGGGTGTTGTGGCCCTCTTGGGCATCCGTGCTACATGATCAGTAGCTCCATGGCATCTGTTGTTCTTCGGGTGTAGCTCTGGACTGGGGTCCCTTTTATGGTGCAGGTTGTCATCTGACTTAACACTAGGTTCTGAACTGGGGTGATGCAGTGAGCTAAATAACGGTGATGGATTAAGCCCTGATCTCTTGACTGGGTAAGAGTGGTCTGCTTAATTCAGACACTCTGTTCATCACCACCCCCTTTTCTGAATCGTTTTTGGCCACTATAGGTGTGGCAGGGTATACTCAGACATGAGTCCCTTGCTCACTGCACCACCAAGATTCAAGCAAGCCGGGCCGACGACGGCTGAAATGCCAGAAACCGGTCCCCGGAAGCTTGTCTCCTTTCCAGTGAAGAATTGGCTTGGTAGTTTGGTCTGCCCTGTTCCCATGAGGCACGGGGTCAGACTAATTTGCATATAGCCAGGTTCTGAACTGGAGTGATGCAGTGAGCTAAATAACGGTGATGGATTAAGCCCTGATCTCTTGACTGGGTAAGAGTGGTCTGCTTAATTCAGACACTCTGTTCATCACCACCCCCTTTTCTGAATCGTTAACACTAGGTAAGAGCAGGTGTTAATCCCTGCTGCTAACGCGCTTTATTGCATATTTTTGGATCTTATCGACAATCTGGCTGATCGTTGAGAATGTTGCGAAGTGGTGTTGTTGCGGCTTTTTGCACGAGAACGCCTACTCTGCATATCATTAGTGTTAATTGCCAGTGTCATCTGTGGCGATGTTTTTTGTGGCTGCTATCGCAGGAAAACTAGTGATATCGGGTGTTAGCACCAGCTTGTGAATAGGACGATAAATGTATTGCCACTTTAGTTGCGATACAGTGCAGCTTACTTGGCGATAAGTCCTTGAGAGTATGCTCTTAGTCACTTATCCGGGGCTTTTACCCTCAACATCGAGCAAGGCACTTCGTCGGCTGGATTTCTGCGGGTTTATCAGCTTGACTGTCTTAGAGGCCCTAGTCAAATCCTGCAAGTCTGGAGATTTCAGCGGGATGAATCTGAAATCCAGACCTGGTTGCAATTGTAGGTACGCAGCTTGACTCTCGACGTCGGGTCGGTCACCATATGGAGTTTTCTCCAAACGTTGTTCCAAACTTCTGGAGCTTCTTCCAAAGTTCCTCTTGAAGGTTTAAAGTGTCCAACAGGCAAATCCAGGGGTCTGGAATCTCCTATATGGTCCTTGGGGATGTCTGAACTACAATTCCCACAATGCACCTGGCTGCATTGTTAAAAGTCCACTGGACCCACGCCAGTATGGGAACTCTTTAGGTGGAGATGAAGCAGGTGGGCTCTGTTAACCAGTAGCTTGCAGGGAGTCCACTCTTTAGACTTTCACAGTCAAGCAAAGTCATTCTGATGCCGAGTCCCACAGTGTGCAGCAGGTGCAGTCCTGTTAAGTGCAGTCCTCTTGCTGCAGACCAGGAAGTCAGCAGGGCAGTTCTTCGTCTTCTTGTTTCTTCAGGCAGGAGATCTGAGGAGCCATGAAGCTCTCTGATATGTATTCACAGTTTCTGGGCTTCAAGCAAGGGGGCACTCCTGACCAATGGGAAGCATAGTGCCACCCAGGTGAATGGCCATTTCATCCAAAGTGTGCCATAATCTTGTTCCAGAAAGCACCCTTCTCTCAAAATCCAACATGGAGAAAGTCTCTCTAGAAGAGCTGTATCAGGCTAACCTACTGGTGTGGCTAATTTTCCTAAACACACCCTTTCCTAACCCTTTCCCTAATCTAATTACTAGGGTTCCTTGGTGGATCGAGTTTGCAGGATGTGCTATCATAAAGTGTCACTCTTCTTCTGAAGAACAGTCTGGCCACACAACCTCCCCTCCTGCCTCCCGGCTCTGCAGATTGTACTTCTTCACCCAACGGTAATCCATTGTCTTTCTAGAAGGACTTTTTACACCTCGTTAGAGCAGTCTGACCTCTCTGTGCAGAGGCTGGCCAATCAGGTGAGAGCAGCTGAAAGGCTGGATTTAGGCTCGCAGAAAAAAAAGTTTAATAGCTTCTTTTCTGTAATAGTTATCATAAATCTAACAGTGTTAATTTGATACCTCGAAGTATATTAAAAAAAATGTTCGAATATTATCCTATGGAGCCCTTCATTACTATTGGGAAAAACTGAATTTGCAGTTTTTCCCTCACAAGGGCTTATAAAACAACTTGTTTAATGTCCCTGCTTATAGTTACAAGGCACCCTACACCTGGGGCGTCTCGGGGAGACATTTGGGTTGACATGTATGTATGTAAAAATAAGGTAGATTAATATTTTGTAACTACCTGTATATTCAAAGTCAAATTTGCATATCATTTCAATTTAAAAGCAGCCTGTAAGGATGGGCTGGCTTTTAATACGATAGCAAATTAGCACACACTTCAGTGCAGGAAATCTACAGGGCCTCTAATTATCCCACCCTATTATATACTAGGGACTTATAGGTAGTTTGAATTCCGCTTGCCTTATTATACACTAGGGACTTACAAGGGTCTGTCATTGCAATTGTAGTTACACCTAATTGCCATTTACTTTTCATACAGAGCACAGGTCCTAGGTCTGGTTAGCAGAGTCCAGTGCACAGTTTGAGTAAACTAGCACCTAGTGGTCAAAATGGGGGGACACTGCAAGCAGGTCCTGATTTCTCACATTGGCCACTAATCCTACGTTACTTGTCAGTAGCATTTGACATGGTCAACCATGATACCCTTTTGAACCTACTGGACAACAGGATGGGTCTCTCTGGTATCATGCTGAAATGGTTCTCCTCTCCGATCAGTCGCCAGTGTTGCTTGGCATACCGCAAGTCTATGCTGACACTGTTCAACCTATACACGGAACCCTTAACCAAAATAGAGAACAGTCAACTTTACATAAAAGTCGCTTCTCGTGATGACATCAACATTGTTACGAAAAAGTTTACTAAAACACATTGGGTGACTCTTATCCCCTCAAGTCAATGCCCTCAAAATAGACTTCTTATTAATCTCACCGCCCACAATTGCCCCTAGCATCAAATACTGGCTTCCACATCTTACTGTCTTGAACTGTACCTCATACATCATTAACTCTATAAAAATCATAGGTATAATCTTGGACAATACACTTACTATGGAAAAGCACATCCGTTCCGCCATGGGAGGAGCCAACTTTCAATTGCAAGCACTAAGAACACTAAAACCTTTCCTCCCTTTGTCAGACCTCAAAACAGCTGTATTAGCTCTTGTACTATCAAAATTAGATAAAGGTAGCGCTACCATAGTGGGCCTCCCAAAAATCACACTTGCACCACTCAAGGCTACTTTGAATGCAGCTGCTAGGCTCATCATCGGATTAAAAAAGTGATCATATCACCCGACCTCCTACTTTGAAATGGCTACCGACATGGATAGGATACACCTCAGAATTGCATATATTACCCATAAAGCACAACACTACAATGCCCTTCTACCTGGCCCTAAAAGTGATTCTTTTAGGTGGCAGCAGCTCTTTTGGAAGCACAAGTATCCTATTACTTAGCGCACAAACATTCACAAAAAAAGAAAACCTACGAGAGATCCTGCTCCGGAATTGTCCCCAAAATCTAGAATTTTCCTCCACCTGAGATCAGATGCAACCCATTCATAACCATCTTCAGAAAGAACTGAAAATTCTACTATCCAATAAATTCCTGGCACATTCAGGACATACCTCCCTCTCTTGAGCAACCCTTTCCAGCCAGGTTGTCATTGCTCTTGTTCACGCCTTCGCCCATATCCCAGATAACCACAACCCTTCCTTGCATTTCCCAACAATCTGCGCACTGCTCTGACACCCATCATACTCAGCTCATGCCAGAAATTATGATTGTCCATGTGTTCTATCTCCCCTCCTACCATTTGCACTTATAAACTCTGCCTCTTGAGTTATACCATGTTTTTGTATAACTCTTAGGATGGTTTACTCTGTTACAACTGTGACGGATATCCCATCTGCCAAAACCAAAATCACAAAGGATATTATGGAATTTATACTTTGGTGGAAGGGATATCCATCCCCGTGGCAATGAAGTAACTTGTCCGCCAATATCTAAATCAGGCCCAAAGTTCAGGCTAGTACTAATGATTCACTATGTGAGCTAATCTCACTTGTTCTTGTTTCTGTATATTGCTTACCATTTTTTGTAACATAACTTCTTTGTTTCTTGTTAAGCACTCTGTCACTTAATGACGTCTTGTTAATACTATCTAAAAGTCTAATAATTAAAAAAAAACTTGTGTTTAAGAAACAGTAAACTAGGTTGGTTGTCGAATCTTATTTGAAGTTTCTTAACTGCCTTTTGATACTTATCGAGCTATTCACCTTCATTCGGCTGTAGTTCTGGTAAATACTTAAATGTAGATCTCACCTCAAAACCCAGTGTAAAAGCAGGCATCTTTTCCTTTCTGGTGTAAACCTGGAAGCATCAATTGCTTTGAAATAAGTCCCAAAAGCATCAACTGAACAGTCAAAAATATATATCCCTTTAGAGCTTCTGCATACAAGGGATCCAATTGACACTCACAATTGCATACACATCTGGATGTAAGAACACTTATATTCTATTTAATAAAAAAAATTAATAAAAACATACATTAGAATACATCACAATACATTCAGAGAACTATGATAAAAAGCATAATACAGTCAAAGTTTCATAACATCTGTACACAATAAAAAACCTCTGAAAAGATTATTACAAGACAACCAAACTTGTCATCTGATCATTAATTTGGAACAATACATTGACAGCCCACAGCAGGAGTATAAATTCTCTGTCCACGTGTGTTTCTATCTTCCACAAAATTAACCTAAAACTAAGCGCTGATGCGAGATCAATGATTGTAACAAGTTTGCAGCAGACCTGGCAGGATATTCTTCAATCCCGGCCTTACAATTTAATGCCACAATATATAACTACGATAATGAGAAAGGAAAGAAAAGAACTATGAACTACTCTATAAATAACAAGGATTTTTTACTTTGTATTCTGGGGAAAGTGGAACACCTGTTGGTATATCACCAGACTCATAATCCGATCCGGATATGCTGCAATCCAAAAAGTGCCATCATTTTAAACCCACAAACGGCAGTGGTCCGTGGTTCTCTATGCGATTGGGCATCGAGTGGAAATCAAGAGATCCCTTTAATAAGGCTGTTGACCTGTGCAAACTACGATTGTTGGAAAAGAATTATAGCAAGCCTGAAGAAGGAGGTTGGACCAGTGTTAATCCTCCAAAACGCGTCGCTCTTTGGCCTACGTCTTGTAAACATGCTCCGATTAAATTTATTATGTACTGTATTACCTATGACATTTATGATGGATTAATGTATGTTTTGCTTTGTTACAATCATTGATCTCTCTATACTGTGATTTTTATTTATGTGTAACTCTTTTTAACATGATATAATTGCATCTGATGCAAACAATCTAATAATAATAAAAACATTTTTAAGGAAATATATTTTCTTATATAAATTACAGTATTATAATTTTTCTGGCACCTGATCAAACTAACCGACTGTGGTTTGAATGCAATAGGGTATGATTGAAGTTTGGATATTGAATGTAAGATTGGTATGCTAAAAGAAAGTCCCAAAGGGAGTTATTCTTAGACCTTTACGTCTTTAAGATGTCCTGTCCCTTTGGTTTGTTGGACCCCTCTCCTTGAACTTGAGATTATCAAAACAGATAAGTATGTTGTTCAATATTAACAACATAAAAACAGTACCTTTGTTAATTAATATTCATGTCACTAAATGTATACATACTAGAGAACAGAAAACTAAATAAATTAAAAAAAACATTTGCAATAACAAGTAGCACAAATAAATGAAAATGCCAACGCTAAACAAAGAAATAAATTATCAAGCAGACAAAAGTATACTCGTCATGTTGTAAACTTCTTAATGTCAATGAGTGTGCCTGTCGCTTTGATTATGTTCACAAACTGACACGCAAAACTGCCATTGCCAAATGCAACTTACTGATAAATAAGTGCACAGTCCTTTATTAGTGTATCTGTCACTGTTGTAGGGTTCTTGGAATGACAAGCACAAATATTCTATCATCGGCAAAGTATGTAGTGTACTTGTCACTCTTAGAAGCCAGGAAATGAAGGAACAATGACAGCTGAAAAAAGCTAAAGAAAACAGTCCTTTTAAAAGGACCCCTTTTAAAAAAAAGAAATAATAAAACACTTCAAGAGTCTAGTCCAAGACTGAAAATATGAAAAGTGGCAAGAATTTAACTTTAAAAATGCAGTTTGGAGTCTCTGCACTACGTAGATCTATGCTCCCATTGGTTTAATTACATACAACTGTCGAACTACTCTCAAGATGGCGGCCGTCATTTGCTAGTTAGCGCTGCATGTGTTTGGTAAAGACATGCACAGCACTATCGTAGACCTTAATGAAAAATTGAATTCAACACTTATGGTCCATTGGACCTCAGGCTGGCGAGTTAGTGTTTCATGCACTAGATTTCAGACACGCAGTAACAAGCTAATGGTGCGACATGAGATAGGGGCCGGCAAAAAGGAGTCGCTCGCTCCTATGTGAGTTGCGCATCCTGCGAGGCTAAAAGGATACTCACAGGAGTGCCCAATCATGACACCCTCAACACGGGGAGTGTCTGGCGTGCAATGACCATAGGGCTTAAAGGGCTTCAGCACCCCCATTCGTGTGTATCAGCCCGGGCTGCTGCAGCTTGAGCAGCTGTGGGCTCAGCTGGGCAGTGTCTGGAGTCTTATCTCCGCACACATGCGTTCTTCACAGGTCTTTAAAGACCATTCGCATATTTACATACCTTTCAAACTGGTTTCTGAGGCTTACTTTTTCTTTCTGGTTCCAGTCCCCCTTGGAACCCCACTCTGCCTATTCCTTACATTTGCAATTTACATTTACTGCTGTAGTGTGAGAATGAATTTCATGAAAAGAAATACAAAGTAGGGTTGCCAAAAGAAAAATGCCAACCATGTGTTGCTTAAACAGCCTGCAAGGACCTCGTCTTGACACTAAATAGGGTTATAAATAAAAAAGTATGTTTTCACTTGTAATGTGACTTTTCTGTCTTTTTTCCATTTAATATTCAATCATGAATCATTCAGGCTGCCCAGAACACAATTAAAAGTGCTTTTTAGTAATATTTGCTGTTCTAAGTATACACAGATAAGTGCTGAAAATAGGGTTCCATGTTAAAAAATCGATAACAAAAATATAGTTTACAAAAATATAGTTGTAAAAATATTGATTACAAAAATATCGACTCCCTATAATTAAACAGGTAAGTACATAAATATTGACTCAAAAATATAGATGTAATAAATATAGATGTAAAAAATATCGACTTTAATACATATTATAACTTAAATTAAATAATTAAATAATATTAATATTATTAACAAAATAAATTTCATTACTTTTATATTTTAACTATTTATAACAAATGAACTACATTTAAACAATATAAACTTAATAAATGTGTACATATACATATATTTAACACATAAAAGTATATAAAAATAATAATACATACATGTAATAACAATATAAAAACATTAGTAGTTAAAACATTTGATAGCGAAGGGGTAAAAATTACTATTCCCACTCCAGTGAGTGCTACAGTAGGGAAAGTGCTGGATAGCGTAGGGGTAAAAATTACTATTCCCACTCCAGAGGGTGCAACAGTAGGGAAAGTGTTGGATAGCGTAGGGGTAAAAATTACTATTCCCACTCCAAAGGGTGCAACAGTAGGGAAAGCGTTGGATAGCGTAGGGGTAAAAAATTACTATTCCCACTCCAGTGAGTGCAACAGTAGGGAAAGAGCTGGATAGCGTAGGGGTAAAAATTACTATTCCCCCTCCAGAGGGCGCAACAGTAGGGAAAGCGTTGGATAGCGTAGGGGTAAAAATTACTATTCCCACTCCAGTGAGTGCTACAGTAGGGAAAGCGCTGGATAGCGTAGGGGTAAAAATTACTATTCCCACTCCAAAGGGTGCAACAGTAGGGAAAGCGTTGGATAGCGTAGGGGTAAAAAATTACTATTCCCACTCCAAAGGGTGCAACAGTAGGGAAAGCGTTGGATAGCGTAGGGGTAAAAATTACTATCCCCACTCCAGTGAGTGCAACAGTAGGGAAAGCGCTGGATAGAGTAGGGGTAAAAATTACTATTCCCATTCCAAAGGGTGCAACAGTAGGGAAAGCGTTGGATAGCGTAGGGGTAAAAATTACTATTCCCACTTCAAAGGGTGCAACAGTAGGAAAAGCGTTGGATAGCGTAGGGGTAAAAATGACTATTCCCACTCCAGTGAGTGCAACAGTAGGGAAAGCGCTGGATAGCGTAGGGGTAAAAATTACTATTCCCACTCCAGAGGGTGCAACAGTAGGGAAAGCGTTGGATAGCGTAGGGGTAAAAATTACTATTCCCACTTCAAAGGGTGCAACAGTAGGGAAAGCGTTGGATAGGGTAGGGGTAAAAATTACTATTCCCACTCCAAAGAGTGCAACAGTAGGGAAAGCATTGGATAGCGTAGGGGTAAACATTATTATTCCCACTCCAAAGGGTGCAACAGTAAGGAAAGCGTTGGATAGCGTAGGGGTACAAATTACTATTCCCACTCCAGTGAGTGCAACAGTAGGGAAAGAGCTGGATAGCGTAGGGGTAAAAATTACTATTCCCACTCCAAAGGGTGCAACAGTAGAGAAAGCATTGGATAGCGTAGGGGTAAACATTATTATTCCCACTCCAAAGGGTGCAACAGTAAGGAAAGCGTTGGATAGCGTAGGGGTACAAATTACTATTCCCACTCCAGTGAGTGCAACAGTAGGGAAAGCGCTGGATAGCGTAGGGGTAAAAATTACTATTCCCACTCCAGAGGGTGCAACAGTAGGGAAAGCGTTGGATAGCGTAGGGGTAAAAATTACTATTCCCACTTCAAAGTGTGCAACAGTAGGGAAAGCGTTGGATAGGGTAGGGGTAAAAATTACTATTCCCACTCCAAAGAGTGCAGCAGTAGGGAAAGCATTGGATAGCGTAGGGGTAAACAGTATTATTCCCACTCCAAAGGGTGCAACAGTAAGGAAAGCCTTGGATAGCGTAGGGGTACAAATTACTATTCCCACAACAGTGAATGCAACAGTAGGGAAAGCGCTGGATAGCGTAGGGGTAAAAATTACTATTCCCACTCCAAAGGGTGCAACAGTAGAGAAAGCGTTGGATAGCGTAGGGGTAAAAATTACTATTCCCACTCCAAAGGGTGCAACAGTACGGAAAGTGTTGGATAGCTTAGGGGTAAAAATTACTATTCCCACTCCAGTGAGTGCAACAGTAGGGAAAGCGCTGGATAGCGTAGGGGTAAAAATTACTATTCCCACTCCATAGGATGCAACAGTAGGGAAAGCGTTGGATAGCGTAGGGGTAAAAATTACTATTCCCACTCCAGAGGGTGCAACAGTAGGGAAAGCGCTGGATAGTGTAGGGGTAAAAATTACTATTCCCACTCCACAGGGTACAACAGTAGGGAAAGCGCTGGAAGTCAAAACAATAAAAAAACAACTATCAAATTTTTTATAAATTTTAATTTTGAATATAAACATAATTGATATATACATTTAAATATATTATTATTAACACACACCTACACACCTAAAATTAATTACTCAATTACATTTAATATTTACTATTTAATTAATGAAAAATAATGTATTTTTTATTTAATTACTTAATTAATTAATTGACAGCTTTCACACTATATATACTTATAAACACAACAACACAAACCTATAATTATTTACTCTTTTACAATTAATAATTAATTAATTATAATTAATTTATAAAGTATTTAATAATTATTCAATAAAAGTTTAATTACTTCACACCATTTTCACATATAAACTCCACTACACACACCTAAAATAAATTAAACAATTAACATAATTAATTATCATAATTAATTAGTAATTGACTAATTGAAATTAATTAACAAATAATTATTACACAATTAATATTAAATTAACACATTAATTAATCAATTAATTAAATATATATTTAAATTACTTCCCACCCTATTCCCCTATAAACCCACAACCCGCTACGGAACTAATAACACAAAATTCAACATAAAATACAATAATAACTAATACAATTCTACAACATATAATAAATTGACAAACAATACTCATTAAAAACACTAAAATACATATCATTATTAAAAAATCGATATTGTTCTAAACTATATTTTTGGAAACGATATTTATTACAACTATATTAATGTTATCGATATTACTTACCTGTCAGTCGATATTCTGGTCAAACTATATTATTGTTGTCGATATTTCTTCTTTTTGATATTTCTGCGGGGATATTTATGTCACACGATATTTTTCCGTCGATATTCCCGCTCTGCACCGAAAATAGGGCTTTAGGTCACTGCTTATTTTTGGACCGTCTGGGACATCAAATGAATGAGGTGGCAACCCTAATCATAAGACTGGAAGTTTTTTGCAGGATCAGCACATTATTTCCTCCAACCTCTATCCCTGAATAATGTCATAATAGCAATCGTTTAGCTTGTATCTGAAACCCTACTCCACCGTCAATAACATGCTGAGTTACTTCAAGTGTCTGGGAAAGCACCTTGCATTCAGACAACTCACTCCTCATTATACCCTTCACTATCACACTCACCCTGCACTCACAGCAATAACAATGCACTCACACTGATCACATACACTCACACCATTCACCCGCTCACCCTGCATTCACAGTGATCACACGGCATTCAACAATGCACTTGCGCTGTTCTCCCTGTACCTCATCCTGCAGTCACACAAGCACACGACTCACCCTTCCCTCATGTGACACTTCACTCACCTGTCCCCCTCACTGCTCAATCTGCAATCTCACTCAAACAAGCCCACTACTAACCATGCATTCATTTGTCCCACTCTGCACTTACATCCGTACCCAACTATATATGGTCACCTCACTCACACTGCAGTCACTCCTCTTACCCAACTCTCCCACTGTCACAACTAGCATTTTCTAAAGCGGGTGGAAAGGAAGTTCTTATTCAAACATTGGACTGTAAAGCAGTCCCTGTTGCATCCGATAAGCAAATGATCGTGTTGATGTTAAGGGATCAGTTTGTAATATGTATTCCCTGGACATATTCAAAGAATTGAGACAACCCCATATCATTCTAGGCCTCCTTCTACGCCTATTCAATGCTTGTGTTCTTTGTTGGTCGTCCTGTCACTGCTGATCTGTTCCTGTTTGCAGTTGCAGTTATAGCTAAAGAACCATTGAATTAATACCCTGGAGACAGAAGTGGGCCAGAGACAGTGCTGTTTGAGGAATGAAAGAGAAAATATGAAGTCTGCGCTTAAATGTGCCTGAAAGTAGTAGATTAAGTCAGGTGTAATGGTTTAATTGAGATTGGTTACGTTTGAGCTCCTGCTCAAGTGTGTTTGTGGGTTATAGGTTACATATTTTTATATGAAAAGTACCTTTCTTACAAATACTTATCAATTATATAACATAATTATAGTGCTCGGTAGAAAGCTCAGCTCAGGTAGCCTGCTCGCTTACAAGGAAACCTACACGAGTTAATCATGGCCCTAAAACTAATCCAAACTATTAAGATTATGCTGTGCAGTATAGTGGTGTGCAGTAGAGCCCAGACGTTCTGTGCGTTCTTGCTTACTCTCTTCTGTATAAGTTTCACCTTTTCCGCAACTGTATCTCCTTTCTGAGTCCTTCTAACATAACACTGCCCACCTGGAATGCTGCCTTCTCAAACGAACAGCGTCCATATCACTACAAAGCACACCTATGCACTGTCTCCCTATCTGGATGGAGGGCTGGTCTATCAGATAGAACAATCTAGTAGTGCCAGAAGGGCTACCCCGACAGGCCAGTGTGTGGGTCGTTCTATGGCTTTTTGTTGGCCTGTTTTGTGGTTTGGTCTTTACTTTTGATTTGACTGATATTAGCACAAACATCGCCTGCTGCAAGCACTAATGAATAGTTCCCCATACTTTGCAAAATAGCTATAAAGCATGTCTTAACAACTTCAAAAGAGCCCAATTACAAAATGTGGCCAACTTTTTTTTTAGCTATACGCTGCACTGCAGCGGGGGGGGGGGGCGGGGGTGGAGGGGTGAGGCACTCCCAGTTCTATTTTGGTGCCCGATCCTATTTTGTTTCCCAATCCGAGCATGACCTTGCTGAGAGGTGCACAGCCAATCCATTTCCTCTGAATGCCAGCTTCATGACATGCCTGATTTATACCATCAGAAATAATTCATTGCACATTCTTTGATTCCTTCATGAAACATCATCCGGCGACAGTGACTAAAACGTGACACAGATAATTTTGTATAAAAGTGATGGGACTTTATGCTTTCACCATTCATAACAACGACTGGACCAGTGGTTGCTATTCTGAAATTACTCTACAAATTAAAAAAAATGAATATAAACACCTACCACTGTTGAATTTATGCGACCTCTTTACTTGTTCTATAACAATGTCTTATTTTTCTACCTGGGATTTATGTAACATATTTCTTTTTCTCATCAGCCTACTGTGGTCGAACAGCAGTACAAACCGATCAAGGCCAAACCAATGATGGATGTTTTCAAAACAAGGCAAAGGTATTATACCACAGACTTTAGCATCTGTGTGAGTGTCTGCTGCAGATCTGACTACAAATTGACTTTACACATTTAGTGGTAGCTTTTTTAATCCCAAAATGGGTCTCAAACTAGTGAACATGACTTTAGCATGAATAGACTTTTATTTATGGAAGGAACAATCAATGCTAAACCTTTCTTTAGTATCCTGAGTCTCCCTTTGATCAACTTTTTGTCATTGAAGAGGGCACTTCTTTGTAGTGTCATGTGCAGACATATGGGAGTGAGAGAGGATAATCAAGAAATATAATGAAAAGGCGGATAAAGGGACAGGTCAAGATGAACTGTGGAAGTATGACAAATCACCTTCATGAGGTCCATAGATCCAAGTGCAAGTTAACAGGTATAATTGTTGAAGGAAGCATGCCAAATCCTAACACTTGGCGTGTACTGTGTAATGATGTCTCTTTCTATATGAGCACTGTTGGAAGTGCCCTTTGTGTATGGTCACCCCCACACTTTTAACCCCAATGCTGATGGTTATGACTCTGAATATGCACTAGAGGCCACTATCCAGGACCCAGTGCCAGTGCTTTCTCCCCAAAATATGATTCATGTGAATTGGTAACCCAAATTGGCAAGAATTGTAACCCGTTCTAAGTCCCTGGTAAGTTGTACCAGTGGTACCCAGGGCATGGGATTGTTCCTGGGCAGCTGAGCCTCTGAGACCACCTCACAGACTCCTAAAGAGACAAGGGTCATCTGTGCGGGACCCCACCCACCTTGCACACCAATCTCCTCCCCCAAGGCTACACTAGCCATCTGCCGGGGCGGAGCACCAGTGGGTGTTGCTTTTCCAAATAGGCGGCACCTGGGATCACTCGCCTTGTGACCCTGTTACCCACATTTGTAACATTTCAGGGGCCCCTGTGGAAAAGGACTGTCGGGACCCTTGCTTTCTCTCAGGGGGAGGCTGGGAACCTTTCCCTTGGTTCCCTTGGGGACTACTTTGGGGCCCTTTGCGGTACTCCTTCTGTTTACCCTTGTCCCCCCACTCTTCTGCTGGGGACCCTGCCCACCTTTGGCTGAGTCTCCCATGTAACCCTTTTGGACCCGGGTGCTCACCCAGCGGTCCGCCTTCTCAGCAATCTTCCTAGGGTTAGTCAGCTTGCTATCAATCAGGTGCTGGTGCAGCTCAGGAAAACAAATTTTAGACTAGTGCTCCCATGCAATCAATTCAAGGAGACCTTGAAAATCATTAACTTTGCTGCCCTTTACCCAACCATCCAGTGTTCTGCAAAAGAAAGTGACATATTCAACCCAAGGTACTGTTCTCTATCTTCTTACTAGACCTGAACCTCTGCCTGTATGGTTCAGGGGTCAAACCATACCTAGACATTAAGGCTTCCTTCATGTGGCTGTATGAATTGTGGACTTCAGAAGGCAAGTCTAACAGTGTGTCACTAAGGAACCTTCCCCACAACCCCGCTCCCCAATCTCTCTCAGGGACCCGGTGGTAAGACATGGCTACCTCATAGGCTCGGAACCACTTCCCAATATCATTATTTTTATAAAACTCTTTCACTACATCTTTGGGAATATACACCCTAGCTTCCACAGGCACTAATGGTGTGCTGCCACCAGAGGGAGTTATCTCTAAACGCTTGGCCTTCAATTCCAACACCCTCAAAATGTTTTCATATTCAAATTGCAATTTCTTTTCCTCTATGGCTAACTTTCTAGTTTGCATTTCAAATTCTGACTGCCCACTTAACTTGAACTTGGTCATCTCCAGTTCATGCATCCTGCTCTATTTCCTGTCCTACAGCTCTTCTGGAGACAGCCCTCTGGCAGAAACACTGCTACCTGCTGGGGAGACTACTTTCTTCCCCACTGGACCCAATAGCCCTTGCAGCTGCTCATCTGCATTCTCAGCCCCTTCCTCAGGTGGATTTCTTGCTTCAAACCAGGCCCTCAGCGCCCTCTGCAGCTCCTCCTTCCTGGAGATACTGAAGTACTACAAAAATAATATAACGGGCTATACCTACCAATAACCCAATCCCCATTTACCAAATATTCAGTCAGTTGGCAGTGAAGAAAGTTTAATCATTTATTAAGCGAAAATACTCTATAGACAAGCCTCTCCAACCCTCACCCATCAGGTGCGTGGAGAAGACTGCTGGCTTACATTTAAACAGAAGGCTATATACTTTCAGTTCAACACATAGAATCGCTGTAAAAGGAAAAACACCAGTTGGCCCTCGGGCCCCAAGGAAGGACTATATATGGCACACATGATTAGTTTAAAGCTTTACTATTTATTACTGAGAAGGTCAGGAGGGGTGACTCCATTTCGTCTTGGTTCCCGGGAGTGTAGGCACGGCGCCTCTTGAAATGTGCTTATCACACCCAAAGCCAGATGCGACCTTGAGTCCCAGGACAGAGAGAAAAAAGTTTACCTTCAGCTGCTTTCAGTAACTCAAATGAACTGGGGCTTGACAACTACTGGAGAGTGACACGTGATCACAGCTTGTGTCCGAGTCAGAAGAAAGATAATGACGTCTGTATGGTTATCGGCCTACTCTGTTAGTACTAGAAACACAGGAAAAGAATAAACCTTTTCCTTCCAGTTAACGCATATACGAGGTATGTTATGTGCATATCAAACAAAGAGGCTATATAGATACATCATGCTAACATAATATATGTCCGAAACTCCTCATGTAGGGGAAGTCAAATTTTTATCCCTCAATACCAGTTGTAGAAGCTTTGAATTGTCTGCAGAAGTGCTTGAGCTGGGTAACAGTGTAGCATTCTAGCCTTTCTTTTTCCCAACCAAGATCAACAGATGCTATGGTTGGTGGTTTCTGCATGGTAGTTGATTTAGGCATCAAAAATAGAAAATCCCAAAAAGAAATCTACCAAAAGTATTTGGTTGCATTTTGGTCTGCACTCACAAAGTAGTGTTCACCAATCACTGTACATGAGCCACAAATGCAAGTCCAGAATCCTCACCGCTGACTACCAATGTTAGATTTGGGGGTCTCTAGTTGGCACAGGTAGGTACTTGTGACAAATAGGAACCCTTGCCTCTAGTCGGGATAAGGGGATTACACTCCTAAATAACCCCTGTTCACCCCCTTGGTAGCTTGGCACGAGCAGACAGGCTTATCTCAGAGGCAGTTTGTAAAGCATTTGTGACCATATACAGTGACCCAGTGACAACAATACAAATGGACACCACACAGGTTTTAAATAAAAAATAAGTATACTTTATATAGTTACCACAAAACCAATAAACAACAAAAATCCACAATACTGTACTTTTAGATGGTAGTTTTAGCTTAGTTAAGTTCAGTTCTTAAGATGCAAGACTTTGCGTCAATGTACCTTAGGATGCGATGTGCTTCCACAACAAGTAATGTTGCAGCAATGGAAATGCAGCAAAGTTCAGGTGCAAAGAAATAAAGACGACGCTCTCTCCTTAATCCGACACGCTTCCCAGGTGATGCGGCAGCATCTGCTGCGACATCGATCCTCTCTCCAGCGATGCTAGGTACTTTACAAGATGCGAGCCGCGACCAGCCTTGCGACAAGTTTCCTAGCGATGCGGCGGCATCTGTGGTGACGTTGATCTTCTCTACTGGCGATGCGAGTTGCTTCCACAATGATGCGAGCCGCGACAGGCCCTGCTTCACTCTTCTCGGAGATGCGGCGACATCTGCTGTGGCGTCAACCCTCTTCTCCTGCAATGAGCTGCGAGAGGCCCTGCGACACGCTTCTCATAGATGCAGTGGCGTCTGATACAATGTCAATCCTTCTCTCCTGTGACACGCCTCCCAGCGATGCGTCGACGTCTGCTGCGACTTTGATTCTCTTCTCCGGTGATGCGGGCGCTTGGTTTTGTGAAGCGGCAGTTCTGCGACACGCTTCTCAATCTTGCTTCATGCTTCCAGCTCCGTGCGACACGCAAATCCCCCACAAAGTCCAGCACAGCTGCAGGCACTTCAGGAAGACTTTTGGGGAGCTGGTGGGTGAAGTCTGTTGTCCCTGAGACTTTAGCAGGAGGCAAGCTCTGTTCCAAGCCCATGGAGATCCTTCACAATTTGAAAGTAAAGCAAACAAAGTTCTTTCTCCTTTCTTTGGCAATCAGGTTTCCACTGCAGGCCAATCCCCCAAGCAGCACTTCATCTTAGGGATAGTCTCTTCTCAGTCTCTCTGGTTCCGCTCCTCAGCAAAGGTTTCTTGTTGTTGTCCAAAGTGATCTAATTTCTTGGGATCAGGGTCCCAATATTTATACCCCAAAATCCTTTGTCCTCTGAGGGCAGAGGGGCCTTTGCCCAGTCCGAACCAGTTCTGGAGCACTCTGTTTACTAGACTCCTTCTTTCTTTTCAGAATGCAGGGCAGAAACATCAGACACCCCACAGGAAGTGGAGCCAGCATTGTGGAAGGCAAGCACAGCCCTGGGGCACTTTGTTGAAAGGATTCCTTCTCCCCTTTCAGTGTGCAGGGCTGAGACATCAGACACACCACAGGAGGTGGAGCCAGATTGTAGAGGAAAGGCCCAGTCCTATTCAGGTCCCAGGTACACATCCTCTTTCTCATCTAGATGCAGACCTCTCAATTCATCACTGGGCTGCCCCAGCCTGTCTCCTGGAATCCCCCGGCCCAGTCACTCACAAACTCCAGAGAGAGGAATACACAACCTAGCAGAGGCAGGCTTGAAAGGTTAGGCAAGAAAATACCTATTTTTTAAAAGTGGTATTTTCAAACACAGAATATTAAAACCAACTTTAGTAAAAGATGTATTTTATTATTCTGAGTTCAGGTATACTAAACTCGAATCTCTAGCGTGTTCTCTGAGTCAGTTAGGATTATAAAATGTTACAATTCTTACAGCCCATTCTGGCCTATGGAGAACAGGTAGCCTTACAATAGTGAAAATTGAAAATGGCTGTAATTCACTATTAGGACATGCCACACACACCAGGGCATGTCCTACCTTACAATGCATCCTGCCCGTGGGCCTACCAAAAGGTTGACTGATATGAAGAAAAGGGAAGGTTTATGGACTGGCAAGTGGGTGCACTTGGCCAGTCAGTATGACAGTCTCAGACTGCACACAGGCTCTGCAATGGCAGACTTTAGACATATTTTTTACAGGCTGGTTCTGTGGGTGGCACAACCAGTGCTGCAGGCCCACTATTAGCATTTGGATTACAAGCCGTGGGCACCCCTGGTACACTGTGCTAGGGTCTGACATGTAAACCAAACAGTCAATCATGGAATCACCAATTAATGCCTTCATTTTACAATATGGAGCACTTGCACTGTGGCACTGGACAGCAGTGGTACAGTGCCTAAAACATCTAAAACCAGCAAAAACACATGAGGCAACAGTAAACATGGAAGGGAGACCCACGCCAATTGTGCCAGGTCTAACAAGAAGCTTTTAAAGGTGCAAGTGCATTGTGCATAAAAATTATGCATCCATCATTTTACTTAAATGTTTCTCTAAGCTGTAGGGTCACCAGGCTCCGATATGTTGTTCTCTGGCAAGCCAGGGGAATTGAGACTCCACTCAGCTGACAGGTAACGGTTTGCCTACAAGAATGGATGTGCAATTGCAAAACGAGTGATCTGAGCAGCTTCATTCTCTGTTCCAAGACTGATGGACATGTGCAAAATATGTGGATTACCGTCTCTTGTTTGTACCTACATAGGTGGCATCTTGGATTCATCAAGTGGCTCAACCAGAAAGCGATGAAATCTTTTCCTTCAAATTGCCCAAAGCAAAATACCATGACGTGACATTTTAATGCAAGTGAGAAATGAGTTATCGAATATGCCTGGGGATTTAGATACTGGTATGTGATGATGGCTGTCTATGCATGGTGTTTCCTTGCAAATGAGTTCCTGTCTTGCAGTTTTGAGAGAGCTTTTGCTGATACATTGCTTAGTCTAAAGAAAGATGCTATTTTTATTGGGATGGCGACTCTTTTTTGATGCCAATAGGTTTGATAGCCAACCGCAAGTAATCTCCCCTTGATTTTTTTTTTGTTATTTACTCATCTGAGCCTCTATTTAATGTGACCACAGGTTGTTCAGAGAGCCGCTTATGGATCCACAAAAGGCCCAGCATTACTTGTAAAGGTATTTATGCTTTGCAGCTCTTAGTTCATTAGCACAAATTCCAGGAAAACTTGAGCTCGAGTAGTCGACTTAGGCATCGAAAGAGGGATTTATAAATGTTTGTTTGTTGCAAATTCAACATGGCTACATCGTTTCCATGCATACTTTACAAGTCATATGCTGCTGTTGGAAGTAACTAAGCAGCAGTGGCTGTTAGCAGGTGCCAGTAATATGGCAAGATATTGTTTGAAGATCAGCTGGAGTTCCATTTGAATACTAAGGTACTTGCATGAGGATACAACTTCTACATGTTTTCCCTTAACAAGCCAGTTCGGTGAACTTTGTGGTTGGTGTTTGACTCAAGATGACTATATCATCAGCATATTGCAAATGCCCGATTTTCTCTGCTGCAATTCGTGGAAGAAAGCCTTTAACTTGTGACAGCTATCGGTCACGATTTGGCAGGTAAAGGTTGAATAAACAGGGGCTAACATGCACCCCTGTTTCAGTTGATTTTTAGTTTGAAAATTAGACGCTACTATAATGCAGTTTCCAAACTTGACCTGGACCTATGTGTCACTGTACAGGGCAATAATTGAATTAAACAGTTTATCAGGAAAGCCCCCTTTTGCTAGTGTTTCCCAGAGATGGCCATGTGGAACTTTGTCAGAAGTAGATTTCAGATTGATGAAACATGTGAATAACTGATTCCTTTGCTATTTTACCTTTTCTGCTGGAGTGGTGAGCGCTGACAGATTTGTAATTGTCCCCTTGACCGACCAGAATCCTGCTTGTGTTTTTGGAATTAGCTGTTTCTCTTTGGCCCATGTTTAGAGACCTTGGAGTCTGCAAGAAGTAAAACATTTGGCTTCAATATCTATGAGAGATATTGACCTGTAACTTTTAGGGGATGATTGACTGCCACTTATGTATTGAACTATACTTCCTTTCCATGAAGGCGGTATGATGTTGGAACTGTGGATTCTGTTAAAAATGGAAATTAAATAACTAGCCTAGAAGTTGACATCATGCTAAAAAAAAACGTTTAGAAAGCTGTTAGGTCCAGGAGCCCCCTCTGACTTCAATTTCTTTAGTATCCTCTCCAGTCTCTTGACATCTGTTAAATATTCTTCATAATCAGTTTGAGAAGTATTAGTAGTTGAAACTTCTGTGTATCAGCCACAGTTACAATGATCTGCTGGGCTCAGTTTGTCTTCCGACAGCCTCTGACATGACATCACCAATTTTTTTTTTTTGGACTGTTCTCACAGATCAATGTGCTGAATAGAATGTTTGTGATTAGTAATCGGCTCACTGCTTACGGCTGTGTGTTTTGTATCAGAATTTCCCTTCCGAAATCCAACCACTCTCCAATGGTACTGCATACATTTACTACAAGTCGTATACTTATATGCAGTGGCAGCTGCTAGCAGGAAAAGGGGTGGGCATCATGGGATACAAAAAACCTTAACTGTAGCCTGCTGCCCACTGCATCTGCAGCTCCAACAATGCACACACAGGCTCCCAGACTCCCCTGATCCAATTTACTGCTCTCATGCTGGTATTAACCAGCACAAGAAAAGCACTGGGATTGGGGAACCAGGCTGGTTTCATGCTCCAGCAGGTCCTGGGAGCCTGTGCTCATGAGCCTTGCTGATATCTCCAAGCAACAGTAAGGAGATATCTAAGTGTACATGTCAGTTTGGCTGTCCTAATACAGCTGGCAAAACCGACATGCACACTTGCTGTGCCCTGTGCCAACCACGCCTCTTGATGCTGTCCCTCAGGGGATGGCCACACCCTCAAAACTTAGCTGTGTCTCCAATGCAAAATAAAATGATTAAAAAGCAGTTTTATTAATTGCTTTATTATCATGTATGCATCTGCTAGTTCCAACAGTGCTCCTTCACCATAACGGGGGAGCCAGCCCTGCTTATATGTATAGAGATCCGTGCCATCAGTGTGAATAACTCTGTACAGAAAAGATAAAAAAAAGTGGCGCTTGAGATTTCCAGTGGTAGGTTTGTGAATTACATTTTGTAGTACTTGAAGTAGTACAAACAGAGTAGCACTTTATGTAGCCCACGGTGACTTTTGTGAATGGGCAGGGCACATTCATTGGGGTGATTTCAGGCAAGGGCATAGAAGGAAGCCTGGAACAGTGCAGTGGGATGCACCATTCACAATCCAGGACACCGTGAAGATGAGATGGGCAGAGATACCTGTGAGTGGACAACATCTGGTCATATGGTTAATGGGAGTCAGAATCTGCCACACACAAGGGGTCCATTTCAACACAGCTCTGGAAACATGGGGGCATATTTACAAAAAGATGTTGGAGCACAGTGCTACACCAAATTCGGCAGTGCTGACCTCCAACATTTTTTAAACGTGGGGATGCACAGTATCAACAAGAATACAGTGCACCCCTGTGTTTCCCCTAGTGCTAGCGTAAAAAATGCTGCTTATCACTAGCACTGGTGCCTGCTCTGCAGGGGCAATTGTTTATGTGCAAGAAGCGGCACCTTCCTGCACATAAACAATCAATAATGTTGATTTACTCTTTCTATCAGTGTTGCAAAATGCAGCACAGATAGAGCAAACAATGAAGAGAAATTCATAATTACTCCTCATTTTGCTATTCTGCGACCATTTATTCCCTGGCAATATTTTTTGACTATGCCTTAGCCTTGTATATCACGGACACCGTCAAAAAGCAAATAGTGTTGGGGTAGAACACCCACTGCAACACCCATTGCACACCCTTTGCCACAGAAGACTGTGGCAGAAAAAGGCATATTTACAAGGTGGCTTAGCACCACCTGGTAAATATGGGAAATTACGCTACTCCACTGAAGGTGGCGATCGCGTGCGCGGCTCCAGAGCTGAGCAGCAGAGCAGAGCAGAAGCTGCACCGGAGCCGAAGCTGCGCCAGGGGCGTGTGGTGCATTAGAGTGCGGGCCCCTAGGACTGGGGGGAGCCCTGCCCGCCTGCCGACTGCCAACTGACCACAGCCGGAGCACAGCCGGAGCTGCCGGAGCAGTGCAAAGCAGAGCGTCTGAGGGAGCTAGAGAGACGGTGAATGGAGCGGAGCGGAGGTGAGTCTCGTCGGAGCGGAGGTGATCCCCCTCAGCCTCCCTACCTTACCTCACCTCACCTCCTTCCAGAAGAGCGGCAGCATTGAATGGCGTGAGAGCTGCTAGACTCGTAGGAGGTGAGAGCTGGAGCTGGAGGTGAGAGCTGGCGTAGTGAGAGGCACAGCGGGTCCCACAGTAACGACCGGGCAGAGTCCGGAGGCTAGAAGGCTGTCGCACTCATTGTATCCACCTCAGTCCCACCTCAGTCTACCCTGCGGACCACCTCACGAGGCACTGAGGGGGGCAGCAGGCTGCAGCCAAGCGCCCCCCCCATGCTCAAGGCGCAAAGTAGGCGCAGAAGAAGTGAAGGAGTGAACGAGCACGGCGCAGAAGAGACCAGCCTCGGCTGCCAAGCAGTAACTGTAACAGTAGCAGTAGCAGTCGCCCCTACCTCCACGCCCACACGCTGCCTCATCTGCTCTTCCATCATGGCAAGGCAAAGCCATACCGCAGCGAAGGCAAAGCCACGGAGTAACGTTGTTGACCAGTGGCAAGGCAAATACCAGGAGGACACTTGGTCATGGGGGCCAAAAGGAAGGGTCGCCAGTAAGACAACGCGGATGACAAGGAGTAAATCACTAACTGTCAGCCCAAATGAAAGGCCACAAGAGGCAGCCCAAAGAGGGACGATTACAAACTTTTTCAAGAAAAGGCATCCCCCAAATAGCAACCATGGCTGCAGCGAGGCTACTACCTCTAGCCCCCAAGACCTGGCTCAAGACTACAGCACACTCACTCACAGTGGACGATTGTCCAACTTTAACTGCACTCCTAAAGTTGTGACGCCCCTCTGCGAGGAACCCAGGGCCGCCCAGGAACAGGCCGGTATAGCCCATGGTCAATTACACCCAAGGCTAACAGCAGGACAACTTTGGGCCAGCTCTCCCCCCCAGTCCACAGATGAGACACAGGACATTACGACTGACAAGATCATAGCCACATCCTCGACCGAAAGTGGCCCTACCGCAACCACAATAGTGCAAATCCACTAGTTAAAAGCCTCTGGCCCATCTTTTCAGAATCCGGGTCCAAGCATCTTCCAGCACGATCATGAACACGAGTTTAAGAATCTTAATTTAACGTTCCTTCAACCGGATTCCCCTGTTCCAGTGCTGCCAGCCGCCGGGGAGCTCACAGGCTCCTTTCTTTACAACCTCGAACAAAAGATCGAAAGAACCCTCAATCTAACCTCAATTCCATCGTGGCCCCAAGAATCTCCTTGGGCCGACAAAACGAAAGCTGAGAATCCAGCTCGCAATAGCAGTACAGATACGAGTACAGACAACCCATCTCAGCTGGAGACAACCAGTGTCACCAACAAAGCTCTCCTGTGGCAATCCACTACGATGGTACTACAGATAGACCTCCTACAGGCAATAGCGGGGCGATTAGCAGATATAAGCTTCAAGGTGGAGGCCCTGGCTAATAGGATCTCCCAGCACGAGCTCTCCAACTGGGGGGCCTGCTCTTGCCGCTGCTCAGACCTCATTGAGAAGTGGGCTTCTCTGCCTGAGGTACTAGCTGAAATAATGGATATAGCGAAAGGGAGAACTAGGGCACCAACGTCGAACGACAAAGAAGAGTGGGCAAAGCACAACAGACACACCCCGAAGGCGACACAGACACCACGGGCCCCAACGGGGAAGGGTGACACAGCTGACAACGGCAAAAGTGTAGAGCACACAACCATAAAGTCAGTCAGCAGCTCACCAGAATCCATAACCGCCCAAAGCCCAAACCAAAAGGACAGTGAAGACACCGGAACAGCTAGTCCGGAAGATTCGGCAGGTATAACAGACATGCAGAACCCCCCATTGTCAAGGAGAGCAAAAAAGAAGCTAAAAAAGATACAGAAAAAATCAAAGCTAAAAGTGAGACAACCACAGCTATTGAAGCTCAAGTACCCACCTTTGAAGGAGGGGACAAAAGCAAAAGCAACTCAGTTGTATCCAATATTTACAGATAAAAACTGGGGCAAAAGGACTCTCAAGGTCTCCCCACCGAATGGAGAGCAACCCAAACAAACCACACCATCAAGTCCCCCCAGCTCCAAGGATGAAAAGGCACCAGTAACGCAAACTACCCCCACGGTAAATCAGCCAATGGCCGGAACAAGCCTACGAGCGCCAACATGGCCCTTGCAGCCAACTCCGTCAATATCCATGCCACAAGGAGCGATTCTGCATCAACCTCAAACAAGCCCCCAGCTCTCAACTAGGATCAACGACGAACAAAACAAGAGGCCGCAAGGAGGCCTGCCCTCAATCCTCCAAGGTAGTCATAGGTCAGCCCCCAAATTCCAGTAGAACCAGCAACAAAAAAGGGAGGTGGGGCCCAAAATTTGAATGCACTCGCTGCCGTCTATGAGGTGGTTCTTACTCCAAGATTTTCCAGCACAGGACACCATGAAATCCTGAACCAGAGCAACCTCCTATGTCTTTTCAAACATCTGGACACCCTGGACAAGACACAATCAGGGGATATAGAATGGGTGAAATTTGTGAGTTTGAAAGGGGACACACATGAAGACTCCACCGTGGTGGGTTTGAAGATTAAAGAAATACAGCAAGCCATCAAGCAAAACTCCACCCTACTTGCGGAGTGGGGCATCGAAGTTCAGATACTATCGCCCCCAAAATATCCATTCGTTCTGGTCCCAGACAGCGGGAGAAAGGCCACCCAATCTGTCCTGAAAGGGACAACCAGTTTGGGTCCCCCAAACAGAAGCCAGACGGGCCATAGGGCACCCACAGGAATCAGAATCCTATGCGAAAATGACCAACGAGTCATGCACAACATCTCTCCCACCCCTGAGCAAAAGGGACTCGGAAGCAGGAGGACACAGTACTCCTAGCCGCAACAAAAGTCTGCCCCCCTGCCGGGGACGTCAAGCTCGGTACCACTGCAAAGTCCCATCGAACAGTAATCTCCTGGAATATAGCAGGGATTAGCAAAATCCGCAACAATGAAAACCTGAAGCAGTTCCTGGAATGTGGAGACCTAATTTGTCTCCAAGAAACCTGGGCCTTGACCCACACCCCTCTGGCCGGATATTACGAATTCCAAGTACCAGCAACGAAAAGGAACATCTTTGGTCGTCCAGCAGGCGGACTATCAATTTTCATAAAACATGATTGTGCCCTCGATGCTACTACCATCAACGTGAACACGCTCGGTCTACAAGCGCTACAGATAAGGGGTCCGAGTTTCATCAAAGATCCAATCCATCTGCTAGTACTAAACTGCTTCATTAACCCCGCACAGACTCTAATGAAAGACCATCTGGAGGCACTGGCATCAAATCTGGAGGACTTGCTAAATAAATATAAAACACACCAGGTCATCTTAGCAGGGGACTTCAACCTAAAAAATCTAGACAATTTGGAAACCCTTCCCCGAGGATCAGGAAGGGCGGCTCCCCTGCGCGACCTTTTCCTCAACCACAATCTGGCATCAACTCATGCACAGAAAACATCTCGCTCAAGTGCCTGGCAGCCTCAGCCCACTTTTCGGAACGTGTCCAGAATCGATTACATCTTGATAAGTGGAGTACTGGCGGATAGAATGACTGATTTTGAAGTTGTGTACCGGCAGGATAGCGACCATAGGCCATTAAGAGCATCATTCCAGCTGGTCATACCGGCCGCTACCCTCCACCAACCCATTGCGGAGTCAAGTGGGGAGGAGACACACACCGTCCTGCGGAGAATCAAGTGGACAGACAAGACAGAGGGGAAACTTCAATCATGGCTGGGTCAGACACAGCAAGAGAGTCTGCCTGCATTTGATCCCCCCACAACAGGGTGGGTGCAAATCATTGCGGATTTACAAAACAAACTCGGAAATCCCAAACCACAAAACACAATGACAAAAGCGCCTCTCAAGAACCGGAACACCTGCCCTCAGGAAATACGGGAACTTAAACGACTCCTGTGCAAGGCTCGCGCAACAAAGAAAAGAGGGTGCTGCCAAACAGTAGGGCCTCAACATCTGAACTGAGGGCCTCATTAAGGAAGAAGCTATGGGAACTTAAAAAAACAGACATGGAAAACAAATGGCTAAAAGTTTTCTTCCTTCTCAAACAAAAGAACCTGGCACAACTCTGGAGATTCATCAATCAGCTGAGCAACCGAGGGCCAACGAGAGAAATTGGGGTAGCTGAAAAAGATTGGATCCAACACGTGAAACAGCTTTACGAAACAGCCCCCAGTCATAAACCTTCGACAACGACAAGGCGGAGCTAACTGAGGATGTCCAACAGTCCCGCTTCCAGCCAGAAGCAGCCACCTCAAGCCCAGGCAACAACACAAGGGGTAGTACCTCCAGACCGACGTTGATGTTACTACTACTACCTGGACAAACACCAGACAGGTCATCAATACCATCAAGCGGATGAGGAATGATAGTGCGCCGGGGCCCAATGGGATTCCAGCGCCAGTCTTTAAACAGGCACCAGAGTTTTGGGCATCACTCTTAACTTCGCTCTTTAATCACACCTACCTGACCGCTACAATCCCCGACACTTGGAGGGGCTCTATACTGTTTCCCATCTTTAAAAAAGGTGACCGCTCAGAGCCTTCGAACTACAGGCTCATCGCCCTGCTCGACTTGGAGGCCAAGGTATATGCACACCTATTACTCAGTGACCTAGAAAAATGGGCTGAAGTGGCAAATATAATACCAATGTATCAGACTGGTTTTAGGGCCAAGGCATCTACAATGGACAACGTCCTGGCACTAGCACGTCTTTCAGCCAACGCAACCTTGAAGAACCATCCCCCATTATTCTGCTGCTTTGTGGATTACTTGTTATAAACAGAGGGGTCCCCAGTAGATATGGAGTAGGTGAAGGACAGGGAAGATCAAGAAATCTTTCAAAAGATTAAAAAGAAGAAATCAAACTTATTCTAGAAATGCAGTGTTTTATTCACCATGCATTTATGTCATCATAGTCGAATTGTACAAATTACACAATAGATTTATAATTGGTTCCTGTGCCCATAGAGAGAAGGAGAGGGGGGGGGGACGATAGTAAAGTTAACAAAAAAGTTGTGACTCACTTTACATTCAATAAACACAAAGATCATACATTAAAATTCAAGTATAAATTCTGAATGATCCCTATCCCAACAGGGTCATATACAAAATGCAAAAGTTTGATTTCTTCTTTTTAATCTTTTGAAAGATTTCTTGATCTTCCCTGTCCTTCACCTACTCCATATCTACTGGGGACCCTTCTGTTTATAACAATTGAATGCCCAGGTCCCTTTGACTATTTGGGTTCAACCCTGTTTTGTAATATGCTTTGTGGATTACAGCACAGCATTTGAAAAAGTGGACAGAAAACGCCTATGGTGGAAATTAGAAAAATGGGGGATATCACCGAAACTTTTAAAGGCTATTAGGTCGCTATATGAGGCCACCTGGGTGCGGGTTAAAACAAGCACTCGCACTATCACTCGCAAAATAGCCACAGTAAACGGGCTGAAGCAAGGGTGCGAGCTGGCCCCCATCCTATTTAATCTATACACCGCGGATTTGGGTGAGGCCCTAAAAGGTGCCAGTCTGGTAGCCCCCAGACTAGGAATAGTGAGGCTACCAGTTTTACAGTACGCTGATGACACAGCCATAACGGATCACACGAGGATAGGCCTACAAAGAGCTTTAACAGCCCTAAACAGCTTCAACATCGCCAATAGCCTGACAGTCAACAAAGGGAAAACTAAGGTCATCATCTTCGGATCCTACCATCAGAAACGGCAAGCACAGTGGCAGCTGGGAAATGCTCAAATACATTCTGTGGCCTCTTACAACTACCTGGGGGTCTGGTTTTCGGAACGGGCCAAAGCAAATGTCCACCTTAATCAGCTGACTTCGAAAGCCAACAAGGTAACACATTTGCTAAGACAACTAAGCCAGAATCTGATCAGCCCTTCTGCTAGCCCAATTCTGATAGCCTTAAGAGCAAAGCTTCTTCCTGCAATCTCCTACGGACATCTGGTATTTCCTGGGAAGCAGGACGCACTTCTCAACTCTGCCCAAGTTAAGGCTTACAAGTCGGTGTTACATATACCTAGGTCTGCAAGAAGAACCAGGCTGAGACTGGAGCTTGGCCTAGCAAGGCCTGACGTGATCGGCCTGGGTGACCTTATCAAGTTGTACCTGAGGATATTAAAGGCCCCGGCTAACTCCCTAAAACACCACCTGAGATACATGTTTGAAGACCCAGCATCGACATGGCACACTAGGCTGGGAATTGCAACTAAAGCTCTTAAGATAGTGGAAGAAAATCTTGTGAGGCAGGACATCCCGCTGAACGTTTGGAAGAGAGCCATTAACAAACAAGTGAACGAAATCTCCTTTGAACTTGATTATAAATCCCTTCGTCGTAGCCCCAATTTGGAACCCCTAAACAACTCTTACACTGTGGGCAAAGCACAATCATATCTAAGCGAGGCCATCACAACACAGGCCCGAAGCAAAATTCTATCCATGAGGCTGATCACGCTCGAGATAGCAGATTTCAACCCCGCCTGGGCCCAAAGAGGGGACTCCATATCCTGCAGGCTATGTACGTACAAAAGGGAATCCTGGCTGCACCTTCTCTGTTGCTGTCCTTACTTCAAGAATGAACACCGGCGACTGTTGCGCCTGATCTGCCTCAATCGGAGCATAACAACATGCTCGGAAGCATCAGCCCTGTGTTTGTCCACCACCAACACTATGTTCCTAGCGAGATTAGCGAAATTCGTTCACCAAATTAGTTTAGCACTAAAAACCCATAATGAGATTATTTCATCATTCAGGAGGCTCACCTCAAAAGCAACTGATCAGAGTTGAAGTGCACTCGTCACGCAGTTTCATTGACAATGCCACTTGCACGCCCCCATATGGAAGAAAGTAAGGACTTGTCCCAACGCATACAATCCCGGGAAACGCCAATCAATGGGACTAAGACTGTGGGAGCTGTATCCTTTTTTTTTTTTTTTTAGAATTACTGTTCTCTGTATCTTCTCTTTTTACTGTAAAGATTTTAATTAATTGTACAGTTAATAAAAACCTGAAACCTGAAACCTGAAACCACGGAAGCGTCAAAAAGAGTGATGCCCCAGTGGCGAATGGGGCTTGTAAATATGCCCCCTCGGTTTTAGCTTTGGTGATGCTAATGAGGAAGAAAGCAAATGTCTACAGTGAATGTAATGAACCAGCAAAGGAGTGGCCCCAGTTCCACAAGGCAGCCTGTATATTGTGGTGTAGCCCTTTTGAGTTCAATGGTCAGTGTACGGCTCGCGGCAGGCTATCTTAGTGACTTTGGACTTGATGTCACGTACGGATACAACGTTAATGATCTCTGAAATCCCTTATGCAGCTGTTTAATTGGCCCTTCAGAGAAGCATTTAATTCACCTTCTGTAACAGTTCTTTTATTGCAAATGACATAGAGAAGAAAACAACGAAAGGCATCCAGATTCCTGCCAAAACATTGTACATTGTCACAGTTCAGCTCAGACATATTTCATAAATGTGTAGTTAATAGGAAAGGAGGTCGGAATTCTGTTGGGAGCCCGTTTTGGCAAATATATTATTGCTAACTATTTGCTTTTGTGTTTGAGCGTCAATCAATCAAGCCAATTTGCGTCAGTGCACCTTTTTGGATGAAATACAGGTTGAGATCTTTTTGCTTTCTCCTTTAAAACATCTCCATTACTGGTAGCTCTTTTTTTCAAGTTCATATTTTTCTCCAATAAATGTAAATGTGGCGTATTTGTATAGCGCGAACAGTGACCCGGAGGCATCCCGGCGCTTGTACTCCTACCACAAGGGAACCCCTCCTGGCTTTTCCTTGTGGGGTGTCCACTCCTGGGCATCCCATGGTGAAACCAGGCATCCCTTGTGTATCAGGGGGCCTTTGTGGAGACTAAGCAAGCTATTGCCCAGAGTTGCAGCGTGGGACCCATGCTTAGAATCGGCACTGAGGCGAGAATATCCGGTCAGAGGAATTTAAGCCCGAACCCGCCGAGGCGGGAATCGAACCCTGGTCCCTGGCCAGCGTTCTGCATCAAGGTCTGCCGCTCTAAGCATTGAGCCACACTTCACACATACACAGTTGATCGCCGGGTGACTCACAAGGAACCGTGCCTCTCTCTCTGTTTCTAATATTACTTCTGAAAATCTGTTATGATTGATCTGATTTTCAGTACAAGTCAGTTAATGACATCCGAAGTGGCCTGAATTAAGCACCCTGATGAATAGCAGTGGATGCAGTTCCTAAACACTTAAGTGAATGCACTCTATGCACCAAGTGTTGAGTCCTTAGCTGACATGACTGGCTCACAGACAGCACCAATGTACTTGTTGTATAAAATAGGAAAACTATAACTCATACATTTCTTGTGTTCATATATCTTTTCAAGAGTGACCCTTAGTTTTATGAATCTTAATAACTCCACTCTATTCGGAAACACAGCACACTTTAATATCACTATTTGATGCAAAGATATCAGTAGCCACATAAGTCTTCTTGAGTGACCAGAAAGAACATATTAAGTAAACCAGATGGCGATTATGTCTCACATCATTAAGAGGGAAGAGACTGAGGAGAGAAATATGCAAATTGGAGATTTACAAAGGTATGCAAGGGTCGGTTTACATCCCCTTATATTTTTTTGTATAAAAAAGTAATGCAGCACAGCTCCTTGCGCTGTGTTGCTGTACACTCATTCATGTAGGATGTTATATGAGTGGAAACTTGAGCCATGTATTGTGATGATTTTAACGCAGATTTATTAAAGGCAGTTGTGTGCCTACCCAAGAGAGGTGTAACGAGGGGAAATATCTTCTTTCTTCCTCTTTCCATGTGTGCTGCATTCTGCAGAATACCTATAAAGAGCAATACGCCTCTAAGGATGGTTACTATGCCGAAAGATATCCCTTCCTGCATAAAACAATACTGCCTATTACCCAGGGACCCTTGCCCCATGCCACAAGGGGGAACAGCCTTTTCAACGCGGGTATTACCACGCGCTACCATTACAACACTGTTATTACAACGCAAGTTGTTACAGCGACTTGCGCTAGAGGGCGCTGTTGTATAGGGAATAGTTACATTTTCTATTCCAACACCTTCCCTACTGTAACGTTGGCTGGAGTTGTAATAGAAAATTAAACTATTCCACTATCCAGCACTTACAGCGCAAGTCGTTGTAACGACTTGCGTTGTAAAAACAGCGTTGTAATGGCACGCGTGGTAAAAGCCAGGTTGTAATGCCATACAACCGTCACAAGGCTACTTTCATTGGAGCTAGGCAGCTACAAGTACTCGAGCATTAGGAGAGAGATGAACTGTGCCATATCTTTGTAATTATGCACTCAGCGTAGCAACTTGCCCTGCTGGGCAGCATGACGACGATTGTTAGTAAATGGAGGTCTGAGTATCACGTTCGATATAGTTCTTGAATATCATAACAGGCCTGCTTGTAAGTAAAAACAGGTTCACCGTAAAACAATTCAAAGTGGACAAATTCTCGCCATTCAATCCATACAGGTAAACAAATCAAAGGGACAGTGTAGTGGCATTCAATTGTCATCATCATGGTTAAGAGTTTAGATTTGTCATGCTACGAACAACTTGCAATACGTCTGAGACACTGTGGTTAATATGTAGAATTATAAAGCCTTCAGCAGATTAAAAGGCGGCATCTCTTATGGTGGCAGAGCAAAAATGTCCTGCTTGGATTATCATTGCAATGACAAAAATCAGCTCAGTGTCATGATGGTGGGAAAGGATGGTGTTCGTGAGAGCTGTCTTAACTGTATGTCGGTTCACATTGTCTGACCTTCTGGTTTGTGTTTTGATAAAGTGTACAACAGTGTCATCTATTTCTCTGGACACACTGAGACTATAAACACCTTATAGGAATTGTTTAGTACTCAGTTTACAAATCTTTAACAGTTTCAAACGCCCCTTCGGCTAACAGTTCTTGCAGTAAAACATTTTTCTGACATATATGTCGTCTTATAGTTCAAAGATCGTCAATGCCTCTGCAATCAATATTGAGGGCCTTCGGGTTGTTCTGAAAGAAAACACCATAACCAATCAAGCAAGCCAAGTACAGTCGTTTTCATCCTGGGTATATATGTTGAGATTGCAAATCTTTAACATCAATGCATTTCAATGGTTCTGAATATCAAATCTAGCAACGTGAATGTACCAGTATATGGAAGAATGGAATGTTGTTAAGCATATTACTGTTATGTTTGCAATAATATTATCTAAGTTGAAAATGTCAATAACTTTCATATTTTGGTATTTAATGTGATTTTTAGGTGTTTTAGGTTCGTGTTTTATAGGGATTTATATAATTTTCTATTAGGGTTGTGTATTCATTTATTTTTCAAATGTTTTCAATTTTGTTTATTTGTTGCTAATAATACATTTGTTGAGTTTTATTGAAGATTTGTGTAAGTAGTGGTTTAAAATTATGGGTTTATATTTTTTTATTCATTCTAAATGTATTATTATATTACTTATTTATATTTATATAGAGTATTTGTGTAGTTTTAAAATAGTGCCGATATTTTTTATTAGAATTATTTCATTTTATGCTTAATTTTTTTTTCATTTTGAATTATTTATTTTCAGTGAGATTTTCAATTTTGCATGTTTGGACTGAGATTGTTTTAGGATATTTCATTATTCATAAAGCATAATTAGTTAATACATGTGAATTTGAATTATTTGTATAAAAATTATATATATATATATTTCTGAAATCAATGAGGAGCTGCTCAAATTCGAACCGCACGATCTTATAACGAAATCTAGAAAAGAAATAGACGAGCGCATATCCAAACAGGAGGAAAAAATCAAAGCCCGGAAGATTTTTAAATTTGCGCGCGATAAGGAAGACTATGCACAGGGTAGAATATTTACCTTCGCGCGCAAATTCAATAATGCTAAGCGCTCCAAATTTGCTCAACAAGCGCAGTTGGCCAAACAGGGTAAATCTGATGGGCAAACATCTACCTTAGTGCCAGCTCTGGGTCCCACAACAAGCAGAATAAACCAAGTACATAGCGATAATGAGTCACTGACAAGTGCCCCTACCTCGGATGATGATGCCAGCGGTACTTGGGAAGCAAGTTCGGTCATTTTGGATTTAGGGGAAGAAGTGGATTTTTTATCCAACGAAAGACTGCAGTCACTAAGGCCTCGGAACAAACAGCAGACAAAGGGGCAGCAGCAGCAGCAAAGCGTGCCAGGAACAACAGGAGACGGGGCCAGCGCCGGAAAAAGCACAAAAGCGCCCAAAAAACCAAAGCGGCAATATTGGCGCAAAAACAAGTGAGTGACAATACTATAGTCAATCTATCTTCCGTTGACCTTACCATGGCTGAAAAACAACTCTTAAGCCTTGGTCTTTCATACTGTCCAGCTACTGACTTTAACTATGCCAAGACTCGCATAGATGTTTACATGTATATAAGAAAATTTAAGCTCAAAAAATTCTTTGAAATTAAGGAAGGTCTGAACAACAAGACACCACAAGGAATTGGAGCTACTATTAATGTTCTTCCAAATGTGCCCATACTTCCGGCCAGTGACACTCGAACAGTACTTTCAGTTTTGAATCTTTTGGGCAATGATGCACTTACCAACGAACTCGCATCCACACAGGATGAATTGAGAGCAGCTGACATTCCCCAAATTGGAGCTAATATCAGTCCTTTTAAACAAGCGTCCAAATTCAATCCTACCATGCCCAGAGACTCTATTGATGTATTTCAGGACGTGGTAGTGGAAGACCTTAAGCATTTGCACCATCAGATAAAGCACAAAAAACGATACAGAAGCAAACAGGAAACTGATTACCATGCTTTGGTTAAAAAATTGGGCAATGACCACAACATTATAGTAACCACGGCCGACAAGGGGGGCAATGTGGTCATTTGGCCCCAGGAGGACTATATCAAGGAAGCAAAGCGACAGCTTAGTGATGGTACTTGCTATTCTATTACCAACATGAGACTCATTGAAACTTCCAAAGAATCACTTAAAAAACTACTTTTTAAGTATAAAAGGGAGGGCATGATTTCATCACAAGAATTTGAGTTCCTCCATGTTGAATTTCCTGTTTTGCCCAAACTTTATTTACTCCCTAAAATACACAAATTATCTAGACCAGTACCTGGCCGACCAATCATTTCGGCCATTGCAGGAGTGGCAGAACACGTCACAGAATACATTGACTATTTCCTGCAAGGTCTGGTCCAGGATTTACCAACGTATGTGAGAGACACAGGCGATTTTCTGGCTAAAATTCAGAATACCCAGTGGAATGATGGAATGCTCATGATTACTTTGGACATCGAATCGCTCTACACGAGCATAGAGCACATGTCGGGCATAAAAGCACTAGATTTTTTCCTCGGAAAAAGGCCCATGAATTGTTACCAACATAACAAAGTATTGATTGAGCTTACATTATGGTGTCTTAATAATAATTTCTTTCTTTTTGGGAGTGATTTGTATCTGCAAAAGCGTGGGGTCGCGATGGGGGTCTGTTTCTCTCCCAGCTACGCGTGCTTGCACGTGGGTTGGTGGGAGGAGCAGGTCCTCAGGCGGCAACACGCCCAAGTCTTTTCTGATCATGTTTTGCTTTGGCTTCGTTATATTGATGACGTTTTTTTGTTATGGCAAGGTGACAGGAACAGCGCACAACTGTTCATTGATTCTATCAATACTAATAATGAAAACCTGAAATTCACTAGTTCCATCAGTGATTGTGAGGCTGAATTTTTGGATGTTAAAATCCTTATCCGCAATGGCTAGCTTACAACCAAGCTACATCGGAAAAGTACTGCTGGCAACAGTATCTTGCACGCCAGCAGTGCACATCCGCGCCATGTGGTAGATAATATTCCTCTAGGTGAACTCTTAAGAATTAAGAGAACCTGCAGTACAGACTCTGACTTGGAATCTTGCACCAATGAAGCATTGGCCAGGTTCCGTGCTAGGGGTTATCGTGAATCAGTGCTCAGAACAGCAATGGAAAAAGCCAAGAATAGATCTTGTGCTTCTCTGCTTGAGACTAACAGCACTACTGACACATCTTGTACATCGGATGACAGCACCACGAACCCCAGGTTCCTACCGCCATATAGCAGACAAGCCAGGCAAATAAAATCTATTTTGTCTAAAAGATGGCCAGTCCTTACTACAGATCCTGTACTAAAACCCCAACTGGCAGAAACTCCTACTGTCACCTTTAGGAAAGGTCCCTCACTCAGGTCTCACATTTGCCATGAATTTCCTGAACTTAGAAAAAAGCAGGAATGGATGAAAACAAGGTCAGGTTTTATACGCTGTACCTCATGCAGGGCTTGTAAATTTGGCAAAAGTACTAGGCAATACTATACGCCATTCAGTCCAGACCCAATTCAGATCAGGGGACAATACAACTGTAAAACTGAATTTGCCATTTATGTTTTAACTTGCACATGTGCACTTAGGTATGTCGGCAGCACACGACAACCTGTGCATGTTAGGATCCTCCAGCATCTACGTGCCATCGTCAACAACGATCCAGCCTATCCTGTAGCCAGGCACTTCAAGGCAATACACAATAACAATCTGGAGTGCCTATCTTATTTTGTTATCTCTGCAATTGATAAGCCCAGAAGGGGCGGAGATAGGGTCAGGATGCTGAGAAGAATGGAATCTCATTTCATTCTTGAGCTAGACAGTAGATCTCCTAATGGCCTGAATAACACGGAGGACCTACATGTGTTTTTGTAAATCAAGCTTTGCATTGTCCACTTCGTTCTGTATTACTTTGGGTAGTAGGGCTTTGTTTGACTGCCGCCCTCCCCCATGTGATTAATACTATGTCTCCTTGTTGGGTTTTTGCACGTATCATTTGTATATATGGTTTCACGGTGATTCACTAAGTATGTATTTGTAGCAATTTTTGGGTACACTTATTATTTGAGGACATAGACAATATGCTTTTTCTGTATTTCCTGATTAATATGCTTTCTCAACAGTCTGATTAGTGACAATGATATCCCCTTGATCTTTATACCAAATAGCCCTGGCCTTATAACTATGCTGCTACAGTCGTATGTTTACATATTGCGTTGATTTGCACTTTGATAGATATAGATGCAACATTACAATGTTTACAATTAGCTTATTTTGCACAAAATCAATAGTATCACTGTTGATTTTTTATTGCATCTATTATATCATTAACAACTTTTTATACGACGCACTTTGCACTTTATTACGCATTTTTGCACTATCAATACCCAATGTAGGCGAGGGCCTTGTATATTGTATATTTTATATACAATTGTTTGGTATATGCATTTTAAGCTGTTTAAAGGTTTTTTACATTTTCAACTTTTATATCATGGGTTTTCAATATTGCTAATTGAAAATGTGGATTCAAACCAGTAAATGAACTTTATTTTCGACTGTTGTTAATTCGAAATGTTTGGAAAACAGACTACGCCATGCATTGCAAGTAGTTTGTCCTCGCTCTCTATTACCACGAGGTGTACGATGAAAAAAAGAAAAAAATGCACTTTTTCACTGTTTAGCAGTTAGTATTTAAAACGTAAGCATTTCCAACTCTGATTGTCTCTGAGCAAGGGCGGATGCCCGAAACGCGTCAGATTGCTTGGTTCAGCTTATAAATAAAAATCTGTGCTTTAAGTAACTATTGGATCCGCGTGATTTCCTGGGTCGCTGCGGTCGGAGCCTGGGAGGTTGCACTTGTTCGATATATATATATATATATATATATATATATATATCTATATATATATACACTGAAAAAACATTGGTTTCAGGGACGTTCTAGTTAGTTAGACATTTCACCCGTACAAAACCAGAGAAATTCGGCTAACTATAACTCGTGCCCCCGCAATGCACTGCTGGTGACGTCACATATTACATCGTTCATGACATGGTCAGTGACATCACTGATGACATCTCAAATGACATCACTGATGCCATCACTGATGACATCATCGAGTGAATGTGTGTTTCCGTAAATTCTAAATATGTTTTATATATATATATATGTCAAGGTTTATTGAAGTATGAGTGAGTGTATGAGTGTCTGAATAGATGATTTAGTAGGTGCATCACTGACTGTATAAGTGATTGACTAAATGTGTCTTACTGAATGCATGGGTTAGTGAGTAAACTGTGTAAATGCCGTATCACTCTGTCAGTGGGTGTGCAAGTGTCTGCATGGGTTGGTGAGTAGCTAAATGAGTGTCTGTATGGGTTATTGATTGGTTGTCTGAGAATCTGTATGGGTGCCTGAGTGTCTGTGTGGGTGGGTGGGGGATGTGTGACTCTGTGCATAGATGTGTGAGTGGATGAATCCCTGAGTGTATGGGTTCAAGAGTATTTCTGAGAAGGGCTGTATGGGTGGGTGAATATGTGTATAGGTGTGTTGGTAAATGATTGGCTATCTCAGTGGTACATGTGTGAGTAACTACAGATATGAAAGGCAGTATATGTGAGTATTGGTGTATATAAATGACTATATTTGAGAGTGAGTGATTGTGAGATTGGCTGTATGGATGAGAGTGTGCTTGTATCAGTGATTGTACAATAGAGTAAGTATGTGTTAGTATCAGTATGAATAAGTGAGGAGGTGTGTGTATAACTGTATAGGTGAGTAAATGGGAGTGTGATTGATTCTTTGCATGACTGACGAGGTGTGTGAGTAGCTATGGATCAGTGGGGGGTGTCAGTGTCTGTATAGGTGCATGTGTGAATATAATAGTGCTGTATTAATAAGTGACTGCATGTATGAGTGACTGTATGGGTGAATAAGGGTATGTGAGTGCAGAGTTAGGAATCAGTGAGTTGATATGTAGTAACTGGTACTGGTGTGTCTTTGGTTTAAAAAAAGGTAGTCGGTATTTTAAGAGTGGGTGTATCAAAACTTATATTAGGGTGTGAGGAGGTGTATCAGATTATCACGTGGATGATGTCATCAGTGATGTAATTTGAGATGTCATCAGTGATGTCATCAGTAATGTCTCTGACCATGTCATGAATGAGGTAATATTTGATGTCATCAGCAGTACATTGCGGGGGCGCAAGTTATAGTAAGCTGCACTAACTATAACAGCCGAGTTTCTTTGGTTTTGTACCAGTGAAATGTCTAACTGACTATAATGTTCCTGAAACCAATGTTTTTTTCAGTGAATTTCTGTTTTTTTAAAGGCTAATTTCTAACTATAACGTCCCTGAAACCTATGTTTGTTTCAGTGAATTTCAAAGGTTTTTTAAATGCTAATTTCTAAATATAACATAGCAGTCGCATTTGCAGAGTGGTGGAGAAAGGTGAAAGTGACCTGCAAAAACCTTTTAGGAATCCCACTGTGTAGGATTTACTGGAGGTATCAGGAGGGGTAGTTAGCCCCCAGCGACAACCTTAGGGGCAAACTACCCCTTTATTACCTCCAGTAAGTCCCACACAGCAGGATAGCTAACTTGTTATATCAGGCCCCACCCCCTCCCTGCACCACTGTGCAAACCCACCCCCTGGCATGTTGTAAGTTGGGGGATTAGGTCCTTTTAGATTCTGAGGGTCCCTGGGGTCCCACTAGTCCACCAGGTACCTCCAGTAAGCGCCACAAAGCTCATTGCAGAGAGGTTGTCCAAGGCCACAGCCCTTTTTATACCACACTACAAATGTGGTTTCTGGTGCACTGCTTGGGGGACTAAGTACACTTGTGTCCTGAGGTCCTAAGGCCACAAGAGAACCTCATCACCCCACCAGCAGTGCACCAGAAGTTGCGTTTGCAGAATGGTGTAAAAAAGGGCGTGGCCTCAGACCCCCTTAGTACTGCTGCATCCAGCAAATACATCCGCAATGTTAAGGGCCTGGGAGGCGCCCACCAGTATGGTGGGTGCATCCTATTATGTGTGGTGGGACCGCCGCACGTCTGGCGGGTGGTCCCAGCACCGTTACGATGGCGGGCGGACTGATGTCTGCCCCCCCATTGTAATGAGCCCCTAAGTTCTTTATCCTGTTCTTTACACCTCCATTTACCAGGTCTACATTTTACCTAGACTCCACTTCCGGACCAAACAACTGAAACTGAATATATTCACAAACATATTCTACCTCTGCTTGTGTACCATACAATTAAACTATATCTCTCCTAAACATTAGACAGGAGTTTTTACATAGTAAAATCATATAACTGAAGTTTATATTTTAGAGTGGTGAACACCTTACATCCAGAAATGATGAAAGGTTCTTCTACAAACTTTCCTTGAAAGACATGCCAATGAATGTCCCAGTAAATTACTATGTTTTATCACTTTGCATGGATCTAATCCTTGAAAAATTGCAATTTTCTATTTGAGACTTCAGGATGGAAAGTCATGTATATGTTTTTTAATAAATCAATTGACTCCTGACAAATACTGTAAATAGTACTACAGCTCCATTTGTATACTGGGGCCTGTGTACAACTTCTTCGGACCTCCTCGGCTACCACTTCCTCTATATTACCTGGAACCATCTCCTCTTTTGCAACAGGAGTACCATCTGTTTCTTCATAAAAACGACCAGTTAAGTCAATACCATGCACTAATGTGTTCTCTTGCAAATAGCTTTCTTAATTAAAATAAGGTTCTGCACTAGAGGTATGCTATTATTCAGCTTTAAAAATATTCGCAAAAATGTGTTCTATTATTAAGCCGTTTTTAACAGTTCTTTCCTTCATACACCACATTGTTTTGTCTGGTGTCCTCATGCTCTTCAATATTAATAAAAAGAATTTCATCTTCATACCAAATGATTTCTCAACAACACTCTCAATGTGTTCATTGGGCTTAAATGCAGCTCTTCTCCTATACGACTACATCCATTTCATCAATTTTGTATTACTTTAGTCTGAAACATTTTAGCTCTTAACTCATTAAACTGTTTTTGTCTTCATGTCAAAGTCCCCGAGTTCTTAGAGCTTTTCTTACTTTCAGAAACATGTACTCCTTCCTTTTTTCTACTTGATGGGTACACTTAATTTTGAGATAAGACTGTAGTCATATATTGCATTTTAAGACATATTGTTTTGAGAAAAGGCTTAGTACACTTACCAGCTTCTCTGATTGTCCTCTAGATATTCTCCTCCTTATTTTGTTTGTCTTTCTCAGTTTGCAGTTCATAATACTGTTTTATCTGGTTCTTTCATCTTTTTTTCATCAAGCTCTGTAAATCTTTTTTCTAAAATAAAATGGATATCTGTAAAAAGATGAACAATAAATGAACATCTACAACAAAGACCATTATTATTAATATACTGACTATCTGGTTATTCTTTCATCTAGCGTCTGTAATCAGTAATATAAGACATACTTTCCTTTCAGTTTTTGCTCTGCTTTTAACAGTACACAGATAGAACTCGCTATCCATCTATCTGTTAGGGTTTGTGCACAGCAAAGAGCATGTCCCCTCTCATTGCACTAGTGGTCTCTGTAATAGCTCTCTTTAAACATACTACTGAAAGCCTTTCTTGTTATCTCAGCCCATCCCTAAGACTTATGTGTACGTTGCTTAATGTATTCACAAGTTTGGACATTGCTGTCTTGTTTACACATTGGACCTTGCTTTTACCAAGGCTTATTTAGAAAACATTGGACCTTGCTTTTACCAAGGCTTATTTAGAACACTCCTCCCTAGGCCATGTGTTACTTCAACTCATAAGCATAATAACTGTAGCTCTGCACACCTGCTTGTGAGAACCACATCCAGTTCTTCGAACCACACCCAGCTCTTCGAACCACACCCAGCCCTGTCTATAGAAGGCAGCCCCTGAGCCTCACCAAGTGCTTGTGCTCGTCTACCTCCCACTTACCTGAGAACAGATCCTTTGGCGCTGGCACTCCTGCTCTCTCCAGACCTTCATTGACTTCAACGGGCGCGGCTTCTGGCTCTTCCTTCTTCTGGTTTCCGGCTACTTCTTGCCTCAGCCCCTCTTCTGTCCACTGCAATCGACCTGCAAAAGAGAAAGAGGTCAAGGTTAGACTGATCTGTATCCCTTTTCAGCAACAAGTAAGTGCAAAACCTTTTATTACCTGAAAGAACTTTATCAGCGATTTCTGGATTTCTGTAAAGACAATTTGGAACAAGATATCTCCCACAAACTTTGTGGTTCAAACCCTTTGTTACAAGAATACTTTGTGGAACTTTGTGAAAGAAACATTGTTTTACATGGAACTTTTTTAAGAATCGAACAGAGGATGCCATTAACAGCAAGGCAAACAGTAAATCAAGAACTTGCACAAATTACCTGCTGTATTTTGATGTAAAAGTACAGTATTTGTTTTATGAAAAATCTGGAAATGTGTGAAAAGTGAGTTTGCTATTAAGAATTTAGGCTTTAGTTATATTAAGATGAATGTTAGACGTTGGTAATTCTGATAATGATATTCGCTTGATTTTACAGAAGTTTTACAGTAATAGAAAGCACATCCCAGAACAGTAACACATTCCAAACCTGGAAGCTTGAGACCAGGATCCAAGAGGTACTTTCGGAAGTGAATTTCTAATAAGATTAAGGTTTAGTCAGGAACACATTTAGGGATAGGTTGCATTTATCTGTTCTTTGTTTTTGTTTCATTAGGCACCAGTTTCTACAGAAGTCAGAGAGGGACACAGATTTTAGCAGCTCTTCTACAGTGGAAACGCAAGAACAGTGTTGTCTCTCTTTTTTTATTTTATCCACTTCCCCCCTTCCCTTGAGCTTCTGGTTCTTAGTGCACTGTTTTAAAACTAGTGTGCTGGAACAAGCAGTTTCAAGGTGGGGTCGGACTGTCTACAACCTCCATCAGAACTTAATAGAAACTCAGGTGAGCTGGGGTTTGACACTATCTCTCTGAATATATGTATTATAGATACACTAAGTAAAACTGAGTTTGTCAATGAGTCAAGGACTGCATTAATGTGTCCTTGGATGTGTCACTGTATGTATTAATTTCTACCAGAATGTCTCACGATATTGATCAGAGAGTATGTGAGTAAGGTCCACCAGACTCAAGGCGGCACAGCAGTGGCAGTAAATCCTCCGCCACACCGGCGGTCCGAGCGTCCTAATATGACTAGGGCGGTTGGACTACCATTGCACTGCCACAACTCCCAGGGATCAGAGAACCCTGGTGGTGGTGCTGGCTCTGAGTGCCGGAATGGGCCTGGTGGTGCCCTGAGGAACCGCCAAGCATATTACGACTTTCCTCACTGACAGCGGTCTCATGGAGGTTCTTCCTCCATGAATCTGTTGGCAGAAAGGAAAGAAAAGGATACCTACATGGTCTTCTCTTGCCAATGTGCATAGAGGTGCGTGCAGGGGGCACATGTTGTGTCCCCCTGTATTTTTGCCCCTCCAGTTCCTGCACAAGAAGGAATGCATGACATGGCACATTCCTTCCGATGCAGGAACATGCACAGGCGGTCCCACATCAGTACAGTTTAATTCTCACTATGAGCCTTTAAACTGCACCACTGTGGTTCCAGCAAGCCGCCCTCCTGGCTAAAGACAACAATATTTGTAATCTGGTGAGTTGGCAGTGGTGAGTTTTGGCCGTGAGGGAGCGTGGCAGTGGCATGCTGCTCGTTCCCGCACCACAAAAACACAAATCAGGCCCTAACTCAATGACTGCAACAGTAGATTCACAGATGTCTCAGTGTATGTATCAGTGTGTTACAGAGTATCTAACTGTCTGTATAAGTGAGTGCGTCAGTGTCTCACTGTATCTATCAGTCTCTCATAGTATCTGGGTATGTGTCTAAGTGAGTGTGTCACTATATCACTCAATGCATCAATGTGTTTATGAGTGTATCAGTGTATGTATTAGTGTTCACAATAGTGTCTTAGTATATGTTTCAGTGAGTACATGAGTAACTCAGTGAGTGCATCAGTGTATGCATGGATGTCTTAGTGTATATATCAAAATACCTGTTCATATAAATGACTGTGTGGGTGTATCATTGAAGATATCTCTCTGTGCATGGTTGTGTATGTATGTATCAAAATGTCCCAGATTGTGTATTTGTATGTATAGATTAGTGTATAAATGAATCAGTGAGTGTATTAGTGTGTACATGGGTGCCTCAGTGTATTTATTAATTTGACTCAGGGTCTTTGAGTGTCTATATAAGTAAGTGTCTGAGTCAGTCACTGAGTGTATCAATGTGCCAATGAGTATGTAACTGTATGGATCAATGTCTCCCAGTGTGTCTGTGTGCATAAGCGAGTGTGTTAGTGAATGCATCTCTGTGCCCATATTATATTGTACTCTATAGTTTCTAAATAGTTATGCAAAAAATACTGTCCTTTTATTCTTTTTTCAGCTTTGAATAAAACACACATATAACTGTCTATCCATCTACCTTACTTATAGATAGGTATTACAAATACACTGAATGTATGGCTCTAGGTATTCGTGTGCGCAACCTCATGGTGGATCCACAGATTTACACGTCAAACCAAAATCTTTTTTAAAAACTATTCCTAAACACTACCACTTACACATCACTTCCTACAACTCCCTAAATTTAGACACAAAATAATTCATTATTTCACCTAGTGTGACTGTTCTATAGTGAATGAGTAATTGTTGTTACATTTTTGCACATTTGACCTAAATTGTTTTGGGTCACTAATTACTATTATGAGCTTGAAGCTTTAACTAATATCAACAAAATCCCTTGAAGGTACGCTCACCTTTCCTCATTCAACTGCAGTCTTCTCCAGCCTTCTCCTGTGTGCTACTTCTCCATCCTTCAAATAGGTTAGAGTGGGGATTGTAGGTCATAGCTTTGTGTTCTGGGCTACAAAGTTTGCTAAAAAGACTAGGATTGACAGCTACCTCGGTTTGCCTAGTATGGTTATTAGTTGGTTTGTTCAGAAAGGGTTAAAGTGGAAGCAATTGATAATTTATAGCATTATGGATTCCCAACAACCAGAACTCATACTTGTGCACTATGGTTGCCAATGACCTGGGCACACTGACTAGGGTAGGACTGAAAATCCTAATGAAGAATACCTTTGAACAATTATTGGAACTTTTCCCTCACACTGCCTTGGTGTTTCCTAACATATGCCAGAGGTAGAAATGGAAATGGTCTTCTGAATTTTGTCCACAGAAAGAGAAAGCCGAGAAACATGTTATTAAAACTGTTTCAGGAGTCCTCAGAGACCATTACTTGGACTCTATCTATAATAATACCAGTGCTTCAATATGCATTTAAATATACAAGAGGGCTGATGTTCAACTTCACAGACAAAGGCAACACAGTGTTTCTGAGCAACTTGAAACTCTGCATCTGCTTGTATATGTAGTCATCACATACACACAATGAACACAATAGCTCTTCTAAGTGCGACCCTATTTCCCAATGTCCAAAACAGTTATTTTTTACCTGTAAATCCTTTTTTTAAATGTGTTGACTCAGCTGACCATCGCAGATCCGCAAACAAAAAGCACACATTCAATGCAAAAGAGCATATTTAGTATTTCTAGCAGAGGGTTCTGAATAGCTCTCACAATGGGCATAACAGAGTCTCAATGGGTATCATTTAAGATGCATCAGTCCCTATGCATATCTTAGTGGTTGTTGCAGTGTCTGAATGGGCATATCAGTAGGTGTGAGGCTCTCATTAAATCTCATATGAGTATGAGAGTGGCTATGAATGTATCTATATTGGTGTAATTGTGGGTGTGGGAGTCTCTGTATTGGATTGGGAATGGGTGTAATAGTGTCTCCATAGGTGTAAGAGTGGGTGTGAGAGGGTCTGTATGGGTATGTGGGCGGGTGTGAAAGTCTATGTATGGATGTAAGTGTAGGTGTAAAGGTCTCTGTATGGGTTTGTGAATGGGTGTAAACGTGTCTGTGGGATATCTGAATGGGTGTAACAGTGTATGTATGGGTATGTGAGTGGGTGTAAAGGTGTCCATATATGTGGAAGTGTGGGTGTGAGAGTCTGTGTATGGGTTTGTGAATGGGTGTAACTGTCTGCATGGGTTTACAAGTGGATGTGATAGTGTCGGTATGTGTATGCTAGTGGGTGTGAAAGTCTCTGTATGGATATAAGTGTGGGTGTGGGAGTCTCTGGATGGATTTATGAAAGGGTATAAACATATCTGCAGGAAATCTTGAAGTGCGCTGAATAAATCTAGGTGTCTCTTTGAAATATGAAGTGCAGTCTGTCAAGTTTTAAGGTCTTCATGGTCTTGTGACTGGGGTATGTCTCTACTTGCACATGTATAGTCATATAAGTTATGCATGTGAAGATGCTAGACCTATAAAACAGAGGAATACATCTATTTGTATGTTTCTTTTATGTATGATGGCACTAGCAAAAGGTATAGATACATGCATGCATGTTTTCAGGAATATGGTGAGACATACAGCAGAGACATGTGAAGGGTTGCTGCTTTATATTTTGCTAGGCCCAACACCCTAAGAAGACAAAGAATGGTGAAGCCGCAGCACAAAAGTGAGGGTTAAGACATGTTGGCAGATGGATTAATGATTAGGCTACTTTGTATGAGTCTGGGGAAAGGTACGCTTGAAGAACGCCGCTTAAATGTAGGTGTCTGTTTGAAATGTGGAATGCAGTCTGTCGAGTTCTAAGGTTTGCATGGTCTTGTGACTCAGGTATGTGTCTATTTACAGATGTATTCTGATATGTGTTACTCATCTGAAGATGCTAGACATGTAAGACACAGGTGTACATCTACTTGTATGTTTATTTTATATATGATTGCTCTAGCAAAAGGAACACACACATGCATGCATTCTTTCAGGAATATGGTGAGACTTACAACAGAGATATGTGGAGGGTTACTGGATTATATTTGGTTTGGTCCAACACCCTGAGTAGTAGTAGAATGGTCAAGCTAAAGAACAAAAGCGAGATTTAAGAGATGTTGGCAGAGAGATTAGTGATGAGGCTTATTTGTATGAGTCTGTAGAAAGGTACACTTGAAATACACCACATGATTTTTGTTGTCTGTTTGAAATGGGAAGTGCAGTTTCTGAAGTTTTAAGGTCTGCATGGTTTTGTGAGAGAAGTATGTTTCTACTCATACATGTATTCTGATATGTTGTCCACGAGGCAACCCAAACAACTACAGATTAATTGCCTTGTTGGACATAGAGGCAAAAAATTTTGCAGGCCTCATTTTGGAGGATCTGAGACAATGGGTAAAGGATAAAAATCTGATTCCTTTCAATCAAACAGGATTTGTTGCCAAATCAGGAACAATGACAAACTTACTGGCAACCTCCACCATCATTGACAAAGCCCTCACAAATTCCAGGTCGATTTTTTGCTGCTTTGTCGACTTCAAAGCAGCATTTGACAGGGTGCCTAGGGTAGTGCTGTGGCAAAAACTGACGCAGTGGGGAATCCCAGACAACATCTTGAACCCCATCATCCTCCTGTACTCTAATACATGGGTCCGAGTGAAGCTAGGGTCTGGCACGCATCTCTCCCGGAAAATCTAGACCTCTCGTGGAGTCAAACAGGGATGCGTGCTGGCTCCCCTTCTCTTCAATCTATTCATTGCGGACCTATCAAGCACCCTAGAGGGAGTAATCAGTCATCCACCAAAAGTAGGAGGCACGGCATTATGCAATCTTTTATATGCCGACGACTTGGCACTGTTCAGTCTCACCAGAGTGGGGCTACAGAGACTTCTGGACGCCTTAACGCAATACACGGCTAACAACCAGTTAGAAATTAACATGAAAAAAACTATGGTTGTCCCGTTTGGCAAAAAACGCTACAGAGGTGGAGGCTGGACTATAAACAAAGAAAGCATTTTAATCGGCCAATCGTATAAATACTTAGGGGTCCATTTGGACTCCAGGGGCAGTTTTACTAAACAGAGCACTGTGATTGCAGCGAAGGCAACAGCGTTAATGATATCCCTGGCTAAGTTATCGAGGAGACTCTCTGGCCCCACGGTTTTGCCCTTACTGGAAGTGCTTAGAGCAAAGATCGGGCCTACTCTTTCGTATGGTATAGAGATCTTCAAGGGAAAAATGAACAATTCCCTAAACAAACTGACAACCAAACTCTATAAGAAATTGCTTCACCTGCCAAGGTCCTCCTCGCCAGCACAGGTCAGACTAGAGCTGGGCCTAACAAACTATGAATCCTCTAATGTTGGCTCATATCTTAATCTGATCCACAAACTAAGGAAGGCAGAAGCTGGTACCTTGGAATTCCTGGTCTGGAATGAAATTAGTGTGAGCAATCCGGAAGGAACTTACGGTCGCCTCCTAAAGGACTATATCCAACAAACATCTGCTACAGACCTTTGGGCCCTCAACCAAAGCCAGACTGCCTTCAAAAACACAATCAAAATAGTGATAAGACTGAAATCCCTGATCATGGACAAAGCTCTCCTTGCGAAACGTAGCCATGCTTGGGCAGTAGCCAACTCCTATAAACGACTTCATCCGGCAAATTATCTGTCAATAACATTTTCTTATCATCTAAAGCGATGTCTGATCGCCCTAAGACTGGGAGACTGGCGCTTCCTACAAAATCTCCCTGCATGGCGTCAAAAAAAGGTTGATCAAATGTGCAGAGGGTGTGGGTCAGCAAACGAAACTTTTTTGCACGTGCTTTGTATATGTCCCTTCTTCATTTCCCAACGCAGGTGTCTACTCAGGCCGGAATGGAACAGGCTGGGAGTTCGGACTTGCAGACACGCCATTACTGCTGCTCTGTCCTTAGAGAACATTGACTTAAACATAAAATTGGCCAAATTTGTTCAGTATGCCTACAGACTCTTAGAAAAAGTGGACCACTGTGCAGAATAATGTGCATTTAACTCTACCTGCATTGTCCGGGAGTGCTAATTTCTAAATTGACGTTGCAGTAAGCACTGATAAGAAAGCCACATTGCACTCTGTTTTTATTTTTTTCATTTTTTAATTTCTTTTAAGTTGTAAGATTGTATTAATGTGCTGGAAGAATATTTTAAAGATATGTTTTTATATATCTAAATAAAGAAAGTTGAACCAGATATTAGTTCATGCAGTTGATACTAGTGGTCATTGCTATGAGATGTAAGATGGTTGTCCAATTCAAAAAGAACAAATTGTTCCTAGGAATGTGAAAGAAGTAATAGCTTGTCGCGTTCTAATCTAGGACCCCGATCAATACTGTGACCTTATGCCCCTATACGGCTATAATCCATTTATTCCCATATAATGGCATAAACGATCAAGAGTAATATTTCAGAAACTCGTCTCTGGCCTAACACGATCAGAGCCACATTTCAGAATCTCTTCCTCTGCAGCTTCCTTTGCAGCTCATTAGAGCAAATGACACAGCAGAAGCCACTATCTAAGATTCCTAGATTACACTCCGAGTTCTTCAACAAGATAAAACTCAGCAACCTGGGAAAACCCCGTTTGCTATGTTTTGATTAGTAATAGAACTCTAATGAGCACTGAGAGACGATCACTTCCTAGTGACATCTTTATTGACGTCTTATGTCCAAAAACTTACGTCAAACAAGGCACCTTTCAGGTATAAATATTACCAACGTTGCCTTAAGCAAACGCTGCCTCAACAACATCGATGATAGCGATGGTGTGGTGAACATAGGAGCAGAACAGCTGTCCCCTTCAGAGCCCAGCAGATGCCAGCTGCCCACGGACGCTGCCCCTCCTCCTCCTCGACGCGCTGAGAGAGACGCTGTCTTTTCTCCTGCCGAGAAAATCCAGCTCCGGCGTTTTCAGCCTACTCTTGCGAGTAACTGGGATATCGAGTCCTGGAAGGAGATACAAGACCTCCAATATTCTATTCCAGAGGTATGGTGTTGACTAAACCCTTAGAGAGAATTCTTGAAGCAAACCTTGGCAAAACCAACTTAACTAAAACTGCTACTTACTTACTCCCTCCCAAGTATTAGGCTTAGGTCAGGTACACTGGGGTAGGCGTAGTTAGAAGCACAAGTTGAGTACGTTAGTCGAATGTATATATGAATGTATATATTTTATTCATTTTAACCATTGTATGGCTAAGAAACCATATCAATGCTTTTACAGTATTATTTCGCAATCCTCATTTTACTGTACGCACTTTTTATAATAACAAATCTTGCAATTGTGGCAATTCATTTCTCTTGCACGAGAAGAAAGACTGTTCAATAAATAATACCTTTTTATTGAAGACGCCCGTCTCTCTATTTCTGTCTATTGTTTCACACGACTCTAGAGATTGACTCTTATTCTAAGGAGCAAAGTTGTCATGTTTATGCGGCTGTTGGAAAACTGAATCCCTTCTTATCTGTACCAGGGAAGCTGATCACTTCCTATTCAGTCAAGAAAGTTTCCAGTGACCTCTGAGCTAGTTGGTAACAAACCCAATTAAGTTTAGGATAGTCAGTGGAGACCTGGAAGATCCGCACTTCTACGTCCAAACTACTGTTTATGTTATTCCAATGCGCAGGGCCTATTGGGAAAATAGGAACTACACTACATGGCGCCCAACGTTTGGTAAGGCGATAAAACTAACGCAAGACTTTAGAGTAACTCAGTCGTGCATTTTTAAGACAGACCCCTTACTACCGTAAATACTCCAATAGACGTCTAGAGTGGGTGAAAGGTTAAAATCCGACCGAACTTAGTAGGAAGAGATTCCTATGTAAAGCTCTGGTTTATTCAACGTTGAAGGATACAGTGTTCCAAAATATTGTGCACCTAATCTTTGTCTCCTTGGAGACCTGCTCTGCAAAAACCTTTCTGACAATAAAATGTCAGACACTGAGAACGGAACCACTGGGGGTGCAGTAAATGCGACTCAGCAGGGTCCCGATGAAACTACTGAACCGGGTGCAATAATCATTCCGGCACAGTTAAGAAAATCTATAACATCAAAACTTATAGAAAATGGACTGACCACACAAGGTGGCACAGTCGTCTTCGTGATAGAGGCACACGAAAATCGGCAGACAGAGGTAGTCTATTCTTGGATAAAATTTCCAGCGGCAAACGCCGCAACACACGAGTTCCACTACTACATATTAGGGGATCCACCGGAAGAGTACGCTCCTTTCGAGGAGACTGAAATCCCATTAAAATTCCAAGAGCACCTGCTCTGGTTTAAAGGCGCCCTAAAACACAATGATCATATTACCAGGCTCGGTGCACTAGGTAGACCAGGAGCAACATGGCCGGTTCTAGCCAGCTACACACCACATCCGTACATTGCAAAAATGTCAAAAGAAGAGCTGCTAGTACAGCTAAAAACATTAATCAAAATACATAGGCAATTGGTCCAATATGTAATGCGGACTGCTACAGTCCAAACAGCTGTTAATGTACCACAGCTGACCCCTCATCAGGGGAACACCAATAACATTACACCACAGAGCATACAGTCATGTCTTGGTAAAACACCCATAAAACGGGAACAAATTCCTTTCTGGTTAGCGCAGAAAATTACTCAAATAGAGGCAGTATTTCCGAATACTACCCCTATTGAGAAACACAGAATTCTGACCAGCTGCCTTCCAATGGGGGTCGCACCACACGTGAAGGACTGTGACACTTGGGGTACAGTCTTTGCTTCCATTTACACAAAAACACATGGTGTTCCGTCAATGGCGGTAATACCAGAAGTGCTAAAACAGATTCAGAATGAATACGGTCCAAAACCTGCTTTAACTCTTGGTATGAAATTATTGAAAGACTTCAAGCAGGTCTCGGCTATATTACTAGCCAATATAAAAGGAGAAGCAGCATCTGTGGTGATCCGCCAGAAGTTGAAGGAAACAGATATAACAGATCAACCAATTGAGCTTGCCAGAATTATAGAAAAATGTTATAAAGAACTAGGTAGAGACAGCTTGGGTGGAAAACCAGTAAAGCCCCAACTGCTCGAAAATCCTGAAAAATTATTTATGAAAAATAATTCAAACACTCCTAAAACTTGCTGGGGTGGAAATAAACAATCCACTCCCAAGGAAAAAGTTTTCCAGTCCAGAGGAAGGTCTCCTCGACGGAGGGAAAGAACTCCGACTCGAGAACACCAGTCTCCCCAGAGGGAGCCCTCTGAGAAAAGATATAACCTTAGAAATAGGGATAATTTGAAGAAGCCTGATAGATATCAAAGTATTGATACACGTCCCTCTCGATCTTTTTCGCAGAAATTGGAAAGAAGAGGACGGTCAGACCCAGGAGAGCACACCAAGTCCAAAGACAAGGAACCTGCTCAAAGTAAAAATTCTCAATTTCCAAGAAAGAAGGTAGCCAGTATTAGAGTAATCGAACATGCCGAGAATACTGAGGACACAGTTGAAAAACGGGGAGCGGGCACAGACAATGCTAGACAGTGCAGCAGAAATCACCATAGCTCGCAAGATCCTGATGAGTCATCTGGAGACAGTGGACACGAATGAATACATTCAAGTAGAAACTGCCGACACCAGAGTTAGCGAGCCCCATAAGATATACGAAATAACATTGCGTATAGAGGGTGATAAGACTAGGAAAATAAGGGGTCTATTTTGGGATAAACTCTCAAAAGGCTATGACATTCTGTTAGCTGAAAAAGATTGGCCCCCAGAGTTTGTCAGGGAGTGCCCTCGGGGCGAAGAAATGATTATGCCTGCCTTCTCGAATCACATTCCGATTCACAAAAAATATACTTATGCAAGGAAATGGGCAGTAGACCAGGCACCAGCATTATATAAAAATCATGTAGGATGGGATGAGGACTCTCCTCCTCACAAAATCCAGTTAAAAAGTCAACCAACTGCACAAAGGCAATATCCAATTAAGCAAGAAGCTAAAAACAAGTCAGGGAGATTTTAGATCAACTTGAATACCAGGGGGTGATTGAAACATACACCTCTCAAATGAACAATCCTTTGTTTCCTGCCTCCTAACCAGACAATTCATATCGTCTAGTTTTGGACTAAAGACACCTTAATGCATGTTGCAAAACATTTGCAGTACAAAATTTGCATAGTGCTGCACTAATGAATAACATAGTTAGGAAAAAATATAAAACAACATTAGACATATCTAATGGTTTCTTTTGTCAAAATATTGCACCAGAAAGCAGATATTTGACCGCTTTCTCAGTAATGGGGTCACAGAAAAATTTCTGTAGGCTCCCACAGGGATTCAAGAACAACCCAGGACTATTCTCAGCAGGAGTAACAGAGTTACTACAAATATATGATGATGAGGCATTATCTTACGTGGATGATATCTATCTCACAGACGATGACTTGGAGACTCACTTGAAAAGAGTGAACACCATAATACTTGGGTTCGCAACAGAGGGTTATAAATTCAACTTTAAAATGTCAAGAATTGCCCATCTGACAGTATTATTTTTAGGATACGAATTATCAAGTGAAGGGAAAAGCCTAGCAGACAACTTCTTAGAGAAGTGCGCTGTGCTCCAAGCTCCAAAAACGCTGAAGAACTTACAATCTACTCTAGGCTTTCTGAATTTCGGTAGAACTTACATTCTAAATTATGCGGAGAGGGTTAAACCTCTCTACGAACTAATTAAACCTGATTTTAAACCAATCACTTGGACTCAAAAACACACAGAAATTTTGAGATCACTGCAAACAGACATGTTAGCAAAAACAAAATTAGATACGCGTGACAACACACGCGATCTTGTAATCCGAATCATCCCAGGAGGATGCGGATTCACGTACCTGACCTCTAATGAGGGAGAAAAGGTACCAATTTCAATTAAATCACACTTGTATACACAAGCGGAAAAAACATTCAGTCCAACAGAAAATACTGTGAAAGCAGTGAAAACTGCATTAGCGAATGAACGAGAACTAGCACATGGCAAAATGATTAATATCCTCAAAGCGGAATAAGCCTTCGAGGCGCTATTCAGCCCAGTAAACCTGCCTACAGTGTCACTGGATCCGAAATGGATACAGTGTATAGATTCTCTTGGAGCGGAAGATGTGAAATACTATTTCGCCCCGCAATTCGAAAAACTGAATGAATTGACTTATGAAGAAGAATATCCTCTGCCAATCGAACTTCTGCCTCACCCACAGTACGCCTGTATAATTTAGATTTTTCACAGCCTGCTGGGCAGAAAATCTGGATTTTATTAAGGACACGGCGGCTAATATTATGCAAATCTCCTTTATTGCCACAGCTCAGCAGCAATATTGGAATAGAACTTTGTGAACATTCTAAAGAGAAGACTCGCCCCTCTCTGACCAGGCATCTTCCTTCTGGTCAGGCTGCGAAGAAAGGTGATCAATGTGAAGAAAAGATTAAGGAACATGATTCCAACGAATAAACTTTCAGCATCAGAATTCCAACGAATAAAATTTTTAGCTTCTAATCCAGTAGATTCTTAATCTGAAAGAAGAAGAAGAATACATTTCTGAGATATTGTTCAAACAAAAAGGGTGGATTACAAATCATATTAAAAAATAGAGGCGGGATAATATTAGCCTGTGTGTCCTTAATAAAATCCAGATTTACTGCCCAGCAGGCTGTGAAAAATCTAAATTTTATGGCACGACACGGAGGCCATATTATGCAAGTTCAAAGTGCATTAAGAACATTATCAATCACATTAGAGATTGGTCTAAAGTAGCAAGATCTAAACATAGTATCATTAGACCAGTCTGCCGCCTTAAGAATTTCTTGTAAACCACCACCAAGAAAATTGGCTTTAGAAGCAGAAGCGACCCTAAGGGAATGCGCTCCAAAAATAGAGGTGTTCACACCACTTTCGCACATAACTCCTTTCACCCATCTGGCTAGAGTTGGAGAAGAAACTCCTCTATGGGGAAATCTAAAGGAAATCAATAACTGAGTTTCATTTGATCTTAGACTAGCAGTCCTCCTTTCATACTCTTTCAGACATTTAACCACGCAGAGTCTTTCATTCTGAGGAAAGAAAGGGTAGAAGATAGAGGAAGATAAAGTTTTAGTTCTTCTCTTAAGGTAGAAGCATACACCCTCTGGTTGAAAGGATCTGCAAGAAATATCTAGAGCTTTGACATCGGAGGTTCTTCTGAAAGATACCAGACATAATAAAACAGTAAGTTTGAAAGAGATACGTTTCAAAGAAAGGGAAGAGTTCTCCCCCCAGGTTGATAAGGTCCGGAGTACCAGTGTTACGTCCCAAAGGGCGGTATATTTAGCTGTTGGAGGGTTAATGACTCTCATGCTTCTCATGGTTTTTTTAGTGAGTAAGTTCTGTCCAACGGAGAGACCATCAATGAGGGAATGGCCTGCAGAAATTGTAGATCTATAGACATTAACGGTTCTATAAGAGAGTCCTGAAGTAAAAAGTTGAGAAAGGTAGTTGATAACATGAACTAGATCAACTGAAACGGGATCTTGACTTAGTTGAAGACACCAGCGAACCCATTTGCCCCATGCCAGTCGATATGCCTTTCTTGTACCTTGAGCCCACGACTCAGAAATGAGTCTGAAAACATTTGGCGAAAGCCCAGGGATTTGCCATTGTTTCCTGAAATCCTCCAGGCCATCAGAGTTAGAAGACCCTGATCCACGAGGGGATGGACGTCTCCCTCTGGACCCAAGAGTATTTCCCTGAACGAGGGTATTAGAATTGGAAAGTCTATGCTCATTTCCAGAATGACTGGAAACCAGGCTTGGGACCTCCAAAGAGGAGCTATTACAATTATAATGTCGTGGTAGCGTCGAGCATGAAGGAGAAGCCGAGGGAGTAATGCAAACGGCGGGAAGGCATAAGGTTGCAGACCTCTCCAATCTTGTAGGAAGGCATCTACATTCTGAGCTTGAGGGTCCGGTCTCCAACTGAAGAATTCCTTCAGTTGTGTGTTTAGACGATCTGCAAAAAGGTCTGTCTTGTATGGACCCCATATTGATTGAATGGCCAGAAAGATCTGTTTGTCTAATCTCCAGTTGCTTGAATCTCTGAAATTCCTGGAGTACCAGTCTGCGACACCGTTGCTCAGGCCCGGAATGTGTTCCGCTATAACCGAAATACCTTTGTTCAAGCAATATTCCCAAAAACTCTTGGCAAGGTCCGTTAGGCCCTTGGAATGTGGACCGCCCAATTTGTTGACATAGCGGACTGCCGAAACATTGTCCATGCGTAATGTCACACAGCATTTCGCTGTTTTGGGTGTAAAACAGCGAATTGCAAATGAACCTGCCAGTAATTCTAAGCAGTTGATATGCAATCTCTTCTCTTGAGTGGTCCAACGACCGCCTGTGGAGTATTTCCCACATCTCGCTCCCCATCCTTCCAAGCTCGCATCTGATTCTATTATCAGATCCGGTTGTTCCCCGAAGATGGCTCTGCCGTTCCATGCTTCCGCATTCCTGAGCCACCAAAGGAGTTCCGTCTTTGATTCCTGATTCAAAGAAATCATATGAGAATATGAATGGTTTGATCTTAGAGCACTCGCCTTTAGTCTTTGGAGTGCCCGATAATGGAGGGGTCCCAGGAAGATAGCTTGGATTGTCGAAGAAAGGAGGCCAACGATTCTCGCTAGTACTCTCAGAGGGAAGGTCTTCTTCGCGAGAGCCTTCCTCAACTCCTTCCTCACTTTCCTGACTTTTTCGGAGGGTAATTTCAGTTCTGCTTTGAGAGTGTCTACCGTAAAGCCTAGGAACTGTGTTTGTTGTTCGGGAGTAGTACAAGATTTCTTGGTATTTATGATGAAACCCAGATGTTCCAGAACCTGAATTGCAAGGTTTGTGTGGAGAGATGCAGTCTCTTTCGACTGGGTCATTATAAGGATGTCGTCTAGGTATATGATCAGTCTCACCCCTCTCTCCCTGAGCCAGGCGGTTACAGGGCGTAACACCTTGGTGAAACACCAGGGGGCGGATGACAGACAGAATGGGAGACTGCAGAATTGGTAAAGTTTTCCTAACCAAGTGAATTGGAGGAATTTCTGGTGGGGTTCCCAGATGGGAATTGTTAAGTAGGCGTCTTTCAGGTCTAACCTCGTGAGCCAGTCCCCTTTCCTCAAAATATCCCTTAGGAGGTGTATACCCTCCATTTTGAAATGTTGGTAAACTACCCAACGATTTAAATCTTTTAGGTTTATTACGGGCCTCTGTTCCTTGTTCTTCTTCTCCACTAGAAAAACATTGCTGAGGAAACCTTGTGTTTGCGTCTCGACTATTGCCCCTTTTTGTAAACTTCTTGTACTTCTTTGGAGACTAGGTCTCGGTCTTTGAGGGAGAAAGTAATCTTGCGAGGGAGGCGAGTTTGAAAGGGAATACCTAAAAAGTCTATTTTGTAACCCTTTACTGTATCTAAAACCCAATTGTCTTGTGTTACTAAGTTCCAATTCCCAGCGAATTGGCGTAGTCTCCCTCCCACCCTTGGAGGGATATCTGAATGGTCTTTCAAGGTTCCTACCTGAAGAAAAGGAACGTTGTCTCCGCTCGCCTCTGAAGGTGCGTCCTCGGTTCCTCTGTCTCTGCGGGAAGAATTGGGAGCCATAGTTGCTGGAGCCATAGTTGCTGGAGAATCTCCCTCCACGGGTGTTAAAGGGTCTAGAAGATTGAGTTCCACGGCCGGGGAAACGACCCCGTATTCTCCTGGCCCTGGCAAAAACTCTATCGTTGAATACTTTTTTAATTTCCTTCTGCGATTTTTGAATCGAGCTGAACGCCCTCACATACTTAGCCATTTCTTTAATGAAGTCCTCGCCAAAGAGGAGACCTTGTGAGTCGGGACCTCCGTCTTTTTTGGCTAGTTCAATGAGTTTAGGATCTATTTTAAGTAAGACTCCTTTTCTCCTTTCGGTGGAGATGGCAGTATTAGCATTGCCAACAAGGCATATTGCTCTTTGCACCCATTCTCGTAGTTCTTTGATATCAATCTGGTTATTCCCTACGTATGCAGATTCTGTCATCTCAAATATTTTAGCAAGAGGTCCTATTACATCAAGAAGGCAATCTTGACAATATTTAAGCCCTTTATCCAGACCTTTCTAAGGATCTCTGTTGTTTTTGGATATAAAAGCCACAAACTTAGGGTCTAACTCTGGGGTGATTGCGACCTTATTTGGTAGGGATGGGCGTGGGCATTCAGATCTGAGTCTAGACCTCACTACTTGGGGTATTTCTCTTCTGAGCCAGAATGAAAGGTAGTCAATGATATGTTGCAAGGGGGTCCATTCCGGAGAGAGTGGGTGCTTAATTAGGAGGGGATCAAACATTTCTTCCCCGAATGGGTCTATAGGCATACTGTTAGAGGCTGAGGCCTTAGAAGCCCCTTCTAAGCTTAGGCTTCGTCTAACATTCTCATCCTCCACATCTGTATTAAATCCTGATGAGCACTATAGCTCAATCTCTTCCTCACAGCTTTGGTCGCTGTCGATGTGGATAGGAAGTTCTGGGCCTATACCATGCCCGTCTGGGGTGCCCGAGGCACCAGTCTGGTCAGCGCCCCTAGGGCCTGTAGAAATAGAGCTCTTCAGCTTTTTTGGATTGAGTCGGGATAATAGCCCTTTTTTTATTACCTTTAGATACCCCATTAGTTTTACTGGTAGAGGGTGCAGAGGGTAGATTGGAAAGGGAGTCCAATTTTTTATTAATAGCGTTGTCAATTGAGCCTAGGGCTTTCTCTAGAGCCTTATTGACGAGTTCCTCTTGCTTTTGGTCGAGAGATGGTGATGTAGACATTGTTAATTATTATGCCTCTGATAATAGGTAGCCTCTATTAGTAAGTATGGTTTTCCCCTCTTTTTTTTTTATGGCTTTAAACAATAACAAGGAAAAGGTGAGCTAATTAATCGGAAAAATTATCAATTAAAAAACGCGAAGTCAAGGAGTGAAAAACAGCTGATTCTGAAGCAACGGCCGTTTGTATGCCTGACGCCGAAGGAAAACGGTTGTCAGGTAAAATGGTTGCTACGCATGCAGCGGCGTGCGTGTTGTCCGCTAGGGCGCTTTCATCTAAGGCGTGGAGAAGGCTGAATGAAGGAGACGCAGCCACCAGCAAGGTGAGAGTAGCGCGAGCAGCGCTAACCGACGGGAGATGTAATTTTTTCAAAGTAAAAACGATACCGTTGATCGGCTGATACCGCTGATACCGAGGATACCGCTGGAGCGGTATTGAGGGCAATCAAGAGCGAAGGCAGCGCAAGTGTGTCCGCGCAAGGTGTCGATAGTTCGTATAGGGAAAAAACAATCCACATATACATCGTAAGGGCGATTCAAAAACAGGGGATAACACTTAGGTCACAGAAAGAGAGAGAAGCCTCGAAATCGAGGCCATAAAACAGTTGAGGTAGAAAACAGTCACTGCTGACAAAAAAGGAAACAAATCATGTCCACAAAAGGTAAACAATCTTACCAATATCATACATGGCAATATTATATCGACCTTCAGACATACAAGCATTCAGCATATATCATAAATAAGGTTAAATCAGGCTATAGTACTAAGCTTGGAGAGATAGTACTTATCTTTCTGAGCAGCAGCAACAAAGAAAGAAGATGCCTGGTCAGAGAGAGACTAGTCTTCTCTTTAGAATGTTTACAAAGTTCTATTCCATTATTGCTGCTGAGCTGTGGTAATAAAGGAAATTTGCATAATATGGCCTCCGTGTCGTGCCATAAAATCTATACAGATAGATTTGTACAGCATTTCAACATAGAGAGCAAATCCTACGATGCAGCCTGCGCGATTGTTAAAGGTCGCTGGCTGTGCGGTAAACTCAGACCGAAAATAACAAAAACTGAATCAGTTAGAAACTGTTTGGCTCAGAGAGCTGAAATCAGATCTTTAAAGATGGCGCTTGAAAATGCAGAACGTGAATTCCCGACACTAATCGTGTGCGATTCGCATTTTTGCGTCAACTCTTACAATAATAAGTTACAGAGCTGGACTGAAAATGATTACAAAGATGACACAGCTGCCACAATCAAGCATAAAATGCTTTGGAAACAGGTAGCTCTTTTACAGAAAGAACTACAAAAGACTCACGTGATACACTCTCTGAGTCATCAACGTGATGGCGTTCACATTGCAGGGAATTCATTGGCTAATACAGCCACAGCTGAAGCAACTAAACCGGCTTCCGTAGCCACTAAAAAGCGTTCAGAAAAATACATAGACGGGGAAACCATGCTGGAAGTAAAAACGTCCGTAAAAGGCGACTGTGCAGCACTACCCGTGAACTATCCACTCAATTATGCATAAGTAATTGATGCAAACTCCGTTCCTTTTGTTCGAATCCCTGGAGTGGGGGATAGGGTCATTCCAAACATGAACAGGAGAAGATTCCTATTACAGGAGGCACATATGGGGTTGGATCTGAGACACCAAACAACCAGGGACTCTCTGAGAGAATTGCAATCAGAGTACTGGTGGCCGGAAATGAGTGTAGGTATTCATGAATTTTGCAAAAAACTGTGAAGACTGCAACAGATCGCAGTGGAGAACCGGCCAGTGTAGTGTCAGAAACCCTAATAGAAAGCATAAGGCGATCTATCCGCGCAATCAAACAAGAGAAACGCGTCCCATTGTATATCATTAAGGCTAAATCCACTTAAAAAATGTGGCCCCAGCGCTCGGCTGACGCCAGAACGGTTATAAAAGATCTGCGAGTCTTTATCGGCACATACGCAATTTCCATGTTCCATTCTGACCAGGGTCCTGCTTTTAGCTCTCGAGCTTATAGGGAGGCCATGGCCAGCATGGGCGTTGGCTTGCGGTATTCTTGTCCGTCACACCCCGAAGGGAACAGTGTGGTAGAAAGAAAAAAACGGGACATAAAGCAATCTATAACAGCGAAGGTATTAGGTTCGGGTGATGGGTGGGTCAAACATTTAATAAGTGTCCAGATCAGTCTTAACATTTTGCCAAGAAATTCTCTAAAAGGTTTCAGCCCGTACGAACTATTGTTCGGAAATAGAATGCACATTCAGGACTTAGATAGTCAGGTATCAGTGGTAAAAGATAAGAAAACAGACTTTGACATCAAAGACCGTTTGGCTGTTTTACAGGACTTGAATGAACCAAGAAAATCCTTAAGCAACATAAAGTAAAAGCAGCAGCCAACTACCACTGACGAGGCACCACCAGCCCCAGCAAGGCCTGTCTGGATTCCAAAGATTGGGGATCTAGTCAGAGAAAAAATAGCGGTGAAGAAGGAATTTGGGCCTTCTTACAGAAAAGCAGTACCTGTCTTAGCAATCAACAGAACAAGATCAGTAGTACTACCGCCCCTTGGTGGTAAAAAGGAGAACAGAGTTGTATCAATCGACCTTGTAAAACCACAAGCATGTGGCCTATAATCAATAGTAGGCCCAGTGGACTCCTGAGAAACAACAGAATACCAAAACTTGCAACAATTCAAGAGGTTCAAACTGAAAAACTAATCACATTCGATAAGCCTGCAGTGCACAGAGAGGGACTACGCAATAATGCCATGGAACTCGTGCCTCTTGAAATACAGATTGAAACAGTTCGTCATGAAACACCAGTCTACAGTGACGTGGCATCAGAATGTGCTACCGAAAGAGAAATTGAAAGAACAATTCCAACAATTGACAGAACTGCCTCTGGCTACTTCATCAACTTCGACAACTTTTCTGAGGATCAAAGCAACCCTGAAGTGATGCCAGAAACAAAGACTTTTAAAGAAAAAGCAACAGAACTCTTTCATCAACTCAAGGAAATGTACCTTATTTCTCCATGGTTAGAGTTCTGGTTTGGTCTAGGTGTATTTTTCCTCCTGCTTTGGCTCATCATGGTACTTTGTTTGGGAAAATTCATTGAGGGAAAATATAGTTCAATGGACACAGCAAGTCAGAACATCAACTTAGTCCTCAAACCACACAGATCATCACATGTGAAGAAACGAGAACTGTCAACAGTAATTGTCACAGCCATTCCAATACCCGGCGGGGTAGTATGGGACAAAACTGACTATGAACTATATATGGTCCGGTCGAAATCCTGAAATATCCTCATCAATTCAAGGTTTCCTTAAGTGACTTTGTAAAACCTAGTACATTCTCTGATGATTGGGACTTTGAAAGTATTAATAATATGATGTCTGATTTAGTAATGTTAGCAAGATTCACAGAACATGATTATTTACAAGGTTCGTCTAGTTATGAACAGATGTTCTGCTACACACACTATGGTGATCATTACTTGCATAAATCTGCACAACCTCGAAATGTTTTTAAATATAACCAATGGGAACATTGTGCTACTCCACCTAAAAGCAGTTCTAAAACATTCTATGAGAAATTTCAGTACTTCTCAGGGTTTAATACCAGTGATGCAGAAACGTTTTATTATAAACTGTTAGATAAAACAGGATTGAAAACAATGCTGACAAATACTAAATTTATATATTCAGAAGCATTTTATGAAAAAATGATGACATTTGGTTTTGATTATTGGAAAAATAACATTGAAACAAAAACAATCTGGGGTACAAAAGATTGGTAGGTACAAGGCATAGAAACACTATTTCGAGCCTGCATGATCCCAGAACAAATAATGTTTTTAAATGAAACAATTCACCAAACAACCTGTCTTGGCCTAGCTAAGATCAAAGACCTTAACAAACCGTCTATTCCAAAGCCAATACCTGATAATGCAACAACAGATATTGAGATAGACGTATCTAAAATTTTACATCTAAACAGAACACATCCTGATTGGAAAAAGTGGTTAATCTGGCCTACTGACACAAATAACTGTCAAGATAGATTTCTGAATAAAACACAGGGGTTAACAATGTCCAGACCAGACCGTAGATACTCCCAGAGACAACATCCAGGGATAATAACAACATACAGTGTAGGGAAGATGTGCCTTGAATGGCTAGAATCATCCACACTGGCTGAAATTAAGTAACACTTATCTTTACTTAAAGATGGTGCTGATTTGCGCGATTTTATTATGGGATCACGCAAACAGCGTCAAAAACGCTTCATAGCGGCCAGCATCTATGCGGCATACAACGAGGCTTGGAAAGTCGAACAAATTGAAACAGCTGAAAAAATACGAGAAATTGATCGTATTAATTTGGAAAAATCACTTTCTGTAGTGGACAATGGGTTAATGACTCTGTCCTCCAGAATATATTAACTGGACAGTATTGTATCATCTGCCATAGATATAATAGACAAAGACTTGCTAATGCTACAGCATGGCCAATCACAATTGCGTTCTATTGTACAGTTAGGCTGGACCTTACTGATAAACAAATCAGCTTGGCACAGAAAGGAGCAGACTATACAATCCTGAGCATCGAAAAACTTGAGAGATTACCTTTGACAATGTCAGAAAGTCCTGTCATTGAATGGATAATACACGGGATTATCACAATTCCGATAACAACTTTCCAATTTAAAAATTGCCTTGAATACATACCTACTGGCCAGTATGAACGATTTCTAAAGGATACGTTAAGTCAACATGGAAATTACCATACACACACACATGCTATAGTGACAGCAACAAAAATGTATTTCTTAGTGGTGAAAAGTGTAAACATTCACTAAGCGGTATACTTTTGTGCCAGGGTATTAATTTATACGGAGCCTGTGAAGGAAATTCTAACAACCTTTCATGCCACCAACATGTTGTAGTATCGGGTTCCCAAGGCCTACATGCTCCGAAGATAACCCACTTACATTCAAGAACTGTTGGCACGGAAACTGAAAAATTCAAAGAACAAGTTTATTAAGACCCCATGGGGTGGTGGTACATTCCTACAGCACCCTTCGGTAATGCAAGAAGTATCACACCGAACATCGGTGTGACCCGTTCTTTTATACAGTTTGTAGGTAATAAAAAGATAGGCGGCACAAAGTTACAGAGCGTTATGTACATATAAGGTCATCTTTTGGAACACAGCCAGCTCATTGGAGGGTTACAACCCCGCTGGTCAGTTTGGCGGCACATTCCTGAGGGGTGACTGGTCAGTGGGGACTGCGCATGTACGAGTTGACCAGTACTAAAAATAGCCTGTTGCTGGGCAAACCTGAGTGGTCAGTGGCACGGACAACGGACAAAAGGGCATGCTAGCCACGAGGCCGCTTATGATCTAAGATGGCCGCCGTAACATACAAAATGGCGTTTTCAAGTATAGCCAATTTAAGCAAGAAAACGTGTAGCACAGCTAAGCGCTAACTCGGCCATTGTCAAATTACGACAGACGACCCTTTTAGCGTTTAGCTGAAGCTACCTCATAGTGGACATAATCAGGGTGTTCATCTTCTATATCAATTAGCATTATTTGGGCTACTTCTTTATGAAGCATCATTTTGTCATGAGCAAGAGCTCGTCTTGATGGTATACAAGCTGATAAGCACATAGAACATAAAGCTGGGCCACATTGAATACATAAGCATACAGAAAACAGTATCCCTACAATAATACATAGAATCGTTAACAGTTTCCAACCCCAAGCAGTAAGCATTGACCAAAACCACCCTGAAAGAGTCCACGTTCCATTGTCCGGGTGTATTTCAGCAGCTATCTTATGTAGTTTAGAGATAGCATCATAAACGGATGGTGAATTGTCAGGCACGTAAACACAGCAGCTACTTCCGATAATTCTACATGCCCCCCCACGGTCAGCTAGAACTACATCTAACACCATTCTATTTTGGAGTGTAACAATTCTAGAAATCTGGAGTTCTTCCGTAATGTTCCCAAGTGCAATGGCAGTGTCATTAGCTACGGCTTCAACAACACGGGTCAATCGCCGTATTTTCCGACTATTCAGTGCGGCCCCCACAAAGGAAAACAGTCCCAAATTAAAGTCCACATATTGCTGTAAGGCAGTATCGGTCTGGTCGATATCGTCCAGAACAACAGTCCGTTTGACACGATTCAAAACAAAATCGTGGTACAAAATATAATCATTATGGTACATTGGTGGGGCAATGAATACGGGGGTAGGACAAAAGATACATAACAAGTGCCTAACCATCCCAGCGGAAGCTGATGATAACCTTTCGTTCCACAAATGAAATAAGTGTTGCGAGATGCTACAAATGAGATGCCATTCGGACTATCAAAGGTAAGTGTGGTGTTGCATTCACTTTTCCCCACCGGAGTTGACCCTTTATTTCGTATACACAAATCAGCTTTGGAAGCAATGACATTAATAACATGTGAGCTGGATACATTGATATTCCGTTGATTGCTGTACACACGCGGGGCAGACACATTATCGGGGCGGTACTCCTCCCATTCAAATCGAGTACCCTCAGCCCGTGGAAACCCATCCCTGTCGTGATAACAACTTTTATTCAAACGGAAAAGCACCCCCCCTTTTGTTGGCCATCTCAGAGTGAAGAGGAGAGTGTACCAGGCATTACAGAATCCATTATGTGAAAACGGGAGAGGAATAAGTGGAGTGCCCCCTTTCTTCTGGTGCCCAGGCAACATCCCACACACCCAGCAATTAGACGTATTTGTCATGTTATGCGTATGATGCAGTATCTGAATAAAACTATTGTTCAAATAAGTCTGTCGGTGCCGTTCTTCATGATAGGGCAATGTAAAGTGAAAATGTTCAGATGGAGCCGGGGTAGTCGACAGTAAATGTTCACGTACAGGCACCACAAGTTCAACTACCCAGGCTATCACAGCTATTACCACAATTGTCAAAACGAAAAGGATGGCACCAAGTATTCTTTTATCCCTTGATGCAGAAGACGCCATTGTTCGAGAAGTTCTCAATGTCTCAAATAGTTCAAATTGTTCACAAAGTCTCAAATATACATATGTATATACCTAAAAAAGAAAAATACGGTGCTGAGCTCCGAGGTAGCCGTTGTTTTCTTCTCCGGGGTCAAGACGGATGTCGCTACACTTGGCAGAACTGATCCCCCCCCCTTGAGATTCCCGGTTTCCGTTTCACAAACCCCAAAGCGGTAACCAACCAGTCTCGAAAAAACCAAAAATGTTCTTCTTTATCGTGGCCGCAGGTTATAGCGCTCTCGTCCAGAAACAGTGTGGTCCGGGAAGGCTCCCTCAACTTCGGCCGATGTCACAGCTGGGCTCTTTTCTTTCTCCAAAATGTCCTTGTAGTCTGTTAGCACAGCAGGATTCACCAGATCAGGAGAGACACGATGGCAGTGAGTTGAGTGCACCCACCGCTTCCTATTGGTCACTCGTACTGCTGTCCGGGTTGCCAGAAGGACCTGCTCAGGGCCCCGCCACCTCGGTTCCAAGCTGCTCGCCCTCTCAAACGATCTGAACATAACATGATCACCAGGGCGAAGATCATGGCCCTCTCCAGTAGAGTTGTCAGGGAGCGCTTCTCGAACCTGTTGATGAATAGAAAGCAAATCATTTGTTAATCGTGCCAAATAATCGTTCATCATTATACAAGGCACATCATGTATTAATCGCGGCTTGGGCACCCCCCAAATATTCATAGGCCTTCCAAACACCACCTCATACGGTGTGAGGCCCGTTCGTGAGTGGGGCACTGATCTGAGAGAGAGTAATGCTAACGGCAAAGCATCCGGCCACTTCAACGATGTGGATGCCACAATCTTAGCCAGTTTAAGTTTCAACGTGGCATTGTACCGCTCAACAAGACCCGCTGACTGGGGGTGGAACACAGCCTGAAACTTCTGCTGAATCCCTAGCCCCTTCAGCACATACTCCACAATTTTCCCAACAAAATGAGGCCCATTATCGCTCCACAAAAATTTGCAAACTCCGAATCGAGGGAAAAACTCCTTAAGCAACACCTTAGCTGTTGTCAGAGCTGTATTGTCTTTCGTGGGGAAAGCCTCTACCCATTTACTAAAAGCGCATACCACCACTAAGACATACTTCAGGTTGTTGCAACGCTCAAGCTGGATATAATCCATTTGGAGTACCTCGAATGGTGCAGAAGGTGGAACGAACACTCCTTTCGGAGTATGGGTCCCCTTTGCAGGATTGTGCTGCAAACAAACTAGGCAGGTCTGCACTACTCTCTTAGCGGTATTAGCAATCTCGGGATGTTCCCAAACTTGTGTTAACAGTCGAGTTATTGCAAGAGCTCCCACATGCGCCAACCCATGTGTCATCTGGACCATTGCTTGCAAGTAAGCCGCAGGCAGCTTCCATTTCTCCATGTCCTTGCTTCTCCAACACCCTTCATCATCTAGCACCCCATCTGCTGCCCATGCCGCAAGTTCTGATTCAGTAGCTGATTTCTGAATATCTACGATCTCTGCTCTAGCATCACTCCATCGCTCAGCCTGTGATTGCGTCACATACATGGGGGAGTCAGTTCGGGACATAGCCGTTTGTCTCGCTATGCTGTCCGCAAAGGCATTTCCCTGACCCACTTTATCAGTGATCTTTTTATGGGCACTACATTTTATTATCGCTACTTTCTTTGGACAAAGCAACGCATTTAGGAGGTCACGCACTAGTTCTCCGTGCATAATGTGTACTCCATGTGAAGTCAAAAACCCGCGTTCTCTCCAGAGTAGCCCAAAGTCATGTGCTACTCCGAAGGCGTACCGGCTGTCTGTGTATATGTTCACACATAGGCCAGCACTCAATTCGCAGGCTCTTGTCAAGGCTATCAGCTCCGCTGCTTGAGCCGATTTTTGTGGTATTCTAGCTGTTTCCACCACTGTCTTAAGTGTCGTGATCGCATAGGCTGCGGAAGTCGTACCATCTGGCAGCCTCAAACACGATCCATCAACCCACAGTTCCCCATCCACATCTGGAAGTGGCATATCCTGTAAGTCGACACGACCCTTTGTCTGTTCCTCGGTCAGAAAAACACAATCGTGTTGTTTGTCTTCCTGACCCTCCTCGACCGGATAGGGCAATAAAGTGGCAGGGTTCAGGGTAGCGCATCTTTTTAGTGTGATATGTGGCGCCAAAAGTGTAAGCTCATATCCTGTTAACCGTGCACTCGTAAGGTACTGAGTCTTTGTTTGATTTAGCAGAGCGTCTACTGCGTGGGGAACTAGCACCAACAATTTATGCGATAACACTATTCCCTCACTCTGCCTTATAGCTACTGCTGTTGCTGCCACCGCTCGAAAACACCCAGGCAACCCTCGTGCTACAGGATCAAGAAGGGCAGAGAAATACGCACATGGCCTCTGCTTATCCCCGTGTGCTTGCACTAGCACTGACAACGCGCACCCATCTTTCTCCTGCACGTACAATGTGAAAATCTTTGTGTAATCTGGTGTGCCTAATACAGGGGCAGCGCAAAGGGCCTGTCTCAATTGTTCAAAAGCGTTTTGACATTCATCTGTCCATTCAAGGGGCATTGGTGTAGCTTTGGACAATAACGCTAGCAAGGGTTTTATAATGTGCGAAAACCCCATGATCCACTGCCTACAAAAGGACGTTAACCCTATGAAGGCGCGTACATCTCTCTGTGTGCGGGGGACTGGTGTGTCTAAAATCGCCTGAATTCGGTCTGATGTTAATGCACGCCCCTCCTTAGACAAAAGATGACCGAGGTAGGTCACCTTGGGTCTACAGTATTGAAGCTTTTTCTTAGAAACCTTGTGATTGTTCTGTGCCAGAAAAGAAAGCAAAGCAATCGTACTCTCCTCACATTGTGCATAAGAGTCTGCAGCAAGCAGAAGGTCATCCACGTATTGGATAAGGACAACCCCGGACTGTAACTCAAAGGAATCAAGCTGTCTTTTCAGAGCCTGGCTGTAGATACTCGGGCTCTCAGTGTAACCTTGAGGAACACGACAAAATCTATACGATTTATTATTTAACGTGAAGCCAAACAAATATCTGCTATCAGGATGGACAGGGATGGAAAATAATGCGTTTTTCAGGTCAATTACACTAAAGGTCGTGGCCGTTGGTGGCACCAATGTAAGCAAGGTCGTAATGTCGGACACCACCGGGTATTGGGGAATGACAATTTTGTTAATCTCTCTCAAGTCAATAATAAACCGATAGACTTTGTCGTCAGTATCTCTCTTAAGGATCGGAAGAATAGGGCTGTTACAAACATTATAAGGAACCTCCTCCACCACTCCTGCCGTTATCAAATCTTGGACAATATGGGTCAGGGCAATTTCACCTTCCCTCGAAATCTTATACTGTGGTACCCGTGGCAGAGAGGCCCCCTCCTTAACAGTAATGTGAATAGGTGGAATACGCATCTCTCCGACATCCGTGTCTGAGGTCGCCCATAACGTATGCGGGAGAGAGGCCAAAGTTGGAATGTCTAATATAGTGCAAAACCTGTCTGCGTCAGGATAATTGTCATTCAGGATGACCCGCACTCCCTCAGGAGCGCACCGTATCGTTGCTCGAAAATATTTAAGCAAATCAATGCCCAGGATATTATCTGGTGTATGGGGCGATAGCAAAAATTGACCAAAACTAAAAAAAATTGTCAATACAAAGTGCAAGGGGTTTTGACAATGGGCTAGGGGAGGGTGTGCCATCGAACCCTACACATGTTATCATTTCGCCAGACAGGGGAGCCCTCGGAACCAAGTTTTTTGACAAAGCGCTACGAGTAGCTCCTGTGTCGACTAGAAATTGATCAGTAGACCCCAAAATGCCCGCTGTTACATATGGACCCTTCTGATCTACCGGCACTTCAATTGATTCCGCACCCCATCCTACGCAGCCCTATGCATGCACATAATCCTGGTGCTCCACATTCTCTCCCTCCGATATCTGATATTGGTTTCGTCTATCAAAAGCATTTCGTTCATCCTGGCCACGGCCCCTCTCCTCAGCCCTTCCACGATCACCTCCGCCACCTCTCACTCCCGTATAACTTCCTCTCGACCTACCACCTCCACGACCACGCTGACTACGTTGTTCACGAAGTACCGGACAATCGTCAGCCCAATGCCCAAACTCTTTACAGTACGCACATTGATCCTCCGCTATATCCGTACGACCATACGACGTAGTGCCTCCACCTCGCCTACCTCTATCATACCCTCTACCCTGTGTTCCACGAACCTGTGCCAACATCACCTTCATTTTCAATTCTTTCGCTTTTTTATCAATACTTTCTTTAGCCTCCAACTCCTGCCGCTCATAATACTGAGCCATAGTTAACAAAGACGCAGGGGTAGCCGTGGCCCAGGAACTTTCACTCGATTTCAATCGCTTCGCAATCTCCGGTAGGAGATTAGCTACATACTTATCAACAAACAAATGCCTACCCGTATCCTCTGTTAAAGATTGACCACTGTAATCATGAAACGCCTCTTCGAAGCGTGTAAAGAAATCTGAAACCGTTTCATCTGGCTTTTGTTTGCGCCACCTGGAAGGTCAGATCAGAAGGAAAGGAAGAAACACCGCGGGTGCCAAGACTCGGGTCACTCAGTGGCAGCGTACGCGTCCATGGCGAGTTTCCAAACCTTCGTCGCGACCTCTCCTTCGGGCATCCGAGTCGCCGATGAGTCCCTTCGTGGTCGCCAATTTGTAGTATCGGGTTCCCAAGGCCTACATGCTCCGAAGATAACCCACTTACATTCAAGAACTGTTGGCACGGAAACTGAAAAATTCAAAGAACAAGTTTATTAAGACCCCATGGGGTGGTGGTACATTCCTACAGCACCCTTCGGTAATGCAAGAAGTATCACACCGAGCATCGGTGTGACCCGTTCTTTTATACAGTTTGTAGGTAATAAAAAGATAGGCGGCACAAAGTTACAGAGCGTTATGTACATATAAGGTCATCTTTTGGAACACAGCCAGCTCATTGGAGGGTTACAACCCCGCTGGTCAGTTTGGCGGCACATTCCTGAGGGGTGACTGGTCAGTGGGGACTGCGCATGTACGAGTTGACCAGTACTAAAAATAGCCTGTTGCTGGGCAAACCTGAGTGGTCAGTGGCACGGACAACGGACAAAAGGGCATGCTAGCCACGAGGCCGCTTATAATCTAAGATGGCCGCCGTAACATACAAAATGGCGTTTTCAAGTATAGCCAATTTAAGCAAGAAAACGTGTAGCACAGCTAAGCGCTAACTCGGCCATTGTCAAATTACAACAATGTCACACCTGCAATGCAGATAGAGCCTTTCTTTAAGCAACTCTCAAATGGGAGTTACATTCTAAGAACGGATCACAGCTGTTGTGGCCTTTTGCCAGGGAAAGCATTTCTCGTAAGCGTAACTTCCATGGTCAAATGCTGTATGCAAGCATTGTTTCCAAACGGCCCTGGAGACACTGAGACTCCCATGTGGCCTCGCTTGAATTTCTCTTCTATACGAATTGATACTTTAAGCAGAATGAAGTTTGTGCTTTTGCAGACAACAGTGCCCATCACGTCATCAAAAGAGAGGTATGAAATCCAAGTTGCAAGGACAACATCTGAGATTCATGACCTTTTATCAACAAATTGCCCCGTGCATTTCACGGAAATGCTTAGCCAACTCCTTAACATGTCTAGTGCCACAGGCATCCCATTCATATTTTGGACGATTTTTACGGGACTGTTAACACCATTCAAAGCAATTCTAGGAATCATTCCTAATTTTGTCCATTCAGTCTTTGGCGGCATACCCCTGATTTTGGTTCTTGTAGCAGGCACTTTATTTTTGACCCTCCTGCTCCGATATGGCAAGCCAAAACTCAGACATGACTCCTACAAGGATGGAAGAAACGATCCTAGCAATACGCTACCGGGACAGAATAACTAGAGTCCTTGGATTGGCCAGGCTGAGAGATCTGAACATGACCTGGTTTCTTTCATTCAGACCGATATGGCAGACCTGCATCTTACCTGTGCTTCAATGTATGCTATGCGGAGATGAGTGCGTGTTGGACATCTGTCTTGCACTTCCATCAGCAGTACCAATGGATATCGATACTTTGCTAAGTCCTATAACGGCTCACGCATTGTGTTGTCCCCAGCGGCTACCAATTCTGATGACGGCATTCGTTGAGACTCCTGTGCTACGACTAGGTGGTGACAGTGGAGCGAGAAATAAAAGCAACATCACCCAGGTACGACCTTCTGTGAGCATTGCTGATCCAGACTTTGATGATAGCAATCATTCTCACACCTGCCAAGTTACAGCACTATCGAACTTGATCGAACTGTCACCTGATTTTGTAGACCAATTCTTTGAGAGCCTGTCTGATATGATTTTCTCCCCTGAACAGAAACAATAATTTTAGAAAAGCATTCCGACACACAGCGTTCCCATGAACTCTGAATTCGGCCTTCAGTTTTGATCAACAAAAACTGCTGAAAAGCGTTGGAACTCTATTCCCCTGTTCAACAAGAATTTTTTTTTTGAATTGAACACTTTTTAAAAAATATTTACCTTTTTTCTGGCACGAAATTCTTTGCTTAAAGTAGACCTATTCATAAAGAACAGAAGCTTCTATTTTTAGGTAAATCTAGAGACATGATAACTTTCCATCAGCCTCTAGCACATTTTACAGCAATGCATTTATATGTGATGAAATTATCTTGCACTTCTTTTCTGTATTAAGAGATATTTTCATGTGTAATTTTTTCGCAAAATCGTTCACTGATTACATATGCTATAATTTTGAACGATTTCTATGCTTAAAGACGTACAGTACATCCATGTATTTCAAATACGCCATTTCAAATGCAAATATGTATTTTGGGGTGGGTAATGTTACACGTGCATCTTTTGCTATAGTTTTTAGTAAACTGATGGACATAAATTCGTGGAGTGGGTGTTGCGTTCTAATCTAGGACCCGATCAATACTGTGACCTTATGCCCCTATATGGCTATAATCCATTTATTCCCATATAATGGCATAAACGATCAAGAGTAATATTTCAGAAACTCGTCTCTGGCCTAACACGATCAGAGCCACATTTCAGAATCTCTTCCTCTGCAGCTCATTAGAGCAAATGACACAGCAGAAGCCACTATCTAAGATTCCTAGATTACACTCCGAGTTCTTCAACAAGATAAAACTCAGCAACCTGGGAAAACCCCGCTTGCTATGTTTTGATTAGTAATAGAACTCTAATGAGCACTGAGAGACGATCACTTCCTAGTGACATCTTTATTGACGTCTTATGTCCAAAAAACTTACGTCAAAGAAGGCACCTTTCAGGTATAAATATTACCAACGTTGCCTTAAGCAAACGCTGCCTCAACGACATCGATGATAGCGATGGTGTGGTGAACATAGGAGCAGAACAGCTGTCCCCTTCAGAGCCCAGCAGATGCCAGCTGCCCACGGACGCTGCCCCTCCTCTTCCTCGACGCGCTGAGAGAGACGCTGTCTTTTCTCCTGCCGAGAAAATCCAGCTCCGGCGTTTCCAGCCTACTCTTGCGAGTAACTGGGATATCGAGTCCTGGAAGGAGATACAAGACCTCCAACATTCTATTCCAGAGGTGTGGTGTTGACTAAACCCTTAGAGAGAATTCTTGAAGCAAACCTTGGCAAAACCAACTTAACTAAAACTACTACTTACTTACTCCCTCACAAGTATTAGGCTTAGGTCAGGTACACTGGGGTAGGCGTAGTTAGAAGCACCAGTTGAGTACGTTAGTCGAATGTATACATGAATGTATATATTTTATTCATTTTAACCATTGTATGGCTAAGAAACCATATCAATGCTTTTACAGTATTATTTTGCAATCCTCATTTTACTGTACGCACTTTTTATAATAACAAGTCTTGCAATTGTGGCAATTCATTTCTCTTTTGCACGAGAAGAAATAAATAATACCTTTTTATTGAAGACGCCCGTCTCTCTATTTCTCTGCATCTTGGTGAAAGTAATCTGCACAACTGACTGAGTAAAATAACTGTCTATTGTTTCACACAACTCTAGAGATTGACTCTTATTCTAAGGAGCAAAGTTGTCATGTTGGAAAACTGAATCCCTTCTTGTCTGTACCAGGGAAGCTGATCACTTCCTATTCAGTCAAGAAAGTTTCCAGTGACCTCTGACCTAGTTGGTAACAAACCCAATTAAGTTTAGCATAGTCAGTGGAGACCTGGAAGATCCGCACTTCTACGTCCATACTACTGTTTATGTTATTCCAATGCGCAGGGCCTATTGGGAAAATAGGAACTACACTACAAGCTGAAGAAGTTCAAGGAAGGTGTACCCAAACTCCAGTATATAAGTGGGATTGTAGTAGTATTTGTAGTATTCGATAGGAATCTATTTACATATTACAAGTTTTTTTTAAGAGAATATGCCAGAAAAAGTCTTATACAGAAGATTACGATATTACAATAACTAGATCAATGTAAAGAAAGAAAATATACTAATTTGCAAGGTCATTCTCCGGCTTGTCTTTCAAGAAAAGTGTGTCAAAGTACTTTCCATCATTTAAGAATGTTAGCAGTATACCACTCAGAAATGCGAACGTTAGTAAGGAGACTCTACTATGTAAAAAGTCCTGCATTATGTTTAAGTGAAATGAACACAGCTCTTTTGCACGATTTAGTGTCAGATGTGAAAAAGTTTGTGATGATATACAGTTGTGTTTCTTTGGCTCACAAGAGGAGTGTAGAGAAAATGAGAGCTTGATAAGTGTAGTTGAAGAACAGGTGGAAGATACCAGTACTTCCAAGTAAGAAGAATAAATTACAAAGTTTAAGATAGTTTCATCTGAGAAACCAAGATATGTTTGTATTTGTTGTCGATATACACACTATAGAAGTCAAAGTAGGAATGTTGATATATATTTAAAAAGTGAAAAGGAAAACAATAATAAGTGAGAGAAATTTGTATATGTATTTGTAAATATTGTTACATCAAATTAAAAGAGAACAAAATGCCAGCTAGATCTGCACATAACAACTTAGGGGCCGATTCCGGTCTCGGTCGGTCAGCCCTACGAGATGTGTCAATAGCCCTTACCTTATGGCCGAACCGTACCAGGAGTGAGACCGTCCGAGCGAGTAAGTACGATGCGTAAAAGTGCCAAAATCCCGACCGATCCGCACGCTCCGGCTCCATCATCAATCTCCGACCGAGCCTTACCCGGAAACACTCGATTTGCGCCGCACGGCAACATAAACACAGCTACCTCCGCCGGTCAAGTACGATGCGCAGTTCCTACGTTCTGGACGGGTCGCTATGAACGGCACATCACAGCACTCGGAAGAGCTGCATATCAATTCCGATTTGCGCCATTAACCCATTCCACGGATTAGAACCGGAACACCTTGGAACTGATTGAGACGGAGCATAAACCCATTAGCGCATGTACATCTATGACCGGATCAGGAACAGACGCGGACGTCGCAGACGGTAAGTCTGACACCCACCCCACAAATAAATCCAGGGGGTCCCGACCCTGCCCACCATTACCACGCCTCCTTAGGGAACCCATGGCCACCCCCACTGCCACCCCACCCATAGGGGCATGTTGCCTATCACTGAGGTCACCCCACCCATTTGTATTATGTTGCCTATCACTGATGCCACCCCACACATATGTGTCATGTGCTCTATCACTGATGCCACCCTACCCATATGTGGTATGTTGCCTATCACTGATGCCACCACACCCATATGTGTCATGTGCTTCATCACTGATGCCACCCCACCTATAATTATCATGTTGCCTAACAACTGATGCCACCCCACCCAGATGTGTTATGTTGCCTATCACTGATGCCACCCCACCCATATGTGTCATGTGCTCCATCGCTGATGCCATCCCACCTATAATTATCATGTTTCCTATCACTGATGCCACCCCACCCATATGTGTCATGTGCTCCATCACTGATGCCACCCCGCCTATAATTATCATGTTGCCTATCACTGATGCCACCCCACCCATATGTGTCATGTGCTCTATCACTGATGTCATAACACCCATATATGTTATGTTACCTATCACTGATGCCACCCCACCCATATGTGTCATGTGCTCCATCACTGATGCCACCCCACCTATAATTATCATTTTGCCTATCACTGATGACACCCCATCCAGGATGATGTGACACACATCCATCAAACATCAGCCACAGGCATGTCAGTCAAATACATTCCACAACAATATCATGCCAACAGTGTGTAGTGCCTGACAAATAGCCACAACAGTGATTATGATTCATGACACACAAAGTAACTAGCATCACATGTGGGAAGACATGGATTGGCATTTCGGGCTGGACTGAGGCACAGGGTCAAAGCTGATTTGCATATGGCCATGTGGGTGGTGTGGAGTGCAAAAAAAAAACGATGGATTTAGGCCCAGATCTTTGTACTGGGGTGAATGTATGACATTGTTCTACATTCTGTCCATCAACTGTTGTTTTTGCATTTGTCACCCCGAGTGGGAAGGGTATGCTCAGACGTGAGTCCCGTTCTCTCCACACCACTGGAGTCAAGCTATCCTGGCTGATGACAGCTGATAGCCAGAAACCTGTCCTAGGATGCTTGATTCCGTCCAGGGAAGACATGGCTTGGCAGTTCGAGCTGGACTGTTCCCATGAGGCGCAGGGTCAAGGCTGATTTGCATATGGCGATGTCTGAACTGGGGTGGTGTGGAGTGCAAACAAACGATGGATTTAGGCCCAGATCTCTGGACTGGGGTGAATGTATGACATTGTTCTGCATTCTGTCCATCAACTGTTGTTTTTGCATCATGGAAATAGCAGCACTTGACAAACAGTTTGTATGATTCCTGTGCATGTCAGGACAACACCTGTACAGTCAAACTTCATCTACCACCCAATGTAGGCACTGGTGACATACGCATGGGTACGGTATTGCCCCTTAAGTCACCTGCACTTACACAATACATATGTCTACCAAGTTGCACAGAGGACACAGTTGAGTTTACACCAAGGTTGTTCAGCACCTGCATGGACAGTGTAGATGCCACTACAGTCAGGGAAAGTGTCACATTGCACATTGTGAAGCACATCATATGTGCATGGGTGCAAGCATAGATGTGGCCATGCCAAAAACACGTTACCATCCCTGTGCCAAATTAGTCAATCATGACACCCCCACTCAGCTGCAAAGGATGACATGGATACCAACCTGACCATAACACTCATCTCATGGCCCACATGGAGTACACCACATCAACACCTCAGTAACAGACATTTGTAAATCCTGCATCTTCACATCAAGGTCAGGGTAAACAACAGTCACAAAATCTGCAGCTAAATCAAATGCACAAGGAGAACAAAAAATGATTTATTCATCAATCTGCCACCTGGAAGGCAAAATATACATTTAAATGTAGTCCCTGTCCAGTAGAAAATCAAAAGTACAATGATGATGTAGTGACACCTGTCACCCATTGCTCACCGGCACTAATAAGCGCTAGGGGACATCCAATCTGAGGGGCATACATTGGGCAGGCCAAGCACCGCAGGGACAGGATCAGGGCTCAGAAGGAGCTTGGGAATGGGTGCTAGTGCAGGAGAGTCAGTGGCAACTGCAGTTGAGTGGTTTGACATGGGTTGTCCCGTCACAACTGTGGGGCACAAGTCTGATGGGTGGGTACTGGAGCCACTGCAGTGGGCAGGTCAGGTGTAGTGGACATGGTCCCTACTGCAGTGCCCATGTCATCATGGGTGGGCCTGGACTCCACTGCAGTGCCTAACCCCATGGGAGTGGAAAGGGGTGCAGGTGGGGTTGGCAGGACAGCTGGGGGTGGCATGCTCTGCACAGTAGTTGCAGCTACAGACAGACTGGTGGTGGTGTCAGTGGAAGAGCAAGTGGCAGGGTGGAGGGCCTGATCATTTTGTGGATGATGTCTTTGTGGGTGGGGGAACCTGGGACAGGGTGTGGCGGGGGAACCTGTGGTGTGCTGACCTGGGGGATGGAGGAAGGAGACTGTACAGTGGAGCTGGGGGGTGGGGGTTGGGTCGGCTACGGGGTGACTTGCGAGTGGGGGCCTCAGTCGGCCTGCGTTTGGGGGAGGGTGTCCGGGTGTGTGGGGCACACTTCTCAGTGTGTGGTGACTTCCCTTTCCCCCTGTAGTCAGGATCTGCTGGATCAGAGGGGAAGAGGCCTAGGTCACACAGGAAGGACTTTTTAGGAGATGGGGTTGCAGGTGAGGCAAGGGAAGGGCTCTCAAGGGAGAGGGATCGGAGGACTGCTGAGTTCTTGTAGATGCCTGTGTTGTGTTTGAGACCCATCCCCTGTGTGTGTGGTATCAATCTCCTGACTTTGCTTGCGTGCACGTTTAGACTTGTGTGGGTGAATGTGTGCTGTCTGTGTATGTGTGTTTGGGTGACAGTGCAGGTGTGTGTGTGCTGGGGACAGGTAGGGTGCTTGGAGGATTAGTTTAGGCTGAGGCTGAAGGGGTCAGGGACTGCTGGAGAAGGGATACTGCTACCGTCTGTGAGGAGGCCATGGACTGATTGGTCCTCTGTAGGGCAAACATGCCAGATGAGATGCCCTCCATGAATGACACCACTTGTGTCAACAGACCGGTGTGTGCATGGAGGAAACTCAGCATTGATGTTTGCCCTACATGGATCTGTTTAAGTATGTCCACAGACTCCACACTCAGGGCAGCAGGGGACACAGGGCAGGGGGTGCAGTACCTGGCATGAAGGAGACATGCTCCCAAACACGGGAGCTGCCATGGACCTCTGGGATGGGAGTCAAGGAGAGGGTGGTGGTGGTGATGGCGGGGACAGCCTCACCCTCTGTTGTTTCCTGGCTGCTGACACCCGCCCCCACTGAGGTGGAAGGTGCTGAGGACTCCTTGGTGTGGCTCCCCTCACCGTCCATGCCACTGGGTCCCTCCGACTCCTCAGTTGATGGCCCGGGCTGGCTCTCTGGCTCATCCTGGTCCGTGGCACTGTCTCCTGTGCCCGTGGATGTATCTGCATATAAGTAGGAAAAGAAGAATCACATTCGTTTCCTGCACTGACTGCACACAACACTGTCAATACCCAACATTACTGGTCATGCACTGGCATCCTCAGCTGTCATTTACTAAAAATGCACACACAGGGGTACATAGGACAATACCCAGTCTGAACATCAACCATGGCACCCATATCCTTCCTGGACAAGTACCCATATGTCTGTTACATGCTGACTGTCAATACCCCCAAGTGCACATATGCACCACATACACAGTTGTTGTACATGCAAATGACCATGTAGAAGTACATCACCATTAACATACATCACATCAAATGCCAATCACTCAGTACAGGTGTCTGGATGAATGTATTCCCACACTCATATTTCACAATCGTGTGATGCCTAGCAGCACAACACACAATGATGTCCTAATGTCATGATACTAAATGACGCAATAGGGTGCATGGAGCACCTCAGACTCCAATGTAGGATCCCTCCTAGCAAGTCAATGCCCTGGCACACACATGCATGGTAAGTCAGTCTTCACTGTCACATGTCATGGGGCATTGCATCCCAAAAACAACAGTCTTCACTGCGCCACATTCATAGGTCATGCCCATACCAAACTCTGCAGCTGACAAGTGCACCAGTCTGTCCCCTGCCACACACTGTCCTAGGACTATAATGATCCTACCTCACTTAAATCTGACATATGAGTGACTGCAAACACAACTACCTGAACATGAGCACCGCACAGTCTGCTGACAATTACACACAGCTGCATGAAATTCACTCTTGCATATAGCATTTTGCTCATTCAACTCACCACACTCCTATATGTTGCACAGCTATCATCCCCATTGTCACAACTCAGAGGTCCTGCTCACACTAAAATCCTCAACACACCAGTTGTCACAAAATAGGAATCCAAACTATAATGACATTGGATCAGACACCTGATGGCACATTTCAGGAAGCACAACCAGTTGTCCATACTCGTGAGTGTGAGTACAGAGACTCACTAGGCCTTGGAGTGGGCATGACAGAGCAGGTAAACCAAATACAGTTGTGACCCAGACCTGCAATTTGAACTCATATGAAAGGCACACACAGAACACATGCCTGAGACCAAGCATAGTGCAAAGAAGAGACACATCCACGATGCACACATCAGAGTCAAAAGAACATATGCTGTGCAGGACCATCAGCATAGTTCATTTAAGGGACACAGAGCCCAAGTTCATAATAGTCACAGACTGTAGGGGCCATAACTGTGGGTCAGGTGAGGAGTGTTACTTACACAATAGAGGGACACGAGTCCTGGACTCCAAGACCAACGTAATGTGAAAGTATTACCAGGCCACAACAGTGCACATAGCATGTCAGACATGTTCACAGACCAGGCATGGACTTACCCCCTCCTTGCTGCTGTCTGGCCTTCAGTTGCCTATCCAGGTCCGGGAATACCACCGACAGAATCCGGAGCATGTGGGGGGTGAGGGTCCGGTGTCCTCCCCTATGGCGAGGAGGTGAGAGCTTAAGCTTGACCCTTGCGATCCTCTGGGTCCAGCCACATAAGTCCTGCCACCTCTTCTGGCAGTTGCGGATCTGACGCTTGTAGACCCCCACTGATCTGACTGCCCGGGCGGTGGTCAGCTAGATTTCCTGCTTCTGGTGGGCATCAACCTGTGAGGATGACAAAGTGAAGAGTACCTTACCACACATGCCACAAAATTGTGCTGCATACACTTGAACATACATGTAGGCATACAAGTCAGCCGCGTCGGATCACATTGGTGTGACTTGCAGACGGTTTTGACACTGATTTAAGTGACATAGCCACACATTCAATACCACAGCATGTCCCACACTGCATTCCATGGCATGTAAGGTTGTATCACCTGTGTGTGTATGGGGTGGGGCAACATTACTATGCTTTAATGGCACTTAGGTCAAGCCACTCCCAGGCTGAGCATGAGTTCATGGGGACAGACTACTTTTGGTGTGCTGCACCTAACTAATGTGATATAAAAGTTGTGGCTTATGGGTATGAGTCATGGACACAGTACCAGTTTGCAGATGTGTATGACCTGTCACATACAACATGAGTAGAGGGTTGCATGTCCTGTATGTCACAGACAGAGCCATGGCTACATTCATGATCTATCCACAAAGTCTGTGTGCATGTTGTATCTCTGATGTTTGTGTTTCCATGGCCACAATGTGAGACAGGGTCCACCATGTGCCTTGTGCATGCTATTTCATGCTGTGTGTGTAAGGAGCATCCATGTATGGCCTTCGGGGACAACAGGGCCCACTAACTGGGGAAGTCATTATTGTTGGTTGGATTTCCATGATACAACATGGCATTCCAGAGCACATGTGGCAATACAGGGACCATGGCTATCGCCCTGACATGGAGTTGTGAGGCCTGTGAAACACTTGTCACTGTGTTGTGTGTTTGTAATGTGACAGCAGTCCATGGGTACTGTGCCACAGCCCAATGATTAGCCATAGCATCACAGGGAAGTCATGCGCACACGTGTCAATGATATGTGAGATGATGGGCATGAAGGTGACATATGTGTCCATAATAAGAAAGTACTCACCTTAGTTAATAGTGAATTGCTATGATGTATATTGTGATTTTTTGCAAGATGAGTGCTACATGGGTAGCTGAATGTATAATGTAACTTTACCCATCTCTGTACTGCAGTGCGCCAGCAGTCCATAGACCGTTCCCAGACCTTGAGACCATGATGGAACGTGACAGCATCCGTCGGTACCGCTTCACCAGGAGCCTCATTGATGAGTTGGTAGAGCAGTTGACACCACATCTGCAACCTGGCCACACATACCCAACAGCACTGACGACAAAGGTGAAGGTGATGTCAGCCCTGCACTTCTTTGCCACTGGTCCCTTCCAGCACATTGTGGCTAGTGTTGGGGGTATGTCACAGACAATGTTCAGCCGTGTGCTGCGGGATGTGTTGGAGGGAAAGTTGCACCACCTTGACTCATACATCAAGTTTCCAACACCAGGTGAACTCGCAGGGATCAAGGATGCCTTTTATGGACAGGGGAGGATGCTTAATGTGATTGGCTCTTTTGATGGCACACCTGTGGCCCTGATACCACCACCGGCACATGAACAGACCTACCGCAACCGCAAACATTACCACTCAATAAATGCTCTGATGGTATGTTTGGCGGACATGGTTATTTCACATGTGTGTGTACGGTTTCCTAGTTTGGCCCATGATGCCTACATCTTGAGGAGGAGTCGCATCCGGGTGATGATGTCACAGATGCCTAACCTGCGTGCCTGGCTTGTTGGTGGGTACTGTTTACCATTGTATGTGTTTTGCTATGTTGTCTCCAACCCCCTTACAATTCTCAACTAATGAGTGATTCTTTGTATGTAGGTGACTCTGGATACCCCAACATGCCTTGGTTGCGGACACCCCTGAGAAACCCTGTGACACCATCTGAGATGCGATACAATGGGGCACATGGCCGAACCAGGCGAGTCATCAAGCGTACCTTTGGAATCCTGAAGAGCCATTTCCGCTGCCTGGATAAGACCGGAGGGGCCCTCCCATATGAGCCTGCAAAGGTGTGTAAAATATTCATTGTCTGCTGCATGCTCCACAACAAGGCAGTACGGAAGGAGATGCCTCTCATCCTCGATGATGATGATCAACAACCACCACCTGTGGAGGATCCAGGCTCGGGCCATGAGGCCAGTGATGATGAAGAGGCTGACGTCCTCCGCAGCTCATCAATGACTTCTTCAGCTGAAGGTGAGTTGACAGCGTTGTCATGTCAATGTCCTGAGTGAGCCTGTGATGTGTTTCTGAAGCTCAGTTGCTGTTTGTGTTTGTCCATGTGTTACTTGACTGGAAGCGTGCTGTTATGTGTCCGGTCCGATGGTCTGTTACCCACAATTGTGCGGAAATGCTAAGATGTTACTGTGTAGGTTTCTTGTGACATGTTTATTGCATTTCCTACCTGTTCCAGTGTGCTACTGACTGTGTCTCATTTCTGTCCTTCCCAGGGTTCTTTGCTAGTTGCTGGGGCAAGTCTGACACCAACAACCAGAAAAGAACCTTACAGCACCATTTGACAACAGTTGGTGACCATATGCCCACTGTCATGTGGATTCACCTTGAAACTGTTGTGTAATAAACTTGTTTCTGATTTGTAATGTACCTGTGCTTCGCTTAGTAATGTGTGTCTGTCTTCACACATCTGACTGACATTTGGTAACCTCACCTGTGGGCTTGTTGGCAGTGACTGTATAAAGGTGTGGTGTCTGTGCATTACACCGTAATGCTGGCAACCATCTTTGTAGTCAATGTGTCACATGTCCATGGTAAGTATGTGTTGTGGAGCCCTATTGGTGTGTCTCCCTCATGGGTGTCACATCAACATGAGTCACATACCGGCAATGACATTGCTGTAGTAGTCGGCATAAACAGTGTGCTTAAGCATTTCATCATCTCCATGACACATAACAAGTTTGAATCACAACATAGGCAAGTATAGTGTGATGGTGATTTTATTTACATACATGTGTGGAGATAGGGCTGTACATGAGGTTTAGAATCCACAATTCACACATGATTTTGAAGTATTGGTAGATGAAATGTCCAGAGTGATGTCCACATTCATCTTCTACATTGACACAACATGGACCCTCCATGTCATGATGGGAACCTGTGTCATGTGCAACAAGGTAAACACTTTGCACCCAAAGACCAACATCCAAAACAGGTTCTGGGTTCCTGGGGGATGTGCGGGGACAACTGTAGCTAATGTGTCCTTCTTCAGACAACCCCTCCTCTTCTTCTGTGGGGGATCCTCAGGAGCAGGTGCCGACGGTGCATCGGAGTCCTCACCAGATTCATCATCCCTCCCTGTGGCATTAGCAGATCTTGTTTCTTGAGATGTTGTAGACACACAGGGTGGTGTGGACATATTTGTGCTGATCTGGTGGAGACAGGTCAATATGTCCATATGCACAGCCATGAGTTTGTCCCACTTGGCCTCCATGCGGACATGATTGGCAGCTTGCTCCTGCTGCATGAACTTGAGGACCCCCACTACCGGGCTGAATCCTCCAGTGCTATCCTGAGTTGGGGGTTATCAGGCAGTCCAGACCCCTCTGCAGTCTGTGTCCTTGGCCTAACACCACTCCCACCAGCCCTAGACACACGGCCTGTGGCAGACACAGTTGACCCGGGCCCCCTTGGCTGTTGCCGCTGTTGTCATTGTTGGTATCATCCTGTGTGGCCGGGGCCCCTGTGCAGCTTGAACTTGGTCTCCTAGGGCGGTCCCTGTTGGCGGGGGTGTTAGATCTGTCGGCAAATGGTGTTGACATGGCAGCAGGGGGTGCAGGTGTTTTTGATGGTGGGGCTGGGAAACATCCTTTACAACGCAACTTTTACCACGCAGTGCCTTTACCACGCAACTTTTACAACGCAAACCATTACAACGCATTGCGCTGGTGGGCGCTCTAGGATAGGGAATACATTTAATTTACTATCCAACACCTTCCCTAGTGTCCACGGGGACTGGAGTTGGAATAGTAAATTAAATTATTCACTATCCAGCACCCCAAAGCGCTATGAGTTGTAAAGGTTTTCGTTGTAAAAACCGCGTTGTAAAGGCATGCGTGGTAAAAGCATGCGTTGTAATGTCATACATCCATGGGGCTGCCTAATGTCTCACACCGGAGGTGCCAATGTGAGTGTCGTCATCCGAAGTGGACGGGGCCAGATCAACACCAGAGAGCTCATCCTCCACCAGAGTCTGAGCCAGGGACTCATCTTCACTTGGTGCTGAATCCCCAGTGGCACCTATGTATGGAAGAGACAGACATTGTAAGTTATGTTACTAAAGACATCAATGGTTGACCTATGTATATTGCAGCAGGGAGGGGGGAAGAGGTACTGAAATATTAATCTTGCAAGGGGTAGTACTAACAATGAAGAAGGGGGCAGTAGATCACAAATCCTGTGCATCCATGATATGCACATTTAAATTCCCTCCTATACGTATACAGGAATTGGGCCGTGCTACTTGGATTCCCGCTTCAGTGTACTGTAGCTGCATTTACTTTGGTTCACCTTTACTGCAAATCTGATGTGCCTCCACCTGTAGGTAGACTAGCTGCATTCCCAGTAGTGTCCAGAGGAGATATTAGGTCTAGGATCACATGGGGCTGCAACATGTTGACCAACAGTGGCCAACCCTGGTGTGGTGTATGAGTAGCTGGATCCACACACAACACCCTTGTTTGTAACTTCATACATCACAATGTACAACATTTTTCCTTTGCCTTTGGATGTTGTATGTGTTTTTGACTCACAGCACTTGAGCACAAACACACACTCTCAGTTTTCTCCTCTGGGCACTAGTGGGGAACCTCCAGCTGGAGGCACAGCATATTTGCAACAATGATGCTGCTGCTACAGTACACTGATGCAGAAAAACATGATGTCATGCACTACGCATGTGTACATATGCGTGCCTTTCAATGGAGCCAACACAATCAGTTATGAACCAGGTTGCACAGGAGGAGTAGACAATTCACCCCTCCTTGAGCTTTGTAACAATGTTTTATATACATGACATTTGCAACGTGAAGTCTGATGTTGTGGTAGCACATTGTCCTGCCAACATGGAGCCGTACAATGTGCATGTTGATGCGTGAACATACCCAGCTCATGAATGGATTTCCATGTACATGGAATTTGTTACTCAAGGGCCATCAGATGGCTGACACAGGAGTGTGATCCCTCTTCACATTTGACTCTGCTTCCCTGTGAAGGGGTGTGCCTGTGCTGACAAGATGATTCAGAAAAGGGGGTGGTGATGAACAGAGTGTCTGAATTAAGCAGACCACTCTTACCTAGTCCAAAAATCAGGACTTGATCCATCACCGTTATTTAGCTCACTGCACCATCCCAGCTCAGAACCTGGCTATATGCAAATCAGTCTGTCCCTGGCCCAGTGCATCATGGGAACAGGGCAGACTAAACTACCAAGCCAATTCTTCACTAGAAAGGAGACAAGCTTCCGGGGACCGGTTTCTGGCATTTCAGCTGTCGTCGGCCCGGCTTGCTTGAATCCTGATGGTGCAGTGAGCAAGGGACTCATGTATGAGTATACCCTGCCACACCTATAGTGGCCAAAAACGATTCAGAAAAGGGAATTTGTTACTCAAGGGCCATCAGATGGCGGACACAGGAGTGTGATCCCTCTTCACATTTGACTCTGCTTCCCTGTGAAGGGGTGTGCCTGTGCTGACAAGATGGCTGACAGTGCAGTCCTGGTATTTGTTATTGCACAGTTCCCAGCAGGGCCTTGTGCTCCCTACAACAGGACCCAGTGTCAGACATCTTATCAGTCCATTTCCATTCCCTGTGACGTGAGCATGGTTCAGTGTGATCTTGCTGGGCCATTTTGGTGGGTGGGTATTGTGAGTGAATGCAAGTCCCTGCATGCACTGGGCTACACCCCCCTTCCCAGCATGCCCTCACTTCCCTCCTTCTGACTCTGATTCCCTGTGAGGGGGTGTGCCTGTGCTGACAAGATGGCTGACTGTATAGTCCTGGTGTTCGTTTGTGCACAGTTCCCAGCAGGGCCTTGTGCTCCCCACAACAGGACCCAGTGTCAGACATCTTGTCAGTTCATTTCCACTCCCTTTGAGGTGAGCATGGTTCACTGTGATCTTGCTGGGTCATTTGGCTGGGTGGGTATTTTGCGTGACTGCAAGTCCCAGCATGATCTGGGCTACACCCCCCTTCCCAGCATGCCCCAGCATGCCCTGACTTCTCTCCTTCTGACTCTGCTTCCCTCTGAGGGGGTGTGCCTGTGCTGACAAGATGGCTGAAAGTGCAGTCCTGGTGTTTGTTGGTGCACACTTCCCAGCAGGGCCTTGTGCTCCCCACAACAGGACCCAGTGTCAGACATCTTGTCAGTCCAATTCCACTCCCTGTGAGGTGAGCATGGTTCACAGTCCCCTTGACGGTGCTATTGCGACACAATATTGGGCATATTGGTTGTGTACTCTCCAGGCTCTGGTATGTGAGGTAGGCCATGGACGCCCTCTGGTGGTAGGATAACCCGACCTTCTCCTCCCAGGACCTGAAGTAGACTGGTTTGGCAGAAGGGCCACTGCCGGTGACCTGGCTCAAGGCGTGTTCCTTCTGGAGGAGCTGCTTGATCCTCCTGCGCACGTCATACCACCTGTTCTGGATGTCGGTCTTCGTGCGATACGCTGGTGCTGGTGCTTGTGCGTTCACCTTGTCCACGATTCTGTCCCACATCTTGGTTTTCTGTGACATGGGAGTCCTTTGTACCAATGCGCCAAACAAATGAGGCACCACTCTGAGGATCTCATCTACCAATACATCTAGCTCAGTGTCTGTGAACTCTGGATTCGTCTTAGGGGGAATGGTGATGGGTGGTGGTGAGGAGTGATGTGGGTGTGTGGGTGCAAGTGATGTCTGTTTTGTTAGGTGTATGTGTGAGAGCTTTGGGAGTGGTGCTGATGGTGTGTGGTTTGAGTGATGGGTGAGTTGTGTATGTGTGTCTGTGGTCGGTGTCTCAAGGTTTTCTGTGCTGGCTGCTTGTTTATATCTGCAAGGGATCATGGTAGTGTACCTTTGCTTTTTTATAGGTGGGGTTGGGGGTGTGTCTCTGTATTTTATTTTTTGGTGTATTTATTGACTTTGTCATGGCTTGACTGGTCCTTTTTTTGTGTTTTTGGCATTGTTTTTGGTGGGCATATGGGAGACGTTCTTCTGACCAAGTCGGACTCTCATATTGGCTTGTGCTCCATGTCTTTCACGCTGATTGTGTTCTGTGTTGCATGCGAGTCTATAGCCCGTGGTCCCTGGTTTCAGGTATGATTTCGATCCAGGTCGGTCGTGCGGTTTGTGCTCCATGCGGTTCAGTCTGACTTTATGCCTTTGTCATCGTACTGTGTGGCTCAGATGTCACGGGTATGTATCGGTCGGGTTTGTTGCGGGTTACGGCTCGGTCGGACGGCTTGGTTTCCGTACGGCTCAGTTGTAAATCACAGGCTTCGCATCGTATCAGAATCAGCCTCTTAGAGTTCGTAGGAATTCCTCCGAAACTGGCAGATTTAAATACATATGAGTCCATTCTTATTCAATCTGTGCACCCTTTTCAGGCTATAGCTAATATAGAGCCTAAAACAGGTAAGCTGCCTCCAACAGATTTACAAAGAAGTCTGAAAGGAAGCTTTGCGTACTTCAAATCAAATCAAATCCACTTTATTCGATTTTAAGTCATAAAATCATAAAGGCACAATGATAAAAACAATTTTTTAAAAATAAAATTTTCCATATTCAATAACAAGGTACAATATACTGAAAAATATAATTAATATAAAAAAGCAGAAGTACATGATAAAAATCCATATATTTACACAGATATATTTACCAGATATTTTCAGTAGTTTCACATAGTGTTTCGGAACCTTATAACAGCCTTTAGGAAAGAAGAAGTGGCCATGACGGTGTATTCATTTTTTAACATTTGTAATCTTAAAAAAGCTATTCTACATTGTTTTAGATTCCATGTTCTGAGAATGGGCAATAAGAACTTTTTCCTCTGTACGACATAATATTGACAAAATAAAGTGCAGTGCATCGTGGTCAATCTAGAGATGCCATCACATGGGCATATAGGATGATATTTTGGCCATTCATTAGTATCAGGAAAAGTAACCATCCTGAAAAAAGACCCGCTACAAAATCGGGCCAAAAGCATGTGTGAAAAACTGCACTGTACCAATGTTAAGTAGGATTGTAGGCCTAAGCAGGTGGACATCAAGTGATTTGCCATGACCGATTTCTCTTCCCGCTCGATGAGCCAGCATTTGTTCTCAAAATAATCCGGACAGTGTGACTGAAGGTATTTTCTAGATACAGATTCCAAGCTACTTGTATTATGGAAGCATTCTGGGTAGCCTACTTCAAGTGTCATGCTCTTAATATAACAATCCATGACGAATTAGGCACCCCATCCAACTTGAGGCAATCCATAATTACATCCCTATTGAATGCTGTCTCTATCGATACACATATCTTGTGCCAAAGAAGCAGGGGAATGATCTTTATAGTCTCAGAAATATGTGATAGACCAAATTCCCTGTGGTACAATAAGTGGCGGTAGAAGTAGGGACGGCCAACAGGTAGCAGATAAAGGTGTTTTCACAACGTATTTGGTCAGTGCATTCAATGCCCCATATATCAGCCACATACGTCCCTGTTGAGATGCATTTAGATTTGTAGATTGCCAACAACTTCGGGACAGGTCTTCCACCTACTTTTATTGAAAAGTTGATTACAGCTCCTATGGCTCTTGAGAGGGTCAAGTTTCTACTATTCATGGCCGCTTTCCACGAACCCTCTCTGTCAAAGGTTATGCCTAGATAAGAAAATGTATCTGTACTGGCAATTTTTTTAATATATAAAGATGTCACATGTCTTTCTAGATTTTGTTGATATGGGTAGTGAGAGGAGCACTCCTAATTGATTTCGGTTATTTTTGACTAAGCTTAGTTTTTATAAAGTTCAACATAAGCGTGCAACAGAGGTAGCACGTTTGTCCTAACCGTACCAAAATTAAAGTCCTATCTTGAGTGTGGGACCGCGGTGTGGGCTATGGTTTAATCCTATCACTCTATCACTTGACTTTACCAACTTCTAGAAGTGATCTTCTGATTTTTTTATAAAAATATTGATATCTTTGCCATGTAAAGTCTGAAGCCTTGTTTATCTTGTATTCGAGTGAGTTGATATCATGTTTATCTCAGTTTCAGGCCCCTGATGAAGAGCTTGTTAAGCTTGAAATGCATTGGGCTCAAGAGAAGATTCATCAATTTGATTGTTTGCTTTACTAATATTTATGAAAATATTCCCTAAAAATGTTTTGGAATGTTTAAAAGAGAATGTTTATAATTTTGTGAAGTAAAATTTGATGATTTTGTCCTCTTTAATACATAGATGTTTATTCATTTATTTATGTGAAAATTGTTGAATATGTAGTGTTGTTCAAACCTTGAACCACATATAGCAACAGTGCAACGAGGTTGAGTGTGTCCCACACTCAAGATAGGACTTTCTAGATTTTGTCCCACAACTCCCACAACTCATTGTACATGTCTAAGCGATGTTCACTTTAGGCCCCGTTCTGTCATATAGGCAATGAAATTTGAAACAGACCTTTGCAGACCCAGCTGCGTCCGGGACAGTATAACAGCGTCATCCGCTTATAATAAAATGGGAACAGGGGTATCCCTAATGGTCGGAGGATCATGTTGATGCTCAGTCAGGTACTGCTCTAAGCTGTTTATATAGAGCGAGAAAAGCAGAGGGGGAAGGATGCACCCCTGCCTTACCCCTCTTTTTTTAATGGGAACCTGGTTGAGCATTCTCCCTGTTTCCCATAGCGTACACTCACACCTGCCCACTATATAGTTCCTTTATAAACAATATCAGAGATGGTTCCAACTCTAGATCTCTAAGGGTATCCCACAGGATGACGTGTTTGACTCAATCAAAAGCGGAGCTTAAGTCCACAAAGGTGAGGAAAAGTCTGCCCTTCTGAGCTTTTGTATATTTATCAATAATCAGACACAGATTAAGTCCCTGTTCAGTGGTGCCTAGGCCAGCTCGAAAACTGTATTGAAAATTGGTAAAACTTTCTCCTCAGTCCATGTCTCAAGCAAATTTAAAATGACCCTTTCCGCTATTTTCATTAAGGCATCTAATAAAGATATCAGTCGATAACAACTAGGTTAATTTCTATTCCCTTTCTTGAATATGGGTATCACAATAGCATCAGCCCAGGTGAGTATTAGCCCATAACGGATGCAACTCATAAGTACATTAGTTAAAAGAGGGGCCCATAACCCTATATTCAATTTGTAGGCATCCACCGGAATACCATCAGGCCCGGTGCTTTCCTTGAGGAACTATCATTATTTGCCCTGGTGAATTCCTACAGGGTAATATTGATCCCTAAAGGGAACGATCCATGATCAATATTTTCAACTGTTCTAAAAACAGCTGTCTGTGTCGTGTTATCATCTGTAATCTCATCCATGTAAAACCCTGCAAAGAAGTTTGCCGACATATCACCACTGATAGCCATGTCTAAAATGTCTGTCTCTCTGTTGTTAAAAAAAGGAGCGTAGGCCGCTCTCCAAAAGCCAGTGTTATCTTTATTTATGCATGCCTCATGTAGGGCGTCCAACGCTTCCCTTTTTAATATTGTCCTGCGTTTTCTTGTGCATTGCGTACTTACCTTTAGATTTTAAGAATTATATTGAAACAATTGGTATAGACAGGGAGGAAAGTGAGCCTGTAGATAATTTAGCTAGTGATGTACCAAGAAAGAGTAGAAAAATATTGTAAGAGTTTGTAGATGTTAACAAACTTCAATAGGCTACATTGTATCTGATGCAGAATAATATTTATTATAAGAATGTAAGTGTTGATAAACAGGAAATATGTTAATAAGATGAAACAGAAATTTCAAGTGGCCAAATAGAGTGGTCTTCTCCAACAAATGGCCGCCCATCAAAGCAGTAGAATGTCCAGCGTGCGGGGCCAAAGAAGAATCTGAGTCCCACGTTTTCTTTTTTTACCCAACTTATAAAACCATACGGCAACGTTGGCTTATCCAACTTTGCAAAAACTTGGGATTTAGACATTATAAAGAGGCCCTCAGAATACTTAAGAGTAATACTTCCACCCAGTTGTATTCTTAGTTTCATGCTTTATTGATGCCATGTGGCGAAGGAGAAGATCTTATCTGTAGAAAAAATTCTTACCTGTGGAAACGACTTATGAAGAGTATCTATGGCTTTTAATGCTGTATAGTTTTTTCATTTTTATACTTGTATTTATTATTAGTGTTATTGGATAGTGTTTTTAAGTAATGATTTGAATGGTTTCTATGTATCTTTTATGATTTATGATCGAAATAAAGATTATTTGACTGACTGACTGACTGAAAAGATTTATGAACATTACAGTATACATTCTCTACATTCAAAAGAAGAGATAGGAAACAATATTGAATTATTTCAAATGAAGAAAGCAAAGGGAATTCCAATGAGCGATAGGAAAAAAATGTAGAAGCATGTTGCTTTCCACAGCTGTTCCCCACTAGAGAAGGTGGATGATATGATGAACGAGTAGTAGAGATTCCAGCTTCAGAATGCTGCTCGACAAGATTGTACTTAGAAGATCCAAGATTTCAAAAGAGTATTCCATATATATTTCTTCTCCTCTTTGAAAGTGATTTGTCTGCACTTTCATATGCAGTGAACCATATATTAAAAACAGGAGTTCATCTTCCACATGTTTCTGCAAAGGAATTCATGGAAGAAGTTCAACAAAGAGAGGAACCGTGCAAATCTCAGTTAATACATTTGATGGCATATCAACATGGTACCAATGAGTATTGGTATTGTTGTCATGGAGAACTTAAATGTATGTTAAGAAATGAATGTACCACTACCTGGTTTGTGACGTTAAACGACCAAAATATAGAATCCAAAATATAGAACGGACAGAATATCGACTCCAAAATATAGATAGGACAGAATATCGAATTACCAAAATATAGTTAGTCAGGATATCGAATTTGGGGTAGGAAATATCGATTTCCATAATATCACATTTCAAATATCGATTTCCATAATATCAAATTTTTTATGTGTTATGTATGGTAGTATATGTGTTAAAATTATGTATTCGTTTTGTAATGTATGTTTAATTTTTTTTAAGTAATGAATGTTATGTCATTTAATTTTTGCGTAATTTAATTCGGTAGAGGGTTGTGGATATATAGGGGAATAGGGTGGGAAGTAATTTAATTATAGTAAATTGTATATAAATTTATATTCATATGTATTAATAATTAATTATTAAATGGTAATTCATTTGTATTAATTCATAATTAATTTTTATTCATTGGTAATTCATTTTTAATAATTAGTAATTACTTTTTATTAATTGATTATTTGATAATTATGTTAATTGTAGTATTTAATATTTGGAGCAGGTTGTGGGCTTATAGGGGAATAGGGTGGGAAGTAATTTAATTGTAATACAGTTAATATTTATTTGTATTTATATGTATTGATAATTATTTGCTTATTAATTAATTATTAATTGGTAATTATTTTTATTAGTTGGTAATTAATTTGTATTAAATGGTCATTAATTTTTATTAACTCATTAATTGATAATTATGTTAATAGTAATATTTATTATTTGGAGCGGGCTGTGGAGTTATAGGGGAATAAGGTGGGAAGTAATTTAATTGTAATAAAGTAAAAATGTATTTTTATTTATTTTTTAATTTGTATTTATCTGTAATGATAGTTAATTGATAATTAATTATTAATTGGTAATTCATTTCTATTAATTGGTAATCATTTTTTTAACTGGTAATTAATTTTTATTAATTGGTAATTATTTTTTATTATTTTTTTATTGGTATTGATAATTAATTTTATTTTAATATTAAATCATTACTTTCCCTACTGTTGCGCTCTCTGGAGTGGGAATAGTAATTTTTACCCCTACGCTGTCAAACGTTTTCCCTACTTTTGCACTCTTTGGAGTGGGAATAGTAATTTTTACCCCTACGCTAACCAACGTTTTCCCTCCTGTTGCACTCTTTGGAGTGGGAATAGTAATTTTTACCCCTACGCTATCCAACACTTTCCCTACTGTTGCACTCACTGGATTGTGAATAGTAATTTTTACCCCTATGCTATCTAATGCTTTCCCTACTGTTGCACTCTTTGGAGTGGGAATAGTCATTTTTAACCCCCCCCCGCTATACAACGCTTCCCCTACTGTTGCACTCTTTGCAGTGGGAATAGTAATTTTTAACTCTACGCTATCCAACGCTTTCCCTACTATTGCATTCACTGGAGTAGGAATTGTAATTTTTACCCTCTCACTATCCAACACATTCTCTACATTTTTACATTACATTTATTATTTTTACATTTTAAGCTTTTTTACATTATTTTAAGTATGTTTTATTTAATTGTTTTTAATAATTAATTATTTTTATATTATTTTTAATACATTTAAAAAATTAGATATTTTAGTTAACTATGGTTTAACATTCTATTTTTTGTATTCAATATTTTAGTACTTACCTGTTTGTAGATAGGGATTCTAAATTCTGTACTTCGATATTTTGGAGTCGATATTTTGGGAATTCTATATTATGTCCCACGATATTAAGTTTTTGAACCGTTTGTGACACTTAGCTGTGCTGAATATGCGTGGGACGATTTACTTAAATATCTATGAGAAGCAAATTCAAATGTAAAAAATATTGAATTGAAGATACCTGGAGAAGTATGTTCCTTGGATCCTGTAAATGTCTGCAGATAATTTAAACATAGGTCTCAAAATATAATGTCATTTATCTGCAATAAAATATTCCTCCTCTTGAAGAAGTAACTGATTTCTTTTGGCAAAACGTGTACCAAGCCAGAGGTGCTCCTCATATATACATGCTATTATGGATCAAGAATGCTCCAAAATTTGTAACTGATACTGATGAAAGTGTTGTGACTTTCATTGATAGTGTGTTACCTGTGCCATTCCAAGAAAAGGAGGAGAAAACCCCTTGAGACACCAAGTTTCACAGTTTCAAAGTCATCGATGTGGCAAATACTGTAGACAAAAATACAAGTCTAAGGGAAAATGTTATACAAAGTGTTGTTTTGAATTCCAACGTCCAATAAATTCAAAAGGAGGAGTACATAGTTTTATGTCAGCAGTAAGGCATATACTTACTTGGAAATCTCCAAAGAATACATAGAACTTAAAAAGAACCAAAGATTCAAAGTATATTTATGACTACAATCCAGTGATTTTGACTAAGGGTGGGCGTAGTACGCGTAGTCGCGCATTGCGAAGCTACGCGAAGCTACGCAAAGACGTTCTCGCACTGCTCGAGCTTCACGTAGCTTCGCGAGCGTGCGTATTAGCTTGCTGGATCGCTTGCAAGCCGTTTTTCTTGCTCGGGAGCGCGTTATGCGTGTTCAGGGCGCTGTCTGCATGCTCGGGGGATTGTAGCGTGCGACCTTACCCATGCGGTGGGCTATGGGCGCGGCCATCTTGTTTTTTCAATTGTCCCGCCCGCTCGCGTTTCCTAAGTCCTCTTCCGGGTTGCGCATAATGTGTTCACGTTGTGCAAGTCATGTTCGGGAACACAACTACTTGTTCACGCTCACAAAGTGCGTGTTCGCGTGAAATCGCGCGCAAACTTACCCACGTGGTCGCGATGGGCGCGGCTATCTTGTTTTCATACTCTATGCTATGGTTCTGGGCCTAGTTTTCTATCCACCTTTTATCTTTGCAATCTTTACTTATTTTCACAGTTTTTCTGACTTTTTTTTACTTATCATCTATCTCTCTCTGTCCCTAAGTTTATATTTTGCATTTTATTTCTACTTTTCCACCTTTTTTTTTTAACTTTTCTACTGTTTTATTTTACTTCTTTATTTAAGCTCCTACTTCTTCCCCATTTACTTTTTTTCCTTTTGTTCTAACTTTTCTTTTCCACCTCCACCTCCACCCCAGAACCATGGCAAAGGGCAGCAGTAGAATCGGCTCGAAGGGCAAGGTGCCTGCGCCCAAGAGCTGGCTGCCTTGTGGTAGAATGTGACCTGCAGGGGTGCAGCCCCGTAAACTTTTCGGGGAGGCGGAGGTGGCCGCCTGTTTTTTTTCATCCAGCGCCACCTCCCCTTGACCTTGGCAGCAGGCGGCAGGCCAGGCTACGGTTACCTTCCAGAGGAGCACCACCGCCGGTGGGCGAAGGTGCGCCAGGCAGTCTTCCACCGCTCGTGTATCCGGCGCACCCACCAGCAGCTGGCCCACCGGTGGGCAGACGTTCTCGACAGGGAGCAGGACCTGTTGGAACTGCTAGGTGTCGAGGTCGTGGGGCTTGATGAGTAGCTAGTAATATTAATATATATATAGTAGTATAAGTATTGTGTATGATTCTTGGACGAATAAGTAACACGATTACTGGTGCACTTGGGGTACATTGTAGATCAATTCCGTCTCAAAATCTTCTGTCATTGTATGACACAGGTGCTGCTTGCCACTTCTCCTACTGGTTTGTAACTTTGCGCTAGCTTGGGCGGGTGATTATTGATGTTAGAGTTTACTTTAGAGAACTGAAGTTAGTTATTGCTATTGCTAGAGTCTAGTCCTTACATTGTCCTTTAGTGAAATAGTGGTGGATGGATAGTATTAGTTCATATTTTTTTAACGGTCTGCATGATGCCTCCTCTGTCACAGAATGCTTAATTAGTTCTTATTTATCCAACCCCTCCATGGAACCGGTTTGAAGTTTGTTTACTGAGTGGTAGGCTTAGCAGCAATAGCATTGTCACGTCAGTCAGTAGCAGTTCATATGACGCAAGCAACCAACAATTTCGTGTATGCGCAAATTTATGCATGTGTCCTCCATCTCATCTATTCATGTTTGAGGGCAAAAATAAAATGGAAATGCCGACTTACTGAGCAATTGGCCCGTCTGGATTCTGGAATAGGTATTGTAGGTCAGGTGGTACTAGCTTTGTTAGTATATTCTGCAATCAGAATGTTTATGGAACATTTGATTAGTGTTCTATAAGTAGACGCTCTGTGAATCCTGCAAGCCAGTAGTCATTTAGACTTTGAAGTCAATTTTATTGCAATTGTTGTTTCCTAAAATGTTTGATAGGATTTTTCTTTTCTTTTTTTTTTTTATTGAACAAGAGCAGAGTAATTGAACAATAGCAATCATTAAAATACAAAATCGACATTGCGGTCATACATTACATCAACACATAGTTAGACTTGATTGCGGGAAGGACCAGTCCTGGCCATTGCCATATCAGCTGTAGGGGAGCTACAGAGCTCGCCTCTATAAACATTCCATCGACCCCATTTCTTATCCCAATTCTATGGGCAACCCCTGACCTTATATACAGTTTTCTCCGACAACATACATGTGGCCATCGCAGCAACCCATCTTACCAAAAGCAGTTGTTGTGGTGAGCCCCAGTGCATTGCTATCTCACGTTTTAACAAGAGAAAACCTAAAGCCGCCCATTGTTGCTCTGGGCCAGTGAGATCCATGGGGTCCCACACATTCAGGAGTCCAGTTTTCGGAGATAGAGGGACAGACTTCCCCAGGGCATCGGTCATCTTCTGGGTCGCACGCACCCATAGGTCTTGCATCACTGGGCAGTCCCAAATAGTATGGTAGAAAGCACCTATAAGCCCACAGTTATGGAGATAGAGCTCAGTCGTACGCCTACCAATTTTTACTAAGAGGGGAGCGGACATGTATGTTCTATGCAGTAATTTCAATTGTATTAATCTGAACCTGTGATTGAGAGCCGATTCACGCGGGGACATCAGTGCCATCTGCCATTCGTCGTCTTCCAATGGCCCAATGTTACCTTGCCAACTGTCCCTCAGAACCTGAAAGGAGTTAGGCATATTGTTGGTTAGCTTACGGTAAGTGAGGGATATCACTTTGGTCGGGAGGGGTTCTGAAAGTAGTCTGTCTTCAAGGGGTGAGGATTGCAGGAGAGAGGAGAGATCAGGGACATTAGGGAGTATGGCATGCCTGATTTGGAGATAGGGGAAGGCTTCAGATTGGGCTAGAGCATACGTCTTCTGAAGCTCAGTGAACGTCAAGAGTTTAACCTTATGAATCATGTCACCAAGTGTAGAAATGCCGATCATATCCCACTTATCAAAACCCTGATATTGACAGAGGGAGTCTAATGTGTGGGAGGCCCAGAGTGGGGTGGATAAGGTAATGGTGGCAGACCAACCCAGGTGTTTATGTGCATGGCGCCAAATTGTTTGTGTTTGCAACATCGGGCCTATATAGCGAGTGCGGGAGGGTTTACCATATAAGGCACCGAGGTAACCCTCTCGGCCCGTCTGATACCGCTCGAGGTGGAATGCGGGGTTGGTTGGCGGGCCATGGAGCCATGAGTTGGTGGCAACTAGTTGGGATGCCCAGTAGTAGTCTAATTTTCGGCAAGTGAATGCCACCGTCGTACCACCCCCGCATGAGTGAGGGAAGAGCTATGCAGAGAGCGCCTCCGTCCCAAAGGAGAAGGCAGAGATTTCCTTCTAGTGCAATAAAATAAGAATCAGCAATGGGAAATGGGCAATTCTGTAAGACGTATAGGAAGCGGGGAAGTGCAAGCATCTTAAAAAGGGCTGCCCTGCCTGGGAGGGACAGAGGTACTGACATCCAATGGGATATGTCACTGCGGAGTCTTTGTAGTGGGCCCTTCAGGTTACGGTCATAAAAGACTTTGGGGTCAGGGGTGACAAATATACCAAGGTGCTTGAAGCCATCTTGGGCCACAGCAATTTATGGAAAACCCCGAGTACTTGCCAAAATTGGTGATGACGTGCAAAAGATTATTGATAGAGGTTTTGGGGGAGGAGACGTAGACGAGAATGTCATACGCATATAAGGAGATTTTATCAAGTGTGTCATCATTCCACCGGAGACCACTGATTGAGGCATCAGCTCTAATCCAATGGGCCAATGGTTCAAGGGTAAGTGCAAACAACAGTGGGGAGAGGGGACAACCCTGCCGCATTCCCCTGTGTAGGGGAAATTGTCTGGATATGTGACCATTTACGTAAACTTGTCCCAAAAGATCAGTGTAGAGCAGTGGGACCCACTGGATAAAGTTCGGGCCGAAACTATAGCGGATTAGGACCTCAAAGAGATATGGCCATTCTATGGAGTCAAAGGTGAGTGTGGCATCGAGGGAAAGTATAGCTGCGTCTTCTTGGATAAACGGGATTCTACTCATGACGTTGTGGACTCTACGGAGATTGAGCACCGTGTTGCGGCCTGGGAGGAATCCCGACTGGTCATCATGGATTAGGGAGGGGAGGACTGTAATCAGTCTGGTGGCGAGAAGCTTCGCTAATATCTTCACCTCGGAATTAATGAGGGAGATCGGCCTGTATGAACTGCAATCGGTAGCTGGTTTGTTAGGCTTATGGATTACCACAATTGACGCCAACCTTTGATCAAGTGGCAAGTTACCGGCGTCTCGGCTCTCTTCAAACATTGCCTTCAGGTGAGGGATTGCCTCCCACGCCATTCCCTTCAGGAGTTCAATAGGAATACCGTTGGGACCCATAGCCTTACCCGACTTTATGACAAATTGCGCATTCCCAATCTCCTCCACTGTGAGGCCCGCTTCTACTTCCTGCACGTCAGCCTCAGAGAGTGTGGGCAAGTGCATTTCATTTAGAAGTAGTTTGGACTCTTCGGCGGTGTAGTGTGCTCTGGCCGTGTATACCTTCTCTAGATGGTCAGCAAAGGCCTCCGCTATGTCTTTGGGGTCTGTGACAGGAGAGTTATCAGGGCCGGTCAATATCGGGATCCATCTGGACCCTTGTTCGCGTTTTTCCAACCACGCCAACATTTTGCCAGCTCATTCACCCGGTGGTGAGTTTTTAGGAGCTTGGTTTGAGCTTTTTCCAATGCTAGTGCTTTATATTTGAGTTGCTTTACTCGGAGTCAGGTTGCCGTCTTTTCTGAGGGGTCAGTATTATGAATTGATTGTAGATGGACTAGGTCTGTTTCAGCTTGGATTAGGTCAGAGTTCTTCAAACTGTGGGGCCCGCCCCCCCAGGGGGGCGCGACACCATCCCAGGGGGGGCGAGCACTCGACCCTAACATCTTACTTTTGTTGTCCTTAACACTGATCTCCGCGTGGCAAGTATTTACCCATTTCAAATGGGAATTTCTTTTCATTAACGAACTCCGGTGACAGAGGGTGTGGAAGGGGAGGGAGGGGAAATCACTGGGCGCGCTGTGCCGTGCTTTTGTCTGCTAAGTGCTAAGAGTTCACCGTCCCAGGAGGGGGTTAATTGCTGGAGCTGAAATGCTTCAGGTGCAGTGGGAGGCAGGAAGTCTCCTCTGGTAACAAGCATTGGCAAAGCCTGCAGGTTATACCTTTACAAAATCTATTGGCTTTCAATTGTTTTACATATTACACAGCACTAGAGCTGCTGCACAACATAGCTTATGATAAAAAAAACACTATGACACAGTCAATGGTGCACGCATCATAGCTCTTTTTTTTATATTAAGCCAGGTTTCACAGAAGCTCAACTGCTATGCAATATGTAAAAAAAAAAAATTGCCAAACCCAATAGATTTCATATAGTCGAAACCTATCGCCTTTTGCCGATGCAGGTTGTTCAAGTTGGCAGTTATGATGGCCTGAGTGAACTTGTTCTCCCTGTTCAGCAGTAGGTCACCATACCGGAGGAAGGGCTTTAAGTAGAATGAAAAAACTTGTGGGGGCTCCCAGAGGGGCATGGTCGATATAATGATGGGCGTGACTTAAAACCCCTAACTAAAAATCCATGCCCGGTATAGTGTGTCGCCCCACTGGTATTTTGCTGCTTCATCATTCCATCCATATACATGTAACATTACATCTACTACAAGCCAGGACTATTGTCTTTGTCAATGGTTGTTAGTTGCATAAGATAAATATGCATCAGCGATGGCTTTGAAGCTTGAGAGGGGTGCTGCTAAGGGTGAGAGTGCGCTGCGAGGGGTGAGAGGACTGTAGCTGGTGTGAGAGCGGCGCTGTGTGGGTGTGATGGGTGCTGCGATGGTCTGATGGGCGCTGCGAGGGTGTGAGGGGCACTGGAAGGGTGTGAGGGGCGCTTCGGAGAGTGAAAGGACACTGTGAGTGGTGCTGCTGGGGATGAGAGTGGCACTTCTAAAGGGTGGGAGGGGCTCTGCTGGAGGTGAGAAAGAACTTCAGGTGGTGTGAAAGCTGCACTGCTATAGCGAGAGAGGCCCTGGTGGGGGTAACAGATGTGCTGAAGAGGGAGTGAAAGGGCACTGTAGTAGACAAGCAGTATTTAGGGGTGAGAAGGGTACTAAGGGGTTTGGAACGGAGGATGCAGGGGGCAAGGGATGCGCTGCAAGGGTGGAGAGAGGACATTGCTGGTGTGAGAAGGGCACTGACGTGTGTCTGGGAGCTGTGCACGAGAGGGGATCGCTGCAGACTTCATCGAGGGCATTGATGAGGGTGAGGCTGGGGGCACGCCCAGAGTGAGGAGTGCCATGGCAGTGGCTAACAACAAAAGGAGTGTGATAAGTGTGTAAACGGGGCCACTTTGAGTGTGAGATTGGATGCCCCACGGAGGGAGGCCGGGCAGCGTGCAACTGTTTGAAGATGTAACTTGGGGAGTGATCAGAGGTGCGCATCTGGTAGTGAGCCGTCACAGTGAGATCTTGAAAGGAGTGAGTTTGTATGGGGGAAGTCCCTGTCAACCGGGACTGTGTGTGCACGCATGTGGCTGAAGTGTGAATAGGGGGCACACTGCAACAAGTCACTGTGGGGTGAGTGGATGTGTGCATGGGTGATAGTGAGTGTATGGAATCACCGTGTGAAGAAGGTTGCATCCGTGCAGGTGGTGGGGAAGCAAAGAGAGGGTGAACCAGTGTTGTAATGACTGTCTGCTGGCGGACTGTGTGCAGCGATGAGGGGCTGCTCAGTGAAGGTGTGTGCAGCGTGATTGTGAGTGGACAGTGAGTGCAGGTAGTGTCTGAGAACAACTGTCTGCCAGCAGTGCGTGATACGTCACTGGGGGCCCTGAAAACACGCTAGCGGTACATATAGCGCTGTGACACCCCCTCATGGAAAGTGCGTGCAAGGCGCGTGTCTTCAGAGAAATATGTGCACCGGGAACCATTGTGCAGACGTTGTATCAGAGGGAGTGTGTCAGTGAGATTGTGCAAAGAGAGGCTTCTTGCAGAAAGTCACTGCAACAAAGTGTGTGCAGGGGGAGTGCTTGAATGGGGGTCACCAGCTAGGAAGTCACCACAGCCGATTAGGAAGTCACTGCAAGAAAAGTGTGTGCAGACGGGGTCACCAACTAGGTACACTAGCCACAAGCCACTGCAGGGAGAGTGTGTGCAGGGTGAGTACGCGCATGGTGAATACCAGCTAGGAAGTCACCACAAGGAAAGTGTGTGCAGGGTAAATGCGTGCATGGGGGTCACTGGCTACGTGTGTCAGCCCGGCCTGGAAGTGTGTCTAACTTGAATACTACAATTACATTGTAGCAGAACTAACGCGCAAGCTGCAGAGCTGCAAACAGATTTAGCAACACTATTTGTCGGATATGACCCGTGATATGCACGTGGCGGTCGATTCTAGAAATTTCTGTCAGGTCGTGGGGGGGCCCAACATCTAAAAAATTTGAGATGGTGGGGCTCAACCTACAAAAGTTTGAAGACCTCTGGATTAGGTGATCATTTTGCTTATGTAAATAGCCAGTCTTGAGAGCTAACTCCTTTCCTTTAATCACAGCTTTATAGGCTTCCGATATAGTTACAGCCGAGTGTACGGATACGACGTTCTCAGCAAAACAGTATTCTGTTTGTTCAAGCAGGCAGTCTTTTATGTCAGGGATTTTTAAAAGCCACGGAGTTATGATTATGGGACCTCTGGATATTTGGCGGTGATACGTAAAGTCTACAATAAGCGGGGAGTGATCTGAGATCCCTCTGGGAAGTCCTTTAGGTTGGTGAAAAAATTCTATGTCGGTCACAGGGGAGAATAAATAATCTATGCGCAAACTACTATTGTGTGCATTAGAGTAGTGTGTGAAGTAGGAAGTGGTTGGGTGAAAGGTACGCCATATATCTTCGAGCCCCATTGCTTGCGTAAAGTCAAGAAGATCAGAGCCTAATCTATGTGACGAACGTTGGGGGTGTCTATCTATTGCGTCATTCATGGTCATATTGAAGTCACCTCCATGAAGCAGAGGTCCCCGTGGAAGATTTAGTATGAGTCGTTCCAAAGTCTGCAGTGCGTCCCCTCCCAGGGTAGGCCGAAAATTAACCGAAATAATGTTCAACTGTTTTCCCTCCCAAATGGCCACGGCAAATCGACCAAGTGGATCAGCCCACGTCATTGTGCATGTGAGTGCAACACTGTTCCGGACTAGGATCCCGGTTCCTCTGGAACCGGAAGTAAATCCTGCGTGTACGAGCAGTTTGTAACCCCCTCGGTGCAGTGCTTGACATGTGTTGCCCATCAAGTGCGTTTCTTGGAGGAGAACTAGGTCAGCAGCATGGCGCTTAAGGTATTTCATCACTATTCCCCTTTGCACTTTACTACCTAGGTCATTGACATCCCATGTCATAATGGAGAGTGTCTTAGTCAGGGGGAGTGTCATGGCGGCTCAAACAAAGGAACATATTTACAGAATACGGGCTGTTGGGCCTCCTGATGGCCTCCAGAGCCAGTGTCGAAAGTGAACCGACCGGGGACGGTAACCAAGGGAACCCAGTCATGTCTCGAATATAGAGTGCCTCGTGGGTGCTCAGAATGACGTTTAGTATGCCTCATGGTCAAATAGACTCTGCAATATGCAAACAAAAACAAACCTGAAACCAAGAACAAAGTTAGAACAAAATTCCCAACAATCCACCCTCCTCCCCTCCCAACCCCCTTCCCTGCCCCCCTGCCTGCGGACAACAAACTATCCCCTCCCCAACTCGGCAGAGTGCCTGTTAGCCTCCCAAACATTAGTGGGGTGTGTGGAGAGCCTTGTGAGCCCTCGCCCGAGGTCTATGAGAGTACATGCATTATATTACATAGATCTGAACGTTTTAAGGCAGTCTTGAACATAGTACATTAACTAGAAAAGAACCTGATGGTGGTCTCCCCGGCGCTCGAACCAGAGGAGGGGAGACAGCAAGCACAGTTTTTCAACATTATCAGGGTGAGTCCGAGGCATCCGAAGAGCGTCACTGGTCATCCTGAGTTCCATCGTTAAACAAGTCTTGACTTCCGGGCATCTGGTCCTGGCCGGAGAGGTCAGTTGAGGCTCGACGATGATTTGAGGACGTACTCCTTTGACGCCAGCCTTCGATCCAGTCCCAGACCTTCTCAGGAGATATGAAGAACCATGTCTTTCCCTCTAATTCAACTCGCAGTTTAGCGGGAAAGAGCATGGCGTATTTAATATTCTTGGCTCTCAAAGCCTTCTTGACCTCAAGGAAACTTCTCCTCCGTGCTTGTACTTTCACCGTGAAGTCAGGGAATATCGTAATCTGGGCATTTTCTAGCTTCAGGGGTGGACCCGCTCATGCCGCCTGGAGGATGATATCCCGGTCTCTGAAGTTGAAGACTCGGGCAATTATAGGGCGAGGAGGGACTCTAAAGAGGAGCGAACACCAGCTATCGCCTCCATCACGTCTTCCAGCGAGGGCGACTTATCCGCAGGTGGGGGAGTCGCGCTTTTAGGGTCCACGTCTGTGTTGGCCTCTTTGCCATCTCCCTTAGAGCCCCATGAGAGCTTGTTAATCTGCCTCTGTGTGGAGGGCCTATTACCCTTGTTGCCAGCCATCTCGTGGGTCAACTGGTACTTCTGAGTTGAGGTCACCGTCCAGAACGCTGATTATGGCCAGGGAGTGGAGCAGTATCACCACCGTGGAAGGGCCAATCAATCACCACCCAGACCAGAGTGCAATCAGAAAAAGTATAGGTCTTGAGTTGTAGACCTGCGATGCTGTGGAGAGGCTCCTGGGATCGGATACACCGCTGCCAAGCGCCAAGATGCAGGATTGATATTCACCGGGAAAGGGGCAGAAAGCAGCTCTACCCAGTCGTCGCCCATAGGGCAAGGAAACCAGATTCAGGGTCCAGAGCACTTTGCCCCAATGTTCAGGCGAGCCCCCAGAGGCGGGCAGGGGACCAGCAGGCCAGGACAAAGAGAGCCGCTATTCACAAGTGCCCCAGGGGGGTTTCGCCGTGCCAGACCGGAGAAGTGCGCTCCAAATCGTCAGTAGAGGTGGGGGGCCAATGCCAGCAGAATATTCACAAGGGCCACGCAGGAGTGGCCAGCCACCGAGTGCAAACAGCATATTCAGGTACCGGCGATAGAACAGGCCAGTCGAAGTAGGGGGGTTCCTGCAGGTCTTGGTACAGACATCACCAGAAAGAATTCAGGGCGCTGCTTGGCGTTCACAGAAGCTCCACCACCTCCCGTCCGGCCTCGAGAGCCCCGGAGACCCCGGAGACTCGGGATATGCCAGATAGACAACAGGGGGATCACCAAGTAGGGCGGCCAGCACAGGGCACCTCAGAGCTGCATTGCGAGCGGTGTATAGGCCTGATAGCTGGGGCGTCGCATTAAATGTCCAATAGAGAGCCCCCACCACTCTAACCTCACCACGGGGGCCTCTTCAAGTCACAGGGCCCCCCAGAGTTTTAGTAAGGCAACAAGGACACCTTCAGCAAGACCCGGAGGCGCGGGGTTTAAATGTTCATAGAAGGCCGTCTGTAGGCCCAAGAGCCGGGGTGTTGCCTACGCGCACCCCGGTGCGCTGAATCACGGCAGCAGTCTTACTTCACGTGTTCAGATGCGGGATCGTCACCGGAGACCAAAACCACCACAGGGCTCCAGGCAAGCAGCAGGGACATCCCCGGCGGGAGCAACAAGAGCGGGGGCATCCAGGGAGGGTCTGCCTTTAGGCTCCGGGCCGAGGCACCATAGACGCCGCCATTTTGACCGCTCTCCAGGAAGGACACTCCAGAGCTAGCTCAGCGCGCTCCGCGTCTCCGACCCTCCGGAGTCGCACCAGAACAGAGACCACCAGCAGACGGCAGGAACCCTCCAATTATAGGGGGGGGGGTTTCAGAGCAAAAATCAGAACAGATTGGCGGATTTTCTCGGGCGAGGGCCAGGAGCCGCTTCAATATGCGACCATTCCCTTCGGCTGTCTCACCACGTTCCTGATAGGATTTTTTAATGATGTATTTGTTTCACAGCACTCAATGTTTCTCTTTCTTTATTATTTCTTACATGATCAGCACCACCCAGGGGAAAGAACACGGGATCCGAGTCGGCGGGACAACCACCAGAGGAGCCCTCCTCTAACGAGGATCCTGCTGCTGGCCCATGTAAGTCCTACAGTGCTTATATTATTAACAATTATATTTCCCTAACTTTTTAACACACCTTATTTTTTCCAACCTATTAAACCTCCTTACTAATTCAATGTTAGCAAAACCTTCTTTGGTCTTCAATTTGTTTTCCAAATTTTGGGTATCCAATGCCATCCCTGACTTTCAGTTCCTTCAAACTGCCTCTGCCCTATGACTCTCTGTGCTACTACTATTTGACTGTCTGTAGCTAAGGTTGCCCTGTTGGCCACTCTTTAGTTAAGGTATTCTTTTGAATAAAGCTGTGATAGAATAGCTGTAGCCACTGGGTCCACTCCTGTCTTTTGCGTTGTCCTCTGTAATCTCTAATCTTTGTCAATTCCCACCAACAAAATGCACAACCAGATGTTTGCCTACTAATTTTTGTTAGGTTAGTATACTACTACTACTGTTGTGGTTATTCTTTGCACAGCCACATACAGAACTATGCACAAGAAAATAGGATGTTGGTGATAGGGAGGTTGGACCTTAGTTACACCCCAGTCAAAGAACTCAGAAGAACCCACAATTCACTGACCGTCTACCTACCTAAGTGTCTCAGTCATAGTCATTTGTCCCACTCCCGACCCCCCACACGAAGATATTTAGATATACCCATTGTTTTTATTACACAAACCAGAACATAACACCCTTTCACTCACTCACTCGTTTAAGTCCACAACGCCCCAGACACTTAAAATATACCACAGAGTCTATGTGCAAGTTCAAAAACTTTATTTTGTTAATAACAAGCTTTGTATTGTTGTAACTTGTAAGTTGTTCCATGAAAAACATCCAGCTCCACCATGCAAAATAAAGAAGATTCAATACTATACATTTTTTCCAACTAGTGCACGATAGAGGACTGTGGGAATTGTGGGAGACCCCTCACCGTTGAACGTATACTAGTTAGACATGCATCTTTCGAAAGTTCTGCAAATCTCTGGTTCGTAGAAGGCAATCTTCTCATCTGCCTATGAGAAAAATGTTGCACGTTAGACAGTGAATACAACTATGCACGTTTTTAGCAGTCATGCCAAAAAGTGTAACATTATGGATAAGCAAAAGGGACTAATACTCGTTTGTCAACCTCTTTAGTTGTATGCAACACTCATGTGGCCTCAAAGGTGTCTTTCTTACTGTGCAACAAGCTGCGAGGTAACATGGTCAAAACAGTAGACCCGGATCTAAAATGGTTACATGGCTCAGGCTCACTTTCCAAAGACTAGAGTAGGAGTAGAGATGAGATGACCCTAGGGACCACCTAATAACTTAAAACTAAACTCTGTCTAATGAATGCTGTACAGTAGTATGCAATTTGGACTAGTTACAACGATTTATGTTGTACGTAACTGTTTTTCCAATCTTCCTTCCTGGTGAAAAAAGTACAACTAGTAAAATAGGGGGGGTGTGCAGGCATCTAAAAAGGTGTACTTGCTTTTATAGGTACACAATCACTACAAACCACCAGTGCCGACAGGGCCAGCGGCGGTGCTAATGCCATCCAGGAGGGGACAGTGGCTGCGGCACCTGCAGGAGCACCAGTGGGGGTGGAAACATTAGCGGTGGGCGGTGGTAAGTTATATTCATTACTTATTTGCATTACTAGGTGGAAGGGGAACATTTCCCTCACTGTGCTATGAGACTTATTTAGAAAGTATGAATTTGAAGTTGTACTGGACAATATACAATGGTGAAAGAAGAAGCCCTTTGCAGCATTACCAGCGTGAGTTGAGTAAACAAGGTCTCTTCTATCAGACTCCAACTCAGCTGTGATTTTGGAGAAGACTAAAAGTCAGATAAGATAACCTTGAGGGATGTGTTGAACAAAAAGGGAAAGAAGTGAACTAGGGTGGAAGGAGGAAGGATGAAAAAGATGTAATAAGACTACCATAGAAGGATACTTTGGAAGGTTCATGCATGTGGCTGATATGAATCCGATGCATGGGTTGTTGAAGTATGGGTAGAACTGGAAGGTGAAGAAGATGCATGCCTGGTTGGGCAAAACAATATGGGTGCATGGATATAGTGGATAGCAAGAATCATGAGCGGAGTTTGTGTCAATCAAACCCAAGGCAAGGAAGGAGTGGACGCATGGGTGGTTGTTGGTGAAAGTGAAACCAGCTAAGGCGATAATAAAGAATGATAGACATTTACTTTTAATGGATGGATGCCCCCTGGATGTATTGTATTCATCATAGGTGGAGACTGTTACTGGAAGCAGAGTCTTACTTTGAAAATATAAAAGGAGATACAAAAAAGACTGGTGTTCTTCAGTGTACTGAAGTCCACCCATAGTACTAGGGCAATGGATAATGTCGGAAAAAAAACGTCAACAAATGTTACAGGCAAGGGAAGCAGGAGGATAGATTAGATAGATACTAAAAGTTGCCACCAATTGTATGTACTGCGCTTGCTAGTGCTACTATGCCACTATGTGTTGAATTTTTTTTGAAGAGTTTGTTACAATTCTGTTTCTTTATTTATAGATACTCATACTCCTTCCCAAAAACCATCACGGAAGGAGTTGGCAGCCAGGGCCCGGCAAAGGAAACTGCAGGCCATTGTGGATGAGTACCGCCGGCTGGTGGCTGAGGCAGAGGAGGAGGAGGAAGAGGCGGCGGCAGCAGGTGCTGACCCTTCCAAAGCCCCAGGCCCCAGCCAGGCCCCACCTGCAGGAGTACAGCGCCGTGGTCAGGCAGCCGCTCACCGCCAGCATTTGACAACATCTGCCACCCCCCCACATCATGGATGCAAATGTAGGTGGCGTGCATTTCGGCAACAACTTCTCAACAAGGTGGCTAAGCTGAAGGACCAACTAGAGGAGCGCGTCAAAATAATAGTGGACAAACACCTCAAAGCCCGCCGATTATAATGGACCCTGCTCATTTGCCCCTTTTTGAATACTTTTGTTGGTGGGTGGGAATTGGGTGTTGGGGTTAACTTATTTTTGTGGGACATTCTTTGGACTTGGACATTGGTTGGGGTTAGGGTGGGGATAGGGGTGGGATAGGACTAGGAGGATATTTTTTTATATACATGAATAAATGTTATTTATTTTCAACTTACACATATATGTTGTCCTGTGGTGGGGTTACTGTTGTACGTCACAAGGTTTACTCTAGATGGAGGGCAGCGGCCAGTGTTTGATTTAAATAATTTATTAATTGACCACATGTGTAACATGCAAACAGATAGATGCAGTACCCCTCACTAAGTTATATTTGTCCTATTAGTACTACCAGTCTCTCCTCCATTATACCTCCCAGCAAACCTCTCTTCTTACCTGTGATTGATGATGATAAAGTTCACACCGCAAGGGCTGCATGGTTTCCCAAGACAATGAAGAATATGCCGTGGTTGTGTGATGGTAGTAGTAGACTAGACACTGGCACTAGCATTGGTAAACAAAAACAAAGAGACAGTCATTTGCCTGATAGAGAATGTGGGAGAACTAGAAAAGTACAGTACATAAGACTGACAAAAAAATAAAAACAATTTGCAACTGCTAAACTCAAAGAAATCAACGGTGTCGGGGACTGCCAAGTACAAGAAGATAACTGTAGTTGTGTTGAAGGAGTCACTAAAACACAATCCTAATTCGTAAACTTAAATGCTGTACAATTAAATTCAAACAATGCCACCAATTATTTAGCTTTATTTGTTGGGTCCCTTTGGGAAATTAATTGCCTTGTACACTAGTACATACAGTGAGCTTGGGTGGGCAAGCAGAAGAAGATCCTCGACCTGCTTTGTTGACATTTGGTTTAATTAGTGTTGCATTCACCACATCTGCCCCAGCAAGCGTGTGATCAATTGTTGGTGTAGATTTAATGTAGTAACATCATACCTCAATATAAAACCACACAGCCCGGGGGACGAGGGTTAGGGTCTGATGAATGGATGGGAACGGGGATTTGGGGAAAGGTTTGACAAAGAATAACAGTACGCATGGAGACAACAAAAGCAAAAAAATGAAGATGATGATTGATGATCCACTACTACCCAATAAATCTAAAGTTAAGTAAGAAAAAGGAAATGTATGCATGATGAAGATAAGTTATAATGTTTAATAATATATAATGAGTGGTACTTAACTACTACTACACAATTCAAAGGAAGTATTTCTTATATATGATATGAATATGACTTTTGCCAAGGCTGTATGCCCTCTGAGAAACCGTAATACCTGTTGTAGCAGGCTGAAAGCTAGCAAACAAAATTAAGAAATAGCTTAAGTGAACAATAAATTACCAAACACAAGCGTGAAATAAATGAAAAGGAAAAAGTAATCAAACAAAATTACGAAAATGATACTAAAGTTAATGTATTATCCAGGTCCAAATGTGTAGTTGTATCTCGTCATTCATCTTTGTCCTCCCTTCCATGGACACTGTGACTGAATATCATTCTTGGGCGCCTCTGGCTGGATGATGAGGAGGATTGTAAGGTAAGTGTGAGTTGTTGCTCCAAGTATAATAGCACTGGGTAAAAGGCTGGCCTGTAAGTGTTGATGGAAAAAAAAATAGGGTATAACAAAATAAGTTAACTAAATGAAAACCTAAAACTCAATTACGGTGTAGTGTAAAAAAGACAAGACTCGTGAGCGAGAAGACTTTCAGACTGAGGCGGCTTGGATACATTGTGTAACTCTACTCTTCTAGTTGCACAGCAGTCATCGAAAAGAACAACAAGATAGGAGCCAGCACAGAACAGTTACAGGAGGACCACACCACAACACCGGGCCGTGAGTCTGTGGCCCAAACTCCATTTACCTACATTTTTCACAGTTCCAGACAAAAGGCATATACAGCAACCTAGAATTTTCCAAATCAAGTGATTAAATCAATGCGCCATCGTCAGTCAATCATACCACTATTCTATTCCACCACTGCATACACATGTAGCCTAGGTCTGCTTTGGCCCTTGTTGATTGGTTGTGTTTACCTTGTATTCCACTTCCTGAATGTATTCCATCAATCATCTCAGATCAAACTGACTGTATGATGGTATGGTGGTCATCATCATCCGGTGTGGCACGTGTACGTGTTGTCCAACAGACAAGTCCAGACTGCACCTGCAGTAGTAGGAGTACAATTGGATACATATTATTAAACAACATGGAAACATTGACCATCACTTGAGACACAAGTACTTTGTTATAATATTAAACTACTAGTATAGTTCTACTTCATGCACATTTGCTCAGAGTCAGCAAGCATCCAATGCAATGTATGGCATCATTCATTTCATATACCTGTCTTGCTCTTCTCTGTGGCTGTCAGATCACAGATGTAGAAGAGCCTTCTGAAAGTGATGACGAGTTTACTTTAATTTTGGAGCCCTGCTCAAGTTCTGACAGTGAAGAGTTGTGTATGCCTGCAGACAGAGGTGGTAGCCTTAAGACAGTGATGAGTTTCAGATTGGAAACAAAACAGAAGATGGCTATAGTCACGTACGTTTCACTTGTTATGGAGGGACTGTTAGAGGCCACATTATTGTACTATTCTCCATCTCCATCCAATGTATGGCAAGATGGAAATGTATTTAGGCTAAGTCAGAAAGTAGGAGCAGGACTCTGAGGAGTGGAGTGCACAGTTAAATGCACAGATGTGCAACTCCAATAGGTAATTAAAATAAGAGAAAGGATGGTATTTGTTTTGAAGTTTGAACCAGAAAGATAGATATATACACAAATAAAGGAAGGGAGAATGTCTAGTTGTCAGGGAAGAGGAGCTCATCCTCAAACCCTGGTGGTTCTTCTGACAGAAGTAGGTCATGTAACCCACTAGTTATGTCTTCCGACTCGCTCTCTCTCCTCTTCCAGCTGTGATTCACGTATTTTGTAGTCTGGTGGTATGAAGTGCTGATTCATTTTGATCATGGTTAACCTCTCGACGCTTTTGGGCGAGAGACTGGTCCTTTTCACAGTTACAATGGCACCAGCAGCACTTAAAACATGCTCAGAAGAGACAATTGCAACAGGGCAAGCCAGATACTTTATCGCCAGCCTGCTGAGCACTGGACAATCGCTTCTTTTCCTATACCAATACACCAATGGGCTTTGCTCCATAAACACCTCTGTTGTGTCATCCAGATAGGCCTGGATCATCCGCTCAATGTTCAGTGGTGCTCCGGTTTGCTTGTCCTATTTTGGCTTTGCGACAGCAACGGACTTACCCATCCCTTTCTGTAGAAACCAAGCAGCTATTTTTTTGGTTGTGTCTGATGAATCAGATCCTGTTGGTGCTGTTGTTGTTATTGGTAGTGTTGGCGACTGCTGGGAAGCAAACGCACTGCTCTCATGCTGTGAAGAAGAAGAACGTGACTCTGTAGGATGCTCAGTAGTACTTGCACTGTCCAGGGCTGGCCCTGGCAGGCCTCTAATTGAGAGCCGTTCGTTTTCTCAATCAGTGGCTTCCTCAGCTATTACAGTTTTGTACTTGGCAACATCCCCTTCTCAAAAAGGAATTACTGCATTACCGTTCACAAATAATTTGTACCGAGGATCCAAAATTATGGCAGTAATGTAATGTTGATGTGGCACAATGTTATTTTGAATCCTTGTATTCTCAGATAAGCGGCCGGCTAAGGCCTTCCCCAAATAACATGCTTCAAGTTTTCCTTCAACACCTTCGTATGTTTCAGACACCTCCTTTAGCTCTTGCTCTAGCATGTACAACAATGGGATAGCTTGGCCCATAGTACAGTCCTCCCTGCTGACTGCACATGTGAAGACCTCAAAAGGAAGTAGCATCTCTGTCAGGCATTTAATGAGGTCCCATTGCCAAATCTCAACGGTCATGGCTTTAATAACAGTAGGATCGGCTGATCTTCTTTTCATGACATAAGCATTAAGTGGTATGTACTGCTCAAACAGCCGATCAAGCATGCAATAAGTAGAGTTCCAGCGTGTTGGGACCTCCTGGATGAGTGCTTTGACTGGCATTTTATACTCACGTTGAATGACCCGTAGCTGCTTCCGGGCTTTAAAAGAATGGTTGAAATGCATGCAGATTCTTCTGCAAAGGGTCAGTAAGTTGCTGACTTTGCTTTCATTTTTCAGAAAGTCTTGAACAACAATGTTAATGCAGTGTGCCAAACATGGGACCCTGAAATAGCGACCATCTTGCATGGCCTTAACTACATTACTGCCATTGTCGGTGGCAACAAAACCAATGTTAAGGCCTCTTAGTCTCAGCCATTCAAAGACCTTGCTGTTAAACTCAGCAAAAATGTTTGCAGCAGTATGCGATTTCTCTATAGCAAACATGGCTACAGTTGCATGCCTGTGAGTATCATTAAAAATCTCAACAGTGTCAATGCCTGCAGATACCTTGTCTCTAACACCTGAAAAAGAGATCCAGTGTGCAGTGATGCAAATGTAATCAGTGGCTTGGCAACTGGTCCACATGTCTGTTGTCAGGTAGATACTATGAACAGCACTCTTCTGCAAGGCTTTTCCAAGCAATTCCAGCATGTCGTGGTGTAGTGCTGGAACAGCAACTCTGGCAAAATAGTAGCGGCTGGGAACATTCCATTTTGGGCAGATGGTTGTCACAAATTCCAGGAAACCCACTCCTTCGACAAAATAAAAAGGGAGAAGATCCAGTGCTAATATTTTAGCAAGCTTAGCATTGTACAAACGTGCTATTGGGTGGTTGCACTCGTACTTTCCCTCCTGCATAAACATGCTAAGAATGGTACGCTGCTTGGTATTTCTTTCAGTTATGCTCGATGCATTACTTCGCGTTGCAGACTTCGCACCCGTACTCCTTGGTGTCTCCGGCTTACTCTTACTCTGGTGCCACTGAGATGTTGCTGATGCGGAGGATGTGGGCTCTACCACTGCAGTGCTGGGGACAGGGGTACTTTGTATACCACTACCAGATAGAATGTCTCCCTCTTCTTCCTGTTCGACCGTGAGTGTACCTTCTACTATTTCCCCACCAACAATAATGGCTCCTGCTTTTATGCTACGTAGGGGGTCCTCCCACTTGATTGTGTGGTGTTTTTTCAAATGGGTCATTTGGCCTCCGGTACCATAGTTTGTACCAAGCTTACCACGACTAACAGAGGAATGACAAATGGAGCATACAGCAATGTTGTCCTCATTTGCGCTAACTGTAAAGAAGTCCCACACTGGGGAGCTTAACTTTTGTCTCCTGCTAGAGGTGCCAATTCCAATGATGGATGAACTGGAGGTTGTGTGTTGAATTTCACTATGTGGCTGCGCAGTAGTGCCACTACCTACTTCTGCTGAGGTGGAACTTGTGCTGGATGTAGGACGCTGCCGGCCTTGTGCAAATGTAAAAATGGAAGCTGGAGGTAGTTTTGGTGTGGCCTGTGTTGGAGGTATGCGTGCTACATCCCTACTAGTCGCAGCCATTCTCGATAGGGTAAAAATGTTGGTCTCCATGTCCTTAGGCCCAGGAGTAATGCTTGTAATGACTGGGTCTGACTCATCATCACCATCATTATCCGGCTGTTCAACATCGCACTCCATAAGTGTAAGGCTTCCTGGAACCTTCCTTTTCCCTAGCCTGGTCTTCTTGGGATGTCTCTCCCTCTCATGCTCAGATTGTTGTGGCTCCCAATTGAGATAAAGATCATCAGAAGGGATGCTTGGCGAAGAACTCGATGGACTAACCCTCTTTTTCCTTGGTGGTGATTTGGGAAACAATAGATCTCCTGCATGAGGTGCTTCCTCTACTTCTTGCTCTGCATCAGGCTCAATTTCCTGAACTGTCCCAACTTCAGGAGGAACAACAACTACTATTGTGGGTGGTGGTTGTTGAACAACTACTATTGCAGGTGGTGGTTATGGTTGTTGTTTTCATTGAACATCTACTATTGCAGGCGGTGGTTGTAGAACAAATTCTATTGCAGGCGGTGGATGAAATGAAATTAAATGAAATTAAATTATATTTATAAAGCGCATGGCTGCCCGAAAGCGTCCCAGCGCTAACAGAAAATAGAACGAAAAGCAGACTGAGGAGGAAGCCAGTAATTAAGGGTCCTTGGGAAAAAGAAAAGTTTTAAGTGCCTTTCGAAACTTCAGATGACAAGGTTCTGCACGGATCCAGTTGGGGAGAGAATTCCACTTTTTTGCTGCATTTAAAGAAAACCGGCGACCCCCTGTACGTGCCTTCCTCACTCTGGGGACCCTTGCAAGATTGCCATGCTCCGACCGGAGAGCCCGGGATGGTTTATAAGGGCATATCAAACTCCTGAGAATCGGGGGTCCTTTGCCCTGCAGAGCCTTGTGGGTGACGCATAGCGCTTTAAAGATGACTCTTTCGCGTATTGGGAGCCAATGGAGTGCTCTCAGGGCTGGTCTGGCTGAAGATCTTCTAGATGTACCTGCAAGCATCCTGGCTGCTGCATTCTGCACCCGTTGAAGAATGTTAAGGGTGGCTTCCGGGGCAGCCAGAAACAGGGCGTTACTATAGTCGAGTCTCGATAGTATTAACCCCTGAATCAGAAGTGTCCTGGACTGGGGGGGCAGAAGAGGGAGCACTTTCCGCACTGAGCGGAGCAGTCCGAAACAGGTCCCTGCAACTTTCTGGGCATGGGCCTTAAAAGTCAGATCGGGCTCAAGCCACACCCCTAAGCTTTTGATTTTTTCTTTTGGAGTGGGCAGCTCACCTAGGCAGGCAGGCCAGGCGGCTTTAGGGAGAGATGTGAGATGATGCCCAAGGAGCATAATCTCAGTTTTCGCTCCATTGAGTTTGAGCCGCGAACTGGACATCCATGAGAATATCTCGACAAGGCAGGCGGAGAGATTTTCCAAACATCCTTCTTGTTGGGTAAGCGAGACGACTAATTGGGTGTCGTCCGCATAGGTGACTGTTTTAATCCCAAAGGGGGCGACTACTTCCTCCAGTGGGGCCATATAAACGTTGAACAGAGTAGGGCTCAATGACGAGCCCTGAGGGACACCACACTGGAGGGGGGTGGATTTGGACAGCAGACCACCTTCCCAAACTCTGAAAGATCGATTATTCAGAAAGGATGTGAGCCACTTAAGGGCCATTCCTGCAACGCCCACCTTGGCGAGACGGTGCGTTAGAATTTTATGATCCACCGTATCAAATGCAGCGCTCAGATCCAGAAGGATCATAACAGCGGATCCTCCTGAATCTAAGATGCACCTTGCCTCTTCTGCTACCACTAAAAGGGCTGTGTCTGTCCCTTGCCCCGGTCGAAAGCCGGTTTGAGAGTTGTTCAGCAGTTGATTATTCTCCAGAAATCCGGAAAGCTGCTGATTTACCATTCTTTCCGCGATCTTACTAAGACCGGGTAGCAGTGAGATCGGGCGGAAGTTGGCCAGGTCCATGGGATCGAGGCCCGGTTTTTTTAAAAGTGTTTTAACCCTTGCCTGTTTCCAGCTGGGTGGCACAACTCCACAAGAAAAGGAGGCATTAAGGAGCTCTGTTGCCACAGGGGCAATCGTGTCTGCAATCTTCTTGAGTACATACATGGGCGCAGGATCGGCCGGGGAGCCACTTTTCATGGAGGAAAGGGCTTTACAAAAATCTTCCCTAGTAATACTGGATGTGGTTGTTCTTTTCATTGAGCATCTACTATTGCGGGCGGTGGTTGTTTAACAACTACTATTGCGGGCGGTGGCTGTGGTTGAACATCTACTATTGCAGGCGGTGGTTGTGGATGCTGTTTTGGAACATATACTATTGCGGGCGGTGGTCGTTGTTCACCACTTTTATGCTGTGTTCCCTCTTGCATGGATTGTGTACTACTTTGAGATAGCACTAAGTTTAGGTCAGGCTCAGTATCACAGCTTTCCACCATTAGGCTGGCTACCTCTTTCCTACTCATCTGCTTGGGCCTGGGTTGGTGGCTTGGGTCCACTGATGCAGAGGTGCTGGCCCCTGCTTGCCCCCCGGTCACCACTGCTTCAGGCATACTTTTTTTCCCCAAAAAAGTTTTTCGGGTCAACACCAGATTTAAGTGTCACTTCCTTCTTATGTTCTTCCTTCTTCTTCTCAGCAACTTTCTTGGTCTTTAAGGACCTGGTACCTGCTTTCTTTGGGCCCATCTTCAGATGTCAGCAGCAGCACTCAGTTCCACAAGTTGCTGAGAATGATGTCTGGTCAGGTGAGTTACACCACACATGACGTAGTACAGAAGGACGTCCGTCTGGCAGTAGAACAGGCGATGAATGATGACAGACACCTCCTCTTCAGTCTTTTGTGCACCTACAAGCAAAGAAGGCAGAATAACATCAGTCGAATGTGGAATTTTTTGCTTTAATTTTAATTACTACTAGAAGTATTAGTACACTCAGTAAGAGTAAGAATAGCAAAGAACTAAAATGCAAATGTAGTGGAAGTGGAACTTTTTTATCCTTAATTTGTGCATCATTTCGGATGGATGCAGCATCAGTGACCTGCAGCAGATAGCAATAGGGATGTGAACAGTAAGCCAACAGGAACAATGGCAAGACACAGGCCAATTTGTCAAAATCAAAACAGCACACTACTACTACCACCACCACAGCTCCCAGCCACATGGGCACTCATCACAGGCACATAGGTAAAGGGCAGTCCAGAAAACAATAAACTCAAGCAGGCCTATATCCCTATATGGCCAGAAAAAGGAGGATGCCTGTTACACATCACAGCTTAATGCAAAAAAAGAAAATCCCCATGGCTAAAAGGTTTGAAAGTTACACAACAACAACACATACAACAAAGGCATTTACAGTTTTTTACACACACCCAAAAGGTTAACTACACCCCAAACACCACATTTGGAAATTCAATGCATTGCCATCCATGCCCTAAATGATGTTAAATTCAACAGACAAAATGGAAACCGCTACATCAAGCACCCCCGCTTACTGCCTCTGGAACTCTAGGCCTACTGGCAGAAGAAATCACACAAGTTTGTGGGCCTGCGACAAAAGCACGATGGAAGGTCACACAAAATGGCCGCCCCCACATGGCCTGGCCACCCCCAACAACTTGAAAAGAAAGAGAAGACAGACAATACATGCCTATGGCAAAAGGAAAATGCTTGGCTTCACTAAATGGCCGCCATGCCACTCACATGGTCACGCCACCCTCAAACAACAAACTACATAGAGGACAGAAACAGTAAGTGGTCCATGCTCCAAAAACTACAACCACATGACAACCTGAGGAGTTTCTTTAGCAAAATGAACAGCATCAACATTTTCAAGAAGGTTATATGCTTCTCGTGACATATTGCTCTCGCGATTGCAAATTCAGCGTGTTCGGCGGCGCGAATTGTACAAAACGCCGTTATCGCGTGCCCGAGAACGCACATTGGGCGCGCGAAGAAGACAAAAGCTGTAAGGTCGCGTTGTCGCACTGTGCAAAGTTACCAAAACTATGCGAGCTGAATTCTAGGGTTACCTAGTGCGCAGAAAAAGTCATATTATTCAACGTACACCCAAAACCTGCAATTCAACACCAAAAACACATTTTGCTAATCAATCCAAAGCCATCCATGACGTACATGATGTTACACTTACTACTTAAACACCACAATAACAGTAGATCAAATTTTATGCACCCATGATGATATCTCTAGTAGTACCCTTGGGCCTACTGACAGAGTAGGCCACAAGCTTGGAGGCCTATGGCAAAAGCACAGTGGCTTAATACACAAAATGATTCAGAAAAGGGGGTGGTGATGGACAGAGTATCTGAATTAAGCAGAACACTCCTGCCCAGTCCAAAGATCAGGGCTTGATCCATCACCGTTTTTTAGCTCACTGCACCATCCCAGCTCAGAACCTGGCTACATGCAAATTAGTCTGTCCCTGGCCCAGTGCATCATGGGAACAGGGCGGACCAAACTACCAAGCCAATTCTTATACTGGAAAGGAAACAAGCTTCCGGGGACCGGTTTCTGGCATTTCAGCCGTCTTCGGCCCGGCTTGCTTGAATCCTGATGGTGCAGTGAGCAAGGGACTCACATCTGAGTATACCCTTCCACGCTTATGGTGGACAAAACGATTCAGAAAAGGGGGTGGTGATGGACAAAGTATCTGAATTAAGCAGAACCCTCCTACCCAGTCCAAAGATCAGGGCTTGATCCATCACCGTTTTTTAGCTCACTGTACCATCCCAGCTCAGAACCTGGCTACATGCAAATTAGTCTGTCCCTGGCCCAGTGCATCATGGGACCAGGGCAGACCAAACTACCAAGCCAATTCTTATACTGGAAAGGAAACAAGGTTCCGGGGACCGGTTTCTGGCATTTCAGTCGTCTTCAGCCCGGCTTGCTTGAATCCTGATGGTCCCTTTTCACTTCCGCTCCAACTAGCTAACCCCCCCCTTGCGCGAACCAACCCAGGGGAGAGAGCGGATCGCGCACGGCTCCCCCTGGGATCTCCCTTATACTATGTACATAGAAAATCATTGAGGGGTAGGAGGGGCACGTGATGCAGAATAGAATACCATTATGAACATACAATAAAGAGAACACATTGTAAAGCATGTGACACCCTTCAAAAATAGGATACAGAAATTCATGGAAGCTCAATTTATAAAAAAAGGTGTAGGAGTGCTCCGTAAGACAGAAGGAAATTTTACGATCAACAAAGGAAGATCAATAAGTATAGAGGCCCGGGACCAGGGCTGGTCTGGGAACCAAAACTGGCTTTGGCAAAGAGCTCGGCTGCCCCCCTCCCACCCCCTCACCCGGCAGGAGGGGTGTTGGGGGTGCGACCGAGCTCTTTGGCAGGACCAGTTTTTGGACGATTTTGTTACAGGGCCGATTTTGCAGCTATGCTGCAAAAACAGCCCTGTAACAAAATCGGCCCTGTAACAAAACCGGCCCCCACTCTTGCAGCGTATTGTGGGTTTGCCTGTGCCTGCAATGGCCAGTCCGGGCCTGCCTCGGACGGCCTCGTGACGCAGAAAAAAAAATTCATGATGGACGCACAATTAATAACGATAGAGGCCTAAGCACGTGACGTTGTACAGAAATACGATACCGAAATTTATGGACACATAATTTATAAAATTAGCGGTGTATAGGACCTTGTGACGCAGAAAGAAACTTTTATACTATGCGCATACAATTTTAAACCATTAAGTGGTAGGAGAGTCATATGATGGAGAAAAAAATAGAATTATGCATATACAATTTACAGTGGAGTCTATGGTATTGTGACTGGGTGGCAGCAGTAGTGATACCACGTTGAGTGTCAGGAGTCTTCCTCCGCTCGAGCTGTGAGTTTGTAGTGAAATCGATGACAACACTATGTCTGTCACCGCAGCAGAAGCAGGCAAAAGAGAGCATGCTTACGTCAGTGTTCGGATTATATTGGAACCTAGGGGGCTGAGCAAACTAAGCCCAGGACCATCAATGGTAGCGTTTTCGTGGTCTATAAGAATGATGGCCAGGGGGGGACATCGCATTGGCTAATGTATTAGTTTCCAGGCTTAGTGATAGCAAGCATGCTTGGTGGTGGCATATGTGTAGTGTGGGCGGGCATGTACCACGCATGTGCAAGTGTGAGTGTGTGCACCAACAATTAACAACAGAGAGAGATGGGGCGGTGTTATTATGTGCGCAGAGGCAGGCCTCGAATCAGATCTCCAATGAGTGACCATTCTTGTTAGTGCACCCTGTACTCTGATTTGTCACTGAGAGGGGGATCACACCATACATGTACTGCTAATTATAGTCAGCGTGTACCCGTGCATACAGTACGAATATGGTTTGACTTTACGCGTCACATCAAAGGTTAAGTGTGACGTCATGAACGGCGCCCTGTACGCGAAAGGCGCCAATGTTTCTACATGGTTAAAAACATATATGTATGTATTTAATGTACATAAAAAGGGAAGATATTATTTGGGATAACTATGAACATTTTCTTTTACAGGTTTAACAATCATATATTGGTTTTAAAAACAATTACACAAATCGCGGTAGAACATCATGCGTACTGCTATCGAAAGAGCTGCGTAAGTGCATCATAATCGTACATAAAGTCATGTGACTTTAAAAGGAGAGATTTGATTGGTTCATAACTTTTCCTATTGTAACTGTTGAAAGTTCCATCCCAATAAAATCATTCAACTTTGACTTTCTAAGAAGAATCATTTTTTCTGACAATTTTTTCAGATAGAAGGAAGATCATTATAAGAGCAATGGACTCATCTTCCAGCAGTTCTTCAGAGGGAGGTTTCATTTCTGAACAACCTCCAAAGAAGAGGAAAGAAGCTCTAATTTTGCAATTTTTTACTTTTCCAGAAGGGCAAAAAAGGGTGAATGCTCCAAAAGTAACCTGTAAAATTTGCCAAACAACTCTTTCAAGGGGTGATCCATCTAAAAAATACTCCTTTGGCACAGCAAATATGCTGCGACATGTGAAGAACTTGCACTCCAATAACTTTGCTCGAGCTGCAAGACGGAAGTTGCAGGAGAACCCACCTGCTTCTGCAGCAAGCACATCAACTACTGCAGCAGAATTTTCAGCAAGCAGTCCACACCCACAAATTGTTCCTGATTTTGCAGATGTTAAAATTGCATGCATTCATTGCGATAGACTTTTGTCTTATAGGGAGCAGTTTATTGATCTGATGAAAAGCAGGATGCAGGAGCATCGCTTTCCTTGACATTAGTTTTCTTTCTTTTTTTCATTCATTTGTTCCTGTTTGCTACTTTGTGAGTTCCAGTTAATTTTTATTTAGTTTAAATAAAAAACTTGTTAACAAAACAGAAAAAAAATTGAAAAGTAAAAACAGAAAACAACCAGTTCTTTTTAGAACTACCTTCACTGGTCAAAGAAAGAACTATATTTCTATGTTAGTGTTTATATATTTGTCAGAATGAATGTGTAGTTTATAAATGAATGAATGAATATATTACTAGTGTATGGAGAATGTGAAAGTGCAGAACTATAAGGAAGTGCTACAGCATAAATCTATAAGGTGTTTACCTATAGTATACTGTAGTATGTCCGAAGCACTTGAATGTAACATATGTACATAAATATGTTACAAGTCTGTGCTTCAATTTGCGCTGCTGGTGAAACTGTCTGGGTGAATTTGTAAGTGTGAGGGGCGGATTCACAATCCCCTTGTGCCTCTTTTACACAGCCATTGCATCACTTTTGTGACACAGCGGTGGTGCAAAAGATGTGCCATGGTGTGTTGTATTAAGAATGTGATGCATCTGGAGAGTGCAATACTTTGTAAAGCCCTGCGCCAGAAGAGGCTTTCCTGTGCAGGAGGGGGTGCAGCAACGCCTCCCAAAAGTGACTGAGTGAAATGTATAACATTTCATTCAGTTACTTTTGATCTTATGCTGCGTCAAAACCTTGCATATGCTTGAAGGAGGTGTAAGGATTGATACAGCATTGTGAGCATACAACCTCAAGAGCTTTGCTGGAGTTGTGTTATGGTTGCAATCGAAGTCAAGCAATAATTAATCCCAAAAATATTTTGCAATTTAGTTTTGTTAGTATTTTATAATAAGAATATGAAATATAATCTAAAAAATAAAATAAATATAAATATTTATATTAAAAATATAAGAAATCCGTATAAAAAAAGACAGAATAATTAATACATTTATAAAATAATATTTACAAAACCTATGAAATTCACTGAAAAAATCATAGGTTTCAGGCATGTTATAGTTAGGAATTAGTATTTAAAAAACCTTAGAAATTCACTCAAAAAACCATAGGTTTCAGCCACGTTATAGTTAGGAATTAGCATTTAAAAAACCTTAGAAATTCAGTGAAAAAACCATAGGTTTCATCCATGTTATAGTTAGCTGGACATTTCTCTCATATGAAACCATTGAAATTTGTCCGTTATAGTTAGTTTAGCTCTTAGATTTTGGCTCTCAGGGCACCTTTGGAACCACATCCAAGGGTCCAGGTCAGGTGGAACACCACTTGGGAGTTCAAGACTCACTCATGATGGGTCCAGGTGCGGGTTCAAGATGGTGGGAGCCTTTTGTTTTATGTCCCTGTGGCTGTGGACAGGAGGCCAGCAAAGTAGCCCTTGGAGTCACTCTGATAGTCCTAGTTTCAGGTGAAAATGCAGGGCTCAAACAACAGGGCTGACATCTGAGAGTTCAAGGACAGTTCCTGACAGCAAAGCAGTCCTTCCAGGTGCAGCAAACCAGTCTTGTGGAGTGCACAAGAGGCCACTGTAGAAGACAGTCCTGTGAGACTCCTTCAACAGGTCCAGAAACTGAGGAGTGGGTCTAAGGGCTCTATTTTTATATCTGGTACATTCTTTGAAGTAGTGAGAAGTTTCTAGAGGTTGCTTTTTGAAGTGCTTAGAATTTCCTGATTACCCTGCAATGGCACCAAGCTGGCTGCAGAGACAATATGGAGGTGACAAGCCCTTTGTGTGAAGTCAGAGCACAGCCTATTCGGTTGCCAGCGGGGCTGTGTTCCCCTCCTCCCCTCCTCCCCAACACCCTGCCAGCAGATAGCCTATTGAGGTACATCTAATCCCTCTACTGTGTGACTACCTGGGAAGAATTCCCAATGTTTATCTGCCAGTTGCACCCAGTCATGTGACCCCATGCTGCAGGAACAAAAGGGCTAAGGGCAAGAAAAGGCCAACTTTCTTAAAGTGGAATATTGAAAACTGTAATTTCAAATCCATCGTTCCCATAGATATCAAACAGGAAATGCTTATGTGTCCCCAATAAAAAGTAAGCATTTATAAAATGTAAAGATGCAACCCATTGTTATTGTATGAGGCAGGTAGGCCTCACTGTATTGAAAAACAAATCTAGGAGTTTTTGCACTACCAGAACATGCAAAACTTAAAATCACATGTCCAAACTTTTAATTACAATGTACCCCGCCCTATGGGCTTAATAGGGCTTATCTATAGGAAGACATATGCAATAAAAGAGGAGTTTAAGGCTTGAAAAGGGGAAGGGGTTAAATTGCCAAGTCGAACTGGCAGTTAAGAACTGCTTTGAAGCTACAATGGCAGATCTGGGACATGTCTTTAGTGGCCACTTAAGTGGGTAGCACAATATGTGCTGCAGGCCCACTAGTAGCATTATACTTTAAGGAAATTAAATATGCCAAGCAGGTGTAAACCAACTTAAATATGTTTAGAGGAGGAGCACAATTACTTTAGCACTAGTCAGAAGTGGTGAAGTACACAAAGTCCTTAGGTCAATAAACTTTAATTTTAGCAGAAAAATTTAGGTAAGTAGGCAAAAAGCTTGGGGAAGACCTCCCTAAGGCTCACAGGTCCAACACCCTGTGCTAAATTAGAGCCATACAGTTTCCAATGCTCTGCACCAGCACTTGATTTTCAACACCGGCCCTTTTGACAGCTTGCTACATGGTCTAATATGCAGATTAGCACAACAACAGTTGTATATTGTTAGACCTGCATCCTTAATGTGGTTCCCTATCTTTTTGCCTCTACCTCCTGTATGTTTGACTGTTATGCTTGACTTTGTTTTTGCTGGTTCATGTACTCTGGGCACTTTACCTCTGCTGATCAGTTCTAAAGTACAAGTGCTCCCTGTGCAAATTGTGATTATGACTGCTTCTCCATGATTGTCATGTTTGTTGTACTTGTAAGTCTCTAGTAAAGTGCACTGTGTGTACAATCCACATGACTAGCCCTGCATAAAGGTCTTAGACATGCCATTGCAGTGTCAGTGAGTGCAGTTTTAAACTGCCATGTTGACCTGGCAAGACATAACCTTCCATTTAACTACATCTAAGGCACCCCTAAGGTAGGCCCAAGGTACCCCCATGGGCAGGCTGCAGTGTATGTGAAAGATAAGACATGTACTGGTGTGTTTTACATGTCTTAATAGTGAAATAGTGCTAATGTATTTCTTTTTGTCACTATTGCAAGGACTATCTCTTCCATAGGTCATCATTGGAGCTGCCTTGTAACCTCTTACACGGGTAACTTCCAATGGGGAAAATATAGAGATGTGGTGCTTGGGATCCCTGAACTCACAATTTAAAAATACGTCTTTTAGTGGAGTTAATTTTTAAATTGCATGTTTGAAAATGCCACTTTTAGAAAGTGGGCATTTATTCTATAACCATTCTGTGCCTTTGCCTGCCTGTGAAATCAGAATCAACATCTAGTTTAGACTGACAGGGACCCGTTTTTAAATTAACTCTAGACAGTCACACAAAGGGAGTTGAGGTATACCCTGCATGGCCCATCAATAGGCTGATGGGCCTTCGTGAGTTTCAGTGGTGGAAAGAGTTGTCACCTGCACCTGAATCGGGGAATAGGACATGTTACAACATCCATTATGTTGCATGATTTTACAATGCATTCCATTACAACGCATACCATTACAACGCATAAAATTACAGCTCATAATACTTTTAGGGCAACAGTAGGGTAAGTGTTGAATAGTGTACGGGTAAAACTTACTATTCCCACTGCAGTGAGTGCAACAGTAGGGTAAGTGTTGGATAGTGTATGGGGTAAAAATTACCATTCCCCATTACTTACCTTATAATGCATTGTAATGGTATGCGTTATAGTGACATGCATTGTAATGGCATGCATTGTAGTGATATGCGTTGTAATGGCTGTGTTGTAATGGCATGCGATGTAAAGGCAGTTGCATTTTAATGACTGCATTGTAAATGTAGTGCGTTGTAATGACTGCGTTGTTCCCGAATAGGGCTGTGCATGGCCTCTCACAAGCTGTCTCCACCCCCCTTGTGTGTACTGGAGCCATGACCAGGCAGGGCACAAACGTATGCACTAGAAAGACAATCCTTTGAAGAATGTCCACTTCAAAGGCCAAAAGGATCTAAAACCCCTGACTTTTCGAATACTTGTGGATCAAGAGGAACCTCTGAGAAGGAGAAGAGCTGAAGAGCTGCGAGGAGAAGTACTGCCCCTTTGCTGTGCGTTTCTTTTCTGGGTTGGCCTGCAGTTGCTGCTTCTACTTCGGAAAGGAAAAGGACTGGTCTTTGCTTTGAATCCTGCTTGAGAAGTTTCTCCAAAGGCTTGTGTGTACTTGCATCCTGTTGGAAGACCCAGGGCCACCAAAGACTTCATCTGCAGCATCCCTGAACCCACTGCTGGGATTACTGGCCTGCCTTGTGGTGCCAAATTCCGTTCTGGGACTTTAGAGGATGTTCCTGCTGAAAAGACCTGCTTGAAATGATCCAAATCAAAGCATCGCATTCCGTTGCCTGTTTTTCCAACGCAGCACCAGCGTGCAGAAGAAATTTCCATGCATCGCCGCCATGCGCCCCAAGACATTTTTGCAGCACCTGTTACTGGCCAAAGAAACTACTGCAGCCTGACCCCAGCACATGATGTCTCGAAGTCCGAAACCTCCAAACTGACTCAAGCGCATGCCCTGCTGTGTAGCTGAAAGAATATATGCATCGTGGAGCCATGGGTGAAGAAAGAAATGCAGTGCCTGTTCTGCCTCCACCGCAGTGACCTCCAGCACATCTGGATTTCCACACATCACATCTGTGCACCATGTTTTTTCAATGCACACTGGAACTGTCTTGGAATCAACGGATCGCTTCCAGACTGGATTTGACACAACACTTCTCCTGCGTGCAGCAGAACTGACGCGTCGCCTTCCCAAAACTCAAGAATCAATGCATTGCTGTGTTTTCCAACGCTTCCCTCCTCTACGGCTGTTTCCCTTGTCGATTTTGCCGCACTTAAGGTACTTTGTGTAAAATGACATCATCCATAGAGTTCTATGTACAGAATTGCTTGAAACCTTTTAAAAGACAAATTTTGAGTTTTGTACGTTGTATTTTTGTCATTTTGGTCTTGTTTCATTTAGATAAAGATACTTTATGTTAATAAACTTGTGTGGTGTCCATTTGTAGTGTCTTCACTGTGTTACTATGGGCTATGTACCAATACATTGCCTCTGAGTTAAGCCTGTCTGCTTGTACCAAACTACCAAGGGGGTGAGCAGGGGTTATCTGGTTGTGTAACTCCATTATCCTGACTAGAAGTAAAGGTCCGTACTTGGACAGGGTGCAAGCCACTGCCAACCAGAGACCCCATTTCTAATATGTATTAATTCAATATACATTAAAAATGGTTAACATCTGCCGGCCAAGCCATTTTTAGGGGTCTTGAATAATGTTGGTGCTGTCATTGGCAGATCAGACTGGGGCAATGGGTAGTGGAAGTTGCAGTGGGCTCCTGATGATGGCCATGGCACATACTTTTTTTTTTACAAATTAAGCACTGCTAGCACAATTACTATTACATCCTGTACAATGTGCACACATTTTGACAGAGAGTCCACTACCTCCAGACACCCAAGCCCAATTAAGTGGTTAAACACCTACTATGTACATTACCCTGAGCAAAGTGCTTCATGGAGAGCCGACTCCATCAAAGACTTTAGGTACCATTATGTGGCCATTCCTTACTGTGCATAGCCTTTGCCTTGTGTATAAGTTTTCACAGAGAGCCCCTGACCTACAGACTCTTAAACTCTGCTAGATGGCGAAAGCTCCACTATGCACAGCTACTTTATTGTGTGTTTATGTTCTACGAGTTCAAGATGTGATGATACATTGACGTTCCTGAAAAAGTAGAGTGATGAAAAAGGCAACCAGACCTTTTACTGGATACGCCCTCCCGGGACTTACTGGCTGCCAATATCCCACGGTATTTCAAGAAGAATGCTGGCACGGCCACCACGCCTTTGGTGGAGTGGGACGCGTTCAAAGTTGTGATCAGTGGGGACTGCCCTGGTGCACGAGTAGGCATGTGGCGACAGCTGGAGGAAGACGTTGCGCGCTTCAAAACTGACCTGGTTCGAAGGGAGGGAGAGGCGTTGGAGGGTAACACTGGTCCTTTGGAACATCTTAGAGAAGAACATTCTAGGTTACTAGACCGTCTCCATAATTTAAACCATGCAGCACACTAAGCGCGCACCCATCATATGGGAGATTAAACCGGTAGGCTGCTGTCGTGGCTGATACGACAAGACATGGCTACCGCATCCGTGACAGTGATTCAAAATACACAAGGAGTCATGGTGCACACCCAAAAAGATATACACCACGCTTTTGAGGAACACTACTCCATAATATACAGATCTTGCTTGATAGCTACGGATATAGACATACAGAATTTCCTGTCCACACTAACGTTGCCACAGCTTACGGATTGTCAGCAGGGAGATGTAGGCGTTCCTCTGTTGCTGGAGGAAATAATGGATAGTATCTACTCTCTGTCGAATGGAAAGACGCCGGGTCAGGATGGACTACCGGCTGAATTTTACAGGGCAATCTCAGATGTACTGGTACCAGAGCTGTTGCGAGTATATGCGGCAGCGCTGGAATATTCAGCACTCACTCCAACACAAAATGAGGCAACGCTGGTTTCTCTTTTGAAGCCACACAGGAACCCTGACCTCCTGGGATCTTACCGTCCATTGGCCCTGTTAAACACAGATTATAAAATCCTTGCCTTGGCCCTGGCTAAACGTCTTGCCTTGTTTGTGCCAACTCTGGTATATAATGACCAGAATGGATTTGTACCCACTAGAAGCACCTCCTTAAATATTGAACGACTATTCCGAATTCAAAAATATGCTAGGGAAAAATGGCCTAGATCTGGCTGTCTAGTACTAGACCTGGGGAAGGCTTTTGATTTGTTGGAGTGGCCTTGTCTCGCAGCGGTCTTACGTAAATACGAGCTGGGCGACGATTATCTACAGCTGGTGCAATTGTTGTACGAAAGACCCACAGCGCGGGCTCGTACGGGCAAGCTCCTATCAGATGAAATCAGGGTGAGACAAGGGACAAGACAAGGGTGCCCCCTGTCTATGTTATTTTTTTCCCTAGCTATGGAACCATTGGCGGCTCCTCTCCAAGAGGGTGGCGCTGAATGGGGCATCCCCTTAAGTGACGGACTGCATACAGTGTCCCAATCAATCAATCAATCAATCAATCAATCAATCAATCAATCAATCAATGATTTAGTTTGTAAATGGCACTACATACCCCCAAGGGTCTCATGGCGTTGGGGGGTGGGTGCCACTGTTAGAACAGCCAGGTCTTGAGTATCCTCCTGAAGGTCAGCAGGTCTTGGGTCTGTCATAGCCTCAGTGGGAGGGTGTTCCATGTCTTGGCGGCAAGGTGGGAGAAGGATCTCCCACCGGTGGTTGTTCTTCAGATGCGCAGGACGCTAGCCAGCGAGAGGTCAGTGGAGTGTAGATGACGGTTGGGGATGTAGAAGGAGAGCAGTCTGTTGAGGTAGGCTGGGCCAGTCTTGTGGAGTGCATTGTGTGCGTGGGTGTGGAGCTTGAAGGACATCCTCTTGTTGACGGGGAGCCAGTGCAGGTTTCTCAGGTGGGGTGATGTGGCTGTGGCTTAGTGGGTCGAGGATCAGTCGTGCTGAGGCATTTTGGATGTGTTGTAGTCGTTTGATGAGCTTGGTCGGGGCTCCCCGGTAGAGGGTGTTTCCGTAGTCGAGTCTGCTGCTGACGAGGGCCTGGGTGACTGTCTTTCTTGTATCTGTTGTGATCTATCGGTAGATCTTGTGGAGCATGCGTAGGGTGTTGAAGCAGGAGGAGGAGACAGCGTTGACGTGCTTGGTCATTGGGAGCATTGAGTCGAGGATGATTCCCAGGTTGCGTGCGTGGTCGGTGGGTTTTGGGGCTGCCCCCAGTGCTGTCCGCCACCAGGAGTCGTCCCAGGCTGAAGGGTTGGAGCCGAGGATGAGGACCTCCGTCTTGTCCCAGTTCAGCTTCAGACGGCTGGGCTTCATCCAGTCGGCGACGGCCTTCATTTTTTCGTGGAGGTTAGCTTTACCGGTGATGGGGTCCTTGGTGAGGGAGAGGATCAGCTCAGTGTCATCGGCATAGGAGAATATGTTGAGGTCATGCTGTCGGGCTATGTGTGGGAGCGGGGCAATGTAAATGTTGAACAGCATCGGGCTGACGGAGGATCCCTGGGGTATGCCGCAGATGATCTCGGAGGCTTTGGAATGGAATGGGGGAGGTGGACGCTCTGGGTTCTGCTGGAGAGGAAGGAGGTGGTCCAATGCAGAGCCTTGTCTTTAATCCCTGTGGCGTGGAGACGGGCGCTTAGTGTGCGGTGGCAGACGGTGTCGAAGGCGGCAGAGAGGTCTAGGAGGATGACTACTGCGGTCTCGCCGTTGTCCAGCAGGGTCCTGATGCCATCAGTGGGCCGTCTCGGTTGCTGTGGAACCCTGACAGGGAAGGGTCCAGGATTCTGTTTTCTTCAAGGTATCGGCTTAGCTGTCTGTTGACGGTTTTCTCGATGACCTTGGCCGGGAAGGGAAGCAGGGAGATGGGCCAGAAGTTCTTGACTTGAGGTCTCTTGGGTCTGCCTTATGTTTTTTGACTATGGCGTTGATCTTGGCGTGTTTCCAGATTTCTGAGAAGGTCGCGGTCTCGAGGGAGAGATTGATGACGTTGCGCAGGTGGGGTGCGATGGAGCTGCTTGCTCTGTTGAAGACGTGGTGCGGGAATGGGTCTGACGGAGAGCCGGAGTGGATTGTGCGCATGGTCTTGATGGTGTCATCAATGCCCACGCTGGCCCAGGTTAGCAGGGGGTCATGGTCGATGGTGTGGGGAGGGTCTGTTGTGTTGCTGTCTGTTGGGGCTCTCTGGATATTGAAGCTGTCTTGGATGTCTGCTATCTTGTGGGAGTCGCACAGGGCTTGCGACGGCCGGATGTTGTTGGTGTTGGAGCTGGGGTTGGGGAGTTTCTTCACGATGTTGAAGAGCTCCTTGCTATTGTGTGCGTTGTTGTCAAGGCGGTCTTTGAAGGAGGTTCTCTAGGCACCCTGATGAGGTGGTGGTGGTTGCGGATGGCATCCTTGTGTGCTGTGTGGCTATCCGGAGTTTTTTCACTTTGCCATTTCTTCTCTAGTTTCCGACAGGCTTGCTTGGAGGCTAGGAGTTCTGGGGTGAGCCAGCTGGCCCTCTTTCTGGTGTCTCAGTGGGGCAAGAGTGTTGGTGCAGTCCTCAATCCAGCGTCTGAGGCTGTGGGCAGCGTCGTCGGTGTAGGAGGGTTCAGTGGGTGGGCTGAGAGTGAGGTTTGCGTGTAGTTGGTCTTCGGTGATTTTGCTCCAGCAGCGGAGGGGGATCTGTTGGGGACGGTGGTGTGTGTTGGTTTTCTGGAAGGCAAAGTGGATGCAGCGGTGGTCGGTCCAGAGGAGTTTGGTGGTGTGGCTAATGGAGACATGCAGGCTTGAGGAAAATACGGGGTTGAGCGTGTGGCTGGCGGGATGGGTGGGCGTTGGGATGAGTTGCTTCAGTCCGAGGTTGGCAAGGTTATTGATCAGGGTGGTTCGTCGGCTCTGAGGCTGGTGTAGCTGCAGTTCTGGCAGGTGAACGGGCCGTGTGTGCATTTTGGGGCGGCCTTGAAGCAGGAGTGGCTCTGTCCGGAGTTGAGAGCGTGCAGAGTGCTGGCGTCGTAGTGGCAGCGGTCGTCGTGGTGGGTGCAGGGGCCAGGGGTTCTGGCGCTGGGCGCGGTGCAGGCACGGACGGGTGCAGGTGGCCTTGCCTTAGGTGCGCCTTTGGTGCGGCCATGCAGCGGCCGGCATATATGAGGAGGTGGGAGGGAGGAGCAGTTGGGAGGTGGGAGGCGGAGGCAGCGTATGGGCAGTGTGCAGTGAGGGGTGCAGGGCAGCAGGGGACTCAGAGGTGAGGGCGGTGAGGGACAACGAAGGTAACAGAAGGAAAAAGGGGCACAGAAACGAGGGAAAAATGAGTGGCACAGAGGGCAGAAGGGCACAAACAACAAGTGGCACAGAGGGCAGAAGGGCACAAAAACCAAGTGAAACAGAAGGCAGAAGGGCACACAAATGGGGGAAAACAAGTGGAACAGAGGGCATAAGGGCCCAAGAAACGAATGGAACAGAGGGCAGAAGGGCACAAAAAACGAGGGAAAAACGAGTGGCACAGAGAGCAGAAGGACACAAAAAAACGAGTGGAACAGAGGGCAGAAGGGCACAAAATCGAGTAGAACAGAAGGCAAAAGGGGCACATAAGCAAGGGAAAAATGAGTGGCACAGAGGGCAGAAGGGCACAAACAACAAGTGGCACAGAGTGCAGAAGGGCACAAAAACCAAGTGAAACAGAAGGCAGAATTGCACAAAAATGAGGGAAAAATAAGTGGAACAGAGGGCAGAAGGGCCCAAGAAACGAGTGGAACAGAGGGCAGAAGGGCACAAAAAACGAGGGGAAAACGAGTGGCACAGAGGGCAGAAGGACACAAAAAAACGAGTAGAACAGAGGGCAGAAGGGCACAAAATCGAGTAGAACAGAAGGCAAAAGGAGCACATAAGCAAGGGAAAAATGAGTGGCACAGAGGGCAGAATGGCACCGAAAAAACGAGCGGAACAGAGGGCAGAAGGGCACAAAAAACGAGTGGAACAGAAGGTAAAAGAGATACAAAAACGAGGGAAAAACAAGTGGCACAGAAGGCAAACCGGCACAAAAAACGAGTGGAGCAGAAGGCAAAAGGAGCACAAAAATGAGGGAAAAACGATTGGCACAGAAGGAAAAAAGGGAACAGAAATACCAGAAAAACGAGTGGCACGGAGGCAAAATACAGAATACAGAAATACAGGGGCAGCTGAGAACAGAAGGCAGAACGGGCAGAGAGGCACAGGGGCAGCAGGGGAACAGAAAGGAAAACTGGGCAGGGACACGGGGACAGTGAGGGGAACAGAAGGGAAAACCGGGCAGGGACACGAGGGCTGTGAGGGGTAGAGAAGGAAAGACCGGGCAGAGAGAGCACAGGGACAGCGAGGGAACCAGAGGGAAGAAAAAGGGGCACGGATGACATACAGGCAGCGGGGGAAGACAGACAACAGCAGTCACAGACACAACAATGAAAATACAGGCAATACAATAAAGCAATAAAGTGGAGCAGGAGTAAACCTACCTACAACCTACCACTGGCACCAGGGATGAGGCACAGATGGTAGCCTGTGGGTGGAGGAGAGCCTCGAACGTCCTCAGCAGTGGCAGCTGGGGCAGGGAGACGTAGGCGGTGCTGTGCGAAGGGGGACCGACCTACCTGGTAGGGTCATGGGTCGCTCTCCTCACAGAGCAGCGGCCAGCACATATGGGGAGGTGGGAGGGAGGAGCTGCTGGGAGGCGGGGCAGGGAATGGGCAGTGGGCTGTCAGGGTGGTGGACCGCAGGGGACGCAGTAACCTGGTATTGCAGATGACCTGTTATTTTATATACAAGATCTTCATGCTGTGGCGCCGGAGATATCAGCACTGTTCTGTAGATTTGAGGCGGTATCGGGCCTCAGGGTGAACTGGGCTAAGTCAGGTGCTTACTCTTTCTGTGAGGATGTAGCTGAAGCTGATATAAATATTAACTAAACCACACTTAATTGGTATCCGACCACGTTCATATACCAAGAAATATATATTATCAAGTCCCTGACAGATTTACTGGAGGGTAATCTGGTTCGTGCCGTCTCCTCAATCAGAGTACAGATGCAATTCCAGAAGTCCTTGCCACTCAATGTGATAAGCCGTGTCACCTTAACTAAAATGATAGTACTACCCAGGTTATTATATTATTTTGAGAATCTTCTGGTGTATGTCCGAGAGAAGCTCTTTAGAGAAATGGAGGGGTTACTCCATTGCTTGATTTGGAATGCGGGGCGGCCCAGGATAGCACTGCAGACACTATATGCACCCCCTGAATGTGACGACTAAGCGGTTCCTCATCTGGAACTATATTGCTTAGCTGCGCAATTACAGTGGGTCGCAAAGTGGCTAAGCGGCAAGAATCTGGCGGATACGTTAATCGAGAACACAGTCTGGACGCAGGCCCATATATGTGGATTGTTTCACCCGCTAGGAAAAACTCCTCGCCCAACACAAACACATGTTGAATTGGCTCACAGGTGTTTCAGGAGAAGCCTTCACCTCACAAAAGACACAATCCCATATACCCGGTTGTGCCGCTTCTCGGGACACCCAGAGGCAGAGACCCTGTAACTGACATGACATTGACACCCTGGGTTGAAGTGGGAGTGGAGACACTTGGAGACTTGTATGCAGATGGTGCCTTACTACCTTTTGCAAACACGGACGACCGAAATGGATTACCAGTGGGCCAGTTTCTTCTACACGCAGCCATTATGCGAGCGTGGGGTGACATGACCAATGAGCCTCCGACACATCAGTTATTACAGTACCTGCACGTAATGGGGGAGGGATCGCATGTAAGACATTGGCTGGTAGAAACCCTTCTCATTCATGTATTAAAGCCATTGCAGAGACTCAGCACATATTGGACAGAAGACAGAGGCCGTCCCTGGACTTATAAAGAGTGGGAGCGCGTAATAGCTAGTGCCGTGAAATTCATACCATGAAATTCAGGATTCAAACTCATCCAAACTTACATATTACACAGGGTGTATCTTTCACCAGACAAATTCAATAGGTATTTTAACATCAACACTTCCGAATGCCTGAGGCGTCGTCTCCTAGGCGCTGATCCATTACATATGCTATGGTCCTGTCCCCTGCTTTTACACTACTGGTGTGCGATATTGGAAACACTTGCCAATTGCACTAACACTGAGATACCTTCCACGTGGGTGGTCTGCATCCTGGGGCTTTAAAAGAGAACCAAGGCCAACAAGGTAGGCTCCAGGTTTCGTGACCTGGGCCTCGTAACAGTGAAGCGACTCATAACTAAGAGGTGGAAGCACAAGGACCCACCAGAGGTATCACATTGGGTGACATCCCTTGAAGTCTGGGCATGGGCGGAGGGCACCACCCTACACAGGGAAGAAATGGCAGGGTTGCAAAAGTATCCCATTGTGCAGAGCTGGGATGAAATGCTTAGAACTCTCACATGCTCTAATGCCACGCTGCAGATACCTCCCTGTGAAACGAGCGACACCTGACACCTAATGAGCCACCTAGAGGCTGATACAACGCTGTCTCTACATGCCACCCCAACTGCAATTGATGGGCTGGGCAAGAACGTCACATTCCCTAAAAACACCACACGGAAGAAGCTCCTGCCACGCGTTACCCCCACAATCAGACAATTGTATAGAAAGCTAAAGTAGCAGCCCACACACTATACTCGCACGCTAGTCTGTCTGCGTCTGCACCCAGATGACACACTAGACACTTGATACATACACCCTAGGTTATATGATGTCTCTTTTGTTTTGATTTATTATTTACTGTTCTTGGATGCAGTTAAGTTGTTATACAAAATAATATCTAGTGTACAGACTTGACATTTGCGTGTACCTTGTTCTATTTGCTTATGACACGTTATATGAGGCAATTCAAGAGTTTGATCCAAATGTGAACTGCATTCATCTACATGCATTGATGTTCTTGCGCATTACTCTTGGTGCCATGGAGAGGTGTACTAAGCACCTTCACTGTGGCCTTCCACTGGGGATGACAGAATGTGCGGGCCGCAGGAGCCCAAAGAGATTTGTATATGCATGTGCAACCTTATACCCCAGACATGGACGACACTGAAGCAAAGTGAAGGAAATGTTTTGATTTATACGTATAGTGTTATGGAACAAGTGATATTGTTGCCAAAGTGATATGTATCTATGCTTGTAGACTAAAGTACCAGAAAAGATAAAATGCAATAAGGATATTTAAAAAAAAAAAAAGGAGAGTGATGAAAAAGAAATCCAGGTACCTCTTGTGGTGTCAGGCGGGACGTCTTTTCGAGCAATATTCTTACTTTTTTTTATGTAAAACAACATTTCAAGAATACAATGCTTCACAAAACCCTGTCAATGCTCAAAAACAGGTTCTTGCTGCATATTGACTCTTTGTTGAAAGGTTAACAATTTGCTTCTAAAGTGGGTTTACATCAGTGAAGAATACCTCCTCGAATGTAGATGTGATACATGCAACAGCCTCGCCAATAAAATGCTGTCCACCACCATTTCCACAAATAAGCTTTGACTATATTATGCTGCCGGCATTCCATTCCACTTACTTTATGCCTCATTTTTACAGGCCTGATATATTGCTTAGAATCTCTAGAAACGCTGTCATTTTCAAAGACTTATGTAGTAAATCCTGCACAACTGTACTTGTAACACGGTTTTTCAACAGCTTTCAACTCAATGGCATTATACTTTGTTTTCAAAAGGTCCTTCTGTGATTCACAGTTTTGTTTTGGAGGAAGATCACTGCACAAGTAGAACACTCAATTTAAAATGAATGCAATCGGTGCAATACTCTGTATCAACCTTGCCACAAAGATAGTTCAGCTTTTAGGAGTGGATGTAATCCTCTTGCTAAATAATTCATGCCTCCAATAATTCAAGGCAGGCCATTTGCCCCTTCAGTTATTTATTTTTTTAATATTTGAGGCAAGGTTTACTGAACTTATCTAGCTATTATCCCTCCACCACAAATCATAGATGTTCAATTTATTAGACGTTCAGCAAACCATGAACTAAGCACACAATTTAATCTAAAAACTCAATCTATAAATGTGTTTACTGCTGTGATTTTTAATCTCCTCAATGTTACAGAATGTGCCCTGCAGATAAAATGCGCTTTGTTTTCTCCAGATAGCAGGATCTGCGATGCCCTCATTATACTGTTGTGTTTGTTATTCTGTCATATCGGATAGACTCCATTATAAGTAAAAATAAAAAAAGCAGGGATGGGAATGGAATGCATTTTAAAGGTAAGCCGGCGAGCTTTATGGGAACTGTGCTAAGAACACCGCAAAGATGTATTCAAGTCGTATCAGAGTGTTCCCCAAAGCTGGTTAAAGGGCTCTTGCACTCTATTACCTTTGCGAAATGGAGCAGAATAACCTTATAAATATGTCTTTGAGCAGATGGGTGGTATTACCATCCCCTCATCACACTACTATTATCCTTTGAAAAGCAGTGATGGCCCTCATGTCATTACAGGCTCTACTCTCCTATCTTACCTGTCTGTCAGGCTGAGAAAAAGGTCAGCCTTTGTCAGGATAAGGTAAAGATCAGCCTGAATGACACTTAGCATGCCATGGTCAGTCAGCCAGGATTTTTTTCATGTGCTAAGGAGTAGGCTCCTGACATCCTGAGACAGGTTTTAATGGCTTAAGGTCTTAGAGGCCTGAGGTCACTGATATCATCAATTTGCAAAGCCCTATGAGGATCCTCCCCTCATGAGGAAGGGAGCATCACTGATAAAATCATCCCTGGGCACTTCAGGTTTAAGCACTAAAGTGACCAGGGCTAACTTTCTATCACTGATGCCTCAATCACCCTTCCCTAACTCATCATCGAGTGGTGTGGGATGAGCGGGTCTCACTAACCTCACCCTACTCTGTGATGAGTTAGAGAAGGACCTTCTCCCATTGGCTAACCCATGATAAAATGTTAGCTAATGATAGGAGGCGGCTGGATCTTCCTTTTCCTGACTTCCATTTCAAAGTTGCCAGCTCCCCATGGTCCTTCTTTCTTTTCCCTCCCACCACTTGCTGGTCATCCCACCACTTGCTGGAACTTGCATCACCGCTGTGTCCCGGTAAGTGCCATATTGAATGTTTGGGTGCATGTGTGTATTTATGAAAGTATGTGTATTTGCGCATTGGTGCTTTGATTGGGCTCTTGCAAGTGTGTGCGTTTATGTGCTTGTGAATTCAGGGTGTGTGTGTGTGTGTGCACATGTGTACGTGTGAATGAGGTGATTGTCCAAAATATTGAAAATAAAATATCATGTGGCCAAAATATTGTGGTAAGAATATCGAGGACAAAAATATTGTAAAGGTAAGTTTCTATGGGTAAGCAAAGATTTACTATGCTTAAATCCACAAATATCTATCTTGAAGATTCTCTTTATAGTCTTAAGGAGATTCTGCCATTCATCCTAGAGTTTCCAGTTAAGGGCACTATGAACTTAGCTTAAGTGGCCTATGATAATTTGATATATTTGGGTCTTCTAAAATTATAGTTGAACACAGGCAAACCCCAATGCCTTCTAAGTATGATCAGCTGATCTTTGGCCTTTGGAAGTATGGCCACATGCTGGAAGCACACTGTTCCATATAGAGACTTCCGTTGAAGGCTCAGATATAGTTCAAGGCACATTCCCTCATGCTGGAGGCCACCTACCTCTCAGGCCCAACATTTGGACTAGACCCCAACTTTCTGTATATCCCTAAGTTTTAACTTTGATCAATCACTTTGTCTCTAATTAAAACCCTAAGAAAGCAAGATGTGGTAGGAAAGAGTTCAGGATTACTGCCTCTCAGTTGTGGAAATGTCTTCTTACATTGCAGCTGGTTGCCAATAATGCTGCTTAATAACAACTCCTCCAGACCTTTCTGCTCTGCTAATTGGTCCTTGATCTGAACTCTTGATCTATCTGTCATGTCACTGTGTTTAGTTCCAGAGACATTATACATCTGATGAAAGTAAATGTAACAAATAGGTGAAATTACATTTAAAATAACACATCTGATTTTCTTTATGGCAAGCATTTCACTCTTAATTGTCAATTACATACAGGTATGATTTAGGACCGTAAGTATGACGCCAATATGCGATCGCAAACGCTGAAATTCGCAGAATTTCAGCATTTGCAATCGCAAATTAGCAGTGTGCAATGTAGCACACAAAACCGCAACTTTTGTGATGACGTATTTTGTGATTGCATGTAAGGAATCGCAAATTGCGATTCCTTAACTGCAATGTAAGAAGCACAAAAGAAAGTGCGATTGGGCCGTAGGGAATCACAAATTACCACCAACTTCAAGTTGGTGGTAAATTGCGATTTACCTTAAAAATACACTATTTTGCTTTTTTTAAAGTGCCATGTGGTGCACATACATGCCATTAGGTCATGTATGTGTGCCACATTTGCACACATGCACATTTCAGGGGTGAACAGTGTGTCCTTTTGACACCCTGACACCCTTGAAATTGCATTCTCAATTTGCGATTCTCTAATTGGTAATCGTGAATTGAGAATGCCTTCCCATTCATTCCTATGGGCCTCTTTGATCATAGGAATGAATGGGAAGGTATTACTTATTTGCGAATCTCAATTTGCGATCCACAAATATGGAATATGTGGGATTGGCAAAATTATTTTAAAAGACACTTTAAAAAAATGCTAAATAGTGCATTTTTAAGTGAAATCGCAATTTACCACCAACTTGAAGTTGGTGGTAATTTGAGATTCCTTAAGGCCTAATCGCACTTTCTTTTGTGCTTCTTACATTGCATTTAAGGGAACACAATTTGCAATCCCTTACATGCAATCGCAAAATAGGGACTCACAAAATTTGCGATTCCTTATTTTGCAAGGGGGTTTTTGCGTGCTACATTGCACACTGCTAATTTGCGATTGAAAACGCTGAAATTCTGCGAATTTCAGCGTTTGTGATCGCAAATTATCTTCATACATATGGCCCCAAATCCCACATACATTGATTTTAGCGATTCTCAGATTGTAATTCGCTGAAAATCGCAATTTGAGATTCTCAAAACTCTATTTTGATACATATGGCCCTTAGTTTGTCATGTGGCCCAATACCCAAAACATTTAATTAACTAAAGAGAATTAAACTCTGCACCTTGTAAAACACTTGCTTTGAAATATCACACCTAGACTATCTTGCGCAAGGAATGAACAACCTGTCAGGGAGCTAATTAGCTCATGATGCTGAAAGAAGAGCAGAATGCTCCCTTCATATACAATATCTGACAACTTTTCCTTGACTTGACTCATCAGTAACTTTCCTTTGCCGGGGTGTCCTGTGCAGGTAAGAGCATGGGGGATTGGGGGGGTACTCAACAGATCACAACGAGCTTAAATTAAATACATATTTAATTTTCCCTCGTCTTCATCTGTTGAGTCCGCCCCACCGCTCTTACCTGCACGGGCTGCTTCTCTTCCTTTGATGAAAGAGACATTAAAGAACACATAACTCTTTTGAATGTGCGCTGTACTTGAGATTTAAAATAATATAGATTGTCCAAATGTGTTACCCTAAACAAAATGTTGTATGATATGGTATAGCCACAACGTTGTGAAGACCGTGGTTGGTCAGCGTAGGGAAGAATTTAATTGGTGTGTCTGTAGATTTTATGTAGAATAAATTAATCAGGATATTTCATTTCTGTAAAAAATTAACTTATTCGTTGAGGGAGGTGAAAGCCCCACTCCATCAACAACTACAATCCTTGTCAGGGTGAACCACAATATACACTAAATTAACCTGTGCCTAACCCTTTGCTAGTTAGGCACAAAAACAGTCAAGTTTAACTTAGAGGCATTGAGTTAAGTATTTATGAAGCACACATCAAAAATGCAATCACTAGAACTAGAGATATGCAATTTCAGAGTTTTAAGTAGATACAGTGCCTAAAAGCACAAAGGGCAACTCTAGTCAACTGGCCGTGCTAGATCAGTGAAAGTTACAAGTTCAGTCCAAAGTTGATGCACCGCAGGCTGGATACAGGGACCAGGTTAGTCCAGCTGAAAAAGTTACTTTCTCAAAGTACAGTCTGCAGAGTTAAAATCACAGTGAAGAGGCCACAAGGAGCCCAAATCTTAACGATTTCATCTTTCTTGACAGGAGGAGCTCGACTGATGCCAGTCAAAGGTCCATGACTTGGGGAGGCATCTTTTCATGCTAGTCGAAGCCAGCAGAGCTCAGGCAGTCCAGTTGCAGGTCCAAACAGGTCCAGTGCAGCAGGTCAGCTGGGCAGATTTAGGGAGGCCTCTGGAGCTTGTTGTGTTCCTGTTGCTCAGCACAGGAGATCAAAAACCACAGTCGGGGTGATCAGTCAACTGACTCTTGGAGTCACTCAGGCTAGCCTGGGATGAGAGAATCAGAACTGGTCTTCCTTCTCAAAGATAAGGGCAAACCTCAAACAGCAGGGCAGTTCTCTGGAAAACAAGGTAGGCTGCAAGCAGCAGGGTAAACCTCTTAGGAAAAAGGAGGGCTCAAGCAGCAGGGCAGTTCTCTGGTAATAGCAGGACACTCCTCTGAGGAACAAAAGCAGACCTCAAGCATCAGGGCAGCACGCTGGGGAACAAGACAGTCAGTTAGGTGTCACGCAGGGTACTATCTGAGTGATCAGTCAGAGCACTAGGTGAGTGAGACTAGATACTGGATTCATGTGTGGTCTCTAAAGGGAATACAAACAAGAGAGTACCAGAAGACTGGAAGGGAAGCAGTACAGAAACAGAGGACTAAAGCAAGTTGGAACATTCTGTGAATAGGGCAATGGGCGTCTGTGGGCAAAACACAAGTACACACAACAGGAATGTAAATCAGGGAAATGATAGGCAAACTATCATAAAGGCTAGCTTGTCTGCTCCTCAGAAATGATCTCTCTGTCTGGTGAAAAGATCTTATATGAAAGAGAGAAGCAGATTAATCTTGCGGTGTTATGGGAGATACCCAGCATCTCCTATGAAGAAAGTTCACTGGATGTTTCTCTGTGCCAAAGGTGCAAGTCTTGGAATGTAACTGGAATCCTCGAATGCAATGAAAATCAGCATAATAACAACAATACAAAACAGAACAGGGAACAGAACACAGAACACCAAAACAGAAACTCAGCACAGGCAAAAGCAGGACTTGAATCATGGTCAGAAATGGACTAAGATTCTGTGAACATGGCTAAGAAAGATCTGCAGTCAAACAAAGGAAGATAGAAACATGTAGACGAACAGGAACTCAAAACACTAGGCAAGGAATCTGCATATAACAGGCCAGATCAAGAAGAGTGCAGACATCAGACTATGATCAATGGCTAACACAGGAACAGAGATGCAGAAAAACCAGAGACAGAAACAGATACCTCAAAACAGCCTAAAACAAGTAAATAGGTTCAGAAAAAAATGAAAGGGATTTAAAGAATAAGCCTTTAATAATAGCAGCAGGAACATAGGGCACAAGGTGACTCAAAAGAATAAAGTTGCAGCCTGAGGCACTTCCCCCACACGGTTGAACTAGCTGGAGGCTCAGGGAATGAGCACAGGTGCAGGGATAACGCCAGGTGCAAGGACTTGACCAGGTGCAGGGAATCAGGGAACCACCAATGAAGGGAAGGATGGAGTGAGATTGTAGGAAGGAAGACCAAGGAAACCAGGAGTTACAAGACAGGGAATATGAAAACCTATAACAGAGTGTGGTTTAGAACAAACATACAGAAGGGTCCAGAATACAGACATAAAGGGTTCAAAGTATCCACAAGATCGGGGAACAAATCTACTGAACAAGAAACCACCACAAAGAGGTGATCTAGAAAGGGTCTGAAGAGAAAGAGAACTACAGAGACCATGATGCATCAGGACTGTAGAGTTGAAATCTGAATTGGAATGCAAAGTGTAACTGGCAAAGCATGGTGTAGAAGTGTACATCTTCATATTTAGTGTTAAAGGCAGGACTCTAGAGGGCCCTGGTGAGTGCAGGATGGCAGAATCCTGATAAAGTCCTTCTTCTAAAATGTTGACAGGTCCCAGAGAGTACTGATGAAGTGGTTCAGGAGGTCTAATATTTGACACTCCGTATTGCTGACACTCTGTCCTCTACAAAGCCCATCTTCTACGTGTTTGCAGGAGTGAGATGTACTTCATGAACATAAGTTGGTACTATGCCTGCTCATACCAAATGTGAACTGAAAATACTGAATGATCTGACATTTTCCAAAATAAAAAAGCGGTGCTGTAAAAGTTCCACCTCTGCTGCACATATTTTATTTTATCTGGACTTAAAATCTTTGTTTCATCCCCCAACTACATTTAGGAAGCTTTGGAAAGAGGTCTCTAGATTTAGGTTTGACAAAACTCTGTGTTTGAAAGAACTGATTTGCATTATCACATTTTTTAACCACAATATTTTCATAAATAGATAGCTACAGATGAGAATATCCCCAAATATCAGTAAACAGAATAGACAAAATATGGAAAATGGAAGTGAAGAATGCTAGTCCATTTAGGATCAATGGAATGGGTGCACTGGATTAGCAGTAATACTGGGACAGTATTATGAGAGCCAGTTTTCCATGTTCACACTGTGCACACACTAGAAAGTTTTTCAGAAAAGTGTGGGGAACGTTTTGACATAACATTTACTGGGGGCACAGTCAGTAATAGCAATGACAGATGGCATTCTTCATCGTATGTTTTCATTGTGTTGTCTATATGGTCACTGCAAAGCATTTTGGGCTTTACTGGAGTGCAATAGGGGAGAGTGATTTGCACAGAGAGTTTTGCGTATTAGTAGCATGCCTTGCTTCTACAGACTCCTGCAAGGCTCAGAGACAGGTGTAGAGATACGTTTCAGGTACACACATATCCATTAAATATAAGGATATTTGGGCCAAGTGTCTTCTCTAGAAAATCAGTCTGCATATGGAATAAAAGATGGTCTCAGATGGCAATAAGTAAGGAAAAAATACAGGAAAATAACGTTAGCTCTTGAATGAAATTCCTTATTCTGATGTACCGGTGGAAGGTACTGGAAATCTCACAGTCATAGATCGAAAAAAGGCAATCCCGTTTCTACTGTAAGGACCTTATTGGGTTCTATGAGAGGTTTTTAAGGAGGACACTGAAATTATCAAGTGGACAATGAAATGCGTATTCAATTTCTAGATGTGTGGAATGTACAATATTCATGGATTTATAAGAGATAAGTCTGTATGGACTTTGAAGCACCAGGATGGGTCTAATGAAAAGGAGGGATGAGCTCAGTGCAGAGGAATCTAGATCAGGGCACAGTTGTTGTTTCAGCCCTCTCATTATTCCTCTCTATTTTGTCATGCTCAATCTCTGCTTATCAAGGTCCATGCCCCCCTTCACCATGTGTCCTTCGCTCCCCCATCCATTTCCACATCAAACCACATCTGGAAAGTTGGATCCAGACACTTCTCGAGGGCACACTGGTGCTAATACGGATGCCAGAGTGAAGCAAGTCCAAATATCTAACATTGTGATATCGAGGGATGTGGAAACCCACTTGGTCTTTGAATTGCACTCACACTTCTACCCAGGAACATTGTTGGTTCTTTCTTCGTACCCATTTTGACAACAGACACTATGAGACCATAGGGCTGCTTGTCAATGGCATGCATATTGTTCATAATGATATGCATATCTGTTTTTGGGCTAACCCCATGAGGAGTGTAACAGACTTCATCAACATCTAGATCAAGCTACTTCACTTTTAGGATGCATTCTTTGGGTAAATACAGACTTAGATTAAAATCATGTGCTAACATTTCTCTACCTGGCCTGTTAGCCAAGATTAAACCTGCCTTAGCCTGTTTTGATCAGGTCTACCTTACCAACCTTGTACTACCAAAGCGTTCCCTGGAAACAGGGATAGTAATGACTCCAGTGTAACTGTTCTGAACTGTTGACTGAACTTGAAACAGTCTAAAGTCGTTTTCTCCATTTTGCTTCCAGGTATTTTACTTTTGTTAGTATGGTGATGTATTCTATATGTATTTAAATGTGGTTTGACTCCATCATTCTATAGTTCTTTACTCATTTTACCAATCTTGAATTTGCATTTCTTTTATCCTTGAACCCCACACCCACCTCAGGGTCTCCTTGAAAATAATTATGTCCCTCAGCCCACACTTTAAATGCAGGAGAAGGATACATAAAGGGTTTCTTTGATTTGTCTATGATCAATCTAGGTCAATGGATGTTATCGATGCTTTAGCTTAGCAACTATCTAGGGCTTGAATTTATGTTGCCTTATCAAGTTAGTTCTTACATCAACAAGTTAATGTTCAACTATAATGGCATTTCTTAGAAAATCACAGCATTTTAAGCCTCTTATTCCACTCATGGTGCCATTCAACTTCATATTGCAACTCATAGAGGCTCACATAAACTGCATCCTAAAAAATACATTATCTAACTCTACCTGGCTTACCACCTGTATGCAAAAAGAGCTACTCCTTTATATGTGTGTTTTCGACATCTCAACTTACACAAGCCAACAGACTGCATGAAGCGTTATTACTAACTCAGGTTTATCATGTTATGTTGTTATGTTATAAACATTTATAACGTGCACGGCTGATCAAGAGTGTCCCGGCGTGGAAGCCCAGTAAAAACAGTGGGGAGCTGAAAGTAACTGCAGATTAAGTGAACAACAGAGTTTTTAATCGCTTCCTAAACAATCTGGGGTCTTGAGTGCTCCGCAACTCAAATAGAAGGGAGTTCCAAGCTTCAGCTGCCTTGAAAGATAGGGAGCTGCCTCCGACTATAACAAGACAAAAGTGGGGGATCGCTGCCAGACACTGCGAGGCTGAGCGTAGATGTCTTCGTGGAGAATAAAAACTGAAATGTTTCCTCAGATAGAGCAGGCCAGATCCATGGAGGGCTGCATGGGCCAAAGTGAGGGCTTTGAATTTGACACTTTGAGCCACGGGAAGCCAATGCAGATCATGCAAATGTTTTTTTACATTAGACCTGCCCAGGATGCCAAGCAGAGCTCTAGCTGCCACATTTTATATGATTTGGAGTTTCTTAAGCTGGTATCTTGTCAGGCCGATGGAAAGTGTGTTGGCATAATCAAGGCGAGTGAGAATCAGGGCACGAGTAACCATCTCCTTAGCTGTCCTGGGTAACAAGGGCAGAAATTTCTCAAGAGAGTTCATTATGCCAAAGCACTGGCCTGCCAGTTTATTTATTTGCGTTGAGTACCAAAGGTTCTCATCAAACCAGACCCCAAGTTCTTGACTGCCTGACCCATAGAACTGAGTAGGGGGTAGTCAGTCAGCCAGCGAGCTCTCCTGAACTGCGGAGTAAAGGATCCATATAGGAGAATCTCTGACTTATCCTCATTGCACTTCAGCTGAGCTGATGCTAGCCATTTAAAGACGGCTGTAAGACAGTCTCTAACTTGGATTGGGGATATATCAGTATGCTTCAAGTAAAGAGGAGCTAGGTATCATCCGCATAAGAGGTGATCTTTGCTCCCAGCTCCTCTGCAAGATAGATCTAGAGGGTGAGATATAGATTGAAAAGAAGGGGGCTCAGGGTGGAGCCCTGCAGCACTCCAGTAGTCACCTTTCAAGGGGCAGAGGATAATCCACATAGCCATACTTGCTGCGATCTATCCTCCAGAAATGACTTAATCCAGTTCCACGCTAGGTCGGAGATTCCAATGTTTGTGAATTGGCTAGTAACAGAGAGTGTGGCACTGTATCAAAGGCGGCAAAGAGGTCTAATAAAATCAGAGCAGCTCTCCCGACATCATCTAAGCACTCTCTGATTGCCTCTGATATTTTCACAAGTGCTGTCGCTGTACTATATGTAGCTCTGTACTCCGATTGGGCAGGATGGAGCAGGCCAGAAGTTTCTACAAAATTAGCGAGCTGTTTGAAAACTGTTTTCTCGCATACCTTGACCACAGCCGGGAGAAGTAAAATAGGGCGGAAGTTGGCAGGATTAGAGGGATGCAGAGATGGCTTTTTAAGCAAAGGAAGGAGTTTGGCCTATTTCCACACAAGTGGAACAGTGGCGGTTTGGAGGTACATGTTAATGAGGACATTAACCTCTGGATTAACCACTTCTGCAGCAGCGGCTAGTAGCCGAGCTAAACAGCGGTTGGCCAGGGAGACGGATTTCAATGATTTAAGGATAATCATTGTGTCTTGAGGCGCAACACGGGAAAAATTGCATTTCCATTATGTTTTTCAGTCTCCATTAATTGTCATACCTGGTGCATTTAAAGATGTCAAATTATTCCTATGGTTGGTCTTCTTTAGTAATCAGCAGTAGAAGCAGACGTAAAATCTCTCTGGGGAAAACTGCGGGCCCGATTCACAGAACTAACTTAAGACAAAATCCTAAACTTACTACCATTTTGGTATTCACAGAAGGCACTTACTCATTTTGGTATTCACAGAAGGCACTTACTTATTTCGGTATTCACAGAAGTTAGGAGTCCTAACTTTAGGACTCCTAAATGCCTTCTGTGAATACCGAAAGTCTTAAAATTTTTATTTTTCTCAGTTTGGTAGAAGTAAAGTTAGGACTCCTAACTTTAGGACTCCTAAATGCCTTCTGTGAATACCTAAAGTCATAAAGTTAGGATTTTTCTCAGTTTAGGAGTAGTAAAGTTAGAAGTCCTAACTTTACTGCTCCTAAACTGAGAAAAATCCTAATTGTTAGGCAGCGAGGGGGCCAAATCCCGGGGGCATGTAGGGGGGTCTCATAGATTCCCCCTGTCAGCCTTATAAAAAGCCCTGAGGGCCGCCACCTCCCTTGGGCAATTGATACTGTAAGTGCAGGGGAGGCTCCCCCACTCCCTGGGGACCGCCACCTCCCTGAAGTAAATGATAATTTAAATGCAAAGGAAGGCCCAAAGGTCTCTCCCTCTGACCTGGGGATTGCTCCCTCCTTGGGGCACACTGCTTTTGTTAAAGTAAATATGGGGGAGATTCTAAGGCCTCCGTCGCTGCCCCGGGGACTGCCATCTCCCAGAGACACTTAGTCTATTTATTTTAAACCTCTCCCACCCGGAACACAAATAGGATAATTAGAGGAGACCCCAGCCCTGGAAACACCCACCTCCTAGGAGCAAATTTGAAGAAAGGAGGAGGACCATGCGGCCCCCTCTAGGAGCCCAAGATGGCCCTCGGGACTGCCACCCCCCAGGACCGGAGGAAGAAATTTCCCGTGGGGCCCACCCCCACAACATTGCAGTTTGCTATGACTTGGCCGGAGCATTGCTCCTGCCGAGTCATAGCAAACACTCAGCTGAAAGCTGAGCAGTGTCTGCTTCTCTGCCCACCATGAAGCGAGCAGGGAAGCAGACACATTGCTTTGGGACCCAAGAAAAAGCTTCCTGGTTCCTAAAGCAATGTCAGTACCGGCTGGAGGTCGGATGCCAGCAGGGATCATGAGGGGCTTCAGGCTCCCCCGCATGCCCCACCGCAGAGACCTGGGCCAGTAGGGGGCCGCTCAGCCCCACTCTCTTTTAAGAAAATAGTGTTTTTAAAGAAAAGGCCTGGCCCTGTGGGATGCGGTTGCCCGGGCGGAAATCACCCTGGGGAGGCGGGAGTCATGAGGCCACCCTACCCTTAGCTAAAATATATATAAAGGCCCGGCCCCACTCCCATCTAAAAAAATAAACATAATTTAAGAAATAAAGGGTAAGCTCTGAGGGATGGATTCCCTGGGGCCAAAACTAGTGGAGAGAAGGGGGGGCCAACAAAGCCCCCCTTCCTTTTTTTATATAAAAATAGAAAGGCCCGGCCCCAGGAGATGGGGTCCCAAGGCCCAAATCAGGCTGGGAGTGGGGCCATGTAGTCCCCTCCCATTTTTATATAAAAGGCCCTGAGGGATGGCAACTTTGGGGCCAAAAATGGACCAGGGAAGAGGGACCACATGGCCCCCATTAAAAATGTAGAAAGAAACAAAAAAATGAAAAGCCAGCAACTCACCAGAGGCCCGCCTCCTTTCTCCACCACTCTGCAAGCATGCCTCTCGGCACACTGCCGGTGGGGGCATGAGGTCCCCTTGCCTCCTGAGGGCCTCAGGACTAATGTGGACTTCTTCCTCCAAGAAGCGGTACACCAGTAGGCGCATTTGCTGGGTGGTGTAGAAAGGGGGTGTTACCTCTGATGACCACTCAGCAATCCAGCCGTGTGGATCTTACGGAAGATAACAGGAGAGCTAGTTGGCCCCCAAGGACCCTCAAGAGCCAAGGGGACTTGATCCCCCAACTAGTAGTTTGCCAGGAGTTGCATTTGCTGAGTAATGAAGAAATGAAGCGTGGGCACTGAAAACCTCTAAGCAAACGCACTGTGTGGGACTTGCTGAAGGTAACAGTAGGGGCAGTTGGGCCTCAGGACCCTCAATAGCCAAGAGGGCAACATCCCCCTACTAGAAGTGTGCAGGTGGTTCGCTTTGCCGAGTTGTAGAAGAAAGGGGGCGTGGCCTGCTATCGGATCTCAGCAATCTCACGGTATGGGACTACTTCCTGTGATTTCTCTTTCCACATTTTCACATGTGCCCCTTTAATTAGGTCTGGGATATGATTAGCTGTAAGGCAACATCTCTCAGTGTAGGTTGCTGACTCTGGATCCTCATTGCACCTCTTGTTACTGATATGTCTGCTGTTCCTGTTGCCTTTCTTGGTGCACTTGCCAGAACGTCCAGAGGTTTTTCATGCTCCCAGGTTTAACTCTGAAAATTTTTTATTTTGTCCAGTCTGTATTTCTCTCACTCTCCAGCTTCATTGTTGGCATACCATTCTGGGGCAAGGAACAAATGAGACAAGTTGCAGTTTATTTCTTGGAATGTACAGAAGAAATATAACACTAACCTTACAAAGGTCAGCCATTAACTAATTGTGATACCAAAACATTTCAATACTGTTATTCCATCTACTGATCAGGTCCAAGATCTTTTAACTGCTGATAATGCCTTAACCAAAAAGTCCAGGCCCTAACAGCAGGGAATGGCATTTTTAAGTTATCTTTAGCAGTGTTACAACAAGGATTATTCGACTCACCTGTCGCTGCATAAGGTGAAAAAAAGTTTGACTGAAATCCTTAAAAATATAAGGAGTTTCTTGATGCAGGTTTCATCCATGTTAGTTTCATGCAACACATCTCTATTTCCGACTGTACTACAGGTAGATTTATCATTAGTATTTTAACTGGACGTGCTGTAGCTTTTGCAGTAATGCTTGTAACCCAAGAAAGCCCCTTGTTAGTCAATTATGCAGCACTTATTAGTACCCTTAAGGACATGTTTGACAGACAAGATCAGTTTTATTTAAAAAAAAAAATGAGTTATTAGAATGAAGCCAGAGTTATTTTGAGGTGCAAGTTTAAGGTCTTGGAAAAAGACATATTGAGCAATGTTCACTCCATTTACAATTTTTATAAGTTGTTAGCGTTCCCACTTTCACACATCTTGTGACATTGGTTATTCAAATTGATTGTCATGTCCAGGAAAGACAACAGGAGAGGAAAAAATATAATTCTGGAAACGGATTTCAATCCCAAAATATCCCTCCAATAAGTCCTATTTCTTCCTTTTACCTAACAAATTCAGAAAAAGAACCTATGCAGTAGGAGATAGCCTTAAGCCCTCTGACTGAAGATGAAAAAGATAAGAAAAAAGATTACTTTAAAAAGGACATCTCCTCACTTCCTGTGTTATATGGCCCAGAAAGGATTAGGATTGGGTTTTTTCCCATCAAGAGTGTTAAACCAAAATATCAAGATCTGACCGATAAGTTAGCCATTCTAATTGGAACATGTATGGATATAGTCTGGGTCAGAATTGACAAGCCAATAATTGTTGAAGCTGTAGATAGTACACCAGTTTTGTCTGGATTTATGGAGAAAGAAAAACAACTGTTACATGTTACGATTGCTTCATATCATGAGTTGTCACGTTTATTTAATGTCTGCTTCTTGACATCTTGTTTTACTTGGTATGACTTGGTGTTTGTAAAAATATCCTTATAGAGACTCTTCTGATAAGACTTGTTTGTGTGATAAAACTGATGACAAATCTGTTATTCAGTCTAGGCCTATGATCACCAAGGAATTGTTGTTCAGTGATCCACTGTACCATCCAAAAGAGTGAGAAGTTGTTGATGAATTCATTTAGCCAAAAGATAGATTACTTCCTCTGCATGGATTTTTTACTGTGAAATTAACCTGGCACTAAACTCTGTGGTATCCTTTATTTGCATGTACTTATGATAAGGTGCATCTTTTTGAGTGGTCACCACCATCTTGTGTTGACTGATGTTGCTGATTTGTTGACTGTGTGCACTGGGACACTGTTAACCAGGCCCCAGTGCATGTGCCCTGACCTTTAAAAACACTTAACTGGGCTATTTAACTTTCCTATAAATCCTTAATATACTATGCTCAAAGTAGACCTATTGGCTGGAAAGTTAACTGCCACCTACGAACTGCAGCACTACTGTAACCAGACAAACCTGACTCTAGGCCTGCCAGAGCAGCCTGGCCACTGCAGTTTAAAACTGCAACCCAACCTGTCACAATAAACTATTTTGACTGGAGGAAACCATCCTTTTAAATATGGCTAGGACACCCATAGATAGGCCCTAAAGCCCACAGGCAGAGTGCCTGGCATTTGGAAGTAGAACATGTCAAAATGTAAAGTTAACAGGTTCTTACGGTGACTAGCACTTAAAATCTATTTTTACTGTAGCAAGGCTGGCTGTTCCTTAGAGAAACACTGGGATGCACTTTGCAATTAATAATGCTACCTGAGGTTGGGGAACACTTAGAAATATAATTCTTCACTCAATGTAATGTTTATTAAAGGCCTAATTAACTGGTAAAGTAATTTTTTAGATAAATAATTAAGAAAAATGTACTTATATATCTTTTCCGTACCAAAAGTTTCTAGGGGCTATTTTGCATTAGCATCCAGCTTCATCCCTCTGAGTACTCAAACCCTGAATAAGGGCAAAGATAAAAGCCTGGATATGGAGAGATGTGTCTGTTCCTTTAGCATTTTGGCATTGCCAAGGAACTTGAATAACTTCAAAGGGGTCTCTCCTTCATGGGTAGGTGTTAGGTAACACCTGCTCTGACCCCTTCTTTGTCCCACCAGTAACAAATTGTGAATGATTCCCTCCGACCTGGATTGGAGTGACCAAGGAGGAGGGAACTACTCAGTGCCCTCGCCACACCTCTGAGTGGGCACACAGGCTATGAGCAAAGGGAGAAGGGTTTCACCATCTCGGATTTAGGCACATAAGGAAACTGTGGGTTTATTCTCAATACTTGTCTGCTGTGGATGTCTCAGAATTGCCAGCAAGATAAAAGCATGAGCAAAGGTATGCACCTGCATCTAGTGCAATTGGCTTGGCCCTCTAAGGCAGGAGGTGTTCCTGCAATTGTAAAGTTTTTTTCTGGTATTATCAGTGTGTGTCTTGTTCCCATGGGTTATTCTCTGCTGTCCACAGGCAGTGGTCTCAGATTTATTTCCTCAAAGAGAATGCACTGACTTTAGATGTACTTCTATGGAACGCCGACAAGATTGTGGCATCTCTATATCTGACATTGACAGACAATGTTTGTGTGCTTTCATGATCTGTAGAATCCACCTATATGCATTATTTCTAATTACTTTTTTTTAAAAATAGATTTCCATGTATCATATACTGGTGTTACAACAACTAGTGGACAAAGTGTGTTTAATAAAAAGAAAAAATGCAAAACTTCACTTGTCAAGCCATCCATCATACTGCCCTCTAGCAAATCTACTCATATTTAAGCACATGTAAATGTACTATCACTTACACTCAGTCACTCTTGCATAAATCAAAGTGATAGTCGTAATTGGCAGCTTAAGAGGACCTGGTGCTGTTGAGGTGCAGAGTTCAGATAATAAAGGCATTATAAACATTTGTCTTGTAATTAGTTGCCAGATCCTCTTGATGACCACCCCTTGACACAGCCCTAAGGAACACAATAACATTTCATATTCTTTCAGTAAGATCTAAACTACTTGTAAAAATCATAAGTGCATTTTGAAGAAAGAGAGTGGGAGGAGGATAGAGAGGACGTAGGAAAGACATAGATGTAAGAGAAAAGAGAAACAGGGTGAAGAAATGAAGAGTAATAATGTGTGAGAGAGAGGCATGCTGAGTGTTCATATGTGTGTGTGTATGTGTGAGAGAAAGAAAAATGGGGGAGAGAAATGTTAATATAAGAATACACTGTATAAGAGATTAATAACATGTTAATGCCATCTGAATGTTACATTTCCTTTGTAAAATGTGTAAGGTTCACAACTTCGTAGGGTGCAAAAGAAGTGGACAGTCCTGAACATAGTTTAAGGGAGAACTCTCCCATTAAAGTAGGATTTGCCTGTTTTAATCTTTATAAAAAGCGTGCATTCCCTTAATGTTGTATCAAACCTTCACCAAGCTCCAATGGTCACAAAGTAACCAACGTTTTATTTTATTTTTATTACAAAGGAGGTAAAGCTAACTTTTCTGACTTCACATGCACACCTTTTTGACTGTGTTAATTCCCAGACCAAAGTTGTGTGTGCCAAATGTGCTTTGTGAGACCAAATTGCTTTGAAGAGACTTATTGACATTTAGAGGTATTTAGTAATTAAAACATGGCAACACTGTTAATCACATTCCCTCCGTTCGCTCAAGGGTATGAATGTAGTTTAGTACTCAACTGCTCCCGCTTTACATGTGCATTTAAGTCCATTTTTCAGAAATGCTGGCAATGGGCATTTCTATTTTCTGTTTGTGCTACCCATTTCTCTATGCCATCTCTCTATCACTCTGCCTTCTAAAGATTAATGAAGAGAAATGGGATGTGCCTTAGATGTACATATCACTGCCTTCCTACGTGAATGTGGGAGGTGATGAGTTCTGTCCTACTCTTTAGGCAACCAAATCTGTAGATTTTACACTGGGGCTATTGCACCCATTGTCAAACATGGGCTGTGTGGCAGAAAGCCGGGGTCCAGGCAGTACTCCATATTTACAAATAGAAGCAAGTGGCCAAATGCATCAGTTTTGGTAGGCGGGTTGAAAGGGACCTGCACCAGAACCGGCTGCACCACACAGAGACGAATATATTTAATGTAGGCGTTCCATTGTAAAATCCAGTGTAAAACCGGTGCAATGATATTGAAGGTTTTGACAATGTGCGATTTATCATTGGAAAGCGGCAAGCAGAGCCTGAAAGGCTTCTAAGCTCCTGCGCATTGGCAACCCAAGCACAGGAAATGATGCATTGGTCTGTGGTACATTACGACAAACCACACAAAACAGGCAAGGTCAACTATGCCATGGAGATGCTAATTTCAGGAGTAGCGAGGAGACCACGACCCAAACCCACATGTCGACCACCACTCCCACCACATAGGCAGTTCAGGAGAACAGAGCACATTTTTCACCAATGTTCTACCCTCAGTGACCTCAGGGAGGAAGAGTTCATCACATACTACAGACTCAGAAGGGTGTGCATAATAGAACTTCTGAACCGGATAGATCCAAGGCTCTAGCCACCAACTGCCAGGCCCACCAAAATCCCACCCCAGGTCAAGCTGATGGCAGTCCTGCACGTGCTGGCATCTGTTACATTCTGGATCACAACAACCAGAGTGGCAGGAATATCACAGCCAACTTTTTCTTGCTTTCTACCCTCAGTCCTGGATGTCATCATTCATCTGTCACCCCAGTACCTCCTCCTTCACAAAACAGAACAACTGCAGCTGGACAGCAAGCAAGGTTTCTATGCTATTGCTGTATTTCCACATGTGCTGGGTGCCATGGATTGCACACATGTGAAACTGGTTCCCCTTGCAGCAATATCTCATCTGAACAGGAACCGGAAGCACACATACTCTATCAACACCCAGGCCATTGTGGATCATCAGGGGGAGGTTTACAAATATGCTGGTAAAATACCCAGGGAGTGCCGATGATGCTCACATCTTCATGCACTCCATCATCGATGACTGCTTCCAGAATGACCAATGTGGGAATGAACTACTTGTTGCTAGGCAAAACTGAAGTACATTACATTCCTACTAACAGTAACACATGTATGGCATAATAGACAGATCTGTGTTGTTGACGAAGACAGGACCATATGTTTGAGGGGTGTGACTCATACATGCACCATGCATCATGGTTCATGTGTAATGCAAACCGCCAACTCACAAATGTTAAGACACGCAAAGCAACTTTGTGTGCATTTTAAATGTCATAAAGTTGCAGAGCAATGCAATGTTGACCAAAATGCAGTGTAGCATAACTGTGGACAAGGGAGGGTTTCTATGGGCATTGTGGGGGCGTCTCCATCCAACTCTCATGGTTCATGAGGCATGCCATCTAACCCACACCAGGTAACCATTGGAATGTGATAAATCAATTGGAAGAAGAATGTGGAACGGTCATGTGTGGCATGCCATGTCAGTGTAGGCACCAGACATGCCTAAATGTTAATACTGGATAATATTGTGACACCAACAGTACAAAACACACAATATTAACAGTCTACATACAGACATACAGGTAGGTTGAGGCCTGCATTGACTGTTGTAACCACTGTGATGGCTCACATGTTCTGTGAAGTAAGTAGCCCAAATGTAAAGCCGATTTGTCCAGCAATGTGAAACTCACGTAGTCAAAAACAATGCTTCTAAACGTCATACATCAGTCACCACCTTGGAATAAAGTTCAAGCTGGAGAAGGCATTACAGTGTACTCAGAATACCAATCTCAACAAACATTTGCAATGTTAATGAGGAACAAATCCAGGCATAGAAATACACAATCCCCTACAAGTTAGAGTCATACATAAACATGTGAAAACCCAATATAATATGTCTAAATGTGGAGTAGACATCTGCTTGTAACAACATTAGTGTGACCCACAAAAAGATGGCCCTCATTGCAATACATATGTGTGTATCAAAATGCACCTTGAGAACCTTTCATACAAAAAATAATAGTTGAGGGCTGATAAGGAATAGCATAACAATGCAGTTGACATGTTTGAACTGCATCTAATTGATGCATCAAAATCACATGGTAAAGTTAGTGAACTATGAAACGGCAGTGCCAATGTCATGTAGGCCACAATAAAATCTGTTGTTTAACATGGGCATATGTATGTGTGAGTGTTAAACATGTAGGCAATGTCACAGCCTCCCTAGGGAGGAACAGCTAGCCACATTTCTGATCAATATTCTGTGAATTTTCACTTGTAGTTAGTGCACATACCATCAAGTGAGCAGGAATATTTCAAAATACACATCACAGTAAGCAACTGTATACACATGAACGTCCAGATGTGGAAGTGTGCAATATGATAATACATGCTCATCATTTTGCTATTACAGAGAGAACTGTAACAGACTTGTATAAACCTATGGCCAACTGTATAAGTAACACAAATTCTAAAACACCATAAGAAATGTGTGTGAGTTATTCTGTACACATGGCACACATGGACAGGTATGTAACTGTAACAAAGAGCAATAGCATTGACAGTTATTATTGCTGTTTAACTTTCAGCAGACCAAGGATATGGTCTCCAGCCAATGGTCATGACCCCAAAAGCGCATCCACACTCAGAGCCAGACAACAGTACAACCAAGCACTGGTCAAGACCCACAACATTTTTGAGAAAATCGGTGGCGCTGAAGTCCCAGTTCAGATGGCTGGACATGTCAGGGGGGAAATTGCTATACTAAACTCCTAAGATCTGCAATATTATCCTAGTATGTGCCATTCTCCACATATGTGTATGGACATATGTGTACGGACAAATGTCCCATGGCACGTGGACCATGATTAGTTACTAGGACAAAATCGAGGATGAGGATAGAGGAGGGATCCAAAATACAGTGGCTGGGATTCAGCTACTCAACCACATTGAGCAGAATGTTTTCACTTAAAGTACATGTACTATCAGGGACAGATTGTTCAAACAGAATAGGAAGGTCCAGTATGAAAATAAATGTTTGAAGCCATTATATGTGTTGGAGTTTATGTCCCAGTCCCAGTAAATGTTAACACACCTCATCAGATAGAAGTAGGCCTCAAACCGTAATAATCATGTCATCAGAATCCTTCAGCAACATGGGGCAATGCGGGTCACCTACTAATTGCACATATACAAAAACGCAATGTCAAGCAGTGTACTTCGTTAAAGGTATAAGCCAGGCATGATTCATTTGCTATTCAAAAATGATCATTCCACTCCTCTTGCACTTCACCAATGCAGAGCTGCACAGCTAGCAGCCTTGATGTGTTGTGCAGCAGCAAAGTGTACAACACATGGCACTCAGTGAATTTATGAACACAAATCCCCAATTAACATACCCGAGGATATCCTCGCACTGTAGTGTGTATTAGCAACATGTCAACAGGCAGAATGACAGTATTTTGCTGTAAGAAATATTGTTGCAAAGCCCATTCTGACAATGAATGACATGTTTCATTGACAAAAGCCTTGTGACATGCAAATGTGTACAACCTGACACGTGTCAATAATGCATAGATGCTGTCAGTCCTACCAGAAAACACAGCACATGTGAACTATGACCTGCCTAAATTGTCAGATCTACTACACCATGCTACATTAGATAAAGTACACATTTTGCATGCATTTGTCAGCAATGCAATGACAAAGGCCTGTAAAAAGACAAAATGAGCACATGACATTGAACAGTGAGTAAATGGACAGCGCAGTATGACATGGAATATTGTGATTTCAAATGGTTATTAAGGCTGGAAAAACTGTATGTCCATATACCCTAACTCATTGTACATGGTCAGATGGAGGGATTGTGATGGTAACTTACCTTTGCATGGCACCTCAGACCTGCGTGTACAAGTGAATAGATAAGCGGATCACAATTCTTGCACACAACCAAAGGTGAAATGAACTTTTAGTGTGTTCCATAACATATGCCCTTGTCAGGGAATGCATTATACTTGAACCAGGAGGCACACACAAAGGCCTGCCCTCAGAATAAATGTATTGCTACTAACGTTGACAGGAGTAAGACAGTGATCATGTGTGAACGGCAGCATCATGTAATTGTACATCACAAGTTAAATTGACTACTTAACCATGCTTCTCTGCAGTAATGACTAATTTCTCCCTCACCTACTCGAAAGGTCTGTTGCTGTGTGACATACTCACCCCAGACCCTCGTAATATTGTCCAACTATGTGGTGCATGTTAACACTTTGTGCAGAATATGTGTGCCTCAGCAAGAGTCAAGTCAAGTCAGTCAAGTCAGAAAATTTATATAGCGCACTACCTACCCAGAGGGTCTCAAGGCGCTTAGAAAGGGGAGGAGGATTACTTGTCAAATATCCACGTTTTAAGTTGCTTTCTGAATGCTAGGTGGTTCTGGGTAAGGCGAAGGTAAGCGGGGAGTGAGTTCCATGTTTTAGCAGCTAGGTATGAGTAGGATCTGCCTCCCATGGTGGTCTTGTTGATGCGAGGTACAGTGGCGAGGGCTTGGCTGGAAGAACGTAGTTGGCGGGGGGGGTGTAGAAGGACAGTCGTGAGTTGAGGCATTCTGGACCGATGTCGTAGAGTGATTTGTGTGCGTGGGTTAGCAGTCGGAAGGTGATTCTCTTATTGACGGGTAGCCAGTGGAGGTCTTTCAGGTGACCAGAGATGTGATCGTTGCGCGGAATGTCTAATATGGTCCTGGCTGAGGCGTTTTGGATTCGTTGGAGTTTCTTCTGGAGTTTAGCGGTAGTACCTGCGTAGAGGGTGTTTCCGTAGTCCAGTCGGCTCGTGACCAGAGCATGGGTGACTGTTTTCCTTGTTTCGGTGGGGATCCAGCGAAAAGTTTTTTTGAGCATGCGGAGAATGTTGAAGCAGGATGAGGATACGGCGCGGACTTGTCGGTTCATTGAGAGTGAAGAGTCCAGGATGACGCCTAGGTTCCGTGCGTGGTCTGTCGGGATGGGTGCTTTTCCAAGGGCTTCCGGCCACCAAGAGTCGTCCCATGCAGAGGGGGATGTACCTAAGATGAGGACTTCTGTTTTGTCTGAGTTCAGTTTCAGACGGCTTTGTTTCATCCATTCGGCAACTTCTTTCATTCCTTCGTGTAGGTTCGTTTTGGCGGTGCTGGGGTCATTGGTGAGAGAAAGGATTAGTTGAGTGTCATCTGCGTAGGAGATGATGTTGAGGTTGTGTTGGCGGGCGATGGCCGCGAGGGGGCTCATGTATACGTTGAAGAGGGTGGAGCTGAGTGAGGATCCTTGTGGTACGCCACAGATGACTTCAGTGGCCTCGGACTTGAATGGTGGAAGGCGGACTCTCTGGGTTCTTCCGGTGAGGAACGAGGTGATCCATTCAAGTGCTTTTCCTTGTATTCCGATGTTATTGAGGCGTTGTAAGAGGGTGCTGTGGCAGACTGTGTCGAATGCTGCAGAGAGGTCGAGGAGGATGAGGGCGACTGTGTCTCCATTGTCCAGTAGAGTTCGAATGTCGTCTGTTGCTGCGATGAGGGCGGTCTCAGTGCTGTGTTTTGCTCGGAAGCCAGATTGTGAGGAGTCGAGTGATTTGTTGGCTTCGAGGAAAGCGGCGAGCTGGTTGTTGACAGCTTTCTCGATGACTTTGGCCGGGAATGGAAGGAGTGAAATGGGGCGGTAATTTTTGAGTTCGGTGGGGTCCGCTGTGGGTTTTTTCAGAAGGGCGGTGAGCTCAGCGTGTTTCCAGCTTTCCGGGAAGGTGGCGGAGTTGAAGGAGCAGTTGATGACGTCTCGGAGGTGCGGTGCTATGACGGAGTCTGCTTTGTTGAAGATGTGGTGAGGACATGGGTCTGTGGGGGATCCTGAGTGGATGGAATTCATCAGGCGGATTGTGTCTTCAGTGGAGATTGGGTTCCAGTCGTTAAGGGTGTTCACGGGGGGAGAATGTCCAGCAGGTGGTTGGATGGGTTGGTCTCCGGGTTGGTTGTCGAAGCTGTTGTGGATGTCTGCAATTTTGTTGTGGAAGAATGAGGCTAGGGAGTCGCAGAGGGCTTGAGAGGGGGTGATGTCGTTGGAGTTGGCCGAGGGATTGGAAAATTCCCTGACGATGTTGAAAAGTTCCTTGCTGTTGTGGGCGTTGTTGTCAAGTCGATCCTTGAATGCTGTTTTCTTGGCCTTTCGGATTAGCTGGTGGTGAGTGCGGGTGGCGTTTTTGAAGGAGTTCTTGGTGCTAGTAGTTGGGTCTTTTTTCCAGGCCTTTTCCAGGGAGCGGCAGAGTTTCTTGGACTTCTTAAGATCATCGTTGAACCATGAGGCCTTCTTGCTGCCAGGTTTGCTTGGACGTTTTTTCAGTGGTGCTAAGGTGTCGGCGGTGTTGGATAACCATAGTGTGAGGTTGGCGGCGGCTTGGTTTGGGTTAGAAGAGTGGGCTGGGGTGTTTAGAAGGAGCGATGCGGAGATCTGGTCGGTGGTTATTTTGTTCCAGTTTCTTTGCAGAGTCGGTTGGGGGTGGTTGATGGGTTTCGGCTTGTTGTAGGTAAAGTGAACGCAGCTGTGGTCAGTCCAGAGGAGATCCGTAGTGTGGTTGAAGGAGACATGATAGCTGGAGGAGAAGATGGGGTCGAGTGTGTGACCTGCGATGTGGGTGGGGGAAGTGACTAGTTGTTTAAGTCCGAGGTTGGCGAGGTTGTCCAGGAGGGTGGTGGTGTTGCGGTCGTTGATCTTTTCAAGGTGAAAGTTGAGGTCTCCCAGAAGGATGTAGTCAGAACGTCAGCAATGTGTATCAGTGTGCATATCCAGAGATTGTGTGTACTGCTACAGTGTGTTTAGCTGCAGATCCTCTGTCACAGTCCAAAGTGAGTGAAGTACTAAAGTGTGAGCGATGACTGAGTATGTGTCCTGATTGTTATTATGTTGGTTTCTGTCAGACAATTGAACATCATAGTTGAGTTTCCACAGCATACTGTGATAGAAAACAGAGAGGCATAGAATATGTATAGCCACACAGTGCAGCACTGAAATAATTTCTAATGCATGGCTGTGTGTGAAAGAAAATTGCCAGTAATGGGCTATCTATAACTGAATACAAAACAATCATCCTGTATCCCCTGTCCCACTGCTGTTCTGGCTGGCTAGGACCTACACAGGAGCACTTGCACCACAGAATAGGGAAGTAAATATCACATGCAGGAATGTATGTGTGCATGAAGGGGCATAATCTTGCTAATAGTAATATCACCTGAGCCTAATTCCACCATCTGTGTGTGATGCCGAACCCAGCTCACAAAGAGAACTGAAGTGGGCTAGGAGATTTTCTGGTACAAAACCTTGCAATTTCACACCTGGAAATGTATTACATCATACCACAGTTCTCACTATATATTATTTTTTGTTATGTTTCAGAATGATTGTATGAATTTGCGATTCTCCTATTAACATGACCAGAGAATATGGATTTCATTAAAGACATGGAGGCGAACATTATGCATTAATCCTTTAATACCAACTCACAACAGCCGCTTACATCACAAAGGAATAACAAAGAACTAGATGACATCACGCCATCAATATAAGCCATGAGCAGGAGTAGAACTGCCTCTTTTAAATGCGAACGAACAATGAGAAGTCCAATCAAGCTGCAACTTGGTACGAGGATGGTGAAGAGGTTGAAATCCACGGAAGGAAGTGAAGTAAAAAACCGTAGAGATCCATTAATTCGAATTATCTGAAAACAAAATGAAGAACCTCAAAATTGGAACCGTTGACAAACGGGGAGAATTCAGAAAGTTAGCAATAACATTCGATGTAAGCAAACTTTGAATTTGAAAATTGAATACACATCAAAAACTTTAAATGTTATTAATGTCTAATTGAAAAAATATCCAAAAAATCCTCCATCCAAGGGAGGGAAGGGGGGGGGATAATGTTAGCCTCCGTGCCTTTATTGAAATCCATATTCTCTGGTCATGTTAAAAGGAGAATCGCGATTTCATTACAAGACAAGGTGGCTACATTATGCATGTTGGTAGCCCTGAATAACAGCATCAGAAACATGTTCAATAGGTTTGCAGTAATGATGTGCAAAGGTAGAAGCATTAGACCAGTCTGCACACTTAAGGATAACATCCAACTTACCACCAGATCACAAAGATTTGCTGGACATAGCACTTCTTAGAGAGTGAGCTTGAAATTTAGAAAGGATGGAAACGATTGTTCTCATTACCTTGGTGAAACACCAAGGGGCGGATGATAGGCCGAAAGGAAGGGCCCTGAGCAGATGGATGCCCTCCCTCTTGAAATGACTATAAATGAGGTGTTTGTTTACCTCCCGAAGGTTTATTACCGGACGCCAACCCTTGTCCTTCTTCTCGACTAAGAAGAGGGTGCTTACAAAGTTTTTTTGAGACCAAGGTACCTCGATTATAGCGCCCTTCTTTAACATAGAAGAAACCTCTTCTTTGACGATTTCCAGGTGTTCTAAAGGAAGAACCAGAGGTTTGAGAGTAACAGATTGATACGGGATCTCTAAGAAATCTATTTTGAAACCCTGGACTGTCTCAAGAACCCAGGGGTCCTGTGTCAAGGATTCCCAAACATGAAAGAAATGTTTGAGCCTGCCCCCGACCTTTGGAGGGGAAGAAGAAAGAGACGCACTTACTTTGAGTAGTGTTGTTGGAAGCACCGCGGGGGGGGGGGGGAAGCCTCTTCCACGTGAACCTCTTCCTCTCTGTGGGTAGTATTGCCTGTTGTTGGAGGGGTAGAAGCCTCAACCGGTAGAACCTCTTCCTCTTCCCGATGAGAAGGGCTGGAAATTTCCACGGCCAGAAGAGCGGCCCCTTCTTCCGGCCTGACCAAAAAAGTTTGTAGGAAAAACTCTTTTTATATTAATTTGAGCTCTGTCCAAAGCGGTAAAGGTTGCAACATATTTACCAAGCGTTTTAATCATGTCTTCTCCAAAGAGGAGGCCATTGGGCTTAGATGAAGGTTCTTTCTTGGCAAGATCACCGAGTTTTGGATTTATCCTATTTAGGACAGTCTTCCTTCTCTCAATGTTAAGCGAGGAATTTGCGTTACCAAGGAGTGCTATTGCTCTTTGGCTCCATCCTCTTATCAGATTGGTATCAAGGGGAGACTTAGAAATGTGTGATTCCTCAGCTAAGTCGAGGATACTAGTAAGGGGACCTAAAAAGGTCAAGAAGGCGATCCTGACAGGCTTTAAGAGCCCTTTCGAGGCCCTTCCTTGGATCCTTGCCTAATTTGAATAAGAACTTTATAAGATCGGGGTCTAGGTTAGGTGTTTGGACTGTTCCCATGAGGTACAGGGTCAGACTGATATGCATATGGCCATGTCTGAACTGGGGTGGTGTGGAGTGCAAAAAAACAATGGATTTAGGCCTAGATCTCTGTACTGGGGTGAATGTATGACATTGTTCTGCATTCTGTCCATCAACTGTGGTTTTTTCATTTGTCACTCCGAGGGGGATGGGTATGCAGAGACATGAGTCCCATGCACTCCACACCACTGGATTCAAGCAAGCCGGGCTGAAGACGGCTGGAATGCCAGAAACCGGTCCTCGGAAGCTTGTTTCCGGTCCAGGGAAGGCATGGCTTGGCAGTTCGGGCTGGACTGTTCCCATGAGGCACAGGGTCAGACTGATTTGCATATGGCCATGTCTGAACTGGGGTGGTGTGGAGTGCAAAAAAACAATGGATTTAGGCCTAGATCTCTGTACTGGGGTGAATGTATGACATTGTTCTGCATTCTGTCCATCAACTGTGGTTTTTGCATTTGTCACTCCGAGGGGGATAGGTATGCAGAGACGTGAGTCCCATGCACTCCACACCACTGGATTCAAGCAAGCCGGGCTGAAGATGGCTGGAATGCCAGAAACCGGTCCTCGGAAGCTTGTTTCCGGTCCAGGGAAGGCATGGCTTGGCATTTCGGGCTGGACTGTTCCCATGAGGCACAGGGTCAGACTGATTTGCATATGGCCATGTCTGAACTGGGGTGGTGTGGAGTGCAAAAAAAACGATAGATTTAGGCCCAGATCTCTGTACAGGGGTGAATGTATGAGATTGTTCTGCATTCTGTCCATCAGCTGTGGTTTTTGCATTTGTCACCCCGAGTGGGATGGGTATGCTCAGACGTGAGTCCCATGCACTCCACACCACTGGATTCAAGCAAGCCGGGCTGAAGACGGCTGGAATGCCAGAAACTGGTCCTCGGAAGCTTGTTTCGGGTCCAGGGAAGGTATGGCTTGGCAGTTCGGGCTGGACTGTTCCCATGAGGCTCAGGGTCAGACTGATTTGCATATGGCCATGTCTGAACTGGGGTGGTGTGGAGTGCAGAAAAACGATGGATTTAGGCCCAGATCTCTGTACTGGGGTGAATGTATGACATTGTTCTGCATTCTGTCAATCAACTGTGGTTTTTACTGTATTCTGCAGCCCATATAGAAGATGATTATACCTCCCAGGTTGTTTTATGTACAGCCATATGTCCTTTCCTGCACCAAAACAATCCAGCATGCAACAAAGACACAATTGCACCATGGTGCAAGTGTGCCTGCATTAGCGCTAGTCTGCTGAAATGGTGCCAGCACGGGAGGAAAGAGAAGAAATGGGCCATATGCTGTCCAAAAAGCATCTTCCTTCTCCTCCACTATGATGCAAGCCAGTGCAGCTAGGTATCAGGGTACAATGTAGTCTGACATGAGGCTGCCCAGCATAACTAAATACATAACATGTCTGAGTCATGCTTTAGCCATCTGATGATGTACACGTCTGAACTACATCCTCCAGCCAGTTCAAGCTTGCATGTTGACTAGCTGTGTTCAATGATTTTGCCATTTGTTTTATATTTGTCACAAAGCTGCTATATAACTATGAAACACTGTGTTAGCATAGTTTATATGATGTAGCTGTAACCATATTTAAAATTGTATGTTTAAAGTCATGTTATACAGGGAGATATAGACCATTTACCCGGGGAGAGGTGGACCCATTCCATGACCCCAATGCTACTAGTAAGTGTCATGAGTACCTGTATGTTGAATGTTTAGACCTGTGTGTTATCTAAGTTAGATGTAACATTTTGATGTTTTGAGAGGTAATGATCACCTACTATCAATTTGCTGTCAGTGTGTGAAACACAATGGAACCTGCCTAAAGATTAATTTGAATGAAAAAATAAACCTCCCATTGTAAATGGAGGGTGTATGCAAGCAGGCACACATGATGTATTTTGATAATGTATGCATATCTATAGTCATGTAGCTTTGGTCACTCTAATCATTACCTGTTGTAGATTCTGCATGTGTTCAACATAAACGCATTAGCTGGTACCACAAGGGCACGTAGCTATTCAATGATTTTTCTACATATGTAGTAGCACAGTGAAATGTGTGTTGCTAAACATGTTTCACTAGTGGTTAGTTGCTTATGTAAAAAATGTGTTTGGACACAGGCCCAGATGGTGTGCAATATATTTACCCAAAAAAACAGTAAGTATGCATGTAGTTCAAGTTCAAGTTCAGGAATTTATATAGCGCACTACTCACCCAGAGGGTCTCAAGGCGCTTGGGGAGGGGGTTCATTATTTATCGAATTGCCAGGTTTTAAGTTCTTTTCTGAAGGAGATGTGTTTTTGTGTAAGGCGGAGGTGAGTGGGGAGTGAGTTCCAGGTCTTGGCCGCCAAGTAGGAGAAGGATCTGCCTCCCATGGTGGATCTTTGGATACGTGGAACTGCGGCGAGGCCTTGATTGGAAGATCTTAGTTGGCGGGTGGGTGTGTAGAAGGATAGTCGAGTGTTGAGGCATTTGGGTCCTAGTTTGTAGAGGGCCTTGTGTGCATGGGTGAGGAGACGGAATGTTATTCTCTTTTTGACGGGAAGCCAGTGGAGGTCTTTCAGGTGGCTGGTAATGTGATCTTGGCGAGGGATGTCCAAAATGAGTCTTGCTGATGCGTTTTGGATGCGTTTGAGTTTTTTCTGTAATTTGGCTGTAATTCCGGCGTAAAGAGTGTTTCCGTAGTCTAGTCGACTCGTAACCAGTGCGTGAGTGACAGTCTTTCTTGTCTCGGCGGGGATCCAGTGGAAGATTTTTTTGAGCATACGAAGTACGTTGAAGCAGGAGGATGAGACGGCGTTGACTTGTTTGGTCATCGAGAGTGAGGAGTCTAGGATGAAGCCAAGGTTACGTGCGTGGTCTGTGGGCGTGGGTGCTGAGCCCAGATCCGAAGGCCACCATGAGTCGTCCCAGGCAGAGGGGGATGATCCTAGGATGAGCACTTCCGTTTTGTCTGAGTTAAGTTTTAGGCGGCTGTTTTTCATGCATACGGCTACTTCTTTCATGCCTTCGTGAAGATTGGTTTTGGTGGTGTTGGGGTCTTTGGTGAGGGAAAGGATCAGCTGGGTGTTGTCAGCGTAGGAGATGATGTTAAGGTTGTGTTGACGTGCAATGGAAGCGAGTGGACTCATGTAAACGTTGAAGAGGGTGAGACTGAGTGATGATCCTTGTGGTACACCGCAGATGACTTCGGTGGCCTCTGATTTGAATGGGGGAAGTCGGACTCTCTGAGTTCTCCCAGCTAGGAACGAGATGATCCAGTCCAGGGCTTTTCCTTTTATGCCGATGTTGCTGAGGCGTTGTATGAGGGTGCTGTGACAGACAGTGTCGAAGGCGGCGGAGAGGTCGAGTAGAATGAGGGCCACTGTTTCTCCGTTGTCCAGTAGTGTTTGCATGTCGTCTGTTGCTGCAATGAGGGCGGTTTCGGTGCTGTGTTTGGCTCGAAAGCCGGACTGTGAGGGATCGAGGGAATTGTTGGATTCGAGGAAGGTGGCGAGTTGGCTATTGATGGCTTTCTCGATGACTTTGGCGGGAATGGGAGGAGGGATATGGGGCGGTAGTTTTTAAGTTCAGAGGGGTCTGCTGTGGGTTTCTTTAGGAGGGCGCTGACTTCGGCATGTTTCCAGCTTTCTGGGAAGGTGGCAGAGTTGAAGGAGCAGTTGATGACGTCACGGAGATGGGGTGCGATGATGGAGTCTGCTTTGTTGAAGATGTGGTGGGGACATGGGTCGGTTGGCGAGCCAGAGTGGATGGAATTCATTAGGTGGATGGTGTCTTCAGTGGTGATTTGGTTCCAGGCGCTGAGGTTGTTAGAGGGCGGCTTAGGATCTGAGGGGGGTGGAGAGGATTGTTCATTGGAGCTGTTTTCGAAGCTGTTATGTATGTCGGCAATTTTGTTGTAGAAGAAGGAGGATAACGAATCGCAGAGGTCTTGGGAGGGAGTGATGTCGTTTGAGGCTGCGGTGGGGTTGGTGAATTCTTTGACGATGTTGAAAAGTTCCTTGCTGTTATGGGCGTTGTTGTCGAGTCGAATCTTGAATGCTGATTTCTTGGTACAGGTAGTTATGATGAAATCTGACGGACACACTGTGTCAGTATGCTACATGTGTTGCATTGACATACAGCATACTTGGCCCAATAATGACACATACTTTAGATTTCTCCAGCTAAACATATGTCTGTTTGATTGACCATAAGGGTGGGAAAACATACCAGCTGTCCTACACCTCATCTCTCATTTGTTTGTCAACAACATACCTGTCCCTGTAGCAGCGTGCCAGACAAAATACATAGTATATAAATATTGAATGTGTGTCATCTGTGTAGCCTACACAAGTTGTACTCCCAATGAACCATTGGAAGCATCCCCTGGCGCTCCACTCATTAATCTTCTGGTGTACCAGAATTCCATAAATTCAACAATACTATGATGTGGTCTCAAAAAGTATCTCTTTAATTCATCATTTTTCTTCTCATTCTTTTCTTTGAAAGGCTTATATTATATTGCTTTTCATATAAACCAGCATTCAATTAGTCCAATGCATTTCGGGCTGTAATGCCCTTCATCGGGGACCAAAGGCTGAAAACAAGGTGCATAAAAAACGTAATCAATTCACTGAATTCAGTGTGTCAACATAAGAATACATCTCAAAATATATGAACATCGTGCATTACAACATCTTGGATCCCACGCAAAATGGATTTCGAGCAGGTCACAGCACGGAGACTGCCTTGTTATACATGGTCGAACATCTGCGCTCCGTGCTGGACACCGGACGAACAGCGGCACTTTTGTTGTTAGACCTGAGTGCCGCCTTCGATACGGTGTCCCACGAGATCCTGTTGCGGCGGTTAGAGGAAGCTGGGGTCAGGGGTGTGGCTTTGGGGTGGTTCCGCTCCTTCCTTTCCAATAGATCTTTTCAGGTTGCAATACCACCCGCCAAATCCACCTCTCACCCACTCACTTTGGGGGTTCCACAGGGATCATCTTTGAGCCCCACTTTATTTAATCTATATGTGAGTCCGCTGGCTGCGGTAGTCAAACGCTGGGGCCTGACAATGGTGTCCTATGCGGATGACACGCAGCTGGCGGTCACACTAAGTGGGGACTCAGCTGTGGACGCCCTCAACTTCTGTGAGGGGCTACGTGCGGTGGCCAATTGGATGAACCAACACTGCCTCCAATTGAACACAAAGAAGACAGAGGTGATGGTGGTTGGGAAGCAACCTGGATGGTGGAACGACAACTGGTGGCCCCCCGAGCTAGGAATGATCCCTTCTCCTGCTATGGAGATAAAAAACCTCGGGTCTGGCTGGACCCCACTCTTAGTTTTATCTGCCAGACTAAGAGGGTGGCGGCTTCCTGTTTTGGAATAATTAGGGGTATCAGGCCGGTGCTCAAATTTTTCGATGCCCCCACTAGACAGCTTGTGGTTCAGGCATCTGTACTATCCAGGATAGATTATGCCAGTGCCCTGCTAGCAGGCACGAATAAGGCAGAACTTATGCGGCTGCAACGGGTGCAGAACGCCGCCGCAAGAGCGGTATTAGGGTTGCCTAGACGTTCTTCAGCGTCTAAAGCATTGCATACGCTCCATTGGTTGCCTGTTGCACGGCGGATTGAATTTAAGGTGCACTGCCTGGCTTTTAAAATTTTGAAAGGCACGGCCCCACCTATTCTAACGAACCTACTTACCCCATATGTTCCCTCTCGATCATTGAGATCGATGGGCCAGAATTTGTCAGTTGTTCCTCGCTTTTTACTGAGCAGGAGTGGAGGCCGCTCCTTCCGAGTAATTGCCGCCAAATTATGGAATGCCCTTCCCAGTGAAATCCGAGCTCTGGAAAATTTATTACAGTTCAGACGTGCCATCAAAACTTTCCTTTTTAATAAAAATCCCTGATTCTGTTGCATTTTGTGATGTTGTGTTTACCTTTCTTGGCGCCAGGACGCCCCTTTGCTGGGGCAGCTGTGCGCGGTACAAAAACCATTAACATAACATAACATAACATAACAACTCTGTGGTAAAACGTGAAAAACCCCAAGTGAGAGTGACAAGTTAATAAATAATGCCAGCCGGCACTCACGTTTGTCTGGGTGTATCAAACCGCAGTCAAACGGTGATTTCTCCGAAGTTTTACGTAGGCTGTAGGAGAAAGTGTTGACATTAAAGACACGCTAAGTCCATTCCTGACCCTCCACGTTTGAAAAAGTATCAAGTAGCGCAAAACTTACTTTTTAAGACGCCGCAGCGTCTCCCACAAGATCCTCGATTCTAGTCTTACTCGAACGTGGTTAGCGGTAGTATAGAACAACCAATGAGCTAACTAGTAAGATGGAGAATAGCAATGTCCGGAGTAGAACGAATTTTGATTAGTCCAGCGTCCGATCATGTGATCGGGAGCTGGGTCAATGAACACTCAAGGCTATGGTAATGCCGGGTTTCTATAAAGTTGCACATATTACGATGAAACAAAACAATAAAAAAACAACATAACCACAACAATAACATGGATACATGTGATGAACGATTGCCTATCGGACATATTGTCCTACAACAATGGGACAAGGCACCGATGAGAATGTCTAGCAAATATTTCAAAGGTAGCACATAAATTCTATACGGTCATTCAGACCGAACGGCTTATCTGTGTAGCCACCATAAACAAACCTAATGTGATATGAATATTAGGTACAGTAGTTTGTGGGATGGAAATTATAATTATTCAAAATGTAAATGATCCATGACAGACAACAGATGACATAGCTACATGTGTGAATGTGCATGTGTCTGATTGTCCTCGTTTGGGTACCTAGATCTTCTATTTGGTGGTCTACCATGAGTTATGGCTGTTGTACTGCAGCCTCAGTGGTACTTGAGCCTCATTAAGAGTCATGGTGCAAGGGTGTCTACATTATATGCCACAAAGTCCTTGCTCTGATGTGTGCTCCGGCATGCATACACACACTACTGAGGAGCATTGTCTAAATTATGAGTGTGCAGCCAATTGCAGGCTTGTGGTGATATATGTATTGAAAAACGTTGAAATATGATTAAGCTTGTTTTTGGTTACAAGTGTGATCCAGAAGTCACATGTCACATTTCACTGCAGTTGCTTGAGGGTACACAATTGAAGCTATACCAGTCACCTTTTGTAGAATATAACTGTCATACACATATCCATGTATGGGCTATCTGACACCAAGTTAGGTCAGCAATTGGTGGTGGCTTGTATCACTCCAGATGGTATGTGAAATAGAGTCACACTACCTGGATTGTGTCACCTTAACCACTTTCACATATGTGTACGTGAAAGGCTCTGCCCACTTCCCTAATGCAATCCCTTAACTCAGTTCACTGACTCAAAACTGACTCAAGACCATGTTTCCTATATGAAATCTATACATCATCATGAGTGTGAATCATTGTTAGGTATGATATGGTATAATCTCATTGTGAGCATATTTACATAAAGTAAACCTGCACAGGTGGCAGCAGGCTCCATTTTCCTTGTTCAAGTATGGGATGCCCATGTAGTGACACGATTTTGTGCATATATCCATCTCAATTTTGTGAGTTGGACTGTTCATACACATATGATTGTGTCATATTGTCAACTATTTTCACATATATCCTGTACATCTGTATATGTACAGCATGTGCTAACAATGTTTTATCATTACCACCCTAGATAACATGTCGGCTGAAGATCGCAAGACAAAGGACATACGGAGGGATTGGTACTATCACATCAGAAAGGTTTCAAAGTGGTACCACAAAATGCAAAGGTTTTATACACATGCCAAGGCAGCAGAGTAATAGAATGTCCCTCAGTCACCAAGACCACCAGAAGGCAGACCCACCTCAACTTCTAAAGCCACTGCAGGTGCAAGCTAGCAACAGCCTACACCCGCCCAGGTATCAGTGGCTACATCTGCAGCAACACCAATGCCAACCACACATGCCAGGAGTCCAGGTCAGAGAAGTGGCTCCCTCTTTAAGTACTTCATTTTGACAGAACTTAAGAAGATCACCTCCAACTTAGAGGAAATCAAGAAGGAGCAGACTAATCTGCACAGATGGCAGGACATAATTCAGGAAGCCCTGCTCCAGATTTCCCAACTACTTTAAACTTTATTTTGGACCATGTTTGGGGGTGAGGGTTTAGATTTAGTTAATAGTTTCATAGATAGTTAGGTATAGAGTTAGTTAGTATTTAGGATAGGTTTAGTATAGGTATGTATAATATTTTAGATCTTTTTATAGATAAGAGTTTTCAAAGATTTTAGTATTTCTATTGGGATTTTAGTGGGTTGGGGTTGATGCATAAGCCATGTTTTGAAAACAAAAGAAATTATATTAAAAATAACCCAAAAACGTATATTTGTTTAGGTTAGTATGTGTAGTTAGTTTATGTATAGATGTCGTTTATGTTTGCATTGTATGACTATGTATGTTAACAGGGGTGGTGGTTGATGTTTAAGATGTCTGTGTTGGTAAATGTATAGCATAGATTAGGCTAAGTTTAGGATCGGTTTTGGTAGTGTAAGTTAGTGTAGGGTAGGTAGGTAAAGTTAGTTTAGGCCTTGTTTAGTTAGTGTAGGTGAACGTAGGATGGGTAGGGTAAGGTAGTTTAGGGTTAGGTTAACATCTGTTAGTGTAGGGTAGTTAGATTTAGTTAGTGAGAATATTTTTTTTAATATGAAATATATGTTTCTACTTTCACGACTGCATACTGATTTACTGCATATGAGTTGTTATATTTGCTTGAACATGAAATACTTTGAAAAAACAAGAGACAGGAGGTGTTTGGCAAAACAGGAACAACTTCATTATTTAAACAGTGAAGTCAGGCTAACAGTTGCAAGCATAGGGTCTGAGGATTGTCTCAATTTACAATTGGTCTAACAGATTTTATACAATTCATTGGGTGTAATGAAATGGCTTCACTAGTATTTTTTTGGAAAGGAATGTGGACTGTTGTCTTTGGAGAAATAAATTAATGTTTTGGATGAAGAATCCAGGTAGGCCGCGACCTTGCGTTCACACATTGTGGTCAGTGGATAACGTGCCCAGATGTCCGGCATGAGGAGCGAGTAATTACTTTGTGTACCGTGTGAGCTTTGTCCTGATTGGCTGAGTGTTCCTAACTTTATGTGGCCTTTGACTTTATGGTGTTTTGGCAACGTGCTTACCCCTCCAGCCATGTGTGCTTTGTTGGGGCCAGTCTCCCTGGACCATTGTGGTGTTGCTGAACCTATCTGTGAGTTTGTTCCGGGATTTCTTGTTTACACATTTGTCTGCCAGCAATGTGCCACCCCATCTCTGACCTATAAATCAGTGACATTGGGTCTCAGGGCCTGCCTAACTATGTATTTCTGAGTCGGGTTTGACATGGAGTTCACCCAGGCGAATTTGTCAATATAGATGCAATTTTTGTTTCTGTATATAAATGTATCATTATTCATATTGGCATCAACTTTCAATATTATCATTGTCAATGTAGCAAATGGAGTCACTAAAGGGATCTTCAACAATCTTTGAGCACTGTAGGTGGTCCTCGTCCTCTTTGTGTAAATGGATACACAGTCCAATACAGGTAGTCATCTACTGTAGTACTGTGTGTGTAAGTTATTCTACATAGATAGTGGGAATTAATCTGTCCCCCCAAATTAACAATTCATGGCTATGTTCGGATAAACACTGATGAATGGCACTCACGCACTCACCCTTGCAGCATTGTACTAGTACGTCATTGTGTTTGCTGGTTCATATCCATGAAAGTGGTCCCCATCGGCCCAGAAATGTCAGTCATCCTTGGCATTGAGCACTTGCTAAGAGTGGCACTTCCTACATGTGCAGTTGTGCAATTACTTGCTAAGTTAGAATAGACAGTTGTCTGACATTTCCTCTCAGCCTAGGGTTGTTTAGCTTGGTTCTAAGGTCTGTGGTCTGCCACCTCTATATTGTTTTGTGTGTATAAAGTACAATTGATGTCATGTGTGGTTACACTCACACTCAGTGTATGTGAGGAGTAGACTCTAAGGGTCAAAGGGACACAATGTTCCTATGTATCCCAGCGTGCCTTACTACACCATTTAGCATTTGACATATGACTGCAAATATTTAGTAAAAAAAAAAAATTCTTTATTGTGTAGTTAATAAAAACCATTACAATATGAGATGCAACATTGATTTAAGATAGATCTGAGAAAGCACTTTCTTATAGAACAATAAAACGACATTTTTTAAAAGATAAACATAATATTGGTACTGGTATAAAAAAAATTGTAAGTGCTAATTCAGATTTCTATATAGTACAGGTTAAAAAGTTCAGAAAGATCAAATTTGTAGTAGGTCTTGACACAATTTCAGTTTTTTTTCAAAATTGATAACATATTTAATTGTTCGACAGATAAATTGAGGGTCCGCTGAGTCCAACACTTGGACTATGGCTGAACGACATGTGCGGATTCCCAGTTTATTGAATTTTGCCTTGAGCAGGTGCCGGCGTTCACTGTCTAGTTGCGGGCAAATGCAGATCAGATGAATAAGGTCTTGTACCGCAGCGCCACATAAGTTACACTCCTTTGAGCCTGGTGTCCTCCAGCCCGGTTGGTCAGCATTTGTTGGCAAATTACCCATTCGTAGGGTTAGATATTTGCAAATATTTAGTAAATTCAGAACATGCCTAATGACATCCAAAGTGCAGCACTGTGGATCTACATCCATGAGTGGCATAAATTTGATGCTATATAGAAGAAGTATGTCCGTTAGTATCTGCATGTTGTCCATGCATGCATTATGATAGTACTTATGGAATATCTTCAGTTTAAGCATTGAGGCTGACATATGAGCTTGTTGACATTGACATGAGAACAAATCAAGAGATCTGTGGATGTGTGAAAATGTATGATTGACTCACAGGCCTCACAGGACCCAATTTGTGCAGTTCTGCAATTGTGTGAGTAGTTGGTCTTTTTCACTGTGTGGCACTTAAGGTACTGATGCTTATTCTCACACCATGACGTTCAATAGTTAAACAGGATTTTAAACAGAATGCCATGGCAGTGGAGATGCATGATCCTTGGCAATGTCCAATCCTGAGCATACAAGAGGGACAGTCACACAATTGCTTGTGATGCTAGGCTTTTGGAACTATACATCTACCCGGATCTAGTTAGTCCTATCTACAAAATAGATATGACATGCTGGTTTATGGCAGTGCATTTATTTGCAGGTGTGAACATAGCCTATGACAAATTAGCAGTTCTTGCAGCAACAACACCAACATTGTTCAAGAACAAAAGGATAAGCAGACAAAATCCATAGGGATACATGTCCTATGACAAGGAGAGGAGTATTCCAGTGAGGAGGAGGTCCAAATTGCCATTATTCAAGGTAGACCTCCTCAACAGTAGGCCTGGGCGGTAAATTCCGTTCCGCTCACGGAATTTTCAGAATTTGGGTAATTTTGCGTTCCGCAGAGAACGCGAAATTGCCCAAAATTCTGCATTCCATGACTTCGCGAAATGTTTTGCTTGTTCGCATTCACAAAATGCGTGTTCGCAAGATATTTCCCCCGAGCACGCAAACAGCCATTGCGAACAGTAAAAAAGTATCGTGAACAAGCAATTCCACGTGTTAGCGGAATTTCTGCATGTTCCTGGAGATTTTTTACCGTTTCGCGGAGATTACACAAATTCCGCCCACCCCTTATCAACAGTCCACAAATTGACCAGATTAACAGGTGGGCATATAAAAAGGGGACAGTACCATGTGATGAGCACGATGGGATGGTAATTAACACTGGTCCAATGGGAAACCCGTCAAGAGGCACAAACAAATGTTATTGGGTAGATCGCCACCGGAAAGTGGTGAAGTCTACATCTTCCTACTCCGATATGTGTTGTGCCTCCCCTGAAGGGGACAGCATTTGGGTAGGAGGAATCTGAGACACACATATATCAGGGGCTGAAGATGTGGTTCCCTGGTCACCAGCAGCAATTGTCTGTGCCAGCGCTGGCAAGGTCCTGATGGCTTGCCAGCAAGGCAACAACTTCATGCAGGAAGATGCCCATAGTGGTAATGTAGGAGTCCTGCTTCCACTCCTTAGATTGGAGGATGCTGCAGAGGACCTCCAGCTGGGTGGAAACCTCAATGCTATCACATTGATAGGTCTGTTGTTGCCTTTGCCTCATGACACCAGCAATGTCAGCCAGGGACCTTTCCATTGTATGGAGTGAATAGTTGTTAGAATAGAAAAATTGATGTTTGCGCATTGTTCTATGTATGTTAGCATTTGTGCCGCCTTTTTCTAGGCCGGTGCCATTTTGAGTTATAATCAAAACCTATTCCCCGGTATTTCCAAAAAAAGGCCTCTGTTAAGTTCTTATTAGCACATATCTTTCTATCTAGATAGGGGTCTTCTCCCTCTTGTCTAGTGGCGGGCATGGGCAGAAAGACCTTGAGTTGTAGATAGTGTCTGCCCGGCCTCAAAAGCAAAACTTATCCTCTGTACTCCTTCGTTCAGCTGCATCAGTCTGGAAAATTCCATTGTGGTATGGAAGGCTGAGAGGTGTTCGTGAGTGACCCTAATCGGACCACTTCCTTCTCAGTAGATGCCTTTGATTGCTTCTGATGTGTCCCTATTGGGACTGAGGCACCTACACTGCCTCTAGGCTGTCAACAGTGGTCTCCATTCCCGTACAAACCTCATCTACCAGCTGCTGCTGGACTCCTTCCACTCACCATTGCAAAACAACTTGGGAGTCCTCTGAGTCCGGGCTTGGGCTTTGGCTGGGAGATGTGCAATGTTCTGTGGTAGGTGGTTCCTCTGGTGTTATGTTCCATATAGGTACCTGTTAGAACTGGGGGTCTCTAGTCGGCTGAGGTAGGTACCTTAGGCCAAATAGGGACCCTTGCTTCTAAGTCAGGGAGAGAAGAATACCCTCTCAGATAGCCCTTGCTCACCCCCTCAGTAGCTTGGCACGAGCAGCCAGGCTTATCTCCAAGGCAAATGTGTAAAGTATTTGCAACCACGCTCTCAGCAATCCAATGATGAAACCACAAATGGACTCCACACGAGTTTCATAAAAACAAGTATATGTTTATATAAAAAATATATGATGAGCCCACACGATAAAAATCAACATATCCGTATGTGTAATATTTCACCAGGCCGGTTATAGGCCAGCCAGCCCTTTTAGCATTAATGAGCAATTCTCTATGATCCAATGCAGTTTGTAATGCAAGAATCAGGCCCTTTGTAAAGGCAGAACAATGCAGTTCATTATGCAACAATCTGGTAGTTCGTAAAGCCCAAAAAATGCAATTTGGAATGCAACAATCAGGCAGTTCGTTATGCAACAATAAGGCAATGCGTAATGCAACAATACAGCAGTCCATTATGCAGAAATGATGCAATCCGTAATGCACAATCAGGCAGTTCCTATACCAAAATTATGTAATGCGTAATGCAACAATCAGGTAGCTTGTAATATCAATATATTGTACTCCGTAATGCCTCAATATGCCCCCAACACGGGTATGATGTAAACAAAGTGTAGCTCCACACTCCAGCCTCGGTATTGCCACTCCTTGGCATGTACCGGCCGCGATAATAGCCTGAGCGGAGGCTCGCGCTGTGAGAATGGGAAAGGCGAGAGCATTCCTCTCTGAGCCCACACCCCGCCCCAGGTGCAACACATGCACCCTCGCTAAGCGTTACCTGGGGGGGGTGCGATCTCGCTCTCCTCTCCTCTCCTGTCCTGTTGATTTAGGCCTCTGATGCAGTTTCATTGACTTTGGCAGTGGAACTCAGGCCCCCCGACACTGGGATGATTCGAGGTCCCTCCTTGGCACAGGATGCCGGTCCGGGCCGATGGCAATGACAACGATCTCAGGCTGCAAAACGTCACACGCACACATCGTCGCTGAGACTAGCTTGGACTCTAATTGCCCACAATCACAAAGCAATTCTTTCAAGGGTCTCAGGCTGCAAAAAGCACATGAACACAGCGTCGCTGAGACACACTTGGGTTCCGGGTTCACATGATCACAGTTCAATCCTCATGAAGGTCTCAGGCTGCACAAAGCACACGCACACAGCGTCGCTGAGACTCACTTGGATTCCGGGTGCACACAATCACAGGGCAATCCTCACAAAGGTCTCAGGCTGCACACGCACACAGCGTCACTGAGACTCACTTTGACTCTTGGTGCCCATGATCACAGGGCAATTCTTACGAGTGTCTCAGGCTGCAAAAGCCCACACACACAGCGTCGCTGAGACTCTCCTGGAAACTTTTGTGTTCCTGAGTTCCACAACAGGGAGCCAGCTATCCTCGAGCCCTTGGGGTTCAGTTACTTCAGGACACAGCACACAGCAAAGTCCTTTCAAGCAGGAGGACACAGCACACAGCAAAGTCCCTTTAGTCTCTCATTGGTTAAATCAGCAAACTGCAGGCCAGCCCAAGAACACACAGCAAGAGTCAGTGCTTTCCTTCAGTCTCTTCAGCTGGTTCTTCCTTGGCAGAGGTTACTCTTGACCACAAAGTAATTTCAATTCCATTTCAGTCTTGAGCAATCCAACTGTCAGGGGTTTCAGCTCTCATAGATATACCCCTCAAAGTCTTTGATGTCTTTGTGTTCAGGGGGGCACTGACCCCTGTCCAAACCAGTTCTGGGTGTCTCCCTGCCTGTGACACATTCTTCCTTTGATAGTGGGGGTATGGATCCTTAATCACTCAGCAGGAGATGGAGCCATTGTTTCATGGCGGCAGCCCAGGCCTCTTCACCTCAAGGGGCTACTCCTCTCGCCTACACTCCAAATGCAGGTCAGCCTGTTGCTGTCTCACCTCCTCCCCTGGGTCAGGAAATTCCACAGGGCTTGACACATTCAAATCCAGACAGTCAATCCACAACCAGGCAGAGACACACAACAATGTTAAAACACAAAAACACAGACACTTCTAAAAGAGTGGTTTCTAAACACACAATGCAAAAACCACCTGCACAAAAAGATATGTTATTAAATGTGAGTTCAGACATGCTAAACCTCACCTCTCCATCTTAAGCCTTTGAGAACATAGGCTGGAAACACATTACACAGCCTCCCCAATTCTGTCCTATGGGCAAGTTGGCCTTTCAACAGTGAAAATGAAATGGAGATTATTTCACTATCAGGACATGGTACACACCTTAGTACATGTTCTACCTTTCACATACACTGCACCCTGCTCAAGGGGGTACCTCAGACCTACCAAAGGGGTATCTGATGTGCATAGAAAGGGATGGGGAAGGCCAGGAAAGTGTGTGCACTTGCCATGACAACATGGCAGTTTAACAAACTGCGCGCAGGCAGTGCAGTGGCAGGCCTGAGTTCTCTCTTTTAAGGCTTCTTGCAGTGGTGGCACAATTAGTGCTGCAAGCCCACTAGTAGCATTTGCATTACCAGCCCTGGCACACATAGTGCATTTTACCAGGGACTTTACTAGTAAGGCAAACATACCAATCATGGACAACCAATTACCATTACACTTTTCTCAGGGAGCACTTGCACTTTGACACTGATCAGCAGTGTCAAAGTGCCCAAAGCATCTAAGTTGGCAACATCATATCAGAAACAATGTCTAGGGGGAAAGCAAAAAGTTCAGGGAACTTTAGGCAAAACGTCCAACAGTACCCAAATATAGGCTTAGAGTGTCACCTAACCTTTCACCTATATTCTCCCCTACCATTACACTACATAACGATTCGTAGTACTGACCTTTTACCTAGTTACGGTAATGTACAAAGATGACACAGGGTTTTCTCCAAAAAGCTTAAGCCTTATTCATTATGCATGAGGATTTTTGAAATCACAGCAGGACAGCAGGCCTACCATCTCCTGCATAACAACTATGTATAAAGGTAATTCCTTCCGTCATCCCAATCTGACATGACACAGCCAGGTATATCCCCAGGGTGAACCACTCTTGCTGAGACAGTCAGAGGAGAAAAGGACTTCCATGTTGACACACTGACGAGAGACGCTGAGGCTCCTGCACGCAAACACTCCAGCTCGCAGTGGTCTGACATCCCTTGCAGGGTGTCCATCTCAAGGCCAAGACGGGGTCCCGCAGTCTCTCACTTAAGGTAATGGGGTTGACTTTATCCTACAGGGATTCTTGGATTTACACCCACGTACATGATACGTACACTTAGGTAGGGTCACATCGTAGGAGTACGAATTCTACTGTCATGTATTTTATATACTTACCTGTATTCATTGTTTTAGCACAATGGTAGAAATCTACCATCCTTTTACTCTGTTAAAGCTTATAATCATTTATATGTTACTGTCTAATGGTTGTTTCAGCACACCTGTTTTACACTAGAATGACACTGATTCAATAAATGCTTATTGAGAAATGTCCCCACTGTTTATTCTGTGTATCTCTCTGAGACAAAGTGAGCACAAGTGACTGAGCGAGTAGTATCACTGTTTCCACAAGCCTGAGGGATCAGGGTTGTCATGTTCGATAGTTGCCAAGAACTATTCTCTCCTTGGCAAGAAGGGTTTTTAGTGGCACTGTGAGCTAGATGAATTACAGGCTAACATACCGGGTAGGGGTGTATAGAATCAGTCTGACACCAATCCTACAGTGTATGTTGTCTAAATGCGCAGAACCTATATAGATCTTTAGTAACTACACAACACTGGCGACCCAGTAATGATGTCACCCCTTTCTGTAACTGGGAAAGGTGTTCCAATGGAGTCCAGTAGTTGCTGAAAGGTGTCATTGTCTTTGGGGGCTGGATGTCATCATCAACAGATTGGTCATACTGGACAGGCGGGCAGTCAGGAGGTGTTGTTCCTCCCTCTTCAATACATTTGTAATATATTATTGGAAATCTATCTAGATGTTGACATGAGTAACTTTGGCAGACATATAATGTTATTCTTATTCACTTTCCGTTCAACATTGATGTGTAGGATATATGTTATTCATAGGAATTGTACTCAAGATTCACTGCAGTTGCTTTTCAGATGGCTGTACCTCTACATTATTCACAGGACCTCTGTGTGACAAGGGTAATATTTTGTGTCATACCACATATTGCAACAGAGTTACACTACTTGCTATCCTGCCAAGGAAGCTAAGTTGAGGTAAGGACCACATCTTTATTGGTAATAGCCTTTCTTTTTTATGATGGCTATACCGGATGGAGATTCATCTATTGACATCACTACTCTGCACATTGCAACATGTCACCAGGCATCCTGCATTTCCTCTGGCCCCCACTCAGCCCATGGCCCTTTGGAAAGTAATGTGCTTTTGATCATGTATTAATTTAGAGCTTGCAGTCTGCCATTCACACAGTACACTACACCAGTCTTCCTTGCTGTATTGTCTTGCATGCACATTGTGCACTCATATGGCTAAGGACTCATATTTTACATGCATCCACACAACTCTACACAGCTAGCAACCAACTTACACTGTAGGTAAGTGTAAGGGCTTGAACTTACCATGGTTTTCCTAATTGGGTATACCTATGATATTTCAGTACAGTACACTCACAGTTATCTCCATAGTTCTGCACCATAGGTGCTGTGTACCACCTCTGTGGGGATAGTCCCAGTCAAACTAGGAAGGGTGATACCAATGAGCCCACCCAATTTGTCATTGCCAGATGTTGTTATCTGCTGAGTGTGAGACATCACTCAGCTCAGCGCTGCTCACTTGTACCTGTACATGACTCCTCTACTAAACCTCTAGTGAACTCAGGTATTTTACTTTTTGTCACACACTGATGGCACACAGATGATCATTTGACTTTCATGTGACACCACACCGCCAATGGGAGTCACCATTTGCAATTTTACCACAGCACACGTGGACTGGACACAATTGATTGAGAAGGACTGAGCCCTCCTGAGGGCTATAGCTGAAGCTGTGTCCCACATCCTAGTACTAATGATATCTGTGACATGTACCTCCTCAGGCTGGACACTCAACTAGGCCCTTACACCTCACCCTGCAAACTTCACTAAGAACTCCCCATCATCAAGGAAACCTATCTCATCCAATCACAACTCCCTGTTTCACATCGTCCTGCTTTGACATATGTGACATAGTCATATATTTCCTTTTCCAAATCTTTCCTTACACAGTCCACATCACATGTATGATATAGTACACCAATGCCGTCTTCTATGGCTTCCTTTCACAGCTGAATCAGACGTGTGTCACTATCAGACACAGCACTGCATAAGTGTTGCTCAGACTATTTTTTAGTACACATGTCACTTCTCACCTCCTAGCAATGCAATTTCCCCCCTTTCAGACACAGTGGCAGTTCAATATGCTTAGCCACACCGGCACCACATGACACTGCCAGGGGCCTCTCAGGATCACACAAAATCTAATCTTTCAGCAAACATTCATGATGCCCCGGTGTGTATCATTTACATTCAACCCCACCACCAATTTAGATTTGTACATGGAAGGAGGTAGGGTGGTCTCTACCATGCCAGCCGATACCTGTGTGCTCTCACCCTCCAAATTGGTACATCTGCTTGTAATGTATTTTCATGCAGGTATTATTACATGTGGATCTTTGCATTTTCCTATGTGTTGATACTTCACATACACCACCCCTGATTCCCTTCTCAGATGATGAGTTATTTCTCTGCCAACCCCATTCCATTCCATTGCTTTACAGTCCAGATTTGTCTGCATGACCCAAAAACAGACACGCTCAGGGTGCAAAGGGGCCTGGATTCCCAAAGGCAGGGAAGGCAGGGTCCCAGATTCCATGGAGGATGTGGTGTTCCAGTCCAAGTTTTTTTATTTATATTGTGGGCCTTGAAGTCCTGATCAGTCATGTTACACATTCTACTACAAGCCCCAGTATACATAGGTGAACCTGTACTGGTGCTGCACAGCACCCATGGACTGGACAAACTTGACAGAGCAGGACTGGGCTGTGAAACATGTAACTGGGCAGTGTGACTTACATTTATATTAAGTATGACTCTACATGTGATCAATTCCATCCCTTTCCCTTACACTCAGCACAGTACAGAGCAGAAACACAGGTTGTTGCGCTGCTGAGCATGGCATTTTTGGGCATATTGTCCCTTGTTGCCACTTACTCTGTAGGTGTTGTTGGTCCTCAATGCCAGCACTGTCCTGTCCAGTTACTCCTGTCATCAACTCTGCTGAAATGACTGATGCAACCTGTTACTCCTCCTCTAAGGGGGTCAGCTCCTCCTGGTCCTCAGGTTCTCCTCCTCCAGGCCGCATGGTTGCCTTCAGGTTATTGCCCAGTTTCTCCTTGATCGTACACCTAAAATCATGCCAGCTCTTCTTGCACTATTAATCTGGACTGCCAAATGGCCTCTTTCTTCCTTAATGACAATTTTAAGGTGACAAAGAGTTGACTTTCATACTTTGCCACTTTCATACTTTCCGTTATCAGAATTTGATTATCCTTCTCACAAAAATGTCTCTTCCTCCTCACATGGGGTCTTTCTGGACATCCTGGCTGGTGCTGGGATCTTGGGGTTGCTGCCCCCGGCTGGTGCTGCTCCCGTCTGCTCTATCAGTCCCTTTTCAAATATGAGGAAATGTTCTCTTCTAGTGCATCACTTCTTAAGGGATTTTTTATGCATGACACATTCCAATGTGACACTAGGTTGATTTGAATTACTTTACATGCCACAAAGCAGCCTAGCGTCAATTCGACTGCATATGTGTAGGTTTTCTCTCTGGCAGCCAGACCACGAAAGCATAATTTTTTTTGACACATCGTTGGACTGAATAGGCCTCGTCACAACGCATGCATTTACAGCGCATGCAATTACAAATCGGTTATTACAATGACTGCGTTGTTACGCCGCATACCATTACAACGCAAGTCATTACACCACCTTGCTGAAGGGGGGTGGTTGATTTTGGGATAGTGTCATTTACTATTCCAAGTCCAGTTTGTGCAAGAGTAGGGAAGGTGTTAGATTTAAAATCCAACACCTTCTGCCCCCTACAGTAAGTTGTTGTAAAGACTTGTGTTATAATGTTATGCAATGTAACAATGCAGTCATTGTAATGAAAGCGTTGTAATGGTATACGATGTATCAACATCCATGTAAATGATGTTTATCCATCGGACCTTGCACCACGGTGCACCATTATGTAAATACGGCGCATCAAAGATGTTTAAGAATGTTGGACCGCAGCGCAATGTTTTGTCACGCATCGTTGACTGACCACAACGATGCGTCAGTTCTCATAAATGAGGGCTTCTGTGTCTAAATTGCCCCATTACATATTAAATTAGCGGTCATGTAGACAATACTATGATGTAGAGTGCAGGATGGCACATGTGAATGCAGTAACAAAAGGTATGGTGTGGCCCTCCCTTCCATTAAGGTCCCTCTAGTGACTCTATCCAGGCACTTCAAAGTATTTTATGTTTGAAATTTAACTCAGAGAAAATTATTGACTACATAAGTATAAATATGTACAAAAAGAGTTTGTGGAGACGGGGTGAAAATAACTACAAGTGGGGTCCACTCTTTGCATTATGTAGAAAAAAATCTCGTAAAGAAAAATACAGCTTTGCTTTACCTATCACCACCTAGTTGTGCACCCGTTATTAGCTTCTTCGTTCCAATGATTGACAAGGACAGTTTTCATATTACATCAACTGGATAGTGTGTGTGTATGTGTGTGGTGGGGGGGGGTGGGGGGGGGGTGCAGAAAAGTATAGGGCAAAGATTACCCTCTATCCTTCCTACAAGATGTTGCAGCAACTATGCAAGTAATGCATTAGTTAAGGTTTTGCTAAAGTAGAATAAAGTATATTACATCAAAATAATTGGAACATTCTTCCAGGAAAAGAGCATTATGTTTTTTTAACTACAGACCGGCGACTAGATCTGTTCTGTTTCATATTTCTTCTCTGGAACATAACCTCCCTACGTCTTTTTCCAATAACCTCTGAATTTCCCTTCAGAAGACTCATATTTCTCTTAGTGCGGACAGCCTGTTATCAGTTCTTTTGAAGCTCGAAGTGGCTGTTCATGTTCATCCTTGATTATGCTCTGGCAAGCACTGAACTCCTTTAAATTCAGTTCTTGCTGGACATGCACAATTAGGTATTTCAACGAATTCTTGAGCAAATGAATGAACTGAAATTCTTATTCGCTATTCCAAATTGCTGCTTATTTTTAGGAATGTATGACAGGCAGAAAAGAAGTATTGGGTACCTTTTCTTAATCTGCATCAAACAATTTAGTCCTGTTGGCTGTTCACTTTTGCTTATTACATACGTACAGTAAGTTCAGGTTTTTGATAGCAAAAAATAGGTGCAAGGCGGAATGATGTATGCATTTGAAATATACAGGTTTAAATTCATTGTGCAGTTCTTTCCTAACAAGTGGGTGTGTGCTGTGGCAGATGGATATTGACTTGCAGACCTAATGCTGCGGACAGGAGGCACAAAGAGGGGAGGGAAATTGAAATATCAGAACATTTTTTCCTTTGACATTTTTCAGCCTGGTGTTATCAACTGCAAATTTCAGATCTTGTTTGGGCAGGTTTATGTACAGAAACCAGCGGTTTTGAGCTACCCTTTTCCTGGCCTTCTGTCAATCGAGTCTTGGCTGCCATCCAAACTGTTTCTTGAACTAGTTGGGAAAGACATCATAAGCAACCACCAGCCGAAAATAAAATGATAATATACGATCTCAAGTGTAAGTTGTTACCCGTGTGGTTTTGCATTGTCTCATTACATTGCTAATGTAATGCAACAACCTGAATCATCCAAGTCAGGTTTCGGTTCCCAGTTGAAATATGAATCCAGAGCAAGCCAATTAAAGAAACGCTGTGCTCTAGGTTCACACACCAAATCAATTCTCCCAGCTAAAGCATTGCAGCAGTTTGGTGAGGAATCGAACATTAATTTAAGAATACTGATGCTTCATTCGGATGATTTATTCAGATATTGTACACAGTGAATCACTGTCATACAGAGCTCTCAAGGTTTATTCAATTCTAAGGAGACAAGTTAGAATATTTGATGACATCTTAGGGACTAATGTCACTTGACTTTTGGCAAATATGGTATCATGAAATGTTCAAATTAAATTGAAGAGGGCTCATAGAGCCCCAGAACACTCTGTAATCGGCACATTGCCAGCCTAATATGATTTACCTTCCTTCACAAGACGCACAATACAGACGTACATAACACCTGTGATGCCACACAAAATGAACCACGCAAAAAACACCAAATACATATTCACAAGGGCCTTACGTCATGCTTATAAAATGCAACGTGCAAACATAACATTTTATGGAAAGAATGCAAAACAATGTCATGAATTCACCCCGGTGGAGAGATCTGCAACGTTTTGCATGCACAGCGCAAAATTCCAAGTCATATTTAAGAAGGCACGCAAAGCCACTTTGCGTGGCTTTGAATCGCTTCACAAATATGGGGGAATGCAACGCAGTGCAAATCGCTGTGGTGCTTTATCTTATGCAAGGGAGGTGTTCATTGGGCATTGGCATTGCGGTGGGTGTTCCCATGCAACTCTCATGGTTTTTGACGCATTCACAGTTTTGCAAGGACTTGTAAACCTAAGAATGCACCAAAATCTAACACCTCCCCAAGGGTGGCATAATGAGGAGAAATATGTCTATTTCTTCTCGTTTTTTCCTCTTTCTATGTGTGCTTCTGTTAAAAATGGGATCTCTGGTTGGCTAAGGCTTGCGCCAAAGCCAGGCAGAGACCACCACTCTAGTTAGGGCAAGGGAGTTACACGCTAAGGATAACCCTTGCTTACCCCCTTGGTAGCTTGTCAATCAGGCTTATCCTGGAGGCAATGTGTAAAGCATTTGCGCATGCACACAGCAACAACATCCCAACATCCCAGGCACACTACAAAAGGAACTCCACACAAGGATATATCAAAAATAGCCTTTGTATTCTCATAAAACATTAGAATAGTAAACATATAATATACATGGTGCCACCTGGCACTAGGTCATATCTACAAAGGATTATTAACACCTGACAGGGATCACTGGACCACTGTCAGAACCATCACAAAGCGAACTTAGTAAAAGTAAGACAGATCATAAACATACAAACAGTAATCACTGGTAACCACTGTACTCAGCATCAGCCTGTAACAAATATCACATTATGCACAGTATCACATCAGGCGGAAATTAAATTCTGCACCAACCTCACCAGCATAAACACATTATGCAATCATCTCATAAGTCTAAACGCATTAGACCCTCACCTCCTAAGCATAACTCACATTAGGGGAATAAATCTCACAGTAGGAAATAGTCTCACTGGCATAAACATATTACGCACATAATCTCATCCCCAAACGCATTTAGAGGCATGAATCCTTATAGAGTATCACATTTCCTAATAGCGCATCAATCACGACACCCCTGGCCAACTGGCCTTCTCTAAGGGGCCTAAAAGCCCTTTGCCCAGAATGTCAGGGCTGCTGCCTATGCAGCGGAATCCAATCGCGCCATTGCGCTAGGGCCAAGGAGTGGATCTCACTCCTATCTCTTAACATGCCCCCAAAGAACTGCAGCCTAAACGTAGCAGCTGCCCGCTACTTGCTGGGCAGCTGTGAGTCAAGTGAAGGCCTAGCACCTCTGTGCCACTTCTGTCCCTCACAGGGACTCCTTAATCAATCTGCGCCAAACATTGCAGCTGCCTGCGATCTCGCAGGGCAGTTGGGAAAGAAGCAAGCACCAACAAGGGGCCCTGGCACATCTTTGCCTTCGGGGCCTTACGGGGGCTCTCTTAACTAATATTGCCCCCATCGGTGCAGCTGCCCATTGTCAGTTGGGGCAGCTGGGAAAATCGCCAAACTGGCTGGGGCATGGGTCCCTCTGGCCCTCTAAAAACAAATATGCCCCCTATCTTTGGTGCGGCCTGCTGCCAGATGGGGCCGCTCAGGGAATATGCACGGGCCTGGACCGGCACCAACAAGGCGCCTCTAGAGCCCCCACTCATAGGAGCACCCGCTTCCTCTTGCGGGTCCGCTCAGAACTAGGAGGCACTTGCAATGGGCCATGCGGCAGCTCCACTCACAGGGGTGTTGCCTGCAGGCTCTTCTCTCATTGGGTAGGCTTTGTCTCCTCTTCACCCGGTCACACTGCGGTTGCCGTGGGGCTCTCCTCACCAACACCGGAGCCCCGCTTTCCTTTGGCAGCCTTCCTCCATCCTCGCTCAATCTCCTTGGGATTTGCGGTGGGGGCAGGCACCGACAATGTTCCTCGCAACACGGGAGCCCCGATTGGCATCAGCGGGCTCATCACTTGTGGGGCTTCCCTTCCTTCAAGGAAGCCCCGCCCATGGAAAACGCCGCCTTGCTTGCCTTCCGGGTTACACTGGGCAGCGGCCCGGAACAGGTTTCCTTTAGTGGCTAAGGCCGTGGCGGGAGAACGCTGGGTGGGCACCGGCCATTGAGGACAAATAAGCACCATAAAAAATAGCTGAATAAACGGAGTGGGCATCCGCAGCTCTGGCCTCACATGCCCACAATTAACCACTGGGGGAATCCCTCATACCGGGATTCCCTCGAAAAAGGGTGGTAGCACAGTGCTGCACATCCCACGCTCTTTGCAGACAAGAGCCAGGGGCTCTTAAAAGTAAAAGTCCAGCGCTCCCAAGGCACTAGGAGCTCCAAGAAGATCCTTAAAGATAAAGGGGCAATGCAGGGCCCAGGGAGGCCAGCACACAAGGCCCTCCAGCAGGGAGGCAAGTACCCATGGCGGTTCCTCCTGGGCCCCAGCAGCAGCAAGTCCCCACGAGTACAGGAACAAGAAGTGAACATTTTCATGGGGTCACATCCCCTATATTTATATTATAAAATCTCATTGTGTCACAGCACAGGGCTTGGGGACACCAGTCAAAACTGGTTTAGAGAGGATTTGGAGCACTTTGTTTTACCCAGCTCCTCTTCCCTTTGTCAGGTGGGGGCTCAGTGTTCAGACACACCACAGGGGGTGGAGCCAGCATTGTGGAGGGAAGGCACAGGCCTTTTCAGGTCCCAGGTGCAACTTCCCCCTCCCATCTGCATGCAGATCTCTCTTTTCATCACAGGGCTGCCCCCCTGTCTCCTGGAGCCACCCACACCCCTCAGCTCCTGTCACTCACAAGCCAGGCATGCAATTCACATCAGGCAGGCAGACACTTCTAAAAGTGGCATTTCCCCACCAGTCACCATAAATCTGTGCACACCATTGCAGGAGCATTTATTCTCAAGAGTTCATACATACTAAATTCGCCCCTGCACTCCTCTCACAGCAGGAATTACCATGGACACACGTATCCCCCATGTATTCCTATGGGAGGGCAGGCCAATCTCACCACACGCACTCAGAGAGCGCACACACTTTACACTGGGCCACAGTGCTAAAGTGTCTAGAGGCCTAAAATCACTACCACCATGTCAGAGCTTAAGGCAAAAAGTTCAGGGGTGAACCTGCCAAAAAGGGCCAAGTCCAACAGCTTCATTCTGCAGCACACATAGAAAGAGGAAAATGCTTCTATAGTTTGTTTTTGTACAAAAACAATCTTGCCTACAACACAGACACCCTTTCCCCATGGTGCAAATATGCCTGCATTGGGGCTAAGGTGCCAAAAAGGTGCCAGCTTAGGGGGAAAGGACAGGAATGCACCATATTGGATAAATATGGTGCATTCCTGCCCTTTTCCTGTCTCACTGGGCAGCGCAGCATGGTAACTTCATGCACTTCCCTGAGCCACCATTCCCGTAAATATGCAACCAACTGTTCAAAGTGCAAGATACCAGAAGCAGCATTTCATGACATAACATGTAACTGGCCAAGATAGTCACTGAAAAACAGTACAGAGATATAAACTGACTACATACATGCCAAACTCAAATTGCGGTACAAAAGGGGGGGGTGATGGACGGAGCATCTGAATCAATCAAACACTCACACCCAGTCAAAAGATCTGGGTTTAATCCATCACCGTTCTTTAGCCCACTCTGCAACCCCAGTTCAGACATGGCTATATGCAAATCAGTCTGACCCTGTGCCTCATGGGAACAGTTCAGCCCGAACTGCCAAGCCATGTCTTCCCTGGACCGGAAACAAGCTTCCGAGGACCGGTTTCTGGCATTCCAGCCATCTTCAGTCCGGCTTGCTTGATTCCAGTGGCAAAGTGAGCAAGGGACTCATGTCTGAGTATACCCTGCCACACTTATGGCAGCCAAAAGCGGTACAAAAGGGGGTGGCGATGGAGGGAGCATCTGAATCAATCAAACACTCACACCCAGTCAAAAGATCTGGGTTTAATCCATCACCGTTCTTTAGCCCACTCTGCCACCCCAGTTCAGACATGGCTATATGCAAATCAGTCTGACCCTGTGCCTCATGGGAACAGTTCAGCCCGAACTGCCAAGCCATGTCTTCCCTGGACCGGAAACAAGCTTCCGAGGACCGGTTTCTGGCATTCCAGCCATCTTCAGTCCGGCTTGCTTGATTCCAGTGGCAAAGTGAGCAAGGGACTCACGTCTGAGTATACCCTGCCACACTTATGGCAGCCAAAAGCGGTACAAAAGGGGGTGGCGATGGAGGGAGCATCTGAATCAATCAAACACTCACACCCAGTCAAAAGATCTGGGTTTAATCCATCACCGTTCTTTAGCCCACTCTGCCACCACAGTTCAGACATGGCTATATGCAAATCAGTCTGACCCTGTGCCTCATGGGAACAGTTCAGCCCGAACTGCCAAGCCATGTCTTCCCTGGACCGGAAACAAGCTTCCGAGGACCGGTTTCTGGCATTCCAGCCGTCTTCAGCCCGGCTTGCTTGATTCCAGTGGCAAAGTGAGCAAGGGACTCACGTCTGAGTATTCCCTGCCACACTTATGGCGGCCAAAAGCGGTACAAAAGGGGGTGGTGATGGACGGAGCATCTGAATCAATCAAACACTCACACCCAGTCAAAAGATCTGGGTTTAATCCATCACCGTTCTTTAGCCCACTCTTCCACCCCAGTTCAGACATGGCTATATGCAAATCAGTCTGACCCTGTGCCTCATGGGAACAGTTCAGCCCGAACTGCCAAGCCATGTCTTCCCTGGACCGGAAACAAGCTTCCGAGGACTCAAATTGCAGCCAAAACATTCTTAAAGCAAAATGTTTATAGTTTGTATACTGCGCTCCTCGCAAACTAAGTGTAACAATACATTGGTTGAGCCCTTAAACACCAATGTCCAAATTCACTTATTTCGCCAAATTCCTTCGGTACACATAGACCACAGACAGGGCAAAATATCCCTCTGTCGCGATATTCATACAAGTACCACGGTCAAGTAAACCAAATTAGATACTGGGGCATGTATATCTAACGTCCTAGCGGTAGCCGGCTACCGTTAGGACGTTAGATATACATGTCCCAGTATCTAATTTGTACCGAAGGAATTTTGATGGTTGAACAGTATACTGGAATTTTGAAGTATTGGGAGATCAGCCCTGATGAAGTCGGTGTGCCATACTTGGGCACTACGAAACACGTGTTGGCTGCTGCTGTATGAATATAATTGCTCAAGCTGCATTAATATGGATTTTCTTTGAACAATAAATTGGTCTTGGAAAAACGGAAAAGACTGCTGTATGGACATTATCGTTCAGGCTGCATGAACTTGGAATTTCTGTGAGAAATATACTACCTTTGGAAACACCAAGATTTGTGGATTTATACATGGACTTTTGCACTTTTTTGACTATGCTAATTGGTATTTGGAGTATATAAGAAGATTATTTTTGCATATATAGCAATTTCCTATTTGTGAGTGCTCGAGGAGATCTGTTTATCTATTTATGTATTTCTTTCTTTATTTCTTTATTTATTTATATAGCCCCTGAATCGACCCCCAAAGGGCTATCTCTGTGCTTGGATGGGTGGCAGGGGAAGGATTATCTGCTGAAAAAAATCAAGGACAAAAGAGAGTAGTCTTGAGGCCAAGATCGGCCCCGGAAGGAGTGCTGTACGGCCCCCTTTCCCCATGAATGGCAAGTGGGGGCCATATTATCAAGCAAGGGCGATAACACAAGAACCTGGGCTGCTACGGGAATTCACAAGGGCATATTATCAAGCCCATTATTACTGCTTTAGTTTCCTGCTGATAAAAGCGGTGATAATGTATCGCCCTTTCTTGATAATATGGCCCTGGGTTCTTTGTTGACTTGCCCATGGTTCTTTCTTTAACACCTTGGGTGCTTGAGATATTTTCCTCCTGTGCTGCATTCCCTGATTTCCCATTGTTCATGACGAGCTCAGCTCGTCATGAGCACAGCTCAACTGTGCCTCATGACGAGCTGAGGTCGTCATGAGCATCGAAGGGGTTAAATTACTATGAGTATGCAAATGAACAATTTATATGGAAGCTCTGCCTGTGTGGCCCCGCCCCATACACCTTAGTAGTATGCAAACGTCTTCCTGCCTTTTACCAGGTTGATGGACAGCTTAACAAAAGGCCCCCAACCAGTGTGTTTCCCACCGATTTATGGTGACATGTTCTTGATGCCAAGGAATATGAGGACATCTACACCATACAAAAAAGCACTTACTTGGTATAGTTAAGAAGAAGGACCCATGTTTGGTGGAGATTTACCTCTTTGTTGTGTTGCTGTCTTTTCTATAGGTGAATTTATCTTATCACAGATTTCTGAATGAAGACGAATGTGGAGCATTCAATTTGCCAAAACATACACAAGGTCAATGGAGACATTTTGTCATGGTCCATTATGCAGCTGTAGTGTAGAATACACACTAGACATTTAACCAGTGAGGTTGAGGTAGCACTTACTAATTAACCAGTAGAAATTATGCCAGTTGGATCGATTTGTTGTTCAAAAATCGTGGACTCTTGTTGGATAAAGGGACAGGTGAGGTTCCATTCTGGCCCAGGGACAGGTGAGGTTCCATTCTGGCCCAGTCACTCATACAGCTACTGACACACTCACACTCAGATTTAACATGCACAAAACCATAGAAATTCAAAAGTTACCTGTCCTAACTTTAACTTACGCCACAGCAATGCACGGCTAATGACCTCCCATATTACTTCACTGATGACATCTCAAATGACATCACTGATGACATCCTCTAGTTAGTGTGTTTTGTAAATATTCCACTGAATGCCATTTCACTCTATACTACTTTACTCTACTATACTCTATGCTGTTCCACTGTATGACACTCCAGTCTAAGCCACTCCACTGTATGCAACTACACATTATACCAATCCAAGCTACAATAGTGCACTGTACACAATTCCCCTATACAACACTCCACTCTATGCTATTCTACTCTACCCCACTCAGGCATACACTTCTCCTCTGAATGCAAGTTCTCTCTACGCAACTCCACTCCATTCCTACGCTATTTGACTTTATGTAATTACCTTCTACCTTACTCCAATCTATGCTAGTCCATTCTACACAACTCCACTGCACTGCACACCTCTCCACTGTACGCTATTTATTTGTATGCCTCTCCACTGAACTGCACTCTAGTCTATGCCACTTCACTTTATGCCAATTCCCTCCACACGATTGCACTGTATGCAACTCTACAATAAAAAAAACTCTTCTGAATTCTATCCCACTGTATGCCACTCCACTCCACTCTATGCCACTCCACTGTATGCCACTCTACTGTACACCACTCAACTCTATGCCACGCTATTCTGCACACTCTACTGCTGGACACTACATGCTATACAACTCCAATCTATGCCACTGCACTGTACACCGCTCTGTTCTATGCCACTTCATTCTACGCCACTCCACAGTATTCTGTTTCAATCTACACTAGTACACTCTATGCTATTCCACTATATGCAACTCCAGTCTTGGCATTTCACAGCACTCTATTCCACTCCACGCCACTCCACTCTACGCCACTCCAATACATGCCACTCTACTATTTGTTATACCACTCTAAGCCACTCCATTCTATGCTATTCAACTCTACGCCACGCCACTCTATGACACTCCACTCTAAAAGACTGCACTATATTCACAGTCTCTATTCCACTCCACGCCACTCCACTCTACGCCACTCCAATACATGCCACTCTACTATTTGTTATACCACTCTAAGCCACTCCATTCTATGCTATTCAACTCTACGCCACGCCACTCTATGACACTCCACTCTAAAAGACTGCACTATATTCACAGTCTCTATTCCACTCCACGCCACTCCACTCTACGCCACTCCAATACATGCCACTCTACTATTTGTTATACCACTCGAAGCCACTCCATTCTATGCTATTCAACTCTACGCCACGCCACTCTATGACACTCCACTCTAAAAGACTGCACTATATGCCAATTCCCTGTACACTGTTCCAGTCAGTTCCACTCCAGTGTACACCACACCAGTATATGTCACTTCACTGTCTGCCACTCCACTATATGCTACTTGTACCCTTGATTATCACATCACTTACACCATGTAAAATCATAGCATTCATAAAAATACTTATGACTTTTCAAATGACATTATCTATAAGAACACAGTGCATTGTAGAGTGTTGAGGTCAATTGAATCAATTTTAAACTAGAGGCAAGTTCTTGTTAATGTAGTGTGGCGAGTGAGGAGACAAGACTGTTTATGGAGGTGCAAGCTTTATAGTAATTTGAAGGTGATGTGTAAATTCTAAATGTAAGTAATACTATAACTTTAATTTGCTGCTAGGCTTTTCCCCCCTCTGCTAAGCCTTTTTTTTGGCAATTTGGGGTAGTTTGTGCTTAGGCTCCTGTAACTTTTTGACCACATAAGGTATCCACACCTAATATTCTTCCAACATCATGGGAATTCTAAAGGTGCCCAGGGTTTGTGGATTCCCCTGGAGGGGACCCAGAAATTATACAGCTAAATGTTGTTTTTTAGGAACAATGGGAAAAAAGTGCAGCAAATGAAAGCGTCTGTTTTTTTCCCTGCAGATGGTATCAACAAAGGGTTTGCGGGGCGGAAAACACCATGTTCCCAGCTTTTAGGGATTAACAGACTTTTGTCTGAAAACCAACATTTATTGCACAGATTTTGCACTTTACTGGGATATAGCCTATATTTGCTATTTTTTGTGCTTTCAACCTTCTTCCAGTTAATGGTAGAATTGGGTATAAAAGCAATAATGGATCCTGGAAAGCTATACATTTCAGAAAAGTAGACAACATTCTAAATTCATTAAGGGATATATTGTGTAGATCCTTAACAGCTGAACATAGGAAAAATAATTCAAAATTAGTTGAATAAAACAGCCATTTGTGCCAACATTTTCACCTGTACCTTCACCTGTACCTTCTTCTAATTGTGACAGCTGCTTGAAAGCAATACACCATTATATCCGCTGGACCTTTCTGGTTGTGAGGATATATAGGACTAGTAGGATCACCAAGAAGCCGACAAACCCAGAGCCAATTACTGAGCAGCGCCTCACAATGTTTTTTTTATTATGTACCCGGTAGATCCACAAAATTCTACCCACCCTGCACTCCACAAAGACTTTTGAGAAAAATGGTACCTCACTTGTGTGAGTCGGCCAAGTTCCCCTGACAGGAAAAGGCCCAATACGCAACGTGGACACACCTCATTTTCACAGTGAAAATGGACCAATTTTTTGCAAAGTGCCTAACTGTATTTTATGAACCCTAGCTATGTCGGCACCTAGGGGAACTTAGCAAACCTATGCATTTTTTAAACCTAGACACCCAGGGAAATCCAGGATGTGGTGTCTTGTCTGGCTCTCACTAGGTTCTGTTACTCAGAATCCCTTGCAAAGCTCAAAATGTATCCCCAAAAACAAGATTTCCTCACATTTCTGTGGTGGAAAGTACTGGAATCTGCATGGATCCACAACATGCCACCTACCCCACAGTCCCCAAAGTCTTCTGAGAAAAATGGTACCTCACTTGTGTGGGTAGACCTAGTTCCCGCAACAGGAAACTGCCAAAAACGCAATTAGGATACACCTCATTTTCACAGTGAAAAATGATCCTTTTTTGCAAAGTTCCTAGCTGTAGGTTTTGAATCCTAGGTCTTCCAGCTCCCAGGGAAACCTAGCAAACCTATGCATTTTTAAAAATTAGACACCCAGGGTAATCCAGGATTGGGTGTCTTGTCTGGCTCTCACCAAGTTCTGTTACCCAGAATCCCTTGCAAACCTCAAAATTTGTAAAAAAAAAAAAAGAAAAAAACACAATTTCCAAAACGTTGAGGGATCCACGCAAGCCATACCTCACTAGACTCCCCTGGGTATCTAGTATTCAGAAATGTGTGAGTTTAGTAGGCTTACCAAGATGGCCGCTGAGCCCGGGGCCAAAAACCCAGGTGACTCCCCTTGCAAAACCAGGTTGCTTTTGATGTCTCCTCAATACATTTTGGGACATTTCCTGTTGCAGGTACTTGCCACACCCACACAAGTGAGGTACCATTTCTAATGGGATTCTTGGAGAAATGCTGGGTGGTAGGAAATTTGTTGTTTCTTTCTGAAGCGTGAACATTTTGGCACAATAATGCAAAGAAAATGGGGCAGTCACATTTTGAGGTTTGCAGGATATTGTGGGTAAGATAACTTGTTGGGATTTGGCGCGAGGGTGAGTGATATTTCACTATATAAAATTTTATTAACAAGAGATTTCACAAAAATGAAATGCGCTGTTAATAATTGAAAGGACGAAAAACTGAACCATTGAGTCATAGCGTGTGAGCTGCAAAGTCACACAAGGCACCAACCTCTTTTCAGGCCATTCATACACCTTTCGTACGTGTGACACATACAAAACCATTCACACCGCCAGCCGTGGGCCCATCACATTACAACACTCACACCAGCAGACAGCGCCATTCAAGGGCCCATCACTTTCACACGCCTACATTCCTGAGAAAGCAACCCCACCAACTAATGGATTGCGTGGACTGGCGTTTGGCTAGTAGTGTGTGTAGTTACCAGCAGCATGTCAGTTTGCACACACTGCCAGCCAAGCGCCAGTCAATGCACACTACCAGCCAAGCACCAGCCCACACACACCGCCAGCCAAGCGCCAGTCCACGCACACCGCCAGCCGAGCACCAGTCTACACATACCACCAGCCAAATGCCAATCCACGCACACCACCAGCAAAGCATCAGTCCACGCACACCGCCAGCCTAGTGACAGTCCACGCACACCGCCAGCCAAGCACCAGTCTGCACACACCACCAACCAAGTGCCAGCCTACACACACCACCATCACATTTAGGGATTTTTTACACAAAAAAGAAAACACAAAGAAATTGCGAAAAGGTACAAATCTACTGACATAAAATCCGAAAAGAAATACATTGCACAAATGCCAACCTTGAATCTGAACAAAACATATACAACAATAGAGACCAGGCAGTTCACTTTACCACTCATGGATGCTCCAGATTTGTGGGAGTCTAGTGGGTAGCTCTAAAGTGGGGTCCAAGGCTGGCAGTGTTGTCTCTCAAATACTGTTCAGCATACAAATTAGTCTGCTCAACAATCTTTGCCAACAATTAATGGTCCATAAACAACTGAAATTTATGTATTGGCAAAATGTTTTCAGCATTCACTCTACACCCTGGAACACCAGTAAGGTCTGGCAATGCCGGCTGCACCATACCTGGGGCAGCCCAGGAGGTCAGCACTTCCAACGGGAAGGTCTTGCAGCCCCAGCCTGAAGCCCAGATGCCTCTTGCTACACTATCAGCACATCAATGTCCTCCTCTAAAACAGGCACTTCATCCACACTTAGAGAAGCTTCATCCACACTGAGAGTAGCTTCATCATCCCATGATTCCTCGTGGATAGAAAACTCACTGCCTGAATCTTCCACTCCCTCCTCTGCCTCAGATGCAGAGTCGGTCTCTGAACCATGGTCAGAGGAAACTCAGAAAGCATACCAACAACCTGCTGAGCAGTAATCCTGTGGCTAGCCATTACCCTTACTAAGAAAGGAAACTGCACAAACAATTCAACAACAACCAGCACTCTGCAAAATAAGTAAGTAAAAAAAAAGTGTGCCTTTATCACAAAGATCTATATTCTCAAAAACTATACAATTCACGTGCAAGACAGCCACACTCACCAGCACCTACTCTGACGAGAGGCAGCAAAAACTAATGATATCCCACTAGAAAGAAAAAAACAAAACCAATTGCTCACAAGACAACAGAATACACATCGAGCACAAATGCAAAATGATTTTGACACTCAAAAACTGAAGCCAAACATACTGCTATTATTACACCATTTGCAAAAAGCACATTCATGCAGGGAAATGAAACTCATTTACATTGTACAAAAAAAGTATCTTACCAAACACATGCAACTACACAAACAGAAGAACCACCAGTATCAAAACGACAACCTGGAACATTCTAAGGAGCAAAAGCCTTAAACTAGAACAAAAATGGAGAAATAAAGCATTGCAATTGCAATTCACAAGAAATAAAACAATTTACATTATTACATGCTGTGTCACTACCCAAATGGTCAATCGACCAGATGGGCCTTCAAATAGGTCTGCGAAAAATGAGGTGTGATCTCGTCCAAGGGATCGGGTGAGGTTGGCTGGCAGGCAGATCGGTCCCCCAGGTGGGGCAGAAAACAGAAGACAGAAAAGTGCCCCACCTTGCAAAAGAAATAAAGCCCTGGTGCCTACTGGGGTTTTCTGCCTCTCTCCTCCCGTCTAGGGCAGAAAGGCCAAAAAAGGGGCAGATCTGTCCCCAGGAGCGGTAGAAAAAACATTAACCAACTTGTATGCCTTTTGAAGCAACCATGTCACTTCCATTATACAGAAAACAAAATCTCTGATGCCTAGTGGGGTTTCCTGCCCCTCCCGGGGGCAGAAAGGCCAAAAAATGGGCAGATCTGCCCCCAGGAGGGGCAGAATAAACACATCATGCCCCCTGGAAGCCACCCTTGTCCAAGGGGTTGCTTCCATTTTAATTTCTTAAAAGTCCCTGGTGTCTTGTGGGGCTTTGTGCCCCCCCCCAGGTGCAGAAAGGTAAAAAAAGGGCCAATCTGGGGGCAGAATAAACATACAAAAAATATCTCCCTCCTGGAAGTGACCCTTGCCCAAGAGGTCACTTACATTTTAATTAAAAAAAAGTCCCAGGTGTCTAGTGGGGTTTTCGGCCTCCAGTGGGGGCAGAAAGGCCCGAAAAAACAGGCTGATCTGCCCTCGGGGGGGGGCAGAATACACAAATAAAAAATATCTGCCCCCTGGAAGCAACCCTTGCCCAAGGGGTCACTTCCATATTAATTTTTAAAATATCCCTGGCTCTAGAGGGATTTTCTACCCCTCCTGGGGGCAGAAAGGTCACAAAACCCAGCCAATCTATCCCCAGGGGGGGCAGAAAAGTCTCAAATGTATCGTACCCCTTGAGAAAGCGACCCTTGCCCAAGGAGTTGCTTACTTTAAATAAAAAAGGGTACCTAGTGGGGGCATGCCTGCTGCACGATCACAACGCCATGCGCAATCGTGCAGCAGGAATGCCCTACATTGAGACATCAGAGGAGAGGAAAAACTCTTTCCTCTCCTCCAATGCCCCAATGCATTTCAATTCCCCCCCAGCTCCACCAGAGCAAGGAAACTCATCTGTTTCCTGCTTCCAGTGTGTCCGGCTGCTCCGGATAACGTTGGCGCGTGCTGTGCATACCGATGTCATGGGATGCCTGGGGGGGTCGGAGGTGGCAGCGGAAACTCCTCCGCTGCCATCCTCCTTTGTGGGGGCTAGATGGACTGCCCATGGGGGGAGCGCCAGCGCATCCCCCAAGGGTAGGTGTCATGACGGTGCGGTTCCGTCATGAGCACATGCCCACCATGGCTCATGACGGAACCGCCTGTCATGAGCACCAAAGGGGTTAACACATCTAATGTTTGAATAGTTTAAGTTCTGTTAGTATAGAAAGAATAAATACAAATTTCTTAGCTAGAACAAAGATTTAACCTTTGTTTGAGTGTCTACATATGCAGCATTTGCTATCACCCTCCCACTCCAGCAGAGACTGATATGATAAACACAAGCATACCACTGACCAGGCATATCCCCACACCACAACCGATTCAGAGTTTGCCGATTCTTTTAATTAAAATGTCTTTAATCCTTACCCTTGTATCATATTCCAATCTCTGCTTTGGTTTTGAAAACCTTAAAAATGTTACACTTTATCAGGAGGAATGACACAGTTTCTCCCCATCTTTAACTATTACAAAGCAATTTAGTCTCGGCCGACCTGTCATATTGCTACTAATTTACAGAGATCAGGCTGAGTAAAACAAGCTTCTTTCTCACTAGGCCCGCACAAGTGCACGAGCATGTGCACATGTGTTCAGGCCGAACCGGTTCAGAGTACAACTGTACAATGCAGCAGACCTTATCTTCAAAGGTGGGCCACTGAAGGTTGCAGCTCATATTAATTTTTCCAAATGCATTACAGTGCATTCAGATGTCCCACACTGCGGTAGAGGGCGAAAATCCTTAAGTCCAAAAGCAAAAACAACCTGTCAATTTTGCAATCTGTTAAGTACAATTTGTGGGGTGTGTTAGTTCTCAGTTTTGATAAAGGAAAATGTAAAATAGTACCTTTTTTTCACAAAAAGGTATATAGGGTCTAATGCTCTTGTGAAAGGTATATTTTCTAACAGAAGGTTAGTGGAGTGGATATGATTGTGTGTGTGTAGTGTGTGAAGTATACCTTAGTACTGATAACTCAAAAGAATCTACAGGATTTGGCAATAGGTCTTTGGTGTAAGGTGGTACCGATGTTGTGGTGTCTGAATGTGGAAATATGTTCATGGTTGTATTGTGAAGCTAGTTGAATTCTGGTGTTAAGGATGTGTACATTTGCAGCAAAGGTAAGTGAATGTAACTGCTGGTTAGGTTTCTTTTTGTCTGAAAGGGACTCTTGTGTCTAGGTTTCGTGTGCTGAATTTTGGTTGAGACTTGTAGATGAATTCAACGCTACCTCCTCTTTAAAAGATTCAGGGGGATATTCCCAAGGACTTATCTCCAATTTATCTCCACCTTAACGCATCAAAAGTGGAGATAGATTTAACATGCCATTCACAAGCTGGTGCAAACTGCAGACATTGCCAGTATTCCCGCAATAACTGCCCCAAAATGTATCTCCATGGTGGACACCACCAACTAACCCTAATGAGATGCAGAGTAGGTGTTCCTGTGCAAAAGCATACCAAAAAACCACAACATCACTTTCACAACGAACTGCCAGATCTGCGATGCTAACCAAAAACAGGCAATAAGCAGCGGTAGCAGCAGGGAATTAACACCTGACTTTTGCTGTTGTTAATCAGGACGACTACCTGCAGCATAAAGGGAGCCCAGCCAAGACCAACACCTAAAGACCCACAGATGCCAAGGAGACAATGATCATGCAACTCGGATACCCCTAAGGGCCACAACACCAATGGGCAACAATCCCAGGCCTGCCACCACTCCCAGGACCCGTCCCACCCCCCGGACACCACAAGGCAGCGTACACAAAGACGGCGGACCCACCTGAAATGCACCTGCCGACCAGACCCAACGCCAGAGAAGGACATTGCCCACTACAGGCCAAAAAAGGACAACCATCCCCTGCATCCTGACCCTCATCCCCCACCTGCTGAATGACCCAACCCAATGGACAACCAACATCCCTACCGCAGACAAAGCTGCCGGCTGCACAGCACATGCCGGCCTCTGGTACTATCCAACCCACAACTGCCAGAGACGGAGGAATCACACAGCCAGCCCCATCCAAGGTCATCACACCTGTCCTGGATGCCAACCTCAGCCTGGTACCCCAGCACCCCTACATCACCCACACTGTGCAGGAGCAGCTGGACACCAAGCAAAGCCCCTATACCATAGCTGGATTCCCTCACATGTCAGGGACAGGCAACTGCACACTTCTACTGCTCCTGACCCCTGCCCACACTGCACACAACTACCACAACAGAATGCACACGCACACCATGAATGTGCAGGCAATAGTGGACCACCTGGGACTCCTCAACAATGTTGTGGCCAGCTCCCCAGGCAGAGTGCATGATAATTAAGCATGGGTGAATTTTGCGGATCTGCGGTCCGCGAATTCGCGCTAAATCGCAAAAAAATCCACAAATTCGCGGATTTTTTTGCGATTGCACTATACTCAACTGGAGTACTTTCTACTGGCTAATCAGTAAGTGCTACCACGTTGGGTCAGTAATTTGTATGTCACTTGTGCACGACTCACCACTGAGCACTGAATATCACTCCCTCCACAGTTTATGCGCCGTTTTGTAATGTACTTAAACTTGTGAAGCATTGAAAATAGGATATTTATGAATACAATTGACTTATAAATAATACTTTGATATACCCTAAAAGGTTTGGATTTGTAATTTTTGTTTTTGCTTACTGTTTTGATTTACTCAATTGATGAATATTAAGGTATTGTGTAAATTGTTTTATACAATTCATTTGAAGTAATCTGTCTAAACCCGACAGAACCATTGTTTATGTAGTCTAACTCTGCCCAGGTTCTGAGGGATTCTGGTTTACCCAGTTGTTACTGTGTAGGGGTGTGAACATAAAGCCTGTTGCATGGTTGTGGTTCTCATTCAGAATGGACAGCGCGTCTGCTAGGGCGGCGCCTCTCAACCCGCCACAAGTCCTGCGCCAAGCACAGCAGGGCCTGTGCCCCTGTGCTCCTGCTGTACCCCAGACCGCTGGTCCCCCGACCCTTCATGCCTTCCCCGTGTACCAACGAGGCTCGGCTTACCTGCCTACACCCGCGTGTGTCAAAGAGGACCCACCACATGCCGGTGCCAGCTCCAAGCACAAGTCCCGCGACCTCTGCAGCCTCCGCAGACCATCGCTTGCCCCCTCGACGCTGGCCCACATCACTCCTTAATCATTTACATACTCTACCAGCATCCTCTTCGGCCCAATAGGTCCCACATGGGAACTGTGTCCTGAGACCTGAATGGCAGTGACCCCAAGCCTGTGGCGGCGGCCACAGCACCTGACTCCCTTTGATCAGGGAGGCATAATCCCATATCGCAGGCCTGCGACACCTGGTCCCACTAACCCTGTTCAACACAAGCCTGGGACACATGGATGAGGGCTCAGGCCTACCCTGTGGACCAGTGGGTCCCACATCTAGCACTTAGCCGTGTATCATAAATGGCAGAGTCCACACCAGTGAACGCACGGAGAAGAGTAAGAGAAAGATGCCGCTCAGTCCGGACGAAAGCCGGATCAGAGTCACGGAGGTGATCGAACACTATTAACAACTGACCTGGTGCCATTAAAACCCCGATAACCGCAAGTCAGCGGCCCGTGGCGGTAGGTCCATGCAGGATGCTGTGCTTTCGGGGCCACTAACTCTGTGCAGCACAAGTCATGGGACCTTTATGGTTAAAGGGTTATGTCCTTTACGATGTACACTGTTTTCGTTCTCTGACTGCACCAGGCAACCCTTGCCGGCTGGTGTGCACACACATCCAACACAGGTTTCACTCGGTATGTGTGCCTGATAATAAATTTGGTGTGGTGAGCAAAAAAACGATGGATTTAGGCCCAGATCTCTGTTCTGGGGTGAATGTATGACATTGTTCAGCATTCTGTCCATCAACTTTTGTTTTTGCTAATAAATGTGGCCATGCGCACGTGCCCGTAGCCATTCACTCCATCTGAGCAAGTGTGTCCGTGTGGTCATTGTGTCAGCATGATGGGCACGGGTCCTGCAACATCACAGTGTGCTGTCTTCAGCGGACCTTACCATGTCACCTCAGCGTTGGCAGTGCCCCAGGACCTGTAGCTTCGCACACCCCCCCCCCGCATGCACAAGCGGTGTGTGCTGGTCTGGCGTATGTCAGGTCAGCACAGGGGTGTGCTGATTCGGCAGGGGGAGCAGGGTGTGGCTCGGACCTGGCCTTGTGCAGGAAGTGCGGTAAGTGTGTCTCTGTGTTGGGGTGTAGTCGCCACAAGGGCAACAGTAGTCGATGTTGCTATGTAGCATGCACTAGGAGGGCGGGTCCGCACTTACTGGGACATGTAGGAGTGCAAGACCGCTCGGGGTGTTATGTGTATCAGTCCTGCAGATGCATGAGTCAGTTGCCTGGCCTCATTCGCAGCGCGATCACAGCCAGCCATGTTTGTGCGTTTCTTCCATTATCCTCCTCCGCTCTCAGGCTGCATTCACCTTGTCCAAAATGGTCTGCCATGTACAATGTTTGGTTACCAACGGGGCTTGTGGGGTTGTATACTGGCTCGGGTTGCCTTCTTTGTGCTTGGCTGTTATTTTCTGTTTGGTTTGTCTTTCTTTTTCAGGCTTTTATTGTGCTAATTCCCGCCTGCCGTGTGTATCGCAGGCCCGGCAGTGCTTATCCCTGCTTTCCTCATCACGAATGGTCTCATCGCACGTTTTTTAGTGTTGTAGTTTGTGTTTTTATCTCCGTCAAGGTAGTTGTATCGCGAACATTGGCAGCGGTTTCGGCAGACTATCGCATGGTACTGACTTGTTGTGAATTCCACATTTACACAGGGTTATTTTCCTGCGATCGGCTGCAATGTGTAAAATTGCGTTAGCATTTTTTGGTGATGTTTAGCACACATTCTTGTGAATATACCCCTCACTGTTCTGAGGGTTGCGTAGTGCCTTGCCATTAGTGTTGTAACTTTAGTGTGGCTGACATGTTTTAACCTGATTTCTGAAATGAATGCACATTCAGTGGTGTAACTGATGATGCCCATGTTTTTAATTCTAAGAATGTCTTAGTATGTGCTTAGAGGGGAAGATGATACGAGTGTGGTAAGGTACTAATTTTATTTTTTGTTGGTATATAGTCGATGTTTACGAGATTAGTCACAGTCGAGCTTCCCTTCTGTCAAAGTAGCTAATCTAGATTGCGCAGAAGAATCGAAAAGGGGACAAAATGCATCCATGACTTTTAAACATGTTTTAAAAAATGCTTCTCATTGGTTGACACAGTACAAGTTAAAGTTAAAGTGCCACATACCTTAAGTCATTATATTAATGCTGATATTTTGAAAGGAATTACAGAAGTTAAATAAAGATACTGTTGCCTAGTTAATTGATTATGACACGGAGGGCTGGAAAGGTGATACATTTTCATTAACAATAAAATATAGTAACATATGGACAGTTTTCGTGCATCTATAAGGCCTTTCTCTAATAGTCATTTTTTAGTCCAGTTGTAAGATCATGAGTCACCTTTAATAAGAACATGAAATAGGCGCTAAACTGTAATTATTTCTAATAGTTGTACTGTGACGTTTCAGCGACAGCAGCCATCAGGGTGTCAAAGGCAGATCTCTTAGAAGATGTAAAACCGCTGTTTAAAGAATGAAAAATAGTAATAGCTTTGAAAAGACATTAGCGGAAAAGAGTAATGTATGACAGCATGTTTATTTTCTGCAGGTTAGAGTTAATTTCATGAAAGCCTAAACCTTTGCATGTCATACTATAGTCTGAACCACAACAACTGTAGAAGTGACTTACATTGAACTGCTCTTAATATGTTCTTGCAGTACAATACTGGCTTCACATTAATGTGTTAAATGTTGCACCTTAGATTTTGCATTTATTCTACATACATGTTCCCATACTCTAAAACTTAATAAGACTTATGTAGCCCGACCATGGCGAGATTACCTGTATGTTTCTTTTGTTGATATACCAATAACAAAAGAAAATTATATTTACATGCACCCACGGTCTTTCATACAAGACAGCAAGTAACCAAGGGCTTCATTCACAAGACCCCTGTGCCACCAGAATTTCACTTTTAGTGACGGTCCAGTGGTGGCGCATATTGCTGGGCCATATCCACAAGGTCACGCAAAGCCACCCTGCGTTGCTTTTCATTGCCTTGCAGATATGGACTGAGGCAAGGCAGCCCAAGTTGCTGCATTGTCTCACCCTGCGATAAGGAGGAGTGCCATGGGCGTTACAGTGGGTGTTCCCATGTTACACCCATGGCATTTGACACATTCCCAGATTTATGTAATTTTGTAAACCTGGGAATGTGTCAAAAGCCTACACCTACTCAGGGGTGGCGTAGGGGAGGTGCAATGAGGAGAAATAACATGATTTCTCCTTGGTATTTTTCTCGTTCTATGTGTGCTGGATTCTGGAGCACACATAGCAAGAGGAAATCACCTCTAGTGATTGTTTTTCTGCATGAAGGCGCCCCTTCCTGCACAAAAACAATCACCCATTAAACACAGAAACCCTTGCACTATGGCACAAGGGTGCATGCATTGAATCATGGCAGCTTTTTTCTCATCAGCACAGGGGGAACGGACAGGAATGTGACAAATTTGATAGATACTGTGCATTTCTGCATGTTTTATTGTGATGTAGGACAGCGCTGCAGGAAGGCATGAGGCACTACCCTTCGTCAAAGGATTGTAAATGAGGCCTCCAAGTCTTTATGCCTTTTGGGGGAAAGTGAGTTGGTGTCTGTTGGATCCAGCAGTTTTTGGCTGGCTGGGGCACATTGAAACCAGACTAAATCCACTGTCCTAAATAGGATGAGTACGATACACTTGTTGAATAACCTGTGCTCTCCCTTGGGTAGCTTGGCATTCAGCAGTCAGGCTTATCCCTTGGGTCAAAGTGTAAAGTATTGGAACAACAGCACCCTCGCAACACAATGAGTACACTACAAAAAGACTATGTATGAAACACTGGTTTTTATACTACACACAAATTGAACTCAAATTTACATACACATTGGCTACATACTTTACAGTTACATGCAACTTTTGAACTCTCCCATAAGGAGCAGAATGACTGAAACATATATGTACTAGTCGCAGGTATTCACTTGCCCCATTATCCCCTCAGTCTCGTAAGCAACATAAAACCATGATTGTATTTCCCCAAGATGTATTCAATCCAAGCAATCCCTTCAACATCAAAGGCCACAGAAACATGTTTGTAGGTTGCTCAGAGGTATTCCACTTTCCCGCTAACACATCAGCATAAAACACAACATTCCCAATATCACATACCCCATACAGTTGTAATGGTCAAGAAATCACAGGCTTTTACTATGCCTCATGAGCCAGCTTCTCAGCCACTCAAACTACACCAGCCGACGATACACATTGCACCCACCAGCAACACTTTGATTAGAATGTCAGGACCACCTAAAGTGGAAAGAAGCAGTTACTTGGTTTTGTCACTCCAGATTAAGCCTTTTGGCACCCAGTGGCACCTTCACAAGTGATGGATCACTATTGCCCCGTAGATCACTGTCCTCCCCGTAGGCAAAGGAGTGTGACACTGAAAGCTGGAACGCTTTCAAATTAGAGAAATGTTTCCAATCAGGTAGATGTGCGAGCTATAGTTTCTCCAGGCAGCCAGCCTTGTGTGCATAAAGGCACAACAAGACCCCTTGTTTCCAGTTACAATAGTCTTAACAACAGAGTACCTTGTGGCATGGGTCTGGGGAGAGGGATCCAGTGAACTCAGATAGAGGCCACAATGTTAGGGACTGTCACCCTCCGGATGCAGGTTTGAGAGAGTTTAGGCTGTCCACTCGGGTCCCACAGACTCAAAAAACATTGCCCCAGCACCACTCGGACACCACAAGCAATGGAGAGCAAACTAGCACAGGTTTCTGGTTGCAAGCATGGGTCCCTCAAACTCAGCAAATTTCCCCTATCACTCCTTGAACTCCTGACGTTCCAGAAACCAGGTGGGTTGCTGATCTTTATAAGGACACTCGGCTGCACAGTGTGATTACAGCATACATCAGGTCAGTCCTTGTTCCAACCGACAATCACTCCCACTAGTTTCCATCATGCTCTGCGTGGTCCTTATGATCTTGTGGAAATGGGTAGATAATTTCTGTCCCTGGGATCTCATGGACAGGAGGCCAGCCAACCAGCACTTAGAAAGTGCTTGGCTACATCAGGCAAAATTCACCAAGTGATAGTCTCCTTCCTAGAGTACGACAAGTCCCAGGTCACCATAAGTCTATAGATAATACATTTGCAGTCCCTCCTGCCCCAATGGTTCCTTTTATAGATGTCCCAGTTTTGAACCAGGGTAGTATGGTTCCAATCCCGAAAGCGTCTCAAACTCCTGAGGGCAGAGCCCCAGTAGTTGTACTCACAATGCCCTTTGAAGATGAGATCAGTTCAAAAGGCCACCTTTGAAATGCACAGGTCCTTTCCAAATGTTGTCCTGTCTTCTATCCTACCCTGGAAGGCTTGACCATATCTTTAGCGGGGCAAAGACCCTGCTACTTGGAATGCAGGTGCCAATAATACCTCCTCGTATCCATCCCAGTAAGGCCCCTCAAAGCTAGCAGTCTGCAGTTTTCCTTCGGCCTCTAGTTTATGACCTTCAATCAGGAATGCACAGAAGTATCTGTACCCCTCAGCATCCAGATGTGGATAGGAGACAGGCTAACAGGCATATAGCACCACAAGAACAGAAATGCCCACTTTCCCAAAGTGGCATTTCTCCATTAGTAATGTTCCATCCACTCACATGACGGGAGAGGATTTGCCATTACTAACTTATCAATATAAAACACTATGCTACAACTCTTCTACACATAGGAAATACTGCTCAGTAACCTTAAGCTAGTCTCCCATGTTAATCAATATGAGAAGCAGGCCCCACTGTACCAAACAGACCATCCGGTGCCATTCACTACCAGTGCATTTAGCCCACCCTCGCCTATGCCCTGCTTCTTCCTGACACGGCAGCCTTCCCATAGGGAGTATGAACTTTGGCATGTAGTTTTTTAAATGCCAAGCCGAGTAATAGTAACCTGTACACACAAGCCCCGCCAGGGTCAACCTGTGGCAAGTTTGAAGAGCTATTTCTGTGGGTGGCACAACCAATGCTCTCGGCCCACGGAGAAGCATTTGAGTTACATGCCGTAGGGATATGTCTTACCCCTCGACAAGTGACTTACAGATAACTCAAATCAGCCAATCATGTATACACCAATCACTAGTATGTTATGACAAGCACAGAGCTTTAGCACTTAATGACAGAGTTAAAAGCGCTCAAAGTCCTAAGCACATAAATCAGCAGAAAACCAAGAAGGACAAAAGCAAAAAGTCTAGGAAAGGACCCTGGAAAGCATCATTTCCAGCAGTGCCACCTTCTATTCTATAGAATAAAATACATTCTTGTATATGTTAATAAATATTGAAAGTAAACCAAGTATTCTACACCTTAAAAAGAAACTCTGACTTCAACCTCATTTCTGAATATTGTGATGGGCTTTTCTATCTTGAAATGTACTAATTACTGAAGGAAAACAGTGCTTTATCCCATGTATAGTACAGCGTATCCATAGTTAATTTGATACAGGCCCAGACTTTTCACCAAAACATTACTGAGGTTGTGGACATTGTATTTTACCTTAAAAGGCATTTTTTTTCAATGAAGCAAGGAAATGCATTCCTTGCTGCGACTTCATTTGTCTAACATGGCTATACTTTTCCAACTTTTTTAGAATGATTCCTTTCCAAACACCAGAACTTTTAAAAGCTACCTTTTAAGCCCTTAGAAAATGGCCTTACTTTGGGCTATGTTTTGGAAAGTATTAATTTCTACTAATATCTTATAATCATCTTCAACACTGTTATCATTTCTATCAAAGACTCCTTCACAAATTCAAGAATTACCTAATCAACAAAATATCAACTTTTGAATCAAATTAATACACACAGCACCGCACTTTCAGCCACTATCGTACTCAGTAAGCCTGAATTTAGTGGGGTAAAATAGATTATCCAGAAAATCTTTTTCTGTATTTACCTACATTTAAAATCTCCATTTAAATTTTGACTTAAATCAAAGGGGCATATTAACAACGGCCAGCGATAATTATCGCTGGCCGTGCTTAGCGATAGTTATATTAAGGCAGGCTAGCTCTGGTATTTATCGAATAATAAACAACGCGTTACTCCAGGGCGATAAATATTCCAGATATAGCGAGGTTATCGCCCTTTTGCAGGGAACATTGCTGGTTTTCCAGCGATCTTCCCTGTGAAAGGGCAATAACTTTGTTGACACGACCCACAGGGTCGTATCAGCATAATCCACCACCTATGTTGAGGATGGCTAAGTCAGGATTTTAGCAGATGGTAGATTTGGGCAAAAACTACAGTTTTCTCCAAAATCTAATGTGTGCTAAAATCATGTGGGCTGCCTTGTACATATCGCAATGTAAATATCAGCGATATTTGCAAGGTAGTCTATCTGGGGTACGCCCAGTAACGCCCACTTTGCATCTCATTGGAGATGGAAAGGGTGGCGTTGGGAAAAAGGGTGCTAACATGTGATTATGCATGTTAGCACCCTCTTGTAAATAAGGCGCTGGTTTTAGCTCTGCTTTTTTTGCTTTGTAAGCCAAAAAAGCGGAGATAAAGCCCTTGTAAAAATGCCCCCAAGTTTACTACTTTTTGGTATTCACAAAGGTAAGTTACAACTAGTAACTTTACTACTAGTAATTTCACTAGTAGTAACTTTACCATTAGTATGTTTACTAGTAGTAAAGTTACCAGTAGTAGTGAACCTTTGTGAATACTAAAAAGTAGTACATTTACACTTAAGTAGTAAACTTAGACTTAAATCTATGTTTACTACTTTTAAGTAATCAAATAGGTAAATTACTTCTATTAACTTCACTAGGAGTAATTTTGCTAGCAGTAACTTTACTATTAGTAACTTTACAAGTAGTAATTTTACCTATAGCAAACATGCTAGTAGTAACTTACCTTTGTGAATACAGAAAAAGTAGTCAATTTAGACATAAGTCTAAGTTTGCCATTGTGAATCGGTCCCTTAGAGAAAGGAGTTTTAACACTGCTCACAAGTAAAATGCAACAATATGAGAATGGACATTTGCAATGCTAAAAGTCAGAGGGCCCGATTCACAAAGGTAAGGTAAGACGAAAGTATAACTTTACGTCTTTTGGTATTCCCAAAGAGCATTTACTACCCATAAATGCCCTTTGTGAATAGCAGAAGTTGAACTTTACAACTTTTGGTATTCATTTATGAGTAGTAAATGCCCTTTGTTAATACCAAAGGTGGTAAAGTTAGATTTTTGTCTCACTTTACCTTTGTGAGTCGGGCCCAGGGCTCACTATCTGTGCAAGAGGTGGGGTGCACAGGACAATGCCCCTTATACTTGTAAAAGCATAGCACATGTGCTATTTTGCACAACTTACATATGAGAAACGGCATTCCAATGGTGCACATAAGTGGTTACTCTAAAGATGAGGACAAACAACCTCTCTCCCTCTACTCCTACCCGAGGGGGGAGCATGCAGCAAAATCTATAAAGTGTGTTTGTGCAGGACTAATATGACTTGCAATAACTTTTGAGGTACATGAACCAGAAGTATATTTGGAGACATTTACATGTCCCATAATGTGTACATATGTATGCATTGGACGACTTAGCAACTCTGCTACGTTTATAAATGAAAACAAAGAACATTATTCGTCACTTTTTATGAACATAAAAAACAATTTCTAACTATTATTTTCTACCCTTTTGTCATTTGATCTGCTAATAGTAGTGACTTATGGAGTTTGCTGAGTTGCTCTACACTCTCCCTTCCCACTGTAGCTTCTTTTACTCCTTGTAATGCCTGAATCAGTTGCCCCAGACACATTAATAGCTTGGCTTGCAGGTGGCTGGGCGGGGGGGAGGCAGGGTCACGCGGGTTGGGGCGTTTAATTTAATATATAAAAAAAAAATCAAACTTACCTTTCTGGGTTACGCTTCTTTTAGGCTTCTCCTCCTGTTGTCCTGCCTCCGACAGGAACAGGAAGCAGGCAGCCGGGTTCCCTTACCATAGCCAATGAAAACGCTACAATGGCAGCATTGTGATAGGTGGGGACGCCTGCATGACTGATTTGGGCGGCTCCAGAGGGCCGACCAAAAAGTCATTACGCCCTCAGGAGTCGGCACACCTCTCCTTCGCTTCCCTGGCTGCTAGCAGAGTAGCCCCGGACACCCGGCCACCCAAAAACCAAACATAAAATGGTAATAACGGAAAGTTATTACCATTTTCTGTTTCTGCTTCTCACACTGGAGAAAGCAGTGGGGCGACGCTCCTCTGCCCTACTGGAGTAACAGTCCCTGATTGAACATGCAGCCCGTTTTCAGTGTGCTTTTCCCTATGTTTACTCGCATCTGAGCGAGCAGACATGACTTTGAAAAGGTTGTTCACTGGTTTAATAGTTCATTCATATGCACCTGATTGAATGATCTAATGTCCCTTAGAAAACAAATGTATTGCATATCCGGAACTGTAATGCATTAGGAGTTAAAATGTATAGCTTGGATATTATTTGACGGAGAAATGGCCTAGAGGGCCCGACCTGCCTGCATAATGACAGATGTATTTCCCTGTCTCCATATATTTGTGGGGTTGTGTAAGTGGTTGTTGACTGCTTACCTGGGGTAGCTGATCGTGAAGTTAGTGTGGGAGCTCTCAGCAATGGGTTTTAAGTGGATTCTTCCATTGTTGCAGTATGTTTGAATCACTTGATACTGAAGTCTTCGTGTTCAAGATGGGTCTCTGTAAGCCTGGACTTAGCTTCACTAGGTAGGTTTTCTTGTTAGGACAGCATGTTTAATGTCAGTACACTACAGTCCCAAAAATATGATGTGTTCATTTTAAAGTTAATGATTCTCATATAAATCCACAAGCTCAATAGTTTAAACGGTGCCAAATAAAACACAAATGTATTATGAGGACACCATATAAAGGATGGTCTATAGTTTCCTATAAGGTTGATGTTAAATTTATGATTTGGAATTTGTCGTAAGTCTCATTCTGCAAGGACTGAGCTAACCATGATGCATTATCTATTAAGTATTTAACATGTCATTGAATGTTCCACATTTTGTTTAGTTTCATGCTTCTCTGTAAAGTCATATTTAGTAATCAAAACTGAGTCCTTTATAATGCTTAACAATTTAAATACAATGTTATTGTTTAAACACACATGATATTTTTTGTGTTGGAGTTGATGTGTCCATTGCAGATACTCCAGTCAACACCTATGGCTGGAAATCTGATTCTATAATTTTCTCCATTAGTGATTGTAGTGGCCTAGTGATGGGTCTTCTGCCTGTTGCTCCAACATCATGCTTCCGGATCCCTGTTCTCTCCTAGGTCAAAGACTTTAGGCTATACCAACATTTGAAGGTTTACTTCAAGCTCCAGTAGTTAACCACTGCAGCATTTGTGGAGCGTAGAATATACCCCCATCTCTGATTTTTTGTAGACTCTGGGGTAGTGAGCTATCCTTTTGAAAAAAGGCTATAATTTTCAGCCACACATCTTTCTACCAGGATCTCCAGTTTAAGGTCACTGAACTTCCCATTTCTCTTTCTTCCTATAGCTTCCTGTGGCTCTTGGCTTTACATTATTTTATATTTGGGCTGTAAAATTGTGAAAGGTGCTTCTCTCTGAGGCCTTGCTTCCACCTTTCTGACTCATTCCCAGATCGTGAGGATATCAGTCACTCTATGTGAATCTGAAAGTGCTATACGTTAGTCTTTGCAGTTTCTGCTTCGCACAATCCTCATATCTTTCACCAGGCCCTCTTATTGAGGAGGCTTCCTGGCAGTCAAGGAATCATTCAGAAAGTTGTATAGAAACTGCATGAATGGAATTTGTTACAGAAAACGTCTATCACCTATAATGCACTCCCTAATGAAATCAATTAGCAAATGTTTCTTTGAATATTTTAAAGATAATATATTTTGCAACCAATGGCTTGCATTGACAGAATGTCAGCTGAATATGCGGGATTTAAATGACCTCATGAGGAATTGTTTTTAAACAATAATCAATTTCCAAATAGCTTATAATAACTTTAGAACCAGACTATGCATGCAAGTAGAGGTTTTGCAAATTATACTATGAAAAAAGATTATTCAGCCTATCAGAAAGAACATGATAAGAGCCAGACATGTAGTTAGTGGCCCAGGAAGTGATGAATGCATTCAATATTCCCTGTGCCTTGGAGAACTTGAAGGCAAATCTCAAATAAAGCACCATTCTAGAAATACATCATGCATTTGAGTTATGGTTTTATTTATTCTCCAATAATGATTGTTTTGGGAAATTATGTGTGCTTGCTGTGCATGCATTATCTATGCGTGCGCTGAAGCCAACGCCATTGATGAGGCGCAATGCGGTTTATAGTTTTCAATGTTCAAGGAGCTGATGTTTCATTTTTCAAATAAATTGTTTTTCTACAATGTTTAATTGAAATGTTCAATATAAATCAATGTACATATTCCTAAATGTGTTCTAAAATTCTTGATAAACAGAGAAAATGAAAAGCTTACTTCATTCCTCTTTCAAACCAACTTGTCTAGCAAGGGAGGAAAAAAGGAAGTTTTCAAAGATTACCCATACCAAGGTTGAAATTGGATGCATGAAAAGCATTTGGGCCTGTTAGAAATGAGGTTCTGTAGGTGCCAATCCTTTGCACTGTTTTCCAAGTAGGGACCCTTCTTCCTAATTAGGGTAAGGGCATACACTTCTAAAATTACCCCTGCTCATCCCCTTGGTAGATTGGCATGAGCAGACAGGCTTATCGCAGAGTCAGTGTGTAAAACATGTGTGCACACATATGGTAATACAGTGAAAACACGACAAATGGACACCACACCAATTTAGAAAAATAAATAATCTTTATCTAAACCAAACAAGACCAAAACAACCAAAATCCCCAACACAGTACTTAAAATGTAATCCTTAGAAGTCAAAAACAATTCTCTTCATAGCAAACTATAGATGCAACACTTTCAACACAAAGTACCTTGGATGCATTACAATCATAAGCGAAAATAGCCGCAGGGAAGGTAATGCATTGGTTCCTTATGCCCAGGAAAGGTGATACATCGGTTCCTAGTTCAGGGGAGGTCATGCGTCAGTTTCTTAGTGCCACGCAGGGAAGGTGATGGGTCGGTACATTACTGAAGGGAAGGTGATGCTTCCATTTCCTTCGGAGCAGAGAGGTAATGCATCTATTTTGTACTGCTGCCTTGGCATTCTTGTAGACTTTGTGTCCCGGTGTGCTCCGTGGGGCTCGAGGATGCATCGGTTCTCTATGCGGCAGCAACTGCGCTGCGTTGATTTCTCCAGCCGCCGTCCAATAATGCATTGGTTCTTTCAGCCACACAAAGGGCCTGCGTCAGAATCAGTGCGGTGATCTCGGATTTTGGAGATCGGTGCACAAGATTCAGTGTGTGGCTGTTTGAAATGGGGAAAACTAGTTGGCAGAGGTTGGTACCTTTGTCCAAATAGGGACTCTTGCTTCTAGTCAGTGTAAGGGGGATACATGCTCTAGATCACCCCTGCTCACCCCCTTGGTAGCTTGGCACGAGCAAACAGGCTGATCCTAAAGGCAATGCAGAAAGTATTTGTACCAACACTCACAGTAACACATTGAAAACACCACAAATGAACACCACACTAGTTTAGAAAAATAAAGTATCTTTATATTAGCTAAACAAGACCATAACAACAAAAATCTAACATACAGATACTCAGTAAAATGTCTTTAAAACAGATGTTGTAAAAATAAGCTTGTAGAAATCAAATACTACCAACTGGGCTATTACAATGTCAGAACAGCACAAAATCCAATGTACGGTGGCGCCCGCGAGGATCAGGGCACTGGGCGCAGAGTCACACAGACCCCCAAACAACAATACCTTGGAAAATGAAGGCGGTGACTATGCATGGCATAGACGAAGGCTGATGTCGGCTCCGGTGATGATGCGACGTCGGCAAGTTTCTCTAGTCACCCTCGGCGGTTATCAGCACTGCGATAACAAGATCTGGCAAAGACGGAGTCGATGTGAGCACTGGTGTCGGGCACGGCCGATCACTGCTGTCATAGGCGGTTGTCGTAGGGCATCGGGCTGCGGAGCAGGCAGGGCGGTGCGTCGTTCACTTCACGAGTGGTTCCCCAGTCCTCGGTGCAGGTCGCGGTGTCACAACGGCGGCGTCACAGAGGCGGCGTCAACGGAGTCGGAAACAGATTTTCTTGCTTCTCTTGGGTTTCCTCCAGCTCCCAACAGCAGGAACAACCTCCAGGAGCCCAACTCAGTTACAGACACCTCCTGGCAGGTCAGAACTCCCAGCAGAGAAGTTCAAGGGAGCTGGGGGTGAAGTCATTTTGTTCCCGGGACTTCAAAACAGGAGGCCAGCTCTTCATCAGGCCCTTGGAGACTTTCTTTAAGCAGGGGACACAGCAACGAGCAAAGTCCTTCTTCATGCAGTAGACACATCGCACAACAAAGTCCTTCTCCTTTCCTTGGCAGAAACAGCAACTGAAGGCCAACCCCAGACACACAGCAAGGGTAGTACTTCTCCTCAGTTTCTTCAGCTCCTCTCCTCAGCAAAGGTTCCTCTTGATTCCAGCAATAGTCTAAAGTTCAGGGGTTTTAGGTCTAGTACTTATACCCAAAATGTCTTTGGTTCCTTTGTGTAAGGGGCTCTGAGCCCAGTCCAAACCAGTTCTGGGGTCACTCTGCCAGTGCAGAACAAAATCCTTTGTCAGTGTGAGCCTTGGTTTCAGACGCACCACATGGGGTGGAGCCAGCAATGTGCAAGGCAGGCGCAGCTCTTTTCAGGTACAGATGCTACTCCTCCCACCACTCAAAATGCAGATCAGGCCTATTCAGCCTAGTGCTGACTCATCCAGACTCCTGAATCCACTGCAAGTCCCCAGTCCCCGTCACTCCAAAGCCAGACAGTCAATCCACAAACAGTCGAATTTTCAAACACATGATTTAAAAATCATCCTTACTAAAAGATGTGTTATTACATTCTGAGTTCAGGGATACCAGACTCCAATTTTCCATCATATCCCTATGGCAAGATATGCTAGTAAAATGCCACAAAGCATTCCCTATTCTGTCCTATGGGCAAGGTAGACTATCAATAGTGAAAAATGAAATTGGCAATATTTCCCTATCATGACACGTTACACACACCAGTACATGTCCTACCTTTCACATACAGTGCACCCTGGCCTGGGGGGTACATTGGGCCTACTATAGGGGTGTTCTATGTGCAAGGAAAGGGTAGGGCCTGGAAAGTGGGTGCACTTGCCAGCTCAACATGGCAGTTTAACAAACTGCGCACAGGCACTGTGGTGGGAGGCCTGGGGCGTCTTTTCTGGGCTACTCATGTGAGAGGCACAATCAGCGCTTCAAGCCTACTAGTAGCATTTGATTTACCAGCCCTGGCACCCTCAGTGCACTTTACTTGGGACCTACTGGTAAAACAAATATGCCAATCATGGATAACCAATCACAATAACAATTTACACAGAGAGCATATGCACTTTAGCACTGATCAGCAGTGGTAAGGTGCCCGAAGTCCTAAAGCCAACACCAACAGGCCAGGAAAAAATAGGGGGAAGAAGCAAAAAGTATGGGGATAACCCTGCAAAAAAGGCCATTTCCAACAGTGGCAATTTCTCCAGCCGATGGCCGGCACTGCATTGGTTTCTTCAGTGGTACAGCAGCGATGTATCAGGAAACGGGTGCGGATGTGTCATGCTTCTCTTAGTTGCATCACTTTTCCAGCTCCCAACGGCAGGAACAATCTCCAGTGGCCCAACACAGTAACAGGCACCTCTTGGCAGGTCAGAACTCCCAGCAAGGAAGTTCTGGGGAGCTGGTGGTGAAGTGTTTGTGTCCCTGAGACTTCAGAACCAGAGGCAAGCTCTACTTCAAGCACTTGGAGATCTTCTTTCAGCAGAAGACACAGCATATCGCAAAGCCTTTATCCTCTCCTTGGCAGAAGCAGTCACTGCAGGCCAACCCCGGACAGCACACAGCAAAGAGACAGTACTTCTTCTTTATCTTTCCCAGCTCTTCTCCTTGGCAAAGGTTCCTCTTGGGTCCAGAAAGATTCAAAATTCTGGGGTCTGGGCCCCAATATTTATACATCATTTCTCTTTGTTCTGTTGTGGCAAATAGGTTCTGTGCTTAGTCAAAACCAGTTCTGTCCTCTCTGGTCCACCTTCCCTGCAGGAGGTGGAGACAGCACTGTGTAAGACGGACCAGGCCCATTCAACTGCAAGGAAACCTCTTACCCCTGTTCTAAATGCAGGCCGCCCATGTCTATTCAGCCCAGCCCTGACTCTTCTAGGAAAGGCAGGAACACCTCAGCCCCCCCTACAGTGGCTGTCTACAGTGAATGCACATCCCCAGCCCCTATCACTCCAAAGCCAGACAGTCAATCCACACACCGGCAGAGGAAAACAGGATGGCTAAGCAAGACAATATCCACTTTCTAAAAGTGGTATTCACAAGCACACAATATAAAATCATCCTTACTGAAATATGCATTTTTATATTCTGAGTTCAGGCATACTAAACTCCATCTTTCCATCTTGGCCCATATGGGAAGTTAAACTTATAAGACGGTATAAATAAACTCCCATTCTATCCTATGGGACAGATAGCATCTTAATAGTTAAAATCAAAATCTACTGTATTTCCATATAAGGGCATGCCACACACATCAGTATATGTCCTACCCTTCACATGCACTGTATCCTGCCCACAAGGGTACCTTGGACCTACCTTAGGGGTGACTCACATGTAATAAAAGGGAAGTTTAGGGCGTGGCAATTGGGTGCACTTACCAGGCCGACGTGGCAGTAGAGACTGTGCGCAGACACTGCAGTGGCAGGTCTGAAACCCCTTTGAAAGGCTCATTGTGGGGGTGGCACAATTAGTGCTGCAGGCCCACTAGCTGCATTTGACTCACTGGCCTTGGGCACCCAGTGTGTACTATACTAGGGACTTAGTAATAAGTTAAACAAGCCACTCATGGAAACACAAATCTATATTAACAATATACACAGAGAGCATATGTACTTTAGCAGTGATCCTCAGTGGGAAATTGCCCAGAGTCCTGAAACCAACAAAAACAAGGTAAAAAATAGGAGGCCAAACAGAAAAAACTCTGGGGAGAAACCCACTGGAAAAGCCTGGTCTAACAGGGTCTATTCACCAATAAATTCAGAAAACGGGACAGAGATTCCTGACTTCCTAAAAGTAAGCCAGGTTACCCTCAGGAAGATCAAGGGGCTTCCAATGCAGGCTCCTATTCTCCTTGTACTGAATTCTGAAGAGCTGAGAACTCTGCACAGGGGAATTGGATTTCCTGTGCAAATGTATGTTTTTCTTTACCAGGATTTCTTTTTTTAATTTGTGGAAAAGCCCCTTCTCTCAAACTGCCACAAAATCAGTGGGTGGTTCATTCTCATTACTATACTGCAAAGAAACGTATGCTATCATTTGGCTGGTGTAAGCATTTTACTGTTTTGAGGGGGGAAAATGAGATTCAGATGAGGTTGTAAATGCCCACAAAAGTCCATGTTTGACAGCATTCAGAACCTTCACCTCCTCATCAACACATAATGCTTAAAAAACCCTTAATTTAAATCTGATCATTTCTGAAGGGTACACAGGAGGAGGGAATGTAAATATCAAAATGAGGAAAGGCGAATCGAAATATTGAGGATTGCCAGTACATACTGCATGCATTACCTCTTCTTCCCCTTCCGTGGTTCATTCTTTATTGTAATAAGGATATACCCAAGTGGCATCAGAAATTTTCTGATAGAAACACATCGAAGGCTGCTATAAATCTTCTATTGTAACAGCTCCAAAACGAGCCTTACCTAACAAAATCGTTATGGCACAGTCTCCTAAGAGACCTCTCAAACCACATGTAATGTATTCTCCTCAGTTGCATCCAATCTGTAATGTGAAATGAGTGGCCCATTAGGATGGCAGGCAGATAACCCCCGCCGCACCGGTGATAGCCACCATGGCCCCGTGGGGGCGATCTGCCTGCCATCCATACCTGGAAGACCCCCGCCATATTATTATGGCTGGGGGGTCTGTGGCGGAAGGAAAGACCGTCCACCACATTTCCACTGGTCGACTCGTCAACCGGGCGGAAAAGGGACATGATATGGTGGTCCTTCAACACAAAAAGAGATTTACTCCTTATAATATTACTCTTAAGGAGAAACAAGCTATAACCTCCTTGAAAGCGAATGACTCCTTGGTCATTAAAAGTGCAGACAAAGGAGGAGGAATCGTTATACAAGAACTCGATTCCTATACGGCAGAAATCCAAAGGCAGCTGGACAATAAGGAACATTATTAGGGCTAGCATCTAATCCTACCAAGGAAATCCAGGAACTAATACACAAGGTCACCTCTGATGCCATAGCAGAGGGCTTCCCTACAAAAAAAAATTTAACTACCTAAATGTGAAAAGCCCAAGGACACAGGTGATATACACGCTCCCGAAGGTCCATAAAAACCTCACTTCACCACCTGGACGACCCATTGTTTCGGCCTGTGGGTCGGTCCTTGCACCATTAGGGTCCTTTGTAGATTTTTTTATCAAGGATTTTGTACCTTCCACTCCTTGCTATGTTCCAGACTCCATGTCCATGATCTCTTTGATTGAACACCACCCGTTTGATCCTACAACGGACAGATTGTGTACCATGGACGTGGAGTCTCTATACACTAATATCCCCCAGATTGCAGCCTTACGAGTAATTAAAAAAACTCTGGACACTCGTCCACGTCCCCATTCAATACCCACCTCATTTATCTTGCAGCTCCTAGAACTCTGCTTGACAAAAAATTTCTTCACCTTCAATGGTCTCTTTTATCAGCAAATAAAGGGAACTTCAATGGGTGCAATTTTTGCCCCAAATCTGGCCGTACTGTTTATGGATGAGATTGAAAGGCAGGTGATCCTATTACCCTCAAACCCTTTTTTCTCTGGGATCATCATATGGCGTAGATACATTGATGATATCTTCATGTTATGGAGGTATGATACCAATGATCTACGTCATTTCTTGCACTGGATGAATAACAACTGCTCCGGCCTTAATTTCACACTCACATCTGACAAATCCTCCATAGACTTCCTGGACCTCACTATCTTTCACCACGAAGGGGTACTTTTGACTCGGTTGTTTAGGAAACCCACTGAGCGAAATACACTGCTAGAATATTCGAGTAATCACCCCAGAGCTTTACGTGATTCCATCCCATTCTCCCAGTTTCTCAGGATTCGGAGAAACTGCTCATGCAGGTAAGATTATTTCAAGGAAAGTGCTATTCTGGCCACCAAACTCAAAAATAGGGGTTACCCCAGTAGAATTGTTAAAAACGCCCTTAAGCGAGCCTGGTATAGACCACGAGAGACCTTGCTAACCCCTACTCCAAAGAAAGACCAGGAGAGGATAGCCTGCATGACCACATTTTCCCCACTGTCAAACAAACTTAGGAAAATGATACTCCATCATTGGCCTATTATTAATGCAGGGACTGTAGAAATTGAACGACCTTTGTTCGCTTTCACAAAAAGTAAAAACTTGAAGGATCACCTGGTCCGGGCAGCACTTCCGAGCCCTATTCACCATTCTACAGTTGAAGCTGTATGGGGTCTGTCCCCCATTGTTGGACATGTGAAATGTGGCGGTTGTAGCGTGTGTGATTTGACTATTGAGGGGAGATTTTTAACAATGTTACCTTTAAAAGTAACACCCTCTCTAACTGTAACACAAGTAATGCCATATATTTGATCCAGTGCTCTTGCAGTATAATCTATGTTGGGCAAACATCACAGAAAATCAAGACACGCATTTGCCAGCATAGAAGCCACATTCGGTGCCAAACCCCCAATGCCCCACTAGTGGAAAACTTTGCCAATGTCAATCATAACGAAGACCATATTCGATGGACCATACTGAAAGTCCTGAAATTGCCACCAAGAGGTAGGAACATGTCGAAGTTATTGAATAAGGAAGAACTTAAATGCATAATTCTGTCGGACACAATTCAGAATGGACTAAATCGTACAGAGGACTGGGCTGGCCTTCTCTGAATTCTTCTTCTTTTTGAAAAAGACATTAACTGATAAAATCAAAAGCATTACTGCACTTCTGAGCCATGACTAGTAATGAACTATGTTTCTTACATGCCAAATGTTGTTTTAACCATGTATATTTTTAAATGTAAGCATAACCATGTTGTTTGTGTATCGCTGGGTTTTTCACAAACTGGACCCTGGCTGTCACGTTGCACTCCAATTCCATAGTATTACGACCGGCACGTCACTTATCACTCTTCACTATTTTCACCGTCTTTGGTAATGCATGGCCCATTTCCTAATACGACTCCACTCCAACATGGCCGCCGTGGCGTTCACTAGTCCATTCTCACTTTCTCCGCAGTGTATAATTGATATCCACTTCCGACGTCCTAGACAGCCACGTACGGATTTCCTTGATGTCGGAATGATTGGCCATTGAGCCTACCGACTGCTGGTATACTGCCCGATTCTGCAGCTACACTGACGCTAATTTAATGATAATAGGTAAGCAATCTAGCCGCTGCAAGGTGATATTTATCGGCTCCTTGCCCAGAGTATGTCCCCCTGTGACTCCTCTTAACTTTTGCAGTGTTCTGAGAGGAATTACCGCCAATTGTGGCAACTACTCTCCCCGTGAGCACCGCACTCTGCCAATTTCACCAAGAGGACTACCCGCCTGGGATCTAGGTGTCCTCGACCTACATCTATGCATAGATACCGGAGCCTGAGGTAAATTTCACTGCCCTGCCGCGTCACTGCCCCACCACAATGGTTAACCTGGTTTCAGTAACTTACAACACGGTCTATATACATTTTTTTAGGTATCTAACCTCAGACCTAGTTCGCGCCACAAGGAACAATTATAGACTCTCTGAATCGATTTGCGGAACTATTTGGACCCCTCTAGGTCAGCAGAGTAGTCCCTCATCCAGTTTTTAATCACTGCGGCAAATTCGCCACCCGCTTTCTTGCACACTTTTTAAGGCCAAGCTCACTTCGCCTGCACTAATTAATCGCAATCCGGTAATTCGTTGACCACTGTGCTTTGGTTATCATGCACATGCCCACCAAATATGCTCATGGCACTTAGACCTTTTCGAATTCGGCACCCACCACCAGGCACGCCGTATGTGCACTTCAGGACCGCATTTGCAATAGCACAGCACAATGTTGAACCCTCTGCCACTATGATCGACCAAAGTCACACACGACCTGGTGATGTTTAAATGATGTTGGTATTACTGTTGCACGCAGTACTGAATACAAGCTTGTGGAACTCTATGAAAATGGTTTGACATATGAAGGACGTTTCTTTTGTTTGGGAATTTGTTTTATATTGCTTTTTATTTTCTCTTTCCTTCTATCCCTATTTCCACAGGCGCTTCAAAATTCAAAACAGGCAACTAATTACCAAGTCCTGATGATGATCCTGGTTCATTAGGAGCCAGGGATCAAAACGTCGTCGACCGTCTAAACAATTCTGTAATATATCCACTGAGACTATTGTGATTGCAGATATTGTTTGTCCAAACTTGCTTTACTAATTATCCAATTGCAAGGGACAGTTGGCTCCCACGTCTTTCTTCCCTGATATTGTTTGTTTTTCCTATTTCTATCTTCCTTCTAAATTGTTTTTCAGCTCACTTTTGGATAGGTGCAGGCTTGTACCCTATCAAATGTTTGAATCTGACCCTCTTCGGGGTCACCTAATTTTTGTTACATATAGTGAATAAAATTTCCTAACCCGGCTGGGTACTGGAATAACCAGATATAGTACTGATTCAAGTCTATAACTTCACTGTGTATGTAAGTAAATTATCCTTAGGACCGTTGTTTTCTAGAATAGATTGTCCGCCCAAGGTCCGAAGGTATCTATTGGGTTCCCTTGTTATAGCTTAAAAAAAAAAAAATTGTGGTGGGGTCTGCAAGACACCGCCGTCCATAACACAATACAGGCAGAGAGCAGCCTTTCCATGGTGGCATTGCCGCCATGGAAAGGCATGCATATTTTGCTGTTGGGGGCCCATTGCAGGCACCCATGGTGTTGGGGGGTGCACATAGGGGGTACCTATAATACCCCCACTCATCGCAATGCACTACTTGGCAGGCACTATAGTTGCCTGCCATGTAGTGCATGGTACTGCTGTGCACAGTACTTTTACATTGCGAGTGGGTCTGCAGACAGCAGATCCACCCGCAATGATAACGTCCAAGGATGCACCCGCCAGTGTGGTGAGCTCATTCTAATGCCAATGGCGGGACCGCCGCAACTTTGGCGGTTGGTCCCTTACTCCATAGCCCCCCGAGTGACGTAGGACCAGCCCATGTAACTATCTTAAAAAATGGCAGCAGTAGACATGCCTGTCATCCCTCAAGTGAAAGTCGTTTTCAAAGATTTACAATCTCTTTTAGCTTATCACAAGTTAATAAGAAGCTGTCACATCGTTCGTATTCCATCGATTACTGCAAATTGTTATATTAGCAAAAAGGTGCAAATTTGTCTCTAGGAGGCACATGCATCAATCCCGCATTTTGCAATTTCTAAAAAGCAAATTTTACCGATTCGCTATTTAGAAATCTCAAAAAGCAAAGCATGAAGGATTCGTCAAAAAAATGTGATTCCTGTGAGTCACAATTAAGGAATGGCTTCCCATTGATTCCTATGGACCCTAGGCCCATAGGAATCAATTGGAATTGCACTCGCAATTTGCGAGTACCAAATAGGTATGTGCAAATTGCGCATGCAATTTCAAGGGTGATGGGGGCCCAAAGGACAACCTGATGCACCCCTGAAAGTGCAATTAAAAAATAGGTTTCACACAGACATGCCCCAAGGCATGTTTGTGTGCAATATAGAACTTTGAAAAATGCACTTTTGTGCATTTTTCAAAGTTTTTGCAAATTACCATCAACTTTAAGTTGATGGTAATTTGCATTTCTTAATAGCGAAATCACTATTTTTTTGTTGTTGCTGCATTGCATTTACGGAATCGCAATGTGCGGTTCCCTAAGTGCAATCGCAATTTAAGTAATCACACATTTTGCGTTTAGTCAAATAGCAATTTTTGAATTTGGGATGAAGCATCCCAAATGTAAAAATTGTGGTCGCAAAGGGGGCAGAATTTGCAACCGCAAAAATCAAGGTAGGAGACGGTACTGGCAATATTACTTCCTGTTCTCCATAAAATGCTGATTTAATCTTGGGAGCACAATTCTCTCCTACACTCCAAACAATAGTGTTGTCAAATATTTTTAAATATGGATACCAAGAAAGGAACCTAACTCTCCTAATATTCTTGCTGTTATAATCACCCTTAGAAAGAAAGCCTTAAGCATTGGAAATGTTTCTGAAATTTCATCCAAATCTTATAGAATGAAAGGTGTACCTCATGAAATATATAGCTCCCTACTCATCGGGCTTAATAACATTGGGCAGCATGTACGACCCACTAATATGCGAATCACAAATTGGGAAGTACAACAGTGTCTCAGACACTGTGTGTGATTCCTAATGGGGTAGCAAATTGCATGCCTCATGAATATTAATGAGGCAGGCACAATTTGCTAGCCCATTAGGAATGGCTAACATTCCTAGGGATGGTGGTCTGCATGTCTGGGACTGGTTTTAAATAAAGCATTCTTTTCTTTTTTTAAATGCAGTCCGTTTTTCTTAAAGGAAAACAGTATGCTTTTAAAAAAGAAAAAGAAAACTTTTCAGTTTCAGGTTTTTTAGGGGCAATGGTCCCTGGGACCACTGCCTGCTCTTAAAACTATTTTCTCACCTACTCACAAAGGGGAAGGAGTTCTCTGTGGACCCCTTCCTGTTTGCTGTGGTTTACCACCTACATAAAGTAGGTGGCATACTGCGAGTGTTGTGTGGACATAAATGCAGTCGCAAAACAATTGTACATGGCATGGTGACTCGCTATTAGTATAAAGATGGCTAAACCTCCATTGAAGTCCTCCTGTATAATAATTCAGTGACCAGGAGATACTGTCTCTTACAACAATATCTGGCACAATGTATTAACACAATTTTAGTAATTGTTATAAGAAATCCAAGTGGACTATCTTCTAGAAGCTTGATTAGTGAGGAAGTCCAGAAAGAAATAATGAGAGCTTTGAAGCCCGCTCAGTCTCAGACAGTCTGACTGCAAAGGATTATGGTTTACAGAGAAAGGCCTAATGGCTGAATCCATTACTGGCTTACTCCTGTTTGACAGCGATGTTCTTATTGGCAAAAAAACACTAACAAGGGCATCTGTTCCTTTAATTTTAGAATCCTAGAACCTTGAGAGAAATCTGAGTAATACAGCACTGTGATGAAGGTCCAATACATCCATATTCTGGGATACAAATCAACAAGAAATTTGTTGAATAACTGGGGTTCTGAGAGATAGCCCCGGGGAGGAAGGAACACCTTCCTGAACAAAATCAATCCTGAGAGGAAAATTCCTTTTTATATGTGTGCTGCAGGATGGAGCACACGAAGAAAGAGGAAGAACAAGGAGAAATAAAGATATTTCTCCTTGTTACACCTTACCTGGATAGGTGTATATTTGTAGTGCATTTCCAGGTTTACCAGTTCTGGTAAATCTTTGAATGCTTCAAAACCCATGGTAGTTGCATGGAAACACCCATGCAACACCCATGGAACCACTCACTGGCACAGAGTAAGGCAATGTAGCCATTTGTGATGAGTTGCTTTACTTGAGATTTATGAAGCCACTGAGGGCCATGCAAGGTGGCCTTGCATGGCCTCATAAATATATTTTTTGTGTTGGGTTGCTCTTGCATCACGTTGTGTGAAGCAAAAGCGACGCAACTGGGCTTGTAAATATGTCCCAAAGCTTCAGTGCACAATGCATTGTAGATTTCAACTGGATACATCACGTTTTACCTGAAACACATGATTGCAGTGCAAGTAACAGATTCAATTACATTACTAGCCTTAAAATATAATTAACTCCTTGTATCAGTCAGTATAATATAAACTTAATACATTCCATATTGTGTTTCCTGAGGTTAACATCACTTTTAACAAAATTAAATGTAGCATAACAAGTATTAGTTGATCCTAGATGATGTAAAAAGGCTAACCCAACCGAATGTTATCTAATTTTGGCCTCAAGTAAAATCAGGATTAGAAAAGAGGCCCACGTGGCAGAATATAAAGTGCAAAAGAGCATAAACCACATTGTGCTTGGAATTGACAGATTATCACATTGGCAGTTAGGGAGGTTCACAGACCAAGTTCCATGTACCTATAAGGAACCATCTCCTTTGTGAATGGTCAAAATATAATTTTTTAAGAGTGTGCAGCAGTCCCTGGATATTCAAAAGGCAGCACATATTCCTTTAACCCCTTACCTGCGGTGTGAATTCTGCTGCGATGTGGGGATTTAATTAGGGGGCATAACCCCTTGCGTGCTTAGGAGGCCCCCAGCAGTCCTACGTCACAATGGCGTGCGCTCAGGATGACCGGGGGCCGTCCGAAGTCTGCCCACTAAATAATTCTTCTGAATTTGCGCCACGCTGCGGAATCAGAGGCGTTTAGATGGCCCCCGGCCATCCTGAGCACACACCCAGCATGATGTAGTACGGCCGGGGGCCTGCCTGAGCACACAAGGGGTTAAGAACAACAATATGGGTGCAGAGCAATGGAAATTTGTTAATGTGAGGAAAGAGGTCATGGCTTTACAAGAATGAGATAGAATGAGATCCTTGTAATACTAGGGGATTCGGTCCACTCAATTCCAAGCTCAACTCATACAGGGCCTGATTCACTTTGGGCTTCCGCACTTACAGGGGAGGCCCTGCAGTTCTGAAGGACTTCACACATTCAGGGTGGATTCTCTGCAATGAGAATTCTCATAGTGGAGATTCCACCCTGAGTGCAGAGACTCCCTCACAACTGTGGGGTCTCCACCATGAGTGCGGAGGCACTTTGTGAATAAGGCCTAAAGATTATACATCCATTATTCCGGGGGTTACAAAGAAGTAATGTGATGCATGTTAATGGAAAGGAGATCATCCAAGAGGAAATCAAAAGAGACATCAGAGGACAAGAGATTGGGTAAGAGAGGGAATCCTCATAAACCTGCCTTGATGATTCTGTACATGGAGTCAACAAAAGAAGGGGGGACCAGGAGCTCGATGTGGTCCAGTGTCCGTGCTCCTCAAATGCTAGTTAGATCAAAGGGTACATTGTTCCTAGTTACGGTTGCGTGTGTGTCACCCGATCTGCAATAGGAGTTAAAGACTAGAATAGAGGAGAAGTAGACAAAAGGGGGTGAAAGAAGGGAGAAAGGCAGAGGTTCATCCCCAGTATCAAGGATCCAATCCTGAAGGGGAGGGCCAAGTCTTGCCTCTTAGTCGCCTTCACACACCCTGAAGGATGTCATGCTTCATCATCAGGCTTTTTTAGCTCCTCGTCGGTCCGGCACTGCAATGCCCGACGGATGCCCGACGGACCCCCAAAGCGTCTCTTTCACAGAGATCTTTTCAAGAGAAAGGCTGTTTGGTGAGTGCGGGTGTTAAGGAGGGGGGAGCAAGTACGGATCCAGATAAAAGTGGATTGTGAGGTGCGTGCAGGGATGGGTAAAATTACCTAGGGGTTTCCACTGGTGGGCTTTTTTTTTGTGGTACACCTGGTAGGCTAAAAATCCAAAGGGTTAGTGAGTCACAATAAGGCTTGATGTGCCAGTGTAACTAAACAGAAGGTCGACATGTTTCACGCTATGTAAGTCTTAGTGATCAGTAGCGTTTCTCCAGGACCTAATAGGAAATTGCGGGTGTAAGTGCACATCAGAAAGAAAAAGGGTTCTGTGGTGGTAACCCCTTCGATGTGTGAGGTCGCTCGTGGTAGACCCTAGGGAGAAGTACCCAGAATGGTCAATAATCTCTGTAAGTAAATGTGTCGACACGATGCCTAAAAGGGAACAAAAAATCGAGGGAACAAAAAGGAAAAAGAAGAGAGAACACTCAAGCGTCAGGTGCCAGTTGGCCTGGAGATGCTACAGACATAGTAACTGGATCACATACCTGACAGAGTCACCAGAACTTAAAATGGAACAGATACAAGTGTAGCTGCAATTAAAAACTACAAACAGACAGACAACCATAATTCAGGTCACAGACCATCATGTGTATGGATAAAGAAATGACAGACGTGCCCCAGAACCGCTGTCCAAGCATGCTTCCCTGCTGCTCATTAGCCAATGCCCCTTCGTGGTTGGGGGTGCAGATCAGTTAGAGGCGCAGAACACCATTCGCACCCCCTGCCTGCACAGGATGGCCACTATGGATGCAAAAATGTGGTGCAGCAAAGACGCGGCTGGAGGCTGCGCCAGCAATTCCAGTATACACCCACTCACTGCCCCGGTGGTAAAAACAAATTATTGTGAGTCAGAACACTTGAAAAAAATAAATTTTAAAGAAAAGAATGCCCCGTGCATAAAGGGCCTATCGCTGCTTGCCCTCTTAATACACATAGGGAAGTATCCTTAGGCTTAGCTGCGCTGGGTATGCTTGCATGATAGTGACTGGAAATTAAATGAAAAAGACAATGCAGGCAAGATTAACATTCAGGAAGACTCCAGCAATACGGGTTGTGAGCGTCATGGTGTTGCGGCGTGTACCAGGGGCCGCTTTGACCGACCAACAGGTTACTCATGGTTGTGATAGGTGCTCGCTCCTATGGACCTACCCTCACCAGTGGCTGCCTGTATGTGGAGGAGTTCAGGGGCCTCCGTCTATCATAAATTCGGAGGCTGATATCAGAGCCGGAGGAGTCTCCTGCTTCCGGCCGTGTTCTGCATAGTCATGTGTCAGCATCTAGTGGAAGCTGAATTCAAGATTCTGTATATGGACCAGATGGTTTACTGAGAAAATATCAAAGCACAAAATCCCCATACAAAAATATTGTGACATAAATATAGATGTCAAAAAGATTGTCATACTATACTTACCTTGCAAAGTTCAAAAATATTGGAAAAAATGTGTTAGTATTATCGCTGTATTTTAAACATGAACTAATAAATAGTTAGATTTAATTTACTTTCCACCCTATACCTTAAAACCCCAAAACCTGCTATGTTACTTAAAATGAAAAAGACATCAATTTAAATGTCAAAAACTACTAACAATTTAACATCTACATTCAAAAACATTAACAACAATTAAACATACGTTAAATGTATTTCATGGAATCTGCGGGGAATGTATTCAATGTTACGGCGTTATAAAATACATGCATATTTATTCTGCAGGGGGGGTTCACATTGCAGTACTCCAGGAGACTCACATAAAAGCACACAAAGGAACTGCCTTACAGGGCCAATGGCGAGGTCAAGCTTTAATTACTCAGTCTTCGCTAGAGGGGTGCTGATTTTGGTAAGGGTGGGTGTACCTTTTCAAAGCATGAATGAAATTACAGACCCAGAAGGCAGGTATGTTGTGGTGATTGGGAAACTGGATGGCAAAGATATAGTCTTAGGAAATGTTTATGCTCCCAACATGGAGCAGCCTGCCTTTCTGTCACAGCTTTCTGGGAAACTGACGCCCGTTCTAACAGGATCTGGTATATTATAGGGGGATTTCAACTGTATTTCTGATGTTGATCGCTCTCACCCCTGCTCCCTGATGCACCTATCCATAAAAAAGCAGAAGCAAGGCGGAACTGGAAGAAGCGATGGGGATTGGTGGATACTTGGAGGGCATAACACCAAGAGGTTCGGGATTATTCCTCTTTCTCAGCTCTACATGACCTCTACGTTAGACTTGATGCGGTTTTGTGTTCGCCAGATGTACATGCAGGGGTACAGAGTAGTGAATACCTCACTAGAACAGTGTCAGATCATAACCTGATTATACTACTGGTGTAATGGCCTTGCACAAGGCCTAAAATACCTACATGGCGCCTACACCCTGAAGCCTTAGACGATCAGGTGTTCCGGAAAACAGGGGGCACTGGCATAACCCAACATTTCCAAAAGAATGCAGGCGCATCCTTAGTGGAATGGGATGCTTTTAAAGCAGTCATTAGGGAGCACTGCATCTCAGAGACAGTGGGAGTGTGTAAAGTGCTGTTAAGGGACGTACAGGAGGTGGACCAACGTCTCTGGGAAGTCGAGCAGGAACGCCCTGATAGGCCTAATAAACAGGGGGAGCTCATGGAAGCGAAGGAGTTGGTAGCAGCGCAAGTAGAACAACTGCACGCGCCCATGTGAGAGAGACAAATCTGGGGCGCTCCTGGCATGGTTAGCTAACTCAGCTCGGAGAGGAACAAAGATTTTAGCGTTCAGAGACCAGAATGGAGAGGCCTGTTAAACTCAACAGGGTATTAATGACCTGTTCGTTGAGTACTATGCGGCTCTGTATAAAAGTAAATTAACCCTGATAATAGACAACATGGATAGGGTTTGTGCACGCAGTTGAGCTACCGCACCTGGATAGAGAGCAGGCAGACAAGATGGGTCGGGATATCAAACTGAGAGAGGTGAGGGGGACAATTATTAACCATATGGCTAGGAACAAGACGCCAGGGACGGATGGCCTGCCCATTGAATTTTACCTAACATACACAGAGCTGCTGGCCCCTAGATTGGTAAAGCTATATAATGATGTGAAACAGATAGGGCAGCTGCCTGCAACAACTCGGGAGGCAATTATTATCCCTCTACTAAAACCTGGGAAACCATCTTGAGACAGGGCTGCATATCGGCCACTTTTCATGCTTACTATGGATTACCAGATATTGAGCCAACCGTCTTCTTCCCTGTATGGCAACGCCCTTACACAAAGATCAGTCCAGGTTCATCCCATTCAGGAATACGGCTATCAAAGTAAGACGTCTTTTGCAGATTCTGGAGGCCGATACCTGTTTGAAGGATATGGCGACTGTCTTTGCAGTGGACATCGGAAAAGCATTCAATAGTCTTGAATGGCCTTACTTGTTTCCAATAATGCATAAATTTGGCTTAGGGGATACATTTATAGCTTGGACAGCCTTATTATACAAAACTCAGTGGGGAGGGTTAAAACAAGTGGGCTGATAACTGACACCTGTGAAGTAGGTCGGGTAACAAGGCAAGGATACCCGCTGCCCCCCCTCCCTCCATCCGCTAGTGGCTGTGGAGCCACTAGTGGATGGAGCAAGTACAGGTCAACATTATCAAGTCCTTAATGTGTACGGGCAGATTCACTACATTGCACTCTATGGAAGGGCTCAAGGTAAACTGAACAAAGTCCTGCCTATTCCCGACAATCTATACTACTATTATAAAGAGAGAACTGTGAACCTTTGAGGCGGGTAAACTCAGGAACCACAGCGCCAATCAAAACACCCAATACAGCTTTGGAAATGTCAGGGTAAGCAGATGGACATAGGCTATATAGCATCAAAAAATATACGTTGCAAGGGCAAAGTACGTTCTTTGCCAAAGTAGTCCCTTGGAAGTAGCGCCATGTCTGTGGTGGGCATGTGCGTTAACGACTTTGAATGTAGTAGGCGTGCTGACATCACATAACAGTGATGGGGTCGGACATTTTGGTAAAGTAAACCAGAGCGCAATGTGCGCTACAGCCACTGGAGCCTCTGACTCCTCCGTCACCTTGGGAGACATGTAAGCCTAGAGCAGCACCAGTCCCAGGTAGGTGCCGAAGAAGCCCAGAGCAGCACCAGCCCCAGGTACGTGCCACTCCCCCCGGCTCTCAGCCGCGCTACCTCCTCCGCACCTTCACTCCGCTCCTTCCCCGGCTCTGCTGCTCCCGCCGAAGAAGCCCAGAGCAGCACCAGCCCCAGGTACGTGCCGCTCCCCTCGGCTCTCAGCTGCGCTACCTCCTCCACCCCTTCAGTCTGCTCCTTCCCCGGCTCTGCTGCTCCCTGGGCTGGCTGCACTGCTGCGTGTCTCCTGCAGTGGTGCTGCCCCCTTAAAACCCTTTGCACACAGTTCTGCCCCGGACAACGTCAGGGCTGGCTGCTAGTTGGTGATGGAGACGGCCCACAAGAAACTGATGGAGTGAAGGTGGAGTATCGGTGTTTAACTTATTTAGGGACGCAAATATATCATACACAGGGAGATCTACTTGAGGGCAATATGGGAAGAGATGTCAGGGGAACGAAAGGCAATTTTTATTTCTGTCGGACACTCCCTCTATCAGTAGCTGGAAGAGTGGCCTTACTTAAAATGATGACCCTGCCGCGACTGCTGTACTATTTTGGAACAAAAAAAACAATTAAACAACAATTTTTATAACATATACAACTAAAATATATCCTACAATGCATAAAAATAATTTTAAAATGATATTCTTAACAACAATGTTTTTGTAAACTATATTAATGATTTTGATATTCTTTAAATCATTATTACTGGTGCTGAATGATTGCATTGTTCAGCATTCTGTCCATCGTTTCTTTTTTTTTGTTGCTTTTCTCGCCCTACATCTAAGGGCAACCCGAGACGTGGGCCCTATGCTCACTGTGCTCCTGGATTCAAGCTCGGCTGGCTGATGAGGGATGATACCTTAACACCAGTCCCAGGATGCTTGTTTACAGTCCAGAAAGGACCTGGCTTGGCAGTTCAGGCTGGAGTGTTCCCATGAGGAGCAGGGTCTACACTGATTTGCATATGGCTGGGCCAAACTGTGGTGGCATGGTGAGCAAGAAAAGATGGATTTACCACAGATCTAAGTGACTTGGGTTGCATGTTGGGCATTGTTAAGCATTCCGTCCATCATTTGTTCTCTTTGCTTTTGTCGCCCTAAGTGGTAAAGGCATGCCCAGACATGGGCCCATTGCTCACAGTGCAAGTGGATTTGCATTATCCTGACTGATGAGGGGTTATACCTCGAAACCGATCCCAGGAGGCCCATTTCTGATCCGTAGAGGACCTGGCCTGGCAGTTCGCAGTTCGGGCAGGACTCTTCCCATGTGAAGCAGGGTCAAGATTAATTTGCATATGGCTGGGTCCAAACTGGGGTTGCGTGGTGAGCAAATAAACGAAGGATTAATCCCAGATCTTTGTGATTGGGGTTGAATATTTGCATTGTTCAGCATTCTGTTCATTATTTGTTTTTTTTGCCTTTAAAAAGTTGGCATTTTACTGCCCTAACTATTTGGAACCTGCAGCCAGTTCCCTCGTGTTGGAAATGGCTCTTTCTGCTGGGTTACTCCAAAGTCTTTGCCTTCCTCCTCTTCTTTACCTAACATCATTTTTGTTGGCTCGAGGACTCTGTACATGCTTTCAATGCTAACTAGTGTTAAAGTGCTTGTGCTCTTTCCTTAAAGTGTGGCAACATTGGGATATTCACAATTGACATATTTAATTTACGTATGAGTCCCTAGTAAAGCAATATATGTGCCCAGGGCCTGTAAATTAAATGCTACTAGTAGGTCTGCAGCCCTGATTGTGCCACCCACATAAGTAGCACTTAAAAAATATTTCAGGCCTACCACTGCAGAGTCTGTGTGTGCCATTCTTAACTCCAGTTTTGACCTGGCAAGTTACCCTACTAGCCAGGCGCAAACCTTCATTTTTAATACATAAAGGTCACCGCTAAGGTAGTCCCATTATCAAAGACTTCACCTTCATTTATTTATTTATTTATAGTGTTTTGTATAGTGCGGACAAGACCCGTGGGTATCAGAGCGCTTAACATAGACGGTAGATTACAAATAGACATTATAATAGCAATTATAACAACAAACATATATGAGGTAGAAGGCAATAGGCTATAAGGGTGATTAGATATATATATTCTTAAGCCTGTGCAGTTAGCATTACGAGGTGAATAAGTATTAGCTTGAGTCTTAGGCATATAGCCAGGCTCGGTGAGGTAGGGTTATGTAGCATTACCAGTGCAGTCACATGTGCAATTAGCATTAAGATTTGAATAAAGGCTTAGCTTGTATCCAGGCCTGAAATTTACTGAAATAAACCAAAGTGAGGTAGAGGTTATATAGTTTTGGCTGTGGGATACAGTTATCAGATCACATAGATGTGACATAGTAGTAAAGGGAATAGCCGAAGTCTTGAACTTGAGATCAGTCAATTGTCAGATATTGATCTTCAGAAAATTCTTGATAGGGTCATCCTCCTTTTTGGCGTAAATGTTCATATCAGTGATCAATAGGCTTCTCTCTGTAAGGTATTTACTCATCGTGTGGCTCTTCAGTTCCCATTTGAATGTTACAGTATTTTGAATCTTCCTGATGTTTGGAGGAAGTGAGTTCCAGACTCTAGGGGCGGCTCCAGAGAACGCTCGGTCATAGGTCTTTTTCTTACGGAAAAAGGCTGGCCTCAATAGCAACTCCTTAACGCTTCTAGTTGGTCTGTTACCTCCGGATAGCTTAATTTTCTTGGCTAGGTATCTCGGCGTGTCGAAGTGAACCTTTTTGTGAGTTATACAAGCCATCTTCATTTGAATTCTGGCCTCGTAAGGTAGCCAGTTTAGTGCTTTCAGGTGAGGAGATATGTGATCGAATTTCTTCGATCCCTTGATGAGTCTTGCAGCTGCGTTGAGACAAGCTTTTAGTGGTGCTGTGGATGTTTTTGGTAGCACTCAGCACCTGGACTTTACTTTCTGTAAGCCTTACACTGCGAAGTGGTGCCAATCCAGTCTAGGGTTCTTGCAAGTGAGCTTAAAGTTCTGCATCTGGCAGAACTTGCAAAGCAACGACCAATTGGAACTGACTCTTCTCCCGCTGAGAGAACTATAAAACACTGCTGTTGCAGGAACCAGGACCTGCGCATCAATGCCATTGTGTTGATCGGAACAGACATATCTTCTGCTGCTAGGTTGCAATAGATACATCACCGCTTTTTCAGGGACCAGGTTGGCTTACTGCACTCAGAACCCCTGCATTAGCTCCTGATCCACAACTTTGAAACACATGCATCACTGCCACTGCATGGAGAAGATCGGTGCATCACCCCTCCAGCATGGATTAACCTGGTGCATCGCATTCAGAGCCACTGTACCCTAAATTGGTGCTTCGATCAATGGACCCAATGCATTGCCTCAGTTGCAATGAGATATCTGGCCCTACATCTCAACTGCCTTGGGAATATTGACTCATCTTGTGCTGTGACTAGGATTAAGGTGCTTTTGCTCAGCAGACCCCGCGTGGGTCCTGTAGCCAGCCTGCACTCCATTGTGACAGCCTGAACGCTTGACTTTGTCCTGGTCCAGCACGACCAAATAACTCTTTGTAAGATAGCAACCTCATGCATTCCAATACTGATACTTGATCAACAAATTACTTCATCAAATCACATGAGACACTCATAATGACTGATGAAAAACAATTTTTTAATTCTTTGATTTATAAAGGATTTTGAAATTCAATTTTGTCAAAAATCTTTATCAGTTCACACAATAGTCTATTAATCAATTTTCATAGACTACACTAATTCCATCACATTCATAACATGTATAACATACAATATTTGTCACATATATAAGACACTAGATATAACATAGACAACAAATTTATACAATAAAGATAAATGAGCAAGCTCAGGTTCCAAACTTTACAAAACATAGTAGATACCAAAAATGAACAGGGAAAAAAAAGAAAAAGCCGAAAAGGGTTGAAAGTTGTTTTAGAAATGCAGTGGTTTCTTTTTTTGAAAAAACCAACCAACACAACTCCAATGTGGGCACTAACCAACCAGTGGTTTATTCAGGTAACCGAGGCAACTATTTCCATAATGTTTCAAAAAATTTGTTACAACAGTATACAAAAAGAGTTTAACCTGATAGTCAATCTGTGTTTACTTGTTTGGTCAGAATTTAGGTCAACGCATTTTTAAACCCTCAATAAGTTTGGGCAGGGTTCTCCTCAGGACCTGGAACACAAAAGAGCTTATTTGAGATGATCCAATCTCTTGCCAAAATGTTTGAGTAGCTTTTGCTTAAAAGTTCAAGTTCATTTGGAACATTGGAGCGGTGTGGAAGGTGTCTTTAATGGTTTGTTTGTTCAATATGGTATTGGCGAGAATGCTGTATTTTCATGAACTTGTTTTTTACAGCCGTTTCCTTAATCATGAGCATGAGATTTTCGGTTGGAGGAAGAGAAGCCGCTTGAATTTTCTGTTGGAAGACATGAAGCCTCTTACTTGCTTTTGTCAAAATTCACTGCTTGCGTCTTTTTTCAACTCGATACTACCGCCTAACTGTATGAGCATTGTCTGCTTCTAAGTGGTATTTTTGCAGTTAATCTTTAAAATATCATATCTCAACTTCTTCTGATTGAGTTTTTGTTGTTTTTGCCTTATTTCATTTATATAATTATTCTCTCTTTTATGGTGTTTTCAATGTCTTACAGTGTGTTGCGTGCAAAAATATTTTACACATTGTCCCTTAATTATGCTTGACTGTTAAGTGCCAAGCTACCAGATGGTGAGCACAGGTTAATTTAGAGTGTGTTACTGACTTACTCTGACAAGCATTGTGGTTCCTGCTTCAACAGGGACCACAACCAGAAACCCAATTCCAAACACTGGATCACATGACTGGGGATAGTTGGCAGTTGGAATTTGGTTATTACTTCAACATAATAGAGGCATTAGGTGTGACTGGGTGGGCCATCAATGGCATGATGGAGGGGCAGAGCTGGGCACAGCCCCACTTACAAATTGATAGGATGATCCCTGCCTTCACACAAAGGTTTTCACACTAGTCCATTGTGCCTGCAGCCAGGAGGAAGGCAGGAAAGTCCAAGTACTTCAAAATAAAATTTCTAAAACCAATTCTTACTTCAAGGAAGGTGGTAGGTATAAAAGTAGGACTGTCAACTCCTTTCTGCCCTCCATTTCTGGACCAGGATAAGGACTCTCTGAGGGTTTTCTGCTGCTGTGGCCTTCTGTATACTACTTTGCTGGCACTGGAAGAACTGCTCTGCTGCCTACTGCCTGAAGTCTGCCTTCAATCCTCATAGACCTGCCCTGTAGCATGAGCTTTTTTCACCTCTTGAACTGTTGTGAGGTCTTCTTGGGCCCACTTTGGTTCTCTATTTTAGTTTTATAATTTACATGTTTTAGTGTACATTATTTTAGCAGTGTCATTCTTACATGTTTTTCTTGCACAATATTATTCTGAGAAGATGCTTACATGTTGCTTTTTTTTAGAAAGCCTTTCTCGTCATGTAATCTGTACACTGTGTTCAAGGTTGGGGGCACATAACAAGATATCCTAGTGCTTGCATTGCCCATTCAGAGACAGCTTCTAACATCTAGACATATCATTACATCAGAGCTGTACCTCTAAAACAGTGGTGTTTATTATCTAAATGGTATACTGGCCTTCAGAGGTCAGAGAGGAGCAGTCCAGTCATGACAATCCTAGAACGAATCCTGTGTTTGACATGCAGCTCTGGTGATGCAGATCTTCCTTCTTATAGACTGGGATTGCCAATCCTATTCCAGCTGAATCCCTGGACCAACCTATCTGGATTTGGAGGCTTAGGCTAAACTAAGAGATCAGAGAGAGGGAACACCCACTATGCTCTCAGAGTAGGGGTAGTGATAGGCAGAAATATATAGAAATCAGACTGCCATGGTTGAACTGTTTATTCTTTTCATCATGTTCATCATGCTGGTTACATTGCTTTGTTTTATCTAGCTCATTCTTTCTATGGATGACTACGAATATTTCATTAAATGTATTGGAAACTTTATTCATATCTTTCTTAAGTTTACCATGTGCATGCATAACTAAACAATTAAAGGGTTAGGAACTGTTTGCACAGTTCTATCAGGGATCAGACTGTGATGTTCAAGGCTGACAAAATCTTCTGCACCCTGTTAGCGGTTTGGGTGAGGCACTCTGAGCTAGCTAGCAATTGGGCACAGTCTCTGATGGTGTTGAAGGACTCAGTCCCTACATTCTGAAGTACTGTCATCCTAATAAGCAGTCATGGCTCTTCTAGTGGGAACCATATAACAGAAGGACTATCAGAGTGACTCCAAGTGTTAGTAAGCCGGCCTCCTCATTAGAGCCTCAGGGACCGAAAAGCCACCAACCATCTTGAATCCACACCCTGACACAGTCCGAGTGAGTCATAACCCTTCATAGTGGTGTTAAAGATGCACAGATAACAAGAACATTTTTGGATAAAAACTGCCCTTAGAAGTGAGAGGAGACTGGGACCAACCAGCTCTTCTAGCCACCAAAGGTATATCACTGGTTGCCCTTTCTGGCAGTTCCAGATATGTTCTTCTCCTTGCCAGCAAATCTTGTTCTGTCATTCACAGAAATGGTATCCAGCCTTACGAGGCACAGGGTCAGAGCTGATTTGCATATAGCCAGTGTCTAACCCAGGGTGGTGTGGAGTGCAAAAAAACGATGGATTTAGGCCCAGATCCTTGTACTGGGGTGAATGTATGACATTTTTCTACATTCTGCCCATCAACTGTGTTTTTTGCAATCCAGCCTTACGGCACCCTTGTCAGCTAGAGCCTCCAGCCTCCTCAATGATGGCGCCTCCTCCTTGAACCTTAACGTCTCAGATATTTTTCCTTGAAGGCCGAAGGTAAATGCCAACAGGGCCCAATCCACTTCTTGTATCCAACCCACTCTCCGTGATCAGCCACATTTTTCAACATTGGCTCTAGTTTTTACCTTAAACTTAAAAATGTAAAATCTTCAGTTATACTGATTGATTTATTGTTATTATGGTGTCAAATCATTTATTAAAAGTTACTAAATTTTTCTAAATTGGTGTGGGATTTTTATTGGGTTGTACATTCACTGTATTACTGTGTGTGTGCTGTTTAAATACTTTACACATTGACTCTATGTTAAACCTGATTGCTTTCGTGCCAATTTACCAGGGGGTTAAGCACAGGTTAATATAGTAACTTTTGTGGTTCACCCTGACAAGGACTGTGGATGTTGCCTGAGTCGGCTTAACATTATTTAGTGAAAATCATCCACAACACTTTCCCTAACTAGCACACTGAAATTTTGATACTTCAGAATTTGCACCAGATTTCCTGTAAGGATAACATAAAGGCACAAAAAATCAAAGTACAAATATTAAGCCTGGAACTGATATTATTTGTCAACTTTCTTGTATAGCAATTGAAACATGTGCAAGCAAGACTCAGCTATCTTGTCACTTAAGAGGGATTTACTTTTTTTAAGATATGAATTCTCGGCTTGTGTGACCACAAGAGCACTCATTATGCTTTGTTGTTTAGGCTGCTTCTGGGATGACTGAGGCTGCATACATGATGGTGGGCATCTTACGCACCACACCATGTCCCAGCGTTCATCACTCCTGATTTGGTTGCATTTATTGCCAAAGGAATCCACACTGCTTTCTTGACCCACAGCAGTCAATCGTAACAGGGGACTGTCCCCAGGAGGAGGCTTGATTCATATGACAGCATTTCCTCTGCACTGAAATTAGAGTTGTGGGCTTCAACAACCCGCCGTAGTTGCTGGGCCCACTGGATATTAAGGATGCCCTGCTCCCACCTCTGCTTCAATCATTGACACAAGTGTCTCTATTTCCAAATCAAGCCTCCTTCAATGGAACTACTACTGAGGGCACTAGGATAAGAAACACAAAAACTGCAGTGGCAATGCGGTTTATTGTAGACTTCAATGTTAATTGACTCTTTGCAGTAATTGTGCCGAAGAAATTTGAGTGTTTAGTAAATTGAAGTTTTTGTAGTCCATGTGCTTATTCTAAAGTTCAAATGAAAAGTCTCCAAGAAAGAAATTAGCACAAAACATTACATTGGTGCTTTATTTTTCACATAAAACACAAAATTTAGGATAGATTAGCAAAAACACTCCCAAAACACAGGTGTGGGAGTGCATGTTTTTCTCCCCAGAGACAATGTGTGGAGGGATTCTTGCTTCTGCCATTCTTAGGTTGAGCTCCACATCCAGTCTTGAGGAGTGATCACAAAATGTTGTAATATATTTTTTGCAGTTTTATATAGTGCGAACATGACCCAAAGGTATTGGAGAGCTTTACAGGAGCATCTTTTACATTACACAAGCACACATTCATTTTTTGTAAGCACAGGGAAATTAAGTGATTTGCCAGAATCACAGTATGTTGAGCAGACACCACGAATTGAACCTGGTTTCCCAGCTCTACAGTCATCAGCTCTGGCTGTTGTGCCACATCCTTGCCCCTAAACAAGATATCAGAAAAAGAAGTTCCACATAACATGCTTTCGGACACAATTGAAAAATTGATTATGTGGAGTACGGGTAGGTGTTGCCATGCTTCCGGTTTTAGACGTCACATGGCTCGAGGAGAGCTCCAGTGGGCAGTCTCCCTTGTGAGCTGTCCCATTTTAATCTCTGCCCTCCCTGCAAGTTCCAACAGCAGCTAGGTCTGTGGGGTCTGATTGCATTGCTAAACACTGATAATCCGTAGTCCCCCTTTGTCACTCACCTCCACGCAGACATGGCTGAAGGGCATGGGTACATGAGGCAGGTCACAACGATGAGATATGTTATGGACACAGATTTTATCAGATATTGGTGGCGGCAGTCATGTCAAAAGCCTTAGAAAACATACAGGACCTGCTGTCTGACCAGTTTCGACTTGCAAAGGGTCGCAGTTCGGAAACACCCTGTGGGTGCAGGAGGGTCCCCAAAGTGTAGAACAGAGATAAGAGAAATCCGGACCAAAGGCATACTCTTTTGACAAGTTTCAGTTGTGATGACCAGAGGGATGAGGTAGCTGCTGGGCTCAGTGGTGTATTTTGACCAGAAAAGGGCTTCTGAGTAAGACCTGGGGGATACAAATGCCTTCACATCAAGTGTGCAACACCCATAAGACTCAAAGGGCTTGGTCATGTGTGTCAGCCCAGGTATGAGACAGCTTCCCCGGCCCACACACAGACAGTTTTGGAGCTGCAAGCCACACCCGAGTACTTCTCAGGTCTTTAAAAGACCATTTCGAGGCTTTGTTTATTTTACCCCTTCTTAGAGCCCCTGAATGTCTACTCTTCCTATTGCTGGAAGAATTAGCCCCCCACCCCCCAACTGTTGCGCCTCTGGCCCCTGACCTGTGACTTCAGACACTCTCAGCTGAGCCTTCAGCAGCTGGAGCTGCAGAAGCCCGGACTGAGATACACAACTCACAAAGGTGAAGTGGTGGGGTGAAGTGTGCCCCCCCCCTGAAGGGATGCTGCGCCCCCCCAGGGGGGGGCGCGCCCCACAGTTTGAAGACCTAAGTTCTATAGGCATTGCGGTGAGTGTTCCCACAGAGCTCCCATGGTTTTTGACATTCCCAGATTTACAAGGACTTTTAAACATGGTAATGATTCAAAAATATGCTCCCACAGAGAGGCATAATGATGAGACTTCTTTCTTTATGCGCTGAATTCTGCAGCACATATCGAAAAAGGAAAAAACCTCTCAGTATTGTTTTTGTGCAGGAAAGTGCCCCTTCCTACACAAAAACAATCTTTACACAGGTACCTGTGTTGGCGCTAGGCTAACAAATTGGCACCAGCACCACAGAAAAGGATAAAACTGCACCATGCTGGATAAATACAACACATTACTGCACTTTCCCAGTGACACAGGGCAGCCAGCAAGGTGGCTTGTTGCGTTGCCCTGCACCACTAATTTCATAAATATGCACGGAGGTATGTAATTCGGTACAGAACTCACCCGAGAAACCTGCTTAATGTATTTTCCGTATAGATTTTAAATTCACATGGTAAAAATTACCACCACAGAACATGCGGACGCCGCAGACATGCAGCTACACACTTCTCGCAAGACATTTTCTGCTCAAAACAAGTATCCTACCATTGTAAATTGCGAGATCAGTGTAAGCGTAGGAAAAACAGAAATTAAATAATATGCACTCAATAACTCAAGTTGCATAAAATTACACCAGCGTTTATACAAATTTTGCACAGGCCGTTTAGATCTTGCTGTACCCTGCTAAGGCACATGCATGTACTGTTATCACACACTTTGTGAAGAACTGGGTCCTATAGTAAGACTGACCCAAGGTCCGACAGAAAGTCGTCTACTCAAGCTAAGCAAATAATTTTAAAGTCTCCATTTCAATAAATTCTGTACCCAATATCTACCCGTGCTAATTATTCTGGTCTGCTCCCATCCTTATCCGTCATGGTGCCCCTCATCTTGAGACATTCTGTTAAAACTATAAAAGCAAAGTTTTACTCTCTGTTATTACATTCTGCTCTACCTTTGTGACTGGGATTTAAAGTCATGATCCAAACGTGGGACAAAACCTAGATTGCTGTATGGCCTAATCAGGGAGGAGTGGTCTTCGTAACCTTACTTCCTACCCCATTTATATTCCATGAGCACATCATGAGTTTTTCAGTGACCTTTTTTTCTTCCTTTGTTGACACAATAGCTAAATTTCGTCATAGGTCTTTATTACTGTGTAATACCGAAGCTATCCATTTTTCATTTATTCCCGTTGACTTTGCTATTTTGCTTTGGGCCAGTATTACCTCAATATCTTGGTCTGATCTTCCAAGGGCATTTTTAAGTACCGAAAAAACTTGCTTATTTTTCTTTCCCTTCTGTACCATACCTTCATCATTAATGAGAGGGGTTGGATATACCTTTGGAACTGGGTTACTGATAATTATACCCCAACTGTTGAATATTTGTTGTTCATTTAGGACTTGTTCTGCAACTGACATATAATTAAGAGTAATCAAGGTTGATGGCTGGGTACCCTCACTATTTGATATGAATCTATCCTTACTCGTCACTTTTGCTAGAAATGGGATTGCTTTAAAAAGGAGGAGGATGTTTCCTCTATTTAGTGTGTCTTGATTACCTCTCGAGTCAAATTCTGGTTTAAAAATCAACTGCCCCTTCTCATTAGTTGACTGGTCTTTATTCCTACCTTCTTCTATGTTTTGTAGGACCCTATATTTAACTTGTTTCTCCCCACCATATCTTTCAATGACCAGATTATCCCAGTTTGGTAATCGCCTTGTAATTTCAGTTTGTTCTATTATAATATTTTTTCCCTCAATGATTGGAGTTAATTTCTTTTGCTTTTCTATATTTTGCCCAATTTGTTGATTCTGTAGTTGGGTTATTTTTAAATTAGTACTATGGGGTATGTTATAATCCCAAACCTGAGGCCTATGTACTTTCCGGAATGTATAGGTCTCTTTCTCGTCTTGTACTCTATCTTTAGATATAAGAGGAATGGGTATGGTCTTTAACTTTACTAACTCTTCTGGTAGTTCTACATATTAAGGCATCAAATTAAGCTCTTTTTTCAGTTTACAGAACTTAAGTAGTATAAAAAAGACTAGGGTTACAAAAGTGAAGGTGGTCTGTATTACTAAAGACAATTTGTAAAGGACTGTGTGGAACAGTCCTCCTTTACCAAGTATATTGCAACACACAGGGGGGCTTATAAACAAGCCCTATGCACCACCGAAACATCACTTTATCTGATGTTCTCAAGGTGCACATGGCTTTCAGATATCTACAAGGCCACGTAAAGCCACCCTGCATGACTTTTCATGCAGTTGTAGATATGGAGTGAGGCAACACAGTGCAAGCCACTGCATTGCCTTGCACTAGGATGAAGAGGCGTACTATGCACGTTACAGTGGGTGTTCCCACGTAACAGCCCTAGTATTTGAAACATTCCTGTTATTTACAACAAGCTGCAAATCTGAGAATGATTCAAAAGCATACACCTGCCCAAATGAGGCAGTGGGGAGGCTCAACGTGGAGAAATAACATTATTTCTCCTTATGTTTTTCTTCTTTCTATGTGTGCTGCAGTCAGCATCACACATAAAAGAAGGAAATCGCTTCCATTGAATGTTCTTGTGACGAAAGGTGTCCCTTCCTGCATAAAAACAATTATCCTTGCAATGCAGACACCCTTGCATTATGGTGCAAGGGTGCCTGCATTGTCGCATGGCAGCCATTTAAGCACCAGTGCAGTAAAAGAGGACATAAATGCGCCATATCTCATAGACACTGCACATTCCTGCCCTTTTCTTTTGATATAGGGCAGCAGCAGGAATCCGTGTGCAGCTGCCCTACACGTAAAGTTTGTAAATGAGGCCCAAGGTGTCCAGCATGGCAGAGAGCAGGTATTTAAGACAATCAGACAACTATTTCAGAAGCAATTCTTTGCTCATTTATCCAAATCCATATAAATTGCAATCCATCAAAATCTGCTTTCTTCTGATTATTTATAAATTAGTGACTTCTTATAGTAGAGTTCCTGTTAAAATTCTCTAAGAAAGTCCTTTTGCTTGAATTACTACAAAGAAATCCCCTCAAATATCACAATCATGTCTGTTTACAGTTTCTGTTAGGAAGAATTTCAGTATGATTAGACTGTTCAGTTGAATTATTGGGTTAGGATGTGGTGTAGTGGCTTAGTATAGTATCACTCTCAGATGCTCCTTATTGTCCTCTAATTTAAAGAAGAAGCACAATTCTAACACTTTCTATAGACTTTATTCGATACTGCATAATATATTTCAATGCAGGTGCTGAAAAATAATAAGACCCAGATGTAAAAAAGATGTGCGCTGGTGCTCATGGGATGCAAACACTCTGTAATAGTTTCTTAGAGATGCATTACATCATTTGCCAAAAATTATAATATTTGTGTGGCACAAAATCAAGTTGAATTTGCCTTAATGTATGCATTGTGGTAAGTTATGGCAGAGTCAAATCGAAAGATCTTGAAAAGCTGCATTTCATGCATTTAAATACTCACGCTGAGTTATGCAAAGCTGTGCAAAAGTGGAGTGTGTTAAAAAATAGTACACATTCAAAGAAGGGTGAAACACTAGGGCTATTCATTTTAGCACCCACCAACAGTGGCTCAGCATAACTCTTTCTTCTGTTCTAAGAGCCATATTTACCCTGGCAAGAAAACGAAAAGAGAGGAAGGAAACCATCTATAGTAGAGCTTTTCACTTATGTCTTGTGTGAAGAAGAGATTGTATAGAAATTTGGATCACCAGGGAAACGATTCAATCAATCAATCAATCAAAAATCAGGATTTATATTAACCCTGGGCGGAGAACTACGCTCCGCTCGCAGAGTTTGCAAATTTTAAGCAACTTCACGCTTCGCGGTGAGCGCGAAGTTGTCGACTACTTCGCAATCTGCAGCGTAGCCTAGTAGTTTTTCTTCCTTGTGCGCTCAATAGTATTCTTGCGTGTGCGGTAATGACTTACCGTGGTTCTGCATTCGCTTTCTCGCTTTTCTCTCCCGGTCGCGTTCGCTACGATGTTTGGAATCCGGCCGCACAATCCCATGCGACTGTGAGAACGCGATAACGTCATTCGGATGCGCAGACACGTCATTAGGAAGCGCGATCTTCCTTGCAGCGCCATGTTGGAAAGATTGCATTTGCGAACACGCAGAAACTGCAATCTGGCACAAAATATCTTTCAAGCATGTTAAAACCTTCTAAAAAATGATCATTTTGCTCAAGAAAACCCCTCAGATTGTGATTTGGCTGTATTTTTTTGGGCAAGGAGTCCTCTTTTTGTTTCTACTTATTTTTCAAGAGAAAGGAAGTGCCCCTGAGTCTCCACTTCCTGTTCCTGTCCACCAGGCTCCTCCCAGTGCTTTGTCCATGTGGTGTTCACTTTCATTTGGATTTGGAGCTGGAAGGATCACTCTTTGTGTATGTCTGCTGCATCATAGCATTTGATTGGATTTATTGAGGACTTTTGGATTTGAACTTTTCTTTTACAAGTAAGTTTGAGAATTGAGAATTGGTGTACTGTAAATGTTTTTTTTGTTGTTTTTTTAACTACAGTTTTCTGTGCTTCTCAATCTTTCTTAAAAATTATTATTGAGGGAGGCCTGTACTTTCATGATGAGCCAAGTTGTATGTCTTTGAAATTTCATCCATTAGATCTAGAGGTACCCACGGGTCCAACAATGTTTCTGTGGTGTCTGTAAAACATCACGGATGGCATTGGATTCAATTGCAAACTCTGTTGTAGTTGAATTTCAGTTTTTTGTGTGTAATTATTTATCCCTAGTAGTTCATGTAGTTAGTGTAGGCCTGCTTCAGTTCATTTACTTTCTGTGGGTGACTTGGCCAGGTGGTGGCGGCCATTTTGTGTTTTAAGCCACTGTGCTTTTGCCATATTCCTCCAAGCGTGTGGCCTAAACTGCCAGTAGGCCCAAGGGTACTACTAGAGTCATCATCATGGGTGCATGAAAGTTGATCAACTGTTATTGTGGTGTTTAAGTTGTAAGTGTAACATCATGTATGTCATGGATAGCTTTGGATTGATTAGCAAAATGTGTTTTTGGTGTTGAATTGCAGGTTTTGGGTGTGTGTTGAATAATATGGCTTTTTCTGCGCACTAGGTAACCCTAGAATTCAGCTTGCGTAGTTTTGGTAACTTTGCACAGTGCGACAACGCGACCGTACAGTTTTTGTCTTCTTCGCGCGCTCAATGTGCACGCTCGGGCACGTGATAACAGCATTTTGTACAATTTGCTCTGCTAAACACGCCGAATTTGCAATCTCGCAAGCACTAAAACCTTCTCGAAAATGTTGATGCTGTTCATTTTGCTAAAGAAACTCCTCTGGTTGTCATTTGGTTTTAGTTTTTGGAGCATGGACCACTTACTGATTCTGTCCTCTATGTACTTTGTTGTTTGAGGGTGGCCTGACCATGGGGGTGGCGTGGCGGCTATTTTGTGAAGCCAAGCATTATCCTTTTGCCATAGGCATGTATTGTCTGTCTTCTCTTTCTTTTCATTTTGTTGGGGGTGGCCAGGCCATGTGGGGGCAGCCATTTTGTGTGACCTTTCATCGTGCTTTTGTCACAGGCCTACAAAATTGTGTGATTTCTTCTGCCAGTAGGCCTAGAGTCCCAGAGATAGTCAGCGGGGGTGCTTGATGTACCAGTTTCCATTTTGTCTGTTGAATTTAACATCATTTAGGGCATGGATGGCAATGCATTGAATTTCCAAATATGTTGTTTGAGGTGTAGTTAACCTTTTGGGTGTGTGTAAAAAACTGTAAATGCCTTTGTTGTATGTGTTGTTGTTGTGTAACTTTCAAACCTTTTAGCCATGGGGATTTTCTTTTTTTGCATTAAGCTGTGATGTGTAACAGGCATCCTCCTTTTTCTGGCCATATAGGGATATAGGCCTGCTTGAGTTAATTGTTTTCTGGCCTGCCCTTTACCCATGTGCCTGTGATGAGTGTCCATGTGGCTGGGAGCTCTGGTGGTGGTAGTAGTAGTGTGCTGTTTTGTTTTGTACAAATTGGCCTGTGTCTTGCCATTGTTCCTGTTGGCTTACTGTTCACATCCCCATTGCTATCTGCTGCAGGTCACTGATGCTGCATCCATCCGAAATAATGCACAAATTAAGGATAAACAAGTTCCACTTCCACTACATTTGCATTTTAGTTCTTTGCTATTCTTACTCTTACTGAGTGTACTAATACTTCTAGTAGTAATTAAAATTAAAGCTAAACAATTCCACATTGGACTGACGTTATTCTGCCTTCTTTGCTTGTAGGTGCACAAAAGACTGAAGAGGAGGTGTCTGTCATCATTCATCGCCTGTTCTACTGCCAGACAGACGTCCTTCTGTACTACATCACGTGTGGTGTGACTCACCTGACCAGACATCATTCTCAGCAACTTGTGGAACTGAGTGCTGCTGCTGACATCTGAAGAGGGGCCTAAAGAAAGCAGGTACCAGGTCCTCTAAGACCAAGAAAGTTGCTGAGAAGAAGAAGGAAGAACAGAAGAAGGAAGTGACACTTAAGTCTGGTGTTGACCCGAAAACCTTTTTTGGGAAAAAAAGTATGCCTGCAGCAGTGATGACCGGGGTGCCAGCTGGGCCAGCACCTCCACATCAGTGGGCCAAGCCACCAACCCAGGCCCAATCAGATGAGTGGGGAAGAGGTAGCCAGCCTAATGGTGGAAAGCAGTGATACTGAGCCTGACCTAAACTTAGTGCTCAAAGTAGTACACAATCCATGCAAGAGGGAACACAGCAGAAAAGTGGGGAACAATAATCACCGCCCGCAATAGTAGATGTTCCAAAACAGCACCAACAACCACTGCCCGCAATAGTAGATGTTCAACCAGAGCCACCACCCGCAATAGTAGTTGTTCAACAACCACCGCCCGCAATAGTAGATGCTCAACGAAAAGAACAACTACAGCCACCGCCTGCAATAGTATTTGTTCCACAACCACCGCCCGCAATAGTAGATGTTCAACAAAAACAACAACCACAACCACCGCCTGCAATAGTATTTGTTCAACAACCACCACCCGCAATAGTACTTGCGGTTCCTCCCGTAGTCGGGGCAGTTCATGAAATTGAGCATGATGCAGAGCAAGAAGAAGAGTAAGCACCTCATGCAGGAGATCTATTGTTTTCCAAATTCCCATCAAGGAAAGGGAGGGTTAGTCCATCGAGTTCTTCGCCAAGCATCCCTTCTGATGATCTTCATCTCAATTGGGAGCCACAACAGTCTGAGCATGAGAGGGAGAGACATCCCAAGAAGACCAGGCTAGGGAAAAGGAAGGTGCCAGGAAGCCTTACACTTATGGAGTGCGATGTTGAACAGCCGGATAATGATGGTGATGATGAGTCAGACCCAGTCATCACAAGCATTACTCCTGGGCCTGAGGACATGGAGACCAACATTTTTACCCTATCGAGAATGGCTGCGACTAGTAGGGATGTAGCACGCATACCTCCAACACAGGCCACGCCAAAATTACCTCCAGCTTCCATTTTTACATTTGCACAGGGCCGGCAGCATCCTACATCCAGCAAAAGTTCCACCTCAGCAGAAGTAGGTAGTGGTACTACTGCGCAGCCACATAGTGAAATTCAACACACAACCTCCAGTTCATCCGGCATTGGAAGTGGCACCTCTGGCAGGAGACAAAAGTTAAGCTCCCCAGTGTGGGACTTCTTTACAGTTAGCGCAAATGATGACAACATTGCTATATGCTCCATTTGTCATTCCTCTGTTAGTCGTGGTAAGCTTGGTACAAACTATGGTACCGGAGGCCAATGACCCATTTGAAAAAACACCACACAATCAAGTGGGAGGACCACCTACGTAGCATAAAATCAGGAACCATTAATGTTGGTGGGGAAGTAGTGGAATGTCCACTCATGGTCGAACAGGAAGAAGAGGGAGACATTCTATCTGGTAGTGGTACACACAAAGTACCCCTGTCCCCAGCACTGCAGTGGTAGAGCCCACAACCTCTGCATCAGCAACATCTCAGTTGCACCAGAGTAAGAGTAACCCAGAGACACCAAGGAGTACGGGTGCGAAGTCTGCGACGCGAAGTACTGCATCGAGCATAACTGAAAGAAATACCAAGCAGCGTACCATTCTTAGCATGTTTAGGCAGGAGGGAAAGTACGAGCGCAACCACCCAATAGCATGTTTGTACAATGCTAAGCTTGCTAAAATGTTAGCACTGGACCTTCTCCCTTTATCTTTTGTTGAAGGGATGGTTTTCCTGGAATTTGTGACAACCATCTGAACAAAATGGAATGTTCCCAGCCGCTACTATTTTGCCAGAGTTGCTGTTCCAGCACTACACCACGACGTGCTGGAATTGCTTGGAAAAGCCTTGCAGCAGAATGCTGTTCAAAGTATCCACCTGACAACAGACATGTGGACCAGTTGCCAAGCCACTGATTACATGTGCATAACTGCACACTGGATCTCTTTTTCAGGTGTTAGAGACAAGGTATCTGCAGACATTGACACTGTTCAGATTTTTAATGATACTCGCAGACATGCAACTGTAGCCATGTTTGCTATGGAGAAATCGCATACTGCTGCAAACATTTTGGCTGAGTTTAACAGCAAGGTCTTTGAATGGCTGCGACCAAGAGGCCTTTACATTGGTTTTGTTGCCACCGACCATGGCAGTAATGTAGTTAAGGACATGCAAGATGGTCGCTATTTCAGGGTCCCGTGTTTGGCACACTGCATTAACATTGTTGTTCAAGACTTTCTGAAAAATGCAAGCAAAGTCAGCATCTTACTGACCATTTGCAGAAGAATCTTCACGCATTTCAACCATTCTTTTAAAGCCCGGAAGCAGCTACGGGTCATTCAACGTGAGTATAAAATGCCAGTCAAAGCACTCATCCAGGAGGTCCTAACACGATGGAACTCTACTTATTACATGCTTGTTCGGCTGTTTGAGCAATACATACCACTTAATGCTTATGTCATGAAAAGAAGATCAGGGGATCCTACTGTTATTAAAGCCATGACCGTTGAGATGTGGCAATGAGACCTCATTAAATGCCTGACAGAGATGCTACTTTCTTTTGAGGTCTTCACACGTGCAGTCAGCAGGGAGGACTGTACTATGGGCCAAGCTATCCCATTGTTGTACATGCTAGAGCAAGAGCTGAAGAAGGTGTCTGAAACATACGAAGGTGTCGAAGGAAAACTTGAAGCATGTTATTTGGCGAAGGCCTTAGCCGGCCGCTTATCTGAGAATACAAGGATTCAAAATAAGATTGTATCACATAAACGTTACATTACTGCCACAATTTTGGATCCACTGTACAAGTTATTTGTGAACAGTAATGCAGTAATTCCTTTTTCAGAATGGGATGTTGCCAAGTACAAAACTGTAATAGCCGAGGAAGCCACTGATTTAGAAATTAACGGCTCTCAATTAGAGGCCTGCCAGTGCCAGCCCAGGACAGTGCAAGTACTACTGAGCATCCTACAGAGACAAGTTCTTCTTCTTCACAGCATGAGAGCAGTGTGTTTGCTTCCCAGTAGTCACCAACACTACCAATAACAACAACAGCACCAACAGGATCTGATTCATCAGAACCAACCAAAAAATAGCTGCTCGGTTTCTACAGAAAGGGATGGGTAAGTCCATTGCTGTCGCAAAGCCAAAAGAGGACAAGCAAACTGGAGCACCACTGAACATTGAGCGGATGGTCCAGGCCTATCTGGATGACACAACAGAGGTGTTAATGGAACAAAGCTCATTGGTGTATTGGTATAGGAAAAGAAGCAATTGGCCAGTGCTCAGCAGGCTGGCAATAAAGTATCTGGCTTGCCCTGTTGCAAGTGTCTCCTCTGAGCGTGCTTGCAGTGCTGCTGGTGGCATTGTAACTGTGAAAAGGACCAGTCTCTCGGCCAAAAGCGTGGACAGGTTAACCCTGATCAAAATGAATCAGCACTTCATACCACCAGACTACAAAATACGTGAATCACAGCTGGAAGAGGAGAGCCAGTCGGAAGACATAACTAGTGGGTTGCATGACCTACTTCTATCAGAAGAACCACCAGGGTTTGAGGACGAGCTCCTCTTTCCTGACAACTAGGCTTTTAAATTGTTACATTCTCCCTTCCTTTATTTGTGTGTATATCTGTCTTTCTGTTTCAAACTTCAAAACAAACACCATCCTTTCTCTTACTTTTCATTGCCTATTGAAGTTGCACATCTGTGCATTTAACTGTGCACTCCACTCCTCAGAGTCCTGCTCCATCTTCCTGACTCAGCCTAAATACATTTCCATCTTGCCATACATTGGATGGAGATGGAGAATAGTACAATAATGTGGCCTCTAACAGTCCCTCCATAACAAGTGAAACGTACGTGACTATAGCCATCTTCTGTTTTGTTTCCAATCTGAAACTCATCACTGTCTTAAGGCTACCACCTCTCTCTGCAGGCATACACAAGTCTTCACTGTCAGAACTTGAGCAGGGCTCCAAAATTAAAGTAAACTTGTCATCACTTTCAGAAGGCTCTGCTGCATCTGTGATCTGACAGCCACAGAGAAGAGCAAGACAGGTATATGAAATGAATGATGCCATACATTGCATTGGATGCTTGCTGACTCTGAGCAAATGTGCATGAAGTAGAACTATACCAGTAGTTTAATATAATAACAAAGTACTTGTGTCTCAGGTGATGGTCAATGTTTCCATGTTGTTTAATAATATGTATCCAATTGTACTCCTACTACTGCAGGTGCAGACTGGACTTAATCATAGTCACTCACTAGAGACTGAGTTGCTGTCGGTGGTCTGTTGGACAACACGTACACGTGCCACACCAGATGATGATGACCACCATACCATCTTTGCACGCTGTCAGTCAGTTTGATCTGAGATGATTGATGGAATACATTCAGGAAGTGGAATACAAGGTAAACACAACTAATCAACAAGAACCACAGCAGACCTAGGCTACATGTGTGTGCAGTGGTGGAATAGAATAGTGGTATGATTGACTGACAATGGCGCATTGATTTAATCACTTGATTTGGAAAATGCTAGGTTGCTGTATATGCCTTTTGTCTGGAACTGTGAAAAATTTAGGAAAATGGAGTTTGGGCCACAGACTCACGGCCCGGTGTTGTGGTGTGGTCCTCCTGTAACTGTTCTGTGCTGGCTCCTATCTTGTTGTTCTTTTCGATGACTGCTGTGCAACTAGAAGAGTAGAGTTACACAATGTATCCAAGCCGCCTCAGTTTGAAAGTCTTCTCGCTCACGAGTCTTGTCTTTTTTACACTACACCGTAATTGATTTTTATGTTTTCATTCAGTTAACTTATTTTGTAATACCCCATTTCTTTTTCCATCAACATTACAGGCCGGCCTTTTACCCAGTGCTATTATACTTGGAGCAACAACTCACACTTACCTTAGCAATCCTCCTCATCATCCAGCCAGAGGCGCCCAAGAATGATATTCAGTCACAGTGTCCATGGAAGGGATGACAAAGATGAATGACGAGATACAACTACACATTTGGAACTGGATAATACATTAACTTTAGTATCATTTTCGTAATTTTTTTTGAATACTTTTTCCTCTTCATTTATTATACGCTTGTGTTTGGTAATTGATTGTTCACGTAAACTATTTCTTAATTTTCTTTGCAAGCTTTCAGCCCACTACAACAGGTATTACGGTTTCTCAGAGGGCATACATCCTAGGCAAAAGTCATATTCATATCATATATAAGAAATACTTCCTTTTTTTTTACCTGTAATCACACTTTTTTTGTTGTTGTTGTTACTATACATCCCCCTGTACACTCATATGATCTGCTATACACTAATATATTATTCTCCTAATTATCATCAATTCAGTGTGGTACTTGGTGTTGTGCCTCCTTCATCTGAAATAAAAAAAATATCAACCTCATGAGTGGAGGAAAAGTTATATGTTTTATTTCTCCAAACCACTCTAAGAGCTGTGGGGAATTTCATCATTACCTGCGCACCTAGACTTCTTAAGTCAGACATCCGAGACCCCAGCTCCCACTGTCTTTGTGCAGTCACTTTTCCTACATCTGAGCGGATGAGATATTTAGTAGAATCTTTATGTAGTGATGTATCCGGTAAGGCCCTTCCTAAAATTAACTCCTTCATTGTGAATGTATGGAGGTTCACCAAGATCTTTCTCTGGGCCTTTCTGTCTGGGTGCTGTCTAAACGGATCTCTGTGTGCCCGCTGAATCTCACTTTCAAGGTCGATATCCAGTCTGTCCTTTAGAACCCCCTCTCTCAACAGTTTACATACCAGGGACTTCACATCTCCATTTTCTGCCCCTTCTGGTATTCTCAAAAAATTCAAGTTGTTTCTCCTTGCGTGAATCTCTAATCGCTCCATGTCCAATGCAAGAGTCCTGTTCTGGGCTTTAAGCTCGGAAATAATTTTTGAGTGACCTTGAGAGACCCTCGCTAGGTTAGCAACTTCGCCTCCCAACACCTCCGTTCTGGTACAGATATCATCCAGCTTGATCTCCAAGCTAGCGCATTTCTCAGTGATTTCCTTTTGATTCCCTTCTGAGATTTCAAATCGGAGAAGCAATTTCGCAAATAGATCTTCACATAAGAGCAAAGAAGACTCTACAACTGATTCCTCTCGGTCCCCCTCGGTTGCTCCTCCAGGGGACTTCCCCCTATGTTTCCATTATCGATGACAATGTCAGGCCCAAGGTGCACCGAGGCCAGAAGACCAGACTCTGACTGTTGCTGTGGGGCAGAAATGAGGGTCCCCTCCATGTTTTGCTGAACCTCTAAACCTGATATTGACTCACACACCTCCGTACCCAGATCTGTCTCTGGCTCTGATAATAAAGGGGTATACCTATTCGCTGATTTAACCAGCTCCTTGGGGCGTGTAACCGGGAGGACTTGTGGGTCGGTCAGTGCTTCTGCTTGTTTAGGCAATTTATGTGGAGCAGAACTTGCGGGAGTACCATTAAGAAGAGGGGTTTTTGGGTCTGCCACCTTCTCCATTATCTTAAAATAAGACCTCTGTGAGGGGGTAGTTTTTAGAGTGTTATGCCCACCTTTTCTAACCTCCCCACTCTCACTCCTCTCCCTCTTCTTCTTCTTCTTCTGTCGCGGGGACTTAGGGACTACACTCACTGCTAAGTCTGCTGACGAAAACTCTTTTTCTGGCAGTGAGCGTAGCAAATACCTGTTCCTAGCAACCTGACGTATGCCCACCGCCGTACCCCTACCCTCCTTATCAGTACCACTCTCTGTTCCACCCTTATTGGCTTGATAGACTGTTTTAGCCCCCCTTTGTGCCTTCGGCTTATTAGAAGAATCTTTCAATGTAGTAGGGAGAACTTCAATGGCTACAGAGTCCATCCCTACTTTTACCATAGAGTCAAAACTGTTCAGTCCTGCGATTATTTGAGCATTACCAAGTTTCCGAAATCCACATTTAGGCTTCACACCGTAAGCACTCCCAGACCAAGAGCTACCAGGTGTGCCAAGGATACTGTTAGTGGGCTAAAGAACGTTGATAGATTAAACCCAGATCTTTTGACTGGGTGTGAGTGGTTGATTGATTCAGATGCTCCGTCCATCACCACCCCCTTTTGTACCGCTTTTGGCCGCCATAAGTGTGGCAGGGTATGCTCAGACGTGAGTCCCTTGCTCACTTTGCCAGTGGATTCAAGCAAGCCGGGCTGAAGACGGCCTGAATGTCAGAAACCGGTCCTCAGAAGCTTGTTTCCGGTCCAGGGAAGAGATGGCTTGGCAGTTCGGGCTGGACTTTTCCCATGAGGCACAGGGTCAGAATTATTTGCATATAGCCATGTCTGAACTGGGGTGGCAGAGTGGGCTAAAGAGCGGTGATGGATTAAACCCAGATCTTTTGACTGGGTGTGAGTGTTTGATTGATTCTGATGCTCCGTCCATCACCACCCCCTTTTGTACCGCTTTTGGCCGCCATAAGTGTGGCAGGGTATGCTCAGACGTGAGTCCCTTGCTCACTTTGCCACTGGATTCAAGCAAGCCGGGCTGAAGACGGCTGGAATGCCAGAAACCGGTCCTCGGAAGCTTGTTTCCGGTCCAGGGAAGACATGGCTTGGCAGTTCGGGCTGGACTGTTCCCATGAGGCACAAGGTCAGACTGATTTGCATATAGCCATGTCTGAACTGGGGTGGCAGAGTGGACTAAAGAACGGTTATGGATTAAACCCAGATCTTTTGACTGGGTGTGAGTGTTTGATTGATTCAGATGCTCCGTCCATCACCACCCCCTTTTGTACCGCTTTTGGCCGCCATAAGTGTGGCAGGGTATGCTCAGACGTGAGTCCTTTGTTCACTTTGCCACTGGATTCATGCAAGCCGGGAATGCCAGAAACCGGTCCTCGGAAGCTTGTTTCCGGTCCAGGGAAGATATGGCTAGGCAGTTCGGGCTGGAGTGTTCCCATGAGGCACAGGGTCAGACTGATTTGCATACAGCCATGTCTGAACTGGGGTGGCAGAGTGGGCTAAAGAACGGTGATGGATTAAACCCAGATCTTTTGACTGGGTGTGAGTGTTTGATTGATTCAGATGATCCGTCCATCACCACCCCCTTTTGTACCAAGGATACTGTTGTCCCACGGCACATTGAAACCATCTCCTCTCCACCTTACCGAACATACATGCTGAGGCTCCAATCCGGCTTGAAAATGTAAAGTATGTAACTTGCAGTTTACAGATCGGGGGTACACCCTTGCAGATGCCTCCCTTATCCTTTTCCACTGCACTGCCGGGCTCCCGCAGCTGTTTGGTCCGACGTTTCTTCCGACGCTACCGAGTGCCTCTCTCGCGTTCTGCTCCAACTGCGTTGAAAGCGTCAGCCGACGTACACTCATCCGCTAGTTTCAGGGTCCAAGTGCTCAACGGAGCACCGGGAAGATCTCCAGCGTACGTGGGTCGGGAAAAAACAAAGGATATCGAATGAGCAAGGTGTGCACAAACCAAAGAGAAAGAATCACCACATCCTCACCATTGTACAAAGTCGAAAATATCTATGTAAGACAGCAAGATGAGTCCAAGTCGGAGCGGAGCTTCCGCGGCCGGCGTCAACCTGCCGCCATGGTTCTCCCCTCGCCTTTCTCAAAAAAAAAAATAATAATCCCCCTATATGTTGGGAATTCATGACTTTAGTTGCTGAGGTAGTACTCACCATAGATTGCGGCACAGGGTATATAAAGTATTCACAATAGTTAGAGGTGGAGTCCAGGTAGGGGGTTAGGGCTTTCATAGGGCGATCAACATCGCCAAGGCTGATGAGGGGGGTTACTCAGGGTGGGTGGAGGGGGTGGTTGAGGGTGGGGCAGAAAAAGAAAAAAATTATTCCTCATAGGGCCAAATGTGTAAATAAGACCATGATCATGAAGCAATTCTTCAGTGTCGACTGGGTCAAGACTCTCAATGCGCTTTACATGCTGGGCTCATTCATATGACGAATATTTCAAATAAAATCAAAATAGTGAGCTGGAACGATAATGGTTTAAGCGAAGGTAGGAAACTAAACAGAATATGCGAGATTTTGAGGAAATCAGGGGCCCACATCTGTCTCTTGGAGGAGACTCATCTTGAGCCACAAGAATGCAAGACAGCTTTTAGAAAACTAAGTTGGGTTCAGGACCTTCTTTGCTCTAATCAAAGTGGGAGTACCAAGGAAGGGGCAATGATAATCCGGGCGAATAGCAGGATTAGAGTTGAGAAGCACGACACGGACACCTCAGGTAGATGACAGCGTCTTTAGTGGTGGACAGCTTCCGCATGACGCGTGCAGCATATTATGGCCCCAACCAAGATTGCCCAGAACCTTTGATCAACTTAAAAGCAAGTCTTTCCAACTTAAATGTTTCCTGTCATCCTGGGGGGTGATTTCAATTTGGTTTTTGACCAAACCCTGGACCGGACTTCTAGGGCTACTACTACTTCCTCACACAAAATGAAATATGAGCTTAAAAATCTCATGAAAGATTTCAACTTGTTAGATGTTTGGAGGGCCAGAAACGCCAAGAGTAGAGATTATTCTATTTATAGCCACAGATACAGACACCACTCCCGGATTGATTTCTTTCTTATCGATCAAATGCTATTTTGGTGGTTGACTCTCCCGCATATATTCCTGCTTTGTTATCAGACTACTCCATGGTCAGGCTAACAATCAAAATCGCAAAGGGAGAGCAAACAAGAAGGTGGACCCTTGACAGGTCAATATTACAAAGTGACGAAGTAAAAGCTGGTTTAGCATCACAGATAGAAGAGTATTTCAGGTTCAATAGTGGCGCCGCATGTGATCAAATTGTTTGGGAGGCCTTTAAGTCTTTCGCGAGGGGGATATTAACCACTATCACGATCAAGAGAAATTATGATAGCAGGAAAGTTGAAGCAGATTTTCTCATCAAAATAAAGCATAAAGAGCAACAAATACAATTAGCTTCCTTAGAGCAGCACTCGAGTCTTGAGACTGTACTGTATGAGCGGAACTATTTAAAGGCAGACTAACAGGCAACTTTGGAAAAAACAATTAAAGATACATGGGATGCGAGCAGACTCCAAAATTTTTCTTATGGAGAGAAATGTGGGCGTCTTCTGGCATGGAAGGCTAAATCGGACAGAGCCAGAAATCAGATCACAAACCTAATTATACAGGATACAGGGGGTTTGACATATGATACTGATCAGATTGCGGAGGAAGTCAAAATGTATATGTCAAAGCTGTATGCAGAGAGTGGGGACTTCTCCCCTGATAAAGCAAAAAATTGGCTACAACAATTAGAATCACCACACCTCATGGAAACAGATAGGGTTTTTTAAGTTCAGCTATTAAAGAGGGAAAAGTTTATAATCAATTAAAAAGAATGGCGAAGGGTAAAGCAGCTGGGCCGGACAGGCTCCCACTAGAACTATATCAAATCAGTTCAGAAACTATTGTTTCGGTCCTCACAACCTTATTTAAAAAAATACATCTTCCAGGTGAGGCTGTTCCACAAATCTGGTCGGAAGCTACAGTAGCATTAATATTAAAGCCCAATAAGGACCCTCTGGTTGTTGAGTCCTACAGGCCAATCTCGCTGTTGAATACTGATTACAAAATCTTTGTGGGGTGCTGGCAGCGAGATTGGCTAAAGTTATCAAATCAGTGGTGCCCGAGGGTCAGAGGGGCTTTATGCCGGGTAGACAGCTGAATGAACTTACATTTCAGGCTATAGCTGCTATAGATGTTGCTATCAGTGAGAAATCTCCCCTGACTATAGTGGCCATCGACGCCGCGAAGGCTTTTGATCAAGTTAACTGGCATTATTTATGGGAGGTATTAGCTTAATTTGGTATGCCAATGAATTTTATATCATTAATTCGATCAATATTCTCTAGTCCCAAGACTAAAATTCTTGTTAATGGCCTTCTTACGGAGTGGGTCAAAATATCTTGTGGAACCAGGCAGGGGTGTCCGCTTTCCCCCTTTTGTTTAATTTATATATCGAACCTTTTGTGATTCAGTTGAGATCAGACCCCTTATTTAAACCCTTTGAGATTGCAAATTTAGCGCTAAAATTTGCCCTTTATGCTGACGATCTTTTAATGTTTACCTCGAATACTGAGTAGGCTATCCCTCGACTCTTTGACCAGGCAGAAGATTTTGGGGGGATTTCAGGATATAAAATAAATAAAGAAAAGACCGAGCTCATGCCGTGGAATCAGGAGGTGGGGTTTTCGGGGAATAAGACGCGGATGAGATATCTTGGAATCCATCTGGTCCAGGATATTAAACAGCTATCTAAAACAAATCTAGATAGAGTGTATAAGGAGGTCTGTGGCTTATTACAAGGCTGGTCGAGTCTCCCATTGAACATATTTGGGAGAATAAACCTAATAAAAATGGTTATCCTACCTAAAATCACCTTCCTGTTTAACTCAATTCCATTAACTTTCAGCTCAAAGGATATTGCTAAAATACAGGTGAAAATAGGCTCATTCATTTGGAATTCAAAGTCACCAAGAATATCTTGGAAGAAACTGAGGAGGAAACTAAAATCAGGAGGCTTAGCCTTGCCAGACATACTCATTTATTGCCATTCGTTCCAGCTAAAAAACTTTAGGTTATTGGCCGATAAGGCGGACACATCTTCCCTTGGGCCGCCTGTTTCAGGCACTTTTACATGGTATACCCCAAGGGCACGAATATTTTTTGTTTAAGTTCGGGGACCCCATGTTTTATAAAAAAGTGAGGCTAAAGATTTTAGGGGCGGCTCTAAAAAACTGGGTATTTTTCTGAAAAAAATGGGAATTCCCTACTACGCCCCCAGGCCCCGATCAGGGATTCCCCGGGGACACCTGAGTGCCTTAGAGACCAATTAGCATGACCCCTGAGGTTAGCTGGCATATTGCATTGGAGAGATATAGTACATGATTCACAGCTCATTGATTGGGAATCACTTTCTAGACTGACAGGGAGAACACTCACTAGGTTTAAGCATTATCAACTATCGGGCTGGTGGGCAACTAGGGCATGGGAGCCAAGTTCATTAAATTCAAAGTTTGATTCAGTAAATAGAAAGGGCTTATGGAAAAAAGAACTATCCTTCTGGTATTGGGCAATGATGGAGGCAGAGGGAGTGGCAGAACTTGAACTTAAAAAGATATGGTGTGACGATGTTGATTTGGAATAAAATAATCTCCAAGACCTGTGGGTGGATTCCTTTACAATGTTGCTTACAGTGGTTAAGTCAGCTCCACTTAAAAAGAATCACCTGTTCACTCTATATAGGGTATACAGCTCGCCCAAGAAATTAGTAAGAATTACCAACATAGAACATCGCTGCCCACGGTGCAGACTCCCTGCTGCAGATGATTTACACATGTTTATAGATTGCCCAATGCTTATAAATTACTGGTCTAGAATGGGTGAGTTTACCACTGCAGTATTGAATATACAATTTGTGACTACTCCGAGGATAATTCTGTTTGGATTGGTTAAGGAACACCGTCTTGAAGACATGATGCCTAAATTTATTTTTTATGTAATGCTATTGGCCAGGCGAGAAATATGCAGGGCTTGGAAGAATGAGAAAGCACCTACTTTTCCAGACTGTTTGCAACAGGTCATCTTTGTCCGTGAGTGTGACATGGCCTGCAATAGCTCGAGTGGCAATAAGATCTGGGCGGCCCTGATGGCATGGCGGAACAGATGAACGTATTCCGATGATTTCACCTGGGCACTGTTGGGGCTCAATCTCCAATATAGCTAAGGGCATCACAGTGTGGTATAGTTGTAGTGGATCGAGCAAACAGTGAATGCTAGAGGGGTTATGCCTTTCTCTCTCTCCTTGGGCTGTAAACATCTGAATCGGAAAATAATGATTCAGGACTAGAACGCCCTTTTTTCTATTGGTATATGAGGAATACACAAAAAACATACTTCCTTTGAAATGTGTAGTAGTAGTTAAGTACCACTCATTATATATTATTAATCATCAAGTTATAACTTATCTTCATCATGCATGCATTTCCTTTTTCTTACTTAACTTTAGATTTATTGGGTAATAGTGGATCATCAATCATCATCTTCATTGTTTTGCTTTTGTTATCTCCATGCCTACTGTTTTTCTTTGTCAAACCTTTCCCCCAACCCCCGTTCCCATCCATTCATCAAACCCTAACCCTCTTCCCCCGGGCTGTGTGGTTTTATATTGAGGTGTGATGTTACTGAATGTCTGACATAATATCGACAGACAGAATATCGAAATGCAAAAATATCGGAGCAAAAATATCGACATCAAAAATATCGGAATCCTATCTTCATAAAGGTAAGTACAAAAATATCGAAAAAATAATATCGTAGTACAAAAATATCGGAAACAAAAATATCGTTTTTTTAAATGTATTAATAATAATGTAAAAATAATTTTAAAATACATATAATTTTACAAATATTAAATAAAAATATTAAAACAAAATTAAAACTAATACATATACATTTAAAATAAATAAAACACTTGAATAATTTAATGTAATTTTTTTTTTTAATGTTATTTATTTGATTTAATGTAATATTTTTTTGTTTTTACCCTGTACGCCTGTACCCCAAAAACCCAAAACTGACCCTGAACCCTAAAAATATCCCTGTACCCCAAAAACCCAAAACTGACCCTGAAACCTAAAAATACCCCTTTACCCAAAAACTGAAAACTGACCCTTATCCCTAAAAATACCCCTTTACCCAAAAACTGAAAACTGACCCTGAACCCTAAAAATACCCCTTTACCCAAAAACTGAAAACTGACCCTGAACCCTAAAAATACCCCTTTACCCAAAAACTGAAAACTGACCCTGAACCCTAAAAATACCCCTTTACCCATGAACTGAAAACTGACCCGGAACCCTAAAAATACCCCTTTACCCAAAAACTGAAAACTGACCCAGAACCCTAAAAATACCCCTTTACCCAAAAACTGAATACTGACCCTGAACCCTAAAAATACTCCTTTACCCAAAATTAATTAATATTATTTAATTACCAATTAATTATTAATTAACAATAACAATAAAGTAAATATATTAGCACATTAGCTGGAATTAATTTAATTTAATAATTAATATTATTTTTCCCAATTAATTTATTAAGAATAACAAAAAATTATATATTAAAAAAAGTACTATAATTAATGTAATTAAATAATTAATATTAATTAATTACCAACTAATTAATAATTATAAATATGTACAAAATTATATTAATTAATTAACTAATTAATATAAATTAATTACCAATTAATTATTAATTAAAATATGTACAAACATATATCAATTAATTAATTATTATTAAATTACTTCCCACCCTATTCCCCTATAAACCCATAACCCGCTACAGAACATATTTATCATTTATTCAATTAATTAAAATTAATTAAAAATTATTTCTCAATTAATTAATTAATAATTCCTACTAATTATTAATTAATTTAACATAATTAAATTACTTCCCACCCTATTCCCCTATAAACCCACAACCCGCTACAGTAGTAAAAGACAATATTTAATTAAATTACATTAAAAATAAATAATAAAACATAATAAATACAATATAATATACACTAAATTTATTTAAAAATTGATATTAGTAACATCAAAGTTATTTATTTCGATATTATTGACATCGATATTTAAAACTTCGATATTACTGATATCATACTAATGTCGATATTAAGGCTGTCGATATTACTTACCTTCGATATTTTGTCCCATCGATATTTAAACTTCGATATTTTTGTATATCGATATTTAAAAATCGATATTTTGTCTGTGTACCGATGTTACTACATTAAATCTACACCAACAATTGATCACACGCTTGCTGGGGCAGATGTGGTGAAAGCAACACTAATGAAATCAAATGTCAACGAGGCAGGGCGAGGATCTTCTTCTGCTTGCCCACCCAAGCTCACTGAATGTACTAGTGTACAAGGCAATTCATTTCCCAAAGGGACCCAACAAATAAATCTAAATAATTGGTGGCATTGTTTGAATTTAATTTTACAGCATTTAAGTTTACGAATTAGGATTGTGTTTTAGTGACTCCTTCAACACAACTACAGTTTTCTTCTTGTACTTGGCAGTCCCGGACACCTTTGATTTTTTTGAGTTTAGCAGTCGCAAATTGTTTTTATTTTATTGTCAGTCTTATGTACTGTACTTTTCTACTCCTTCCACATTCTCTCTCAGGCAAATGACTGTCTCTTTGTTTTTGTTTGCCAATGCTAGTGCCAGTGTCTAGTCTACTACTACCATCATACAACCACAGCATATTCTCTGTTGTCTTGGGAAACCATTCAGCCCTTGCGGTGCTGAACTTAATCATCATCAATCACAGGTAAGAAGAGAAGTTTGCTGGGAGGTATAATGGAGGAGAGACTGGTAGTACTAATAGGACAAATATAACTCAGTGAGGGGTACCGCATCTATCTGTTTGCATGTTACACATGTGGTCAATTAATAAATTATTTAAATCAAACACTGGCTGCTGCCCTGCATCTAGAGTAAACCTTGTGATGTACTACAGTAACCCCACCACAAAACAACATCATATGTGTACCTTGAAAATAAATAACATTTATTCATGTATATAAAAAATATCCTCCTAATCCTATCCCAACCCTATCCCCACCCTAACCCCAACCAATGTCCAAGTTCAAAGAATGACCCACAAAAATAAGTTAACCCCAACACCCAATTCCCACCCACCAACAAAAGTTTTAAAAAAGGGGCAAATGAACAGGTTCCATTACAATCGGCGGGCTTTGAGGTGTTTGTCCACTATTATTTTGACGCTCTCCTCTAGTTGGTCCTCCAGCTTAGCTACCCGGTTGAGAAGTTGTTGCTGAAATGCACGGTACCTACATTTGCATCCATGATATGGGGGGGCGGCAGATGTTGTCAAATGCCAGCAGTGAGCAGCTGCCTGACCACGGCGCCGTACTCCTGCAGGTTGGGCCTGGCTGGGGCCTAGGGCATTGGAAGGGTCCGCACCTGCTGCTGCCGCCTCTTCCTCCTCCTCCTCGGCCTCAGCCACCAGCCGGCGGTACTCATCCACAATGGCCTGCAGTTTCCTTTGCCGGGCCCTGGCTGCCAACTCCTTCCATGATGGTTTTTGGGAAGGAGTATGAGTATCTATGAAAAAAGAAACAGAATTGTAACAAACTCTTCAAAAAATAATTCAACACATAGTGGCATAGTAGCACTAGCAAGCGCAGTATATACAATTGGTGTCAACTTTTAGTATCTATCTAATCTATCCTCCTGCTTCCCCTGCCTGTAACATTTGTTGAAGTTTTTTTTTTCCGGCATTATACTTGCCCTAGTACTGTGGGTGGACTTCAGTACACAGAAGAACACCAGTCTTTTTTGTATCTCCTTTTATATTTTCAAAGTAAGACTCTGCTTCCAGTGACAGTCTCCACCTATGATGAATACAATACATCCAGGGGGCATCCATCCATTAAAAGTAAATGTCTATCATTCTTTATTATCGCCTTAACTGGTTTCACTTTCACCAACAACCACCCATGCGTCAACTCCTTCCTTGCCTTGGGTTTGGTTGACACAAACTCCGCTCATGATTCTTGCTATCCACTATATCCATGCACCTATATTGTTTTGTCCAACCAGGCATGCATCTTCTTTCACCTTCTAGTTCTACCCATCCTTCAACAACCCATGCATCGGATTCATATCAGCCACGTGCATGAACCTTCCAAAGTATCCTTCTATGGTAGTCTTATTACATCTCTTTCATCCTTCCTCCTTCCACCCGAGTTCACTTCTTTCCCTTTTTGTTCAACACATCCCTCAAGGTCATCTGATCTGACTTTTAGTCTTCTCCATAACTTTCACAGCTGAGTTGGAGTCTGATGGAAGAGGCCTTGTTTACTCAACTCACACTGGTAATGCTGCAAGGGTGTCTTCTTCAACCATTGTATATTGTCCAGTAAAACCTCAAATTCATACTTTCTTAATAAGTCTCATAGAACAGTGAGGGAAATGTTCCCCTTCCACCTAGTAATGCGAACAAGTAATGAATATAGCTTACCACTGCCCACTGTTGATGTTTCCTCCCCCACTGGTGCTCCTGCAGGTGCCCCAGCCACTGTCCTCTCCTGGATGGCATTAGCATCGCCGCTGGCCCCGTCGGCACTGGTGGTTGGTAGTGATTGTGCACCTATAAAAGCAAGTATACCTTTTTAGATGCCTGCACACCTCCCCCTATTTTACTAGTTGCACTTTTTTCACTAGGAAGGAAGATTGGAAAAACAGTTACGTACAGCATAAATCATTGTAACTAGTCCAAATTGCGTACTATTGTACAGCAGTCATTAGACAGAGTTTAGTTTTAATTTATTAGATGGTTCCTAGTGTCATCTCAACTCTACTCCTACTCTAGTCTTTGGAAAGTTAGCTTGAGCCATGTAACCATTTTAGATCCGGGTCTACTGCTTTGACCATGTTACCTCGCAGCTTGTTGCACAGTAAGAAAGACACCTTTGAGGCCACATGAGTGTTGCATACAACTAAAGAGGTTGACAAACAAGTATTAGTCCCTTTTGCTTATCCATAATGTTACACTTTTTGGCATGACTGCTAAAAACTTTCACAGTTGTATTCATTGTCTAACGTGCAACATTTTTCTCATAGGCAGATGAGAAGATTGCCTTCTACAAACCAGAGATTTGCAGAGCTTTCGAAAGAGGCATGTCTAACCAGTATACGTTCAACGGTGAGGGGTCTCCCACAATTCCCACAGTTCTCTATCGTGCACTAATTGTACAAAATGTATAGTATTTAATCTTCTTTATTTTGCATGGTGGAGCTGGATGTTTTTCATGGAACAACTTACAAGTTACAACAATACAAAGCTTGTTATTAAAAAAATTAAGTTTTCGAACTTGCACATAGACTCTGTGGTATATTTTGAGTGTCTGGGGTGTTGTGGACTTAAACGAGTGAGTGAGCGAAAGGGTGTTATGTTCTGGTTTGTGTAATAAAATCATTGGGTATATCTAAATATCTTTGTGTGGGGGGTCGGGAGTGGGACAAATGACTATGAATGAGACACTTAGGTAGGTAGACGGTCAGTGAATTGTGGGTTCTTCTGAGCTCTTTGACTGGGGTGTAACCAAGGTCCAACCTCCCTATCACCAACATCCTCTTTTTTCCGCATAGTTCTGTATGTGGCTGTGCAGAGAATAACCACAACAGTAGTAGTAGTATACTAACCTAAACAAAATTAGTAGGCAAACATCTGGTTGCGCATTTTGTTGAAGGGAATTGACAAAGACTAGAGATTACAGAGGACAACGCAGAAGACAGGAGTGGACCCAGTGACTACAGCTATTCTATCACAGCTTTATTCAAAAGAATACCTTAACTAAAGAGTGGCCAACAGGGCAAGCTTAGCTACAGACAGTCTAATAGTAGTAGCACAGAGAGTCATAGGGCAGAGGCAGTTTGAAGGAACTGAAAGTCAGGGATGGCATTGGATACCCAAAGTTTGGAAAACAAATTGAAGACCAAAGAAGGTTTTGCTAACATTGAATTAGGAAGGAGGCTTAAAAGGTTGGAAAAAATAAGGTGTGTTAAAAAGTTAGGTAAATATAATTGTTACTAATATAAGCACTGTAGGACTTACTGGGGCCAGCAGCAGGATCCTCGGTAGAGGAGCGCTCCTCTGGAGTTGTCCCGCCGACTCGGACCCCGTGTTCTTGCCCCTGGGTGGTGCTGATCATGTAAGAAATAATAAAGAAAGAGAAACATTGAGTGCTGTGAAACAAATACATCATTAAAAAATCCTATCAAACATTTTAGGAAACAACAATTGCAAAAAAAATGACTTTGAAGTCTAAATGACTACTGCCTTGCAGGATTCACAGACTGTCTACTTATAGAACACTAATCAAATGTTCCATAAACATTCTGATTGCAGAATATACTAACAAAGCCAGTACCACCTGACCTACACCACCTATTCCAGAATCCAGATGGGCCAATTGTTCAGTAAGTCGGCATTTCCATTTTATTTTGGCCCGCAAACATGCATAGATGAGATGGAGGACACATGCATAAATGTGTGCATACACGAAATTGTTGGTTGCTTGCGTCATATGAACTGCTACTGACTGACGTGACAATGCTATTGCTGCTAAGCCTACCACTCAGTAAACAAACTTCAAACCGGTTCCATGGAGGGGTGGGATGAATAAGAACGAACTAAGCATTCAGTGACAGAGACTGTTAAAAAAATATGAACTAATACTATCCATCCACCACTATTTCACTAAAGGACAATGTAAGGCCTAGACTCTAGAAATAGCATTAACTAACTTCAGTTCTCTAAAGTAAACTCTAACATCAATAATCACCAGCCCAAGCTAGCGCGAAGTTACAAACCAGTAAGAGAAGTGGCAAGCAGCACCTGTGTCATACAATAACAGAAGATTTTGAGATGGAATTGATCTGCAATGTAACTAAGCGCACCAGTAATCGTGTTACCTATTCGTCCAAGAATTATACACAATACTTATACTACTATATATATATATACTAGCAGCCCGTCCCGACGTTGTCCGGGAGCAATTAGGCTTCAGGGCCCCCGCCCGCCCCGACGTTGTCCATGGGTCCCCCAGAGCCTTCCTCCATATATTGCAGTATTATACCTCTATGTTTACTTTGTACACTTTTTGTAACCGGCACACGTAACTTTTTCCTCCTGTAATGCACCGTTTGGCTCACTTTTTTAATGCTCCGTTTGTTTCCTCTTGCTACCTGCACACGTCACTTATTCCTCCTATACCTCTATGTTTACTCTCTACGCTTTTGTAACCTGCACATGTAACTTTTTCCTCCTGTAATGCACCGTTTGGCTCACTTTTTTAATGCTCCGTTTGCTTCCTCTTGCTACCTGCACACGTCACTTTCTCCTCCTATACCTCTATGTTTACTTTCTACGCTTTTGGAACCTGCACACGTAACTTTTTCCTCCTGTAATGCACCATTTGGCTCACTTTTGTAATGCTCCGTTTGCTTCCTCTTGCTCACGATGTACGCTTTTGTAACCTGCACACGTAACTTGTTCCTCTTGTAATGCACCGTTTGGCTCACTTTTGTAATGCTCCGTTGGCTTCCTCTTGCTCACGATTTTCATTTTTGCTTCATTTTTCCGCCGCTCACAGCTCCCAAATAAATAAATAAATAATCTACCTCATCCGCCGCTCATAGCTCCTCCCCGCCTGTCCGCCGCTCCTCACCACCTGTCCGCCGCTCCTCATCGCTCCTCCCCATGCCATGTCCGCTGGTCCTCCTCGCGCTCCTGGACACCGCTCCCCCCCGCGCTCCTCACGTCTTCCAAGGGACTACTTTTTTTCGGTAAATTTTTTAAATAACCTATATTTATTACATTTATATAGCCTATGTCCATCTGCACACCCTTACGATTACAACGATGTATCGGGTGTGTGGATTGGCGCTGTGGTTCCCGAGTTTACCCGCCTCAAAGAATCAAAGTTCTTCCTTTATAATAGTAGTATAGATCAATATTACTAGCTACTCACCAAGCCCCACGACCTCGACACCTAGCAGGTCCAACAGGTCCTGTTCCCTGTCCAGATCGTCTGCCCACCGGTGGGCCAGCTGGTGGTGGGTGCGCCGGATACACGAGTGGTGGAAGACTGCCCGGCGCACCTTCGCCAACCGGCGGTGATGCTCCTCTGGAAGATAACCGAAGCCTGACCTGCCGCCTGCTGCCAAGGTCAAGGGGAGGTGGCGCTGGATAAAAAAAACCAGGGCGGCCACCTCCGCCTCCCCGAAAAGTTTCCGGGGCTGCATCCTGTAGGTCGCATTCTGCCGCAAGGCAGCCGGCTCTTGGGCGCAGGCTCCTTGCCCTTCGAGCCGGTTCTGCTGAAAAGAAAAGTTAGAACATAAGGAAAAAAAGTTAGAGGAAGAAGTAGGAGCTTAAATAAAGAAGTAATATAAAACAGTAGAAAAGTAAAAAAAGAAGGTGGAAAAGTAGAAATAAAATGTATAAACTTAGGGAAAGAGAGAGATAGATGATAAGTCAAAAAAGTCAGAAAAACTGTGAAAATAAGTAAAGATTGCAAAGATAAAAGGTGGATAGAAAACTAGGCCCAGAACCATTGCATAGAGTGTGAAAAACAAGATGGCCGCGCCCATCGCGACCACGTGGGTAAGTTCGCGCGCGATTTCACGCGAACACGCACTTTGTGAGCGTGAACAAGTAGTTGTGTTCCTGAACAAGACTTGCACAACGCGAACACGTTATGCACGACCCAGAAGAGGAAGAGGATATAGGAAACGCGAGAGGGCGGGACAATTGAAAAAACAAGATGGCCGCGCCCATAGCCCACCGCATGGGTAAGGTCGCATGCAAAAATCCCCCGAGCAAGCAGACAGCACCCCGAACACGCACAATGCGCTCCAGAGCAAGAAAAACGGCTCACGAACGGGTCCAGCAAGCTACTACGCACACTCGCGAAGCTACGCGAAGCTCGCGTAGTGCGAGAACGTCTTCGCGTAGCTTCGCGTAGCTTCGCGTAGCTTCGCATAGTGCGACTACATGTACTACGCCCACCCTTAATTTATATAGCGCTGCTGATCACCAGATATATGCCCAGGCACTTGCAGGTTGAGGAGGCTTATTTGAACAGCCAGGTCTTGAGGGCTATTCACAGTTCCAGAAATGAGGTGATGGTCTAAAGTTTCATGTGGAGGCTGTTCCAGGACTTTGCTGCAATGTTGGAAAAGGAGCACCCTCCACATCTGCTTTGGTAGATGTGGTGAGTATGGGCAAGTGAAAGGGAAGTGGAGTGTAGTCCTCTCGACGGTTGGTGGAAGTTCAGGCAACGGATAATGTAAGCGGTTACTGGTTGTTCAGAACTTTGTGTGCATGGGTCACCAGTTTGCATTGGCATCTCTTCTGAATGCGGTGCCAGTGGAGTTGCCTGAGGTGGGGTGTTATGTGGGTTTGACAGGGAAGGCCATGCATTAGTCTGGCTGCCACATTCAGTATGGTCTCAAGTCTCTGGAGGAGGTGTGTGGTGATTAATACTTAGGGCTTATTCCTGTAGTCCAGTTGGCTGGGGATGAGGGCCTGTTTAACAGTGCATCTCATGTGTAGGGTTAGCCAATTGAACATCTTATTTAGCATGCAGAGAGAAAGGAAGCAGGTGGAGGAGTTAGCGTTGATCTGTGATTTCATGCTGATCTCGTTGTCCATGATGATTCCAAGGTTTCTGGCATGGTCAGAGAGAGTGGCTGTGAGTCCTTCCATGTGTTGCTGCTTTTGCCGAAGATCAGCACTTTTGTCTTGTCTCTGCTCAGCTGTAGGCAGTTGCTCTTCAGCCAGTTGCCAACGCTTGTCATGCATTTGTGGAAATTGGCTCTGGTGGTGGTGGGGTCGCTCGTGAGTGAGAGGATTAGTCAGGCATTGTTTGCATTGGAAATTATATTGAGACTGTGGGATGTTGACTAATGGGGTTGTATTTGCGTTGGTCAACATCAGCAGATCCCACGGGTCTCAAAATGATTTCTATTATCTCTCTCTTAGCTCAAATTGGACCATCCTTTGACATTAAAATGGAAGATGACGTGCCATACAACCACATGTGAAGATAAGGGTGGTACTACATCTTCTTGATTCTGGATGTTTTTAGAATGCATGTGTGTCATTGGCTAATGTCTCCCAGAGTGTACTATCTGCATTTCTGACAAATGACTAGGGAGGTATTATTAAAATATTACCACAACCCCTGTAATTTGCAAAACCTGAACAGAATCAGCAACAAGTTACACAATATTAATATCAGATATCTCAATTCTCACATGTTCTCAGTACCATTGATTATACCGATGTGAACCTGCTTCCACTTGCAAAAATTGCTTATCTTTAAAGGAATCTAAAACATGCATAATCCATAAAAGTTATCGGGGAGTACAAGTACTGCTTCGCCAATGATGTCCCTAAATATCCTGGCACTGCACATGATTTGTACATATTCAGGCATTGTGCCATTAATCAACGCTTTCAAAATGAAATGCATGGGGATGGCATATTGGTTGGTAAATGTATATTTTTACTAACACACAATATTATGCAATCATTGTAAAATGTGGATAATTGTATTTCAAAAATGTTTTTACTTGTCCTTAGAAGTCTTCAAATGTCAGACATTTAATGACAATAACTTTCTACTTTTTAGGTGATGAGGGACAAGATCATAGACCCTATTTGTTAACACCACTTTTAAAATCAAAAACACCATCTGAAGACGTATATAATGCAACATATTGTAGGATACATAGCATAGTTGAGCAAGCCTTTGGCATACAGAAATCAAGGTTCAGATGTCTGGATTTGTCAAGAGGTAGACTTTTGAACTTTGCTTAAGTGGATTGCAATATGCTCTACATTGCATAACATTACTATTAAAGGGTTCAATTACTCTCAAAGAAGAAATTGCAAATACCTTTTTTTGGTTGAAGATGTCATGAATACTAATTAACAGAGAGACACAGATTCTCAATAAGCTGTTAGGCATAGGCAAGATGTCAATAATTTATTTTCTAGACAAACTGATTTATAAATAAATTGATAAATATATGTGGCTGTTAAAATAATTTTAGAGAAGTTGTTTTCTGAAATAAAGTAATTTATTTTTGCACTTGAAACAGCTCCCATTTGTGTAATGGTCTTACATGTATTTTTGAAACAGGTTTTGCATTTTTTCAATTCCATTTTTCTGTTTGGTATAAAATGTTGATACAAATATTTGATTTTAGAATATCTGATATGTGAAATTAAATTATAAATCAAACGTTATGTGGATTTTTTTATAGTTACTATACCAGAACACAATTCTGATTACACCAAATAGGAATGTTGTGTATTGTTTTAAAATCTCAATCATTAAGACAGTTTCTAAAAGACTGACATTTCTTTGGAATTCGCAATACAATTCTGCTTGAAAAATATTCACAAGGAGCTATCACAGAATTAACTGCACTTTAGCGCAGCCAGAGTCGTGACAAATGTACCCCACCATTCACAAGCAGGTGGTAAAGGCCCACAGCACCACTTTTCCCGCGATAGCAGCCGGAAAAAACATCGCCACAGAGGACCCCCGCAACTATCGCTAATGAGATGTAGAGTAGGCATTCCGGGGCAAAAATCCTCGATAACACCACACCTCAACATTCACAACGACCAGACAGATCGGCGATAAGAACATAAACACCTGATAAGGCGCATTAGCAGCAGGAATTTTACACCTGCTCTGATCTGGTGTAAAGTTGGATCGCAGTCTGCACCAGAAAAGGAAGCCCTGCCCAGGGCATCATCGGAAGGGCAACAAATGCCATGGAGCAACTGAACATGCAGCAGGGACACCCAAGAGGGCCACAACACCCATCCGGCACCTCCCCTGGACTACCACAGGGACAGGGCAGATAATTGCAGTGGCCCCCCCAGGAAACACACCTGCCTCACAGGTCCAACATCTGACAATGTCACTGTCCTCTACAGCCTGAAAAGGACAACCATCCTACGCATCCTGGCCCTCATCACCTAACAGGCCTACGGCACCAACACAGTGGACAACCCACATCCCACCTCACACCAAGCTGCTGGCTTTGCACCACCTGTTGGCCCCTGGCACACCCCAAACAACACCCGCCAGATTCTGCAGAGTCTCACAGCCAGCCACACCAAGTCCCCCACACCTGTCCTGGACATCACCAGCATCCTTGCACCCCAGTCCCTGTAAGGCCAACACAATGTGCAGGACCCGCTGGTGACGTATGCCATAGCCAGATCCTCGCATGTGTAGGGGGCAATCCACTGCACACATGTCCCACCTGTGTCCCCTGGTGACACAGCACACAATCAGTGCAACAGCACGCACACGTCACACATAAATGTGCAGGCAACATCCAAACACCATGGGACCCTCACCAATGTCACCTCCAAATACACAGCCAGTGTGGATGATCCCTTCACCCTCCGACAGTCCAACAGCAACCAGCCATACCAAGATTGCACAAAGGAAAATGCACAGCCCCTTGTCAACTTCCCACTTAACACCCCACTCAACTCAACTCCACAACCATGCAATCATCAACTCTGGCAATGCACAAGTCACAAAACCACAAACAACATGCACAACAACATGCCCAAACACCAGACACGACAGAACAACTCACAATGGTAACCTGGGCAAGCCGTGAACATGAGCCATCGATGGCATGGCACCTTAGCCACACAATAGCCAAATGTGGGGAGAGGTGGCAACCATGCATGTGTGAATGATGCAGTTGAAACATGATTGTGAGAGTACACAATGCTAAGAGTGGTAACAAAGTACTGAACAAACCGCAGTATGCAGAACACACCCATATCCAGGTACACCTCTGGTGAATAGAGTTTAGTGGACACAACCATATCACCCCAGCCAGTGGGGGTCCTTGCGGAAATGTTGCCTGTTACGCCCCACCTGTAAGCGTGAGCAGTATGGGAAGGGCCGGCGTATGCCAGGCCATCGTAGGGGTGTGAATAAAAAGCACATAGTCCTGGGCGTTGTCCTCTTCCAGAAAGCCCAACGTCTCTGCCAGGGTGGCGCCTCCCACCCCGCCACGAGGCTGACGCCATCCTCATAAGCGGAGTTGCCTGAGATCTCATTCACCTGACATACTCTGACTCGCTGGACCACGAACCCGTCAGGCTTGACCCTATGCAGCCAGGCCACACTGATCAGCATCCAACACCGCGTCTGTTTTGGAGGGCCCACCACGTGCCACTATAAGCTCCAAGCCCAAGACTTCCTTCGATCAGTGAGGCATAGTGCCATACGCCCTTCTTGCGACACAACCTGCCACAGACCCTGTCCAATGCCATCCGGTGAGCCGTGCTGCCACAAACCCTGTCCAACGCCATCCGGCAAACTGTGCTGCCAAAAACCCTGTCCAACGCCATCCAGTGAGCCGTGCTGCCACAAACCCTGTCCAACGCCATCCGGCGAGCCTTGCTGCCACAAACCCTGTCCAATGCCATCCGGCGAGCCGTGCTCCCAAAAACCCTGTCCAATGCCATCTGGCGAACCATGGATGAGAGACCAGGACAACCCTGTGGACCATTAGGTCTCACATCCAGCACCTAGGGCCAGTGTAGGTAAATCTCATTTACTGACTCTAGAATACAGAATTTTACCGATTCGGTATTCTTGATTCAGTAAATGAGATGTAGAAAATAATTCGGTAATTTTTACCGAACCGGTATGATTCGGTAATTACCGAATCGGTATTTACCGATTCGGAAATTGCCATTGATTCCTAGGCCCATAGGAATCAATGTCAATTACCGAATCGGTAAATACCGATTCGGTAAAATTACCGAATTGTCAAGGGAGACAGGGTGTCACTTTGACACCCTGTTGCACCCCTTATTCTGGCTTGTGTGCCATGTGGCACACATACATGCCCTAAGGGCATGTATGTGTGTCACATGGCACAGGTGTACATGCACAGATGTGCATGTACACAGGAATTCGGTATTTACCACCAAATATTATTTTGTGGTAAATAACAAATTCTTAAGGGCCTGTTGCACTGTTTTCAGTGCCACCAATATCTAGATTTACCGATTCGGTAACTTTACCGATTAGGTATTATACCGAATCGGTAAATTTATCGATTCTGTAAATTTTAGGCCTCCTACATATCAAAAACCAAATACCAGTCGGTAACGGCCGAAATCGGACAATACCGACCGGTATTTGGTGTCCTACATCTGGCCCAAAGCCTCTAATCACAAGTGGCTGAGTCCACACCAGTGGATGCACAGAGAGGAATAAGACGAAGATGCGGCTCAGTCCGGACGAAAGGTGGGTCACAGTCATGGAGGTGACCAAGCACGTGGTGCCCCTGAACCTGAACTACGCAGGCCGGTGGGGCCACCAAGCTATGTCAGCAACACTCTGTGAATGGCCCATGCTGTCCGCTGCCTCTGGCCTACACTGCTCTCAGCCTAGGCTGTGCTCGAGTAGGCTACAGATTTGGAACTGAACTTTGAGTGTGCTAAGGCTGATTACACATCATTGCACGCAAGGGGAGGCCTAAGCGCATGTCGCCTTGCATCTAGGCGGAGAGAAAAGGATTATCCTTACGGAGGTGTTCGTACACTACTGACAACTGGCCTGGCATCACAAGCACTGTGCATCGCAGGGCAAAGACACGTGGCTGTGGGCCACTGCTGACCGCTGCCTACGGCCTATGCTGCGGTCCAGTAGGTCACAGAGTCATGATTCAGCAATGGCACAGTCCATATTGGTGTACCAGTATCATCACAGTCTGTATCCCCACTCAGCCCCGGTGTCACTAAGTCTGTTCCCCGACATTCATGGACACTCTCTGATCAAACAGTGGTGGCGTCTGAGCCTATGGACTAGGGGCAGTTTTCACCCCATGTAGCTGATACGGAATTGGTGCTGGCAACAGGCTGTCGCATTCCTCTTCTCCATTTCCTGCTTATGGATAAAATCAAACCTTTCGGCATCTTGACCTGGAGGACACCTTTCACTGTCCCCCGAAACACCCCGAGAAATACATCTCGGACAATGATGGTTACCTGCTCAGGTTGCATGGTCCATCTGACTGCACCACAAGTCACTGTTCCATGGCTGGGTGCCTGTGCTGGCCGCAGAGCATCCAGGGTCACTAACTCTATGCTGGTCAAGTTTGGGACCCCTTCTCTGGGACATAGACTGAGCCCTGAGGCATGGGCCTGGGGTTCATCAACGCAATGACTCTGCGGCCTTGCGCTGTACGCAGCCTTCGGGCCCACATTCGTCCCACCACGGCTCACACACCAAAGCATGCCCAGACTAGCTCGGACGATGGATCACCACAGGTGGCACACGCCACCACCGCAATACCACCTTCAAACTCCATCTGCCAGAGTTGAAGCGGTGGTCCTGACAGACTTCGTGGTTGCTCAGGCCTGTCGTTGCTGCCATCATAGGCCTGTTACCCTACTCAGCACTCCAGATGCCAGTGACTCAGTGCACCGCAGGCCATTGTCCATAGCTGATTGTGTTTTGTGCTGTGAAGCGGTTACGCAGTTATGTCACCTCAAACAGTGTGGGGGCCCTGAGACGTTGATGGTAAAGATGATGCAGGTCTGACACATCCCACTGCATCTTCATCAGGAATATATTGTAGGGACACAATCCGAGGCTTTTTCTGCACATGAGCGCGCTCATCTCTAGTGTCTACAGCCCAGTGCACTGCGACTCATGGACACTTTTGTTTGCTTGTTGGCTGTTCTCTGGACTTTATCCGAATCACGCCATGTTGCTCATCAGTTGACTCTGTATTACATGTGTTTTCTGTTTGTGTTGCACTGGTGTCCATTGTCCAAGTGGTTGCCAGCACCAGACATTCCGTGCGGAATGGCTTACACTCACCCCACACACATCCAGCATAGGCGTCATTGTACATGTGGCCCTGCCAATAAAGGGCTAGGCGCACATGCCTGTAGCCAGTTCAACATGCTCTCTGCATGTGTCCCTGTGGTCTTGTAGTATGCATGGGGTCCCTGGGCCCTACGATTTTACATTGTACGGTGTACCACGGATGCAGACATGTCAGCGGAGGCAGTATTTTGGGGCCTGGACATAAGCCTTTGTCGTCGCCCACTCCATTCGTGAGGGGAGTGGCCAGGCCCGTTTTACTCACAGCCAACACAGGTGTGTGACTGCTAATTGCACACCCCTGGGTGTGGTTCTGAGCTGTGAATTAGCATCTACATGTGTCTCTATGGCAGTGTGGGTCTCCTTAGTGGGGTGTGGGTGGACCCTGTAGGGTGATAGACCCCTACATATGTGTCTTGGTTCGCATTCCATGGGTTCGGTCCCCTCTGACACCGGTTGGGCCACCTCATTTTGGCATGCTGATGCATGCCATTGGGGTTCCATGTGTGGGTGAGTGAAGTGTTGTGAACCAGCTGTGCCTGCGGGTGCTTCCTGATGTGTGGTCTTTTGCAGGCTCAGTGTTCTCTCTGCGTCTCTTGGCTGGCGGGGTCCAGGTGGTTGGTTGCATGGGATGTCCATGGGCTGTTGTAGGGCATCGGTGTCGACAGTGTGGTGGTCCTCTCTGGCATGACTGATGCGTTGTATTGTGTGCTCTGCTGCATGTGTTGTGTGCCCCTCTGTGATGTGTAGGGGAAGTGCATGTTGCCTTTGTGTTGGCATATATGTTGGAGCATAGTGCTAGTTTGCATGCAGACTGTATGGCGGTGTACATTGTGTCTATTTTCGGGCGTGCTGTATTCCTCTGCTTGTGGGTCAGCTGCTGGTAGTGTTCTGTCATGTCCGTGACACTGGTCTTGTTTTCCTGCGGTCTGCTCCCAGACTTCCTCTTCCTATTCTCCTTGCCCTTCGCCGACCGCGTTGTTCCTTGCTGGTAGTCTGTGGGGGTTGTGGGGTTGGAGTTGGGCTCTCTGCTGGGTCAGGTTGCATCCATGTTTCTACGTGCTTTGGCTTGTCTCTGGTGTGTTTTTTTGGGCGTTTTTATGGTGCATTGTCCCGTCAGACGCGTGCTACTTTTTGTACCGCAGTTGCCCTCATTGCATTTTTTTTGTTTTCGCGTATCGCATTTTTACGGCGTGGCGTTGATTATCATGCGGACATTTGCCACGTTGTCTGGTGTCTATCGCATGCTACAGCTGAGTTGTGAATTCCATGTTGCCACTGGGTTATATTCCTGCAATGGGCTGCGATGTTGAAAGTTGTGTTACGCTACTCTTGCAGTAGTTTTCACACCTTCTTGTGAATATACCCCTATATGCTGATGAATTCATGGTAAATATTATTCCCACATAAATGCAAATATACTTGTCTATCAACTGCTTTTAAACCACAACCCAAATGTAATTTTTTACTTATTACCATCCCAGTTCAGTGGGTACAGATGTTAATTTTATCAAACTGTTTTTCTGATCATTCCTCATTTTTATTCTTCTAGGGGTTTTTGAGAGGTCTTAAAGAGATGAGTTTTTAACAAAATGTATTTGGAAATGAAGAGCTGTGTGATAGATATTAAGGGAGAAAGTGCAGAACTTTTTTCCAAGACATCAAGCACTGCCTCATCACAAATGGACTGAAATGCATTTAAAGCATCCTGACGGCTTCATTATTATCTAAAAATATTTATTTTACAAATAATTGCAGAGCAAAAACACAAGAATGTGAAACTGAGCTCAGAAAGACCTATGTACATATCATTATAGAAAAGAAAATCACTTTCTAGGATTAGCATTACACTGAAAGTTGTGTTAATAACTCAACTTAGTTGTACAACGTATACGAGGAGAGTAATTGCATGGGTAGGTTTATGGCATGGCAGAGTAGGGACAAAATAGCCACACGCACTATTAGCACTTTGAAAGGCCTAAGAGCTGAAAATCTGCCCTCTGTATCAGATCAAACAAATTCACTATTTTTAGACATCAAGTAGTGGATAAGAACAAGTTGAAAGATTTTTTTTGTTCAGCTTCATATTCCTAAATAATGAGAGGATGACATAATTTTCTTATCTAAGCCTCTTTACAATTGATCAGTTAAAGAAGATTGTTGCAAGTTTGCTTCATGGGAAAGCTGGTGGACCAGATGGGTATCCTGAAGAGGTTTTTAAAACAGGGGCTTATTGTTTGTTTCAGAAAACCAATCTCTCTTCTAAACACAGAGTATAAAATATTCATGAAAGTATTTACTGATAGGTTTAACAAGGGTATTTACAGATTCATTCATTTTGATTCCGTTTTATTCCTAATAGACAGCTGTATACTGATAGAGCGCGGGCTCACCTGCTCATTTTACCATACTCACCTGGGCCCATGAAACATATACACTTTGAGCAGGTAAACCTACGATTATTCAGGATTTAATTAACCTTTTTGGACCTCTACCATTGACTTACCAATCCTAGTCACCGGTACCTAGAATCCTAAGGGAGTTCGAATATTAGGTAGTAAATAAACATTTGCATTCATAAAATAACCACAGACTCGAGAAAGGTTTAAACACTTTATCTATGTTAATACTTAAATGTCAGAGTCTATACCAATTAAATAAAAGTTTTTTCAATTAGGAAGAAAATAATCAAAGCAAATTGATGTGAAAATATTACAAGACTTTCTTTAAGAATTGAAACATGGGAAGGGTAAGAAAAGGGAAACAGTAAAATAACATACCCACACAATCTTATATTTACCAAGAATGATGTGAAAACCAACCCTGGACACAGGCTGGGATAAAGGACAGGACTCCTGATAGTTCAGGTGCCAACAGGACAGGACAGGTGTAGACCATTATCAGGACAAGTACGGACCAAATTGGATCACGACAGGATCACAGCAGGTCAGGACCGCCACCCACAGCTAAAGTGCAAAGCCAGCCTCACTCCCCTCTCTGCAGCTAACAGTCGGACACCGATTGGGTTATCAAACTCCTTCCCAAATCTTCTGACAGAGTGCTCCGCCAGCACCTCTGCTCTCGATCGCCTACTGAGTCAGTTGGGTCAGTGACAGGTCAGCTATTCCGACAAGTCGGACAATCTAACTAGCTAATCCTACCTTAGATATACCATTTTCCAGGACAGTGTACCACCCCCCAATGTTGCAAGTTTGTGTATTCTCTCAACTTGTTTGGTCAAAAGCGAGGAGAGGTCATCACACCATACCAGTTATGAGGTCATTTAATTCAAATATTCAATTTAATGTTCCCTCCCATGATTTTATTTTCCCATGCACTTTTGTTCCACCCGACAATGGATGTTTCAATAACAAATACAATGTATAACTTTTCGGTACATCCAAGCTTCCTTTGAGAGGTCGAAGGGTGAGGTTCTCATGAGTTTCACAGGCAAGTTTGTTGCTGACGCCGGTTCAATGCCATGACTTGAGGACTCTTTAGATCTTCTGCGCAGGCGCAGTTCTTTTAAAATGAAGTGTAGCAGGGTAACATCATGCCCAAATACGAGCTAGTAACAAAGTTAAAGAGAAACAGTTTTAGAACAATGAATAAAAGAATGCACTGTATACCACTTATCTGTACTCTATTCCCATTAATTTATTTTAACTATAGCAATAGTGATTAGGCAGAATGAAAAGGGTTTAGTACAAGCAGCAGTGTAAGCATCAGCATGTGAAACATAGAGCAGCCATCTTTAGTTGTAGTGTGCAGAAGCAAAGGTTTCCCACCAAATCAGAGAGTACATCATGTCACGTGAGTGTGACAGACGCATGTGCAGAAATGTTCCAACATTGCGGCGGGCATATTAGGTCACTCGAATTACTGTTAGTAAAAGCACATTATCAAGCTTCCCCAGCTTACTAGAAATGCTGTCTGGTGCATTATTAATAAGACAAAACATGTTTATTACTGCATTATGGTTATTTCAAAAGGATTGAATCCGAGCAAGTCTCTTTACGTGCGAAACCTTGCTCCATCAATCCCCTCTTTGATGATATTTTATATCATCACAAATTACAGAAACAGATGCCAACTTTTCAACATTTACTCAGCTCTATTTCTTTAAACGCTCTTTTAGGCTTTTCCCCATTATTCATGTGAAAGTTTTTCATTTTCTTGTATAAATCCCTATTTAATTCTTCAAGCTCAATTTCATTGAAGTTTCTTTTCTTTCCTTTCTTATTTAATGTATATGTAATTTTATGCTTGCGACATTTGCAACAAATTATTATCCCTAAGATCAGTAGGGCTATTCCCACCATTGACATCAGTATTTTACCTACAAACTCTTTCCTACGTTAGAAAACCAACTACCTATAGAAGAGAGACCACTAATTAGTCTCTTCCATGCACTGTGAACCTCCATTGGTTTCAATTCTTCTCTCAAATGTGTAATGTTTCTTGCATATTTTCCAATTTCAACAATTTCGTCTGGAATGTAAGTGCAACAATGTTGTGTCTTCAGCATTCTACAGACTCCGTCCTCTTTGGCCAATAATATATCAAGAGCAAGTCAATTTTGTAAAACCATTGATCTTACCGCAACTAGTTCGGTATTGATTATTAGAAATCCACTAGCAGTGTCAGTCGATAAGCGATCCACCACTGTTGACAATTTACAAATCCTTTGAGTGTTTAGAACCACTCCCACTGAAGGTATTATTGCACTAAATATATCACCTACAATTTCAGCAAACGTTGCTCTTTTACTACGTGTTAGTCCATTATTAGCTTCATTGCTTCCAGTGATTTTCTCTATATGGTACAACTTTGGGAATACTATTCCAAAATAGCAGCTCCCATACCAATGATCAGGCAATTTAAAGTATGCTTAGTTCCCACAAACATAGTGAATTCCAGGAAAAACTGGTTCAGTTCCATCTTTGAAACCCCAACCCCCAATTAACTTGAAATTATGTTCACACTCACTGGAACCAATGAATATATTATTATAATAATCTGTTTTCTCCCTATGGAGACAGAGTTTACCTTTCTTTTTTTCGAAATCCAGCAACATAGCAGCTTGAGTCTTGCCATTAGAGGTAAACTCTTTATTTTCAGCCCATTTAGGAATCTTTCGTTTCTGATCATAGGCTTTTCTATGGAAATCATGTCTCCTTTTCTCTACTACATCTAAAAACATCTCTTCTTTCTCATGTAATGTGCATGTTAGATTATCTTTGTGAGCTTTAGCTATATCTATTGATCCTAATGTTAACAAATAATCACCCATGAAGTGTGTTGACTCTCTGGTGCTAGAAATACGATTTACATTTCTACGTAAAGGAACTTCAGAAAAGATTAAATTAAAATTGGAATAATAATACTGCAATTTTCCAGTTCTATGAAACAGACTAGCTAAAATGCTACATGAAATTCCATAGGTCAGGGGTAAGTGATGGTATGTGACCCCTTTAGCTACTGATGTGGGCAACTTCATGCACACATAACAATCACTGATCTCCATAGCTTCTACAAAATGTACTAACAAATTAGCAAATACATTCAAATTACTTTTATTTCTAGCTCTTCTATAATGTAAATCTACCTCATCTGGTGCTTCTAAATCTACTCCAGGTTGCTTGAGACTAACTTCTTTCTCATGTGTACGTGTGTCTAACTTCTCAGGTGCATCTACTTGGCCAGGTATATTAGTGTTATTCTGCATATCTTTTCTCATCAAGTAAAGTATAGCTAATGTCAGTCCAAACCATACTATAAGTACTATCAATATACTACATGTGCATACTCTACAACATGTCCTTAGACAATTTCTTTTCGGTTTTCGATTAACATTATAATCAGCCATTGCAGACTAAGGAGACTTTATCCCCTCTTTGTAACTTTTCCATAGACTTTAACCTGTGAATCTTTTCTCAAGTTGGTCTCACTTCTTCGTCAGTCTGATCAACAATCAGTTCATCATCACTTAGTTCTAGATTTTCAAAATCATAAGGTATGACGTAGGTGAACTCAGGTCCTTTAAACTTGTTATTCAGTCTTTTCAAATGTGGACTACTTCTTGGTTGCACTGTGGACGGTCCAGCATGGCTTAATATTTCATTTACTTGATCTGGTTCTTCATGTATTGTTTTAAGGCGAAAAATCAGTCTTTTAACAAAACCAGGCCACGTATCTCCCTTTCTGAGTCTTTTAGGTGGGACTGTGCTTTGACTTTCTACAGATGCTCTTTTATTTTCATTCAGTTGTGGCACATCTGGTTCAATGTCGTCCTCTGTATCCCTCTCTATCTGACTTGGTCCAGGTCTTATTTTTGTTTCTTCTGCCTGGATACTAATCTGGCCTTGTTCAGGAGTTTGCTGTATTTGACTTTGACTTTGAGTTTGACCTTTTTCGCCTTCTTCTTCCTGAACACGTTTTTCTACACCTATCTGGTCCTTCTCAGGTCTTTGGATTTCTTGATTGTCTTCTGCCTGAGCTTTCGCCCTAATACCTATCTGTCCCTCATCAAACTCAGGAGTTCTGGCTGGTGTTTGAAATGTCTAAGTACATTGATCTCTCCTTATCTGGTCCTCCTCAGAATTACTATTGGCTTGGATTTCTGTAATCTGAGTGCATTCTTCTATTCCTGACTCAACCTCACTATCACTCTGTCTATTTAGATAGGTTTGACTTCTGGTTCTCATAAATTCTGCAGGTATGTCGACTATTAGAATCCATTCATCCTGACTGTTGCTCTGTTGTTCCTCATCAACTACTTCAGGATCAACTTCTTGAGACCCCTCAGCTGCACAACGTTCAGCTCCTACTTCATCAGGTTCTGTCACCCTCTTAGTGTGACTGGCATGGATCCAATTCGGAATTCCCCTGCACTTCACAGCTGTGGTGGTAACCAATATCACTTGGTGTGGTTCTCCCCACCTTGGTGCTAGGCAAGATTCTTGAGTATGTTCTTTTATCACTAACCAGTCACCTGGATTCAGGTCATGTGCTGGAGTTGATTGTCTGGTGACAGTGTCTTCCCCACCTGGTGAGAAATAGAACGCACTTGGTCAGCCAGTTCTTTGCAGTACTCGAGTACTAAATCATCAGATATATTTATCAGCTTGTGTCCTGGTACCCATGCTTGCCTCATTGCTCTCAAGTCTGTTTTTCTGTCTGGGATGCTTTTGAGTCCCATCAGAAAAAGAGATAAAGCATCAGGCCACTCCAATCGGGTAGATTCATACATCTTTCCCAATCGTGACTTGATTGTGCCATTCAGTTGTTCTACAACTCCAGAAGCCTCTGGGCGGTATGCACAGTGCAGCCTTTGCTCAATTTGGAATGCTTCACAGATCAGAAAAATTATTTCATTATTAAAATGAGGCCCTCGGTCTGATTCAATTGTTACTGGAAAATCCGAACCTAGGTATGAGTTCCCTAAGTAGAAGCTTGGCTACAGTGAGGCTATCATTCCTATGGGTAGGGTAGGCTTCCACCCATTTTGAAAACAGGCAGACAATGACAAGGACGTAATTCAGTTCTCTGCAAGGGGGTAATTGGATAAAATCAATCTGGAGTTTTATGAAGGGACCTTCTGCCTTTCCAATCTTACCTGGCAACACTACAGTTCTCTTACCAGGATTCATTCGGTGGCAGGTTATGCACCTCTGGCAAACACTCTCTGCTACATTCCTGAACCTCACATTTAACCAACTCTGTCTAAACAGTCTAATCATCGCATCCCTACCTATGTGTGAATCTCCATGGTACATCCTAGCCATAGGAGCAAGCATACAATCTGGTAACACAGGTCTCCCATCAAGGTAAATAATAACACCATCCTCAACTCTTCTTGGACATCCTATTTTCTCCCACTCTTTCTTTTCCTTCATTTCTGCCTCATTCTGCAAATCTCTAACTTCCTCCCAGGTTTTCACTCTTTCTGCAACATAAGTTGGCAGCTGTTTTCACCTGCATCGATTTTCTTATTTATTGCCATCTTATGTTTGGCACGATGCTCGGCTAGTTGGTCAGCATATCGGTTACCAGCTGTCACTTGTCATTTCCCAATTTGTGAGCAGCAACCTGACCACAGCCACTTCTTTTGGTAATTGAATTGCTTCCAGCAAGTCTTTTACATAATGTCCATTCTTAATAGGAGTACCCGAAGAAGTCAGAAACTCCCTTTGCATCCAGTTGGCCAAAGTCATGCACAACCCCGTAGCCATACTGACTGTCAGTGTCTATGGTTACTCTCCAATTTTTACAAAATTTGCAGGCTCCTGTTAATGCAACTAATTCGACTATTTGTGCAGACTTGACTCCAGGTAAATAGGATGCTTCAACTGGACCCCAAAATGTACACATGGCATAAGCAGCACTCGATCCTCCTTCCTCGTGTCTCATGCATGAGCCATCTACAAAGAGTACATATTCTGACTTTAACAATGGCTCTTCTCTTATGCCTGGATGGGGCTTATAACTGTATTCGGTGAGGTTGATGCAATCATGTTCGACTTCCTCTTTCACTTCTTCAAAGTGTGAATCAGGTAACAGTGTAGCTGGATTTAGGACAGTGCATCTGGCAATGGTCACATTCCCTGCACCCATAAGAATTCGCTCATACTTACTCAGCCGGCTAGGAGTTAAGTATTGAGTACGTGTTCTTGTTAATAGAATCACCACTGCATGTGGGACATACACAGTTACAAGGTGTCCCATAAAGATGGATTCACTTTGCTCAAGACTCATGCAGGTTGCAGCCACTGCTTTCAGACATCCCGGCAATGCAGATGCCACTGGATCCAGTGTAGCAGAAAAATATGCCACAGGACGTCTCATTAAACCATGTGTTTGGGTCAGAACTGAAAGTGCACAATTGTCACGTGCATCACAGAACAGTGCAAATTCCTTTGAATAATCATGCATCTTGCAGCTTCAAGAAGGCAGTCATGCTTTCGTCATTCCACTCTACTGGGTATTTCGCTCTCTTCGTTTTCATCTGTATCATGGGTTAAACTAGGACTGCAAATCCCACAATCCACTGGCTGCAGTAACCTACAACTCCAAGAAACATTAGGATTTCTTTCTGTGTTTGAGGTAGATTCATGTTTCTGATTATTTTGATTCTTTCAGAGGTAACTCTTCTGACACCTCTCTCTATCTGGTGCCCCAGATATTTTACTGATGTGTTGCAGAATTGTAACTTTTCAGGTGACACTTTATGCCCTCCTTCAGCCAAATGATTCAGCAATGCAATGGTATCAATAACACAGTCATTTCGAGTTTTAGACGCCACCAATAGGTCGTCTATATTCTGCACCAGGACAGATTGACTGGGCAGGACCAGAGATTCAAGAAATTTTTTCAATATCTGATTGAAAATTGATGGACTCTCCATGTACCCCTGAGAGACACGATTTCAAACATGGTCATCGAATTTGAACGAGAAAAGAAATTTGCTATCTGGATGTAATGGTATGGAGAAAAATGCATGGCACAAATCAATTACCGCGAACCATCCGGCTCCCCACGGTATCTGATACAGAATCACTGCAGGATTTGGCACAACTGGACATCATGGGAACACAATTTTAATAACTTTGCGGAGGTCTTGCACGACCCTATATTTTCTGCTCGGTTTCTATATGCCAATTAGAGGTGAATTACATGAACTGCTCATAATTTCTTGTAAAATGCCTTGCTCAACCAAACGCTTTATTTCTGCTGCAACACCTGCTTTTATTTCCGGGCTCATTTTGTATTGTCGAATGTTTGGGTAAACTGCACCTTCTTTCACTGTCACTTTTATCGGGTCAACATTTGCCATTAATCCTACATCTTTTCCACTGAAATCTCACACTTTAGGTTTAACTGTATGCTGCAATTCTTTTGGGAGATCTTCCACTATCATCTTTTTATTTTGAATTTCTTGTCTGACTAACATTAATTTATAAACTACATCTTCGTCTGGGGTTTGAATTTCAACACCACTTGTGGTACAAAAGATTGTGCAATTCATTTTACACAGTAAGTCCCTAACTAATAGGTTCACTGGACTGGAGTCGCACACTACAAATTTGTGCATTTCTATAAAATTATCTATTCTGATTTCAATAGGTTCTCTAACAGGGGTACAAATTTGTTTATTAGAAACACCCACTACTTGGATCGCTTCTCCCGAGAGGGGTAGGCTTGGAACGTCTGCTGTTCTTACAGTAAAATGGGTAGCGCCAGAATCCAAAAAAAAGGTAACATCATCTCCCTCAACTTTTCCCTCAATGTATAGACCTAACTGATGTACCAGCAAGGATACGCCAAGTACGCGATCCTCGTCCCCCCCTCTCAGGCACCGTCAGTAACTATCATACGAGAAAAAAATGCGTCACTCAAAAGAAAATGTGATGTCACTGCGTCTCTCCTTTCACTTCTCTCCCAATTTGTGGTATCCACAATGTATTTAGTTTGGCTCGGAGAATCTGGCATAGGTGCAAGGGGTAACTGGTTTTGTATTACCTGTTGCTGTTGTTTCCTTGACACCCCATTCTGCATCTGTGGATTCAAATTGTCAGTTTGGACATTATTATTCAATACAGCCTTACACTCGTTCCTCCAATGTCCCATTTTTCCACATCCATGACAAGGAAACTTTTTCTTTGCCTCCTCTCTGTTCATTCTTCCTCTCGGTTTACCTCCATTTTCATCTCCTTGATTCTGATTATTTTTTAATTGAGTCAACTGGAGTTCTTGCTGTTCTGCTAACTTTACTTGTGCCCACATTACCTTTTCTTCTAAATTCTTTCGTCTATTGTCAATTTCATTCCCACAATATTTTGCATACTTAAGCATTTCATCAACAGGCTTGGCCTGCCAGCAGATTTTATGATCTTTAATCATTTGTGAAATTGCTGGCCTTAACCCTGACACAAAACGATAAATAAAATATGTCATGTCTTTCGTATCAATGTTTTCCAAACCACTGTACTGCTTGAATAACTTTAAAAGGAGCTCATAATACGCATGTACTGATTCATCCTTATTTTGGGTAGTTCTATCTATTGTTGTCCAAACTGTTTCCTTTGGGGGTACTTTCCCTTTCAGGAAGTGTTGGACTTGACCCTTTTTGCAGGGTCATCCCTGAGCTTTTTGCCTTCCTCCTGTATTGTTTTTGACCTGTTGTTGGCTATTTTATGACTCTGGGCACTTTACCACTGCTGATCAGTGCTATAGTGCATATGCTCTCCCTATTTTAAATTAATGTATGTATTAATTGGTGATTCCATGATTGACTATTTGGTTTACTTGTCAGACCCTAGTACAGTGCACTGAGTATACCCAGGGCATGTAAATCCAAATGCTGCTGGTGGGCTTGCAGCACTGGTTGTGCCACCCACAGAAGCGGACTGGTAAAATGTGCCTAAGGTCTGCCATTGCAGAGCCTGCGTGCAGTCTGGTACTGTCATGCTGACTGGGCAAGTGCACCCACTTGCCAGTCCCTAAACCGTCCCTTTTCTTCATATTAGTCACCCCTATGGTAGGCCCAAGGGCAGGGTGCATTGTAAGTATAAGGTAGGACACGCCCTAATGTGTTTGGAATGTCCTAATAATCAATTACAGACATTTTCGTTTTTCACTATTACAAGGCTCTCTGTTCTCCATAGGCCAGAATGGGCTGTTAGAATTATTACATTTTATAATCCTAACTGACTCAGAGATCACAGTGGAAATTCGAGTTTAGTATGCCTGGACTCAGAATGATAAAATACATCTTTTACTAAAGTGGGTTTTAACATTCTGTGTTTGCAAATACAACTTTTAGAAAGTAGGTATTTGCTTGCTTAACCTTTCCAGGGTTCCTCTGCAAGGGTGTTATGTGTCTGGAGTTTAAGTGACAGGGCTGGGGGATTCCAGGAGACAGAATGAGTCAGCCCAGTGGTGAATAGACTGTGCCTTTCCCCCACAGTGCTGGCTCCACCCCCTGTGGTGTGTCTGATGTCTCTGCCCTGCACACTGAAAGAAGAGAAGGAAGAATGTCAACAAAGTGCTCCAGGGCTGTACTTACCTTCCACAATGCAGGCTCCACCCCCTGTGGGGCGTCTAATGTTCCTGCCCTGCACTGTGAAAGGAAAGGAGAAGTCTGGTAAACAGAGTGCTTCAGAACTGGTTTGGACTGGGCACAGGCCCTTCTCCCGTCAGAGAACAAAGGATTTTGGGGTATAAATATTGGGACCCTGATCCCAAGAAAATAGATCACTACTGGGCTTACAAGATGAAACCTCTGCTGAGGAGAGGAACCTGAAGAATCTGAGGAGAGACTATTCCCAAGCTGAAGTGCTGCTTGGAGGATTGGCCTGCAGTGGTTGCCTGTCTGCCAAAGAGAGGAGAAATAACTTTGTGGACTTTTTTTCAACTTGTGCAAAAGATATCCAAGGGCTTGAAAGAGAGCTTGCTCTCTGTCCGAAGTCCCAGGACCAGTGGACTTCACCAGCCTTTGTAGATTGCTGTCGGAAATGCTAATTCAGTGGCTACAGAGGCAGGGAGCTGTGACCGACTCTCATGACCGGCCCGGTGTCCTGTAGGCACCGCATCAAGCATCATCCGCCTCGAACAACGCATGCTCTGAGCTCACCGACTCCGTCCTGACGCCGTCACCGAGCCGTTGCCTGCACCGTGACTGGTGGACACCGTGACGTGCAACGCCTCGCTACACCGACTCGTACTGGTCTGACCGATGCAGTCACTGCTGCTGACTTCGAGTGCTGTGAACGCACCGGAGTTGGGCACCACCTCGCAAGCTTTGCGACGCACCGCCCAACACGCAACGCTGTCCGTAATGATTGACGCAAGCTCCCGAACTCTGGCACCATCGCCGCACCGCAAGCTGGGAGCACTGCAACGAAGCACCATCTTGCCCTGCAACACACGCCTTGGATCCACCAACTTTGTCAATGGGCCGCAGCTTGCACCGCATCGAGGGACAACGCGTCCTGCAACGCTTCCTTTCTGCACTGCGACAAACACCGGAACAGGCCGCCTCAAGTAAAAGGTACTGTGACTGAGTCTGTCAACATTTGAGTGGGCCCGTACCAACGAGGTCCGCTGGATTTGCTAGACTCTGTGCTATTTAAACAGCTCTGTACCAGATTGGGCTACCGACTAGCACAGAACCTTGAATTAAGCCTTTTTAGCCAGAACTCTTGAAATCTAATAGTACTGTGGATTATTTTTGTCGTTTTTTGGTCTTGTGGTAACTCTTTATAAAATATACTTATTTTTGATATACAACCTTGTGTGATGTCCGTTTGTAGTGTTGTCACTGGGTTACTGTATGTGGTCACAAATGCTTAACTTACAACGCCTCTGAGATAAAGCCTTGCTGCTCGTGCCAATCTACCAAGGGGGTGAGCAGGGGTTATTTTAGGAGTGTAATCCCCTTATCCTGAACAGAGGAGAGGGTCCCTATTTATCACAAGTACCTACCTGTGCCAACTAGAGACCCTCAATTTTAACAGGAAGGTTATGACAGTATTTTTTCATTACATCATCTGATGGTGCTCCTGTCTTTGTGTCTCTGGGGTCGTAGCTGCCAACGATTCTCAACACTGACGTGACAGAAATCTGGCCTGACAAAAAACTCAAAATCCCTCCCTGCCCTCTTTTTATCTAGGCAAGCCAGCTGACAAACATATTCTCTGGCTAAAAAGCTATTGAGGGAAATCAAGAATGCTCTAGGCCTATCAGATTCTTGACCCGATCTGGAACGAAGAGCAAACAGAAAGCCATGTGATCTTTCTATTTCTCTATTCCAATCCCACTTAGTTAGCTCAGGGAACGCATCTTTAAACAAGTCAACAATAAACTTGCGAGGATCTTGTCCTTCCTAACCTTTCGGAATCTGTAAAACTCTGGGATTTTATCTGCGTGAGCGATTCTCTAAATAGGCCAGCTTCCACTGTGTGTCCTCTTTCATAGGTCGCAGAGATTAAGTCAGGCCTTCTGTGCCACAAGTTCATCTTCAAGGCTTGAAATACGAGCCTCTGCTTTGTTAAACCTTGATGTGAAATCCGAGCAGGTTTTAGCAATGAGTTGTACTGAATTTTGAACCTTCCGACATAGATTCTGCACTCTCTGACTTTCCACTCTTGTTTCCTCTCTGTGAGACATTATTGATTGGTAGATTAAGGCTAGAGATATATCTTCCAGAGGATTAGTCAAATTTAAGTCTTTCTGGAGTCCATCACACTGGTCCTTATCAAATTCCACATAACTGGTTTTATGGTCTAATTTTTTACTCAACTATATTTTTTTACCCATTGAAGCCATCCTGAGCAATTATTGAAACACAAATTTCTCAAAAATGGCTGAGTCTCCTTACACCAGATAGAATGTGCTTGCTCCCTGAGTAAATGTTTTACTTTCTGCCAAATTTGGCATAATTCAGTTGAGCCATGTTTTCTCTATCACTTCTCAAACTGTCTTATGGAAATTAAAAGGGGACAGCACTTTTTTGGTAGCCCCACCTTTTCAAGGGAAAAGCTGACGTGTATGTACCTTTTTAAAAATGTTTTGAGAAGATTTGTGAGATACCGCAAAATTTGTTAGCAAAACAACAAACTCTTTTCCTATGGAAACTCTGACCTAACTATAACTACACAGTGACTATATATATAAATCCTGCTAAATGTTATTATTTTTTACTTTAAATAGATTAAAGTATTTTTATTACTTACACCAAAAAGTTTTTAAATGATTCTACTTATTTAAAATATCATTTATAAGCAGGGCCACTGGAATTATAGGCCAAATTATACAGCAGGTTTGCGTAAATTATGAATTAGAAAAGGCAAATTATGCGGCGTAATGAAGCACATTTTGTAATAGTTTTACTTCATTGTTTCATCCTTTTTAAACTTGGTAAGACTGTTTGCGCATGGGTTGTACCTCATTAGTACAACTTCAGCACTTCAATATAGCGATAAGCAACAGAAAGGTGACAATCCAACTTTTTGAAAGGGCATTTCATATGTATGGCAATACATGGCACTGCAATTTCAATAACTTTTGAACCATTTAAATTTGTTAAAATCTGCAGATTATGCGTCAGATGATCGATTATGTAGAAAATACGACAAATCTATAATTATGCAAAAATTGCTGCAGCCACACACTGACATAATTCCAATGGCCCTGCATTAAATGAAATGTTTAAAAATGATGATAGGGATGGTGAGTGATTTTACATTTTAAAATTTTTAAAATAATCTGAGAACAATTATTAATATATTTAAATTAATTTACAATGTAATTCAACGTTTATTTTAGGCTGTAGCCTGTTGCTGCTTAAAATTATCTTTCCATTTTTATATTACCTCACATTTTCTTATATTTGCCTATAGAGAGATCCCATCTCCAGTATTATTTTTAGGAATTCTCCTTCCCATTTATTTAGTTTTATCAATTATTTAAAAATATAGGAAGTGCACGCAAGGTGAGTGAAGGCAAGAGAGAAGACACAATTCACCGGACATTGTTGGAATCTCTAGAATGCAGTCTTCTTTAAGAGATGCCTAGTGTGAAGAATTTATGAAATGTATTGATGACTTCCCACCAGCTCTACTAGCATATTACATGGAAGTAGTTGAGTAATGTATATTGCATTTAACGAAACAATGTAATATTTTCCATTTTTCAAAGATGTTTTGTGGTCGTACCAGTAGAGGAGCAAGCATGCTATGGGCTCTTTTGCAGTTAGTTTGCTTAATTCCAGGAGGGGAAGAGGTGGGTCATTATAACATGGGAGGTTAGACCACTACAATCATACACCGGAAAAAAAACACCTCATGGCTATCAAATTCACTTGTATTTTAACACAAAAATGACCAAAAGATTAATTAGTTGGCCCTTGTGCAAACAATGAAAATGGGTCACAGTCTGTTGATTGGATGGCAAATTCATCCATAATTGAAAATTAGTAGGCACCTAAGATTTGTGGCCATTGAGGCTACTACATCTGTTGAACAATTGATGGCTGATCCCCTGGGTGATATGATCTATTGCAAAAACACTAGAAGGAGTATAACCCCGAAGAAATCAGCAATGAAGTCAGGGAGATACGACAGGACTGAAAAGAAAGAAAATAAATCTTCCTTTTTTTAAAAAAAAGATCCCTCACTCACCAACCTAGTTGATGACATGCTTCATCATAGGGGTCTCACCCGAGTAACCGTATGTTACTCGAGTGTGCTTCAACACCTGATTTACAGTGGCACTGGTTATTCACAATGAAATTGCAGGTGAGTGTAAAGTGAGTTTAAAAATGTCTTTATTGTACTCCCTAACATTTAACAAGGAGCAATAAGACAAGATTAAAACCAGTGTGCGTTAGTTAAAAAAAGTCTATAATGGCCTGTGGTATCTGTACAAAAGTGCTTGTGTTGGTCTACATGTTTCAACCTGTACGTGCTAATACTAGGTTTTCTTCAGGACCAAGATAGATGACCCGAGCGGTATGCACACATTAAGGTGCACCAGGTCCCTGAGTCAACTCTGAACCATGCTGTGTACTCACAGTATGGTGCACTCTCAACCTTCTGTGAGAGGAAAATAAATATGGGGTCCCTTCTCAGCCTTCTGCGAAAGGGAAACAATTGAGGACTAATTGCTACTACGCCTCATGGAGAGCATGGGGGTGCTGGCTCTAGCTGCATTTGCGTCAAACCAAGTCGCCCGAATTTCTACCTAAGTTGGAGCCCTGCACGGAATCCCGAGGTTATGATATGATCTGTTGTCATGATTTTGCTGCTGTGGTAAATGATGTTTACTTTATAGACTTAAATTCAGGTCTAAAGTTAGAGTTCATGTCTAAAGTTAGACTTAAAGCCTAAAATTAGGGCCTTATTCTGAGTATGGCAGTCCTCCTACAACACCACCATCACTGCATTTGCAGGAGGACTGCAAAGCCAGTTGTGCACCCTTCCAACAGATTATGAGTTCAATCTAGAGCGTGCAGGTGGTTCTGTGGTGGTCTCAAGGCAGCCGCTGTGTTAAGATCATAGGAGAGCCTTAACAGCAAAGCGCCACTGTGACAGCACCACCTACAGCACATTACTGCATGGTGTGGCATACACATGTCATGCATGCCATACAGTGCAGGAATGGCGGTGTAATTCCAGGGGGGCTCAAAATCTGCCTCCTCCTCATGCCCTCCTAGGCGCAGAAGCAGCAGGGAGCGCTGTTAGGGTCCCCATAGTTGCATCACTGCAACCTCTTTCATGGCAGGCTCACCACAATGAAATGGACAGTGGAAAGGCAACTCAGAATATGCTCGTTGGTGCTGCAGCTGCACCGCCAGCATGTTCCTGCCCCTTACTGCTGTGCCACCACCACGGGATCCTTGATCTGAGTGGTCACGGCGGTCCTGTGGTGGTCCAACTGCCACTCTCCAAATACCTTGGGCAAGCCCATAGTGATGGCAGTGGTCAGAATGCTACCGCAAGTACAGCGGTCCTACAACCACTGTACTCATAACAAGGTACTTAGCCTTCAAGTCTAAGTTTACCTTTCTGAATCAGGCCCATTAGAGCCCAATTCTCAGTGAATATATGTACAAACTTGAAATACTTTCCATAGTCAAATTTGCTGTTCATATTAAACATTTACCAAATAAAGTAATTGTTGTTTTATGTTGATTAATGTCATCATCCATGGGCAGCCCATGCAGCAGATGGGGGTGCATAGTGGATAGGACGCCCTTCTGAAGTGGTGTGGAATGGATATTGGGCCAGATTGGTCCTGAAGGAGAGCTCTGGCCACCTCTATCCTGATGAATCTTGCCTTAACAAGTCTCCTCTTATCCTGCCACTTCTTTTTTTTATGTCTGTGTTGGTCCGAACATACTCCCCCAATGCACTGACTGCATTAACCAATTGCTTCCATAGGGATGCATTCTGTGTTGCACTGCTGAGGAATTGAGAAGACCATGCAGTTTTTTTGTAGTTCTCCACAAAAAATCTGACAATCATCTCGGTCTCCTCCTCCGTGAAGTTATTCTTCTTCCTGACATTTAGCATGCTGATGCTTGGCAGATGACAAGGCAAGGCGCAGTGCAGGCAGGTAACGTATGTGTATGTGTGTAAAAAACAGAGCTTTGGATATGGGCTGCTTTTAATTATTTTGCAGTGCACAGGTTGTAGGTAGCATAAATTGTCTGCAGGTGTGTGTAATGATACTTTCTCTGTCCCAAGTGCAGAGATTTGACCCGAGTGTGGAACCTCCGCAGTCATAAAGATTCGGTAATAAGCTCCCGATATGCATGATTTACTGCTGACCTTCCAGGAATAAGCAAGATTTATTAGTGGAAAAAGCATTTTGAGCCAGATCTCTGAGTGTATCTTGCCAAAGGAAACATTGCGTGCATTCGAAAGGACAGAGCTAGCAGGAAAACACAACAGAACTCGGATGAGCAGGAGCCATCTTGGCCTCACTCTTGGGTGACCAGTTAACACAAAGCTTTAAATAAAACATGTTGATCATTCATCACAACGTTTTTAGATTTGAAGAATGCCTACATAATTAAAAACATGATCTTGTGGGAGATACTCGTATTAATTGGCACTTATGATAATGTTCCAATGCAAAACAATCTTATGATAGAAATACAAACATGATTAGCATTGCATACATCCCTATAAATTTGCTGGGAACATGATCAATTAATTGTTCATTAAAAATACATCAAAGAAATTAACATTCCAGGAGTCTGTAATCTATTTATTCCATTGTACTTCCTTTCACCAGAGAAACGTCTCTTCAGAGCTACTGAGCAGCTCTGATACCATCCAGCAAAGACTTCTCCAACACTACTGAAATGTATAAGCAAAAGTCAATTGTAGAACAGAATTTAAGGATGATTTATGTGACTGCAATTTCGTTGCAAATGTTTTATCTGGTTTCCAAACACATGATCCAGATTAGCTGGAATTTATAATTGCCCACAATTTAAAATTTAAATAGGAGGGAAGCAAGTAGCAACCATCACCATCAATGGCAGAAAGGAGCAATGAAACATAGGAGGGAGCACGCAAAACTTACCTAGGAAGACTCGCCTTAACTAGGATGGACTTCTGATGCTACAATTCTCCTGGTCCTAAGTTGGGTGGACTTCGTGCTAAGAATGACCCTGCCATCAGAAATCATGCAGTTTCCCGCCTCTAAGTAAGACAAAGGATCCCCTGGTATGGTTGGTTGTGTTCCTAAGGTGGCCAGCAGAGAGAAATGAGTAATAGGAGTCTGTTGGAAATGGACCTTCCTAGGGTGCTTTCCCTCAAACTTTTTGCTTTTGTACCTCCTGTTTTCCAGTGATCTATGTGCTATCTTTGGGACGTTGAGCCATTTTGACACTGCCATTCCAGTGCCAAAGCGCTGTGCTTGTCATATGCATATTGGTGATTGTTGTACACATGATTGGCTGATTTAAGTTAGCTGTAAGTGGGGCATATAACTCAAATGCTCCTGGGTGGAGTTTGCCTGATCCCAAGATGGCTGCTTAGTTAGCATCGGGCAATCCCTAATCTATCCTGCATCTGCTCTATAAGTTGGACTGTAACCTCGAACCCTTTTGACTCTTAATGAGCTGCCAGTAATTTGAGCCACCTGCAACGACCTGACTTTGACCGCTGGTGCCGATACTGCAGACAGGTGCAGATGCCGCAAAATGTACTCAGGAGGACGGCGCTGTTATGTAGAGAACACGCTGAGAAGGAACAAGCGGATAACACTCTCTGTACGTGAGTCCAGTGGGCGTGTTCTGATATAGATTGCTAGCGGCCCGGTACCGAAGGATTGCGGCACTGGTGTTGCGGCTCGGGCGAGAGAAGCTGCGCGGCTGTTTGCCCCTATAATGCCGCAGCTGTAATCCCTGAGATGCTGGCCTATAAGAGATGCCTCACACAGCGGGTCGCAAGTGATAGATAAAAGTCAAATAGAGATCCTGCTATAACCCACGGTCTAGCACCAGAGCCCCATTGAAGTCCCAAGAGACAAGTGGCAACTGCCGGTGGCGCAGTGCCGCGCCTCATCTCTACATACTCCTTCAGATACTGAACTATAACCGTGCTGATTGGTGTCTCTGTGGTGGTCCTGGCACGCCCATTTTGGCGCAGGGATACCGCGTGCAGTGTGGTCCTGCGTGCAAAAGGGCAAGGAGCTGTTTATTTTACCCGCTACGGCAGCAGAACGTAGTCCCTAGTATGCGGGAGTTGTGGTACGCTGATCAACGCTTGCCCATACACATCTCCTGCCAGCCTAACGCTTATCTGTGCCCGCACAGGGACATTGTCTAAGTGACTATATGCAATCAGACGCCACATCTCCCAGATAGCTTTAACGCCTTTGGAAGGTGCCCGCCACACAACTGTAAGCAACGGCTACTTCAGATTGATTAGTGCTATTACACACTGTGCTGTACTGTTTTTAGAGTCTGCGACCTGTAGTTCCTTCCTCTAGGCCACAACTCCGTGCAGCCCTACTCTGGTGGCGGTTGAATTGCGGTTGTCGCTGGGACTACAGGAGTGCGTCATTGAATTGCTTGAGGTGGCACATCTAGAAAGCGCAGTCAGCCGCTCACTGTGTCCCCTAGCATGGTACCATTCTGTGTTAAGAATATGAGCAAGGTGGAGAAGTGTGGCTCACTGGTTAGAGCAGGCAGACCCTGAAGCAGAGGTCAGACCGGGACCAGGGTTCAATTCCCGACGCGGCAGGGTCTTGAGCTCAAATGTCCACGGACTCGATAATTCTCGCTTCGGTGCCTGACCTAATCATGGGTTCACACTCTGCAACTCTGGGCATTAAGCTTGCTTAATCTCCACAACGGCCCCCCCCCCCGCGGCGGGATGCCTCGCTTTCACCTTGGGGATGCCTTGTAGGGGCTATCTCACAGGGAAAAGCCAGGACGGGTTCCCAAGGCAAGCGCGGAGATACCCCTTCGGGGGTCAATTCAGGCGCTATATAAGAAACATAATAATAATAATAATAATAATAATAACAAAACACAGCCAAAGCTTCACTATGAACAGAGGAAGTCCAGACTGAGGGAGTCTCCTCCAGATGGGAGTCTAAACTAATACAGTCTCTGCAGGATAAGGCTGAGTACTTGGAAGTTAGATCTCAGCATAGCAACATTTGCACTACTGGCCTTCCAGAAACCACTAATGTTGGGAACATGGAACTATTTGTGGAGGAGTTACTAGCCACTCTGCGAGGTAGGAAAACGTTCTCTTGAATGTGTGTGGTGGAGCTAGCACATCGCTCGCTGGGACCAAAAACCCCGCCGGGGGAACCCTGAGGCATATAGTTGCCAAATTGCTGAACTATAGAGACAGATATGCAGTGCTGAAGGCAGCAAGGGCAAGGTAAACACTGCTCTATGAGGGCTCTACAATTTCACTATACCCAGATTCCACTATTCGCATACAGGAGGCACGTAGACAATTTGCACCATTAAATAAGCAACTCTGAGACAAGAATTTAGATTGCGCAATGTTACATCCGCACAACTTCGTGTGAATAAACAGGGCTGCTCTTGAATATCCACAGACGTGTATATCAGGGCTGCAGAAGGCCCTGAAGGACTGGTCGAAGGACAAAGTGAGCAACAAGGGGGCATTGGATCACGAGGGAGCTACTGGTGGCAACCTGGACGATAATGATTGATTACTGGAGGCTCTTTTTGGCAGATAAGATTTTGGTTTGCATAAGGGGAAAGGCCATAAACTGTATAGCCAACGTTAACTGCAAATATGAATGCTGAGGGTGGGAGATTTAAAGGCTATATTACCACAGGTTAAGCAAGCAGCAATAATAGTAACATTTAGTATGGGTTTGGTTACCACATTGAGAGGTCTGTATTGTGTTATTAATACTGTCACCCATTGGTGGAAATACACAAGTGATTTACACATGTTTTAAATGCACTAGACGGCCGGTGTGTGGGCCATAGGGCCTGGAGAGGTTATGCAGGAAAGGGGATCGGGCAAAGTTCGCCCACGTGTAAGAAGCACTATCTGGCGAATTCCCAATTTTTGTTTGACCCATGGACACGATTTTTGTTCACTTTGTAATGATGTTGCGGGGAAATGGGAAGGAGTTTCGTACATTTAAAGTTGGGGCATGCATGACGTGGGTGGGGGGTGGGATGGGTTGAGACTTGCATCATTTCTAACCACTTATGTGGAAATTGCTGTTCTGACAATGCATAGTATGTTCAACGAAGCAGTAGTCCACAAAGACACTAATGCAGTAAAATACGACAAAACTGAGTTACTTACCCACGGTCATGGTGCTGTCACAGCTAAGTAAGATAAACATTTTAACCTGGGATATCCATGGTCTAAATGACCACAGGAAACTGAGTAAGATTCTTGCTTTCCTCACTTGACACGGTTTAGATATTGCGCTGTTACAAGAGACACTCTTACCTTTACTTAGCACAGTGCTTCAACACAGGGAGCTGCAGTGCACTATACACACTGCAGGATTTATGTCCCATGCCCGGAAAGTGCTCACTTGGTTGAACCATCGATGTGACCTTAAACTCGAGGCATTAGATACGGACCCGGAGGGACGCTTTGTGATATTGAGTTGCAGCGGTAAAGGGTTTAATATAGTGCTTACTAATGTCTATGGCCCAAACTAAGACAACCCTGCCTTCTACGCGGACCTATTGGGGAGAATGAGTAGGTATGGGAATACCTTGCAGATCTGGGGTGGGATTTCAATTGTGTGTTACATCCACAAATTGACAGATCAGGAGGCCCGAAATGTCGCCCCACAGCTGTGGCTCAGTCTATTATTGCTGCTGCCACACAGCTGGAACTGTGTGATGTGTGGCATACATGTTCGCCAGGGAAGGGAGGGTACACACATTAATCAGGATATCACAACCTACACACTAGGATTGAAAACCTCTTTGTACCTCTTTGCCTCAAGGGCTATGTACACTCAGATACGAGACTGTTCAGTACTACCACGCACCTTTTCCGACCACTCTCCGGTGCTACTTGTCATGACTACCCCACATAAGTATATCCCCCCTTTCACTTGGAGGTTCCCTCCATACTCGCTACTCGACACTGTATTCAAAGCTGAGCTTGCGGATGTAACAGAAACTTTCTTTGAGACTAATGTTGGGTCCATTGACTCATTTTCCACTGTCTGGGACACTTTCAAAGTCTACTCTATATCCGAGGAATAGCTATGGCTAAGCACTCAGGGGTCCTCCACTCACTTCATAAACGACGTACAGATTTGGAGAGACCCTTAAAGACACTAGAACGGAGATTACTCTCCGACACAGATGAGAGGGTTACAGATGAATTTAAAGCTACTCTTTTCGATATAGCCAATAGATTCAAGCAATATTACGAGTCACTATATGGCTCCAGAGGTGCTAATGACGAAGCAAACCTCCTTGACTACCTGGCGCACTTTAAAATCCCCTGGCTCATGAATGAGCATGGGGAATATCTTATGCCACCTCTTGATGCAGAGGAGATAGCAGCAGCCTTAGCTGGGACGAAATCTAGCAGTGCTCCAGGCATAGATGGCCTGATGGTCTCTTTTTTCAGAGAGTTTAGAGACCTCTTGATACCGTATTTAAAGACCCTATTCAAGGAGATGAGCGAAAGGGGACTGATGCCACCCTCGATGAGGGAAGCTCTAATTGTTACAATACTGAAACCTGATAAACCACCGACTGAGTGCTTATCGTATCAGCCCCTGTCACTTCTACGTAGACACAAAAATATATGCCAAAATACTGGTGAACGGGCTGGCCCCTTGGTTCTGCTCTTGGTAGCTCCAGAGCAAGCCGGCTTTGTCCCCTGTCAGAATCTGACTTCCAATCTGAGAACTGTGTTTGAGGCTATCCAACATACTAGACAAGATACACAGGCAATCGCTGTGTTCCTTGACATGGAAAAAGTATTCGATTCTGTTGACTGGTCGATTATGACCCGAGTCTTGACGAGACTGGGACTGGGAGGTATCTTTTTGCAAATGATTGGTGTGCTATACATATCCCCCACTGCCAGAATCAAAATCGGCAACATGGTCACTGACTTGATACCCATCACCAGAGGCACTCGTCAGGGTTGCCCACTTTCCCTGTTACTATAGGCCCTAGTGGCAGAGCCACTCTCCTGCACACTCCATGAGTACCACAGCCATAGGTGAATACGTTTCCCGAGCTATAACTTCATTATATCCACATATGCGGATGATACAATGTTATATATTAGGAACCCAGACCAGAATCGATCGCCAATATTACAGGAAGTGGTTGAGTTTGGAGCTATGTTCGGTCTTAATGTCAACTGGAAGAAGTCGATCATCTTCCCGCTCAGTCCAGCTACCACTCCATTCACACAGAGTTCCCTCTACGATGGACGACCGACCCGGTGTGATACTTGGGAATTAAAATTCACACTGATTCAGAGGTAGTTTTCAGTGAGAATTATGGGAAAGCAGTCACCAAACTGGAAGACAATGTGGATCGATGGATACGCTTGCCATTATCATTAGCGGGAAGAGTCTTGATTATGAAGATGGTGGTCCTTCCACGGTTTCTTGTTTCTATTCAATACCATTCCTAGGGTCCTCCCTAGATCTTTCTTCCAAACCACTACATCATTGCTAGTACGTTTAGCCTGGGCCGGGAAACACGCTCGAGTCAAGTGGGACATCCTCACACTGCCTTTTAGCATGGAGGGACTGGGAACTCCAGATCTAGACTTTTATTTCAGGGCGGTGCAAGGCGGGCAAGCACACTACTAGGTACATATTCCGACTGACACTCAACATATTCAAATTGAGTAAGTAGTTGCGACACCGCTTCCATTACCAGCACTCTTGTTTAGACCACTGAACCGCAGAACCGGCATTCTAGATTCCATCAACGCGACAGTCCATGCTTGGCATCACCTTTTGCAATTACAAATAGGGGCGAATTTATACTTCCCACAGACACCATTAGAGTTGTGCCTCTGGCTCTCCCAATGCAAAGAAGCAGGGGTGATTCGTGCTTTGAAATCAATAAATATAAAGATAATTGAACATATGTTTGTGGAAAGTAAAGCGAAAACTTGGGCTGAGGCAAAGCAGGTGGGACAGCACGCCACACTACTAACATGATTCCAGTTTCATAGGTTGAGGCAATCACTGAAGGAACTCCTGGTCAGTGACTTAGATGAACCACCTGCCTTTGCCCCTCTCACATACATGAAAAAAACTGACACACCAGTACAAATCAATTTCAAGATTTATAACATGTCTCAGCGATATCGGGAAAACCATTACACTAAGGCTAGGTTAGCTTGGCATGTGGACCTAGGTAAGGTTATTGAAGACGATGCATGGAAATATTGCTGTGAGAGTATGAAACAAATCTCTTTGAATGGGCGCCATAGGTTGATACATTTTAAATTCCTAAACAGGGTTTACTATACTCCAGAGCGGCTTTATAGATATGGACTGCAAGACTCTGCTTAATGTGACTGATGCAGTGCCAATTTGGCAGATTATTTCCACTTATCCTGTCTGTGCCCTGGAATCGCCGGCCTTTAGGGCATTGATATTTAAAACTTTGGGGGACATTACCAGAATGACGATAGTGCCAGACCCTATCCTTGCCCTACTAGGGTACTCTATACACTTACCCAAAGCAATAAGATGGCTGGTTGATATGGGACTGTTCATGGCTAAGAATAGAGTAGCAATCTGCTGGTATTGAGGCCCAACCCCTACCTAACTTGTCAACAGATATGATGTACTGCAGCACACAAACTGAGTTATAGTGACCTGCTACCCCCGTAATTGCCCTAAAAAATTTGGGGCCTATACCAAACCTATTTAGCTACCAGAGAGGATGGAGCAAGGAGAGAAGATGCCCCCGATATGTAAATCCGAGGAGAAATGGCAGTTGGCATTGTAGTGAAGGAAACACGTAGTTCACAAGCTCCTTAAGGGTCTTATCAATGGTCAGATTGATGTGACTGGATATTTGGTTGAGATTACGATGTGGAATGCTAGAGCTGTTTTTGTCAGACTCGAACTGATCGGGTCTGCTTCATTAACAATCTTAATGTATATTACACAGCGTTGTTAGCAGATGGTTACATGTATGTTGATGCTAGAATGATATGTCTCGATTTTTTTGCTATTAATGAACAATTAAAAAACAACAATTGAACTCAAACGCTCCTACATGGGGTGGCAGCACTGGTTATGTCACCAACAGAGGTAGCTCTTAGAACATGCTACAGGATTGCCCTGGTTGGGCCTGTGCGTTTCTGGTTACTTTTACTTTACTCAGCATGGTCTGTAAAAAACTACTTGCCAAGGTTCTGCATGTCTCTCACTAGATCGAAGTACTTCCTGGGGGCAGGGGGGTGTGGTGTCAGAAAGAGGCAGGGCATGGGAGTGGACACAAATTTTGTATTTCTTTATTGGATTTTCATGAGCACATAAATAGCATCGCTGCCATGCAAGGCAGTAAAACGTAAAGCAAACAACAAACATCATGTGATTGATCGACCCCTCAGCATATCCTTATCTTGGGTAACTTATGAGATACAGTAACATCCTCAGATTATGAGAAAAAATGTATACATAATAACATCACTCTTAGTCAGATATTGAACCTTCCTGGGCTTGCGAGCAGAGGAATAGATTCAAAGGTTCCCAAATGTCCTTGGGCTTAGAAGACGAGGGAAGCTCTTCTGCATACATTTTGAGGTTTTGCTTACAGTACACCAGATCCCTAGCCCCCAGTGGTCTGCACAGGGGGCTAGGGTGCTTTGCCATGTCAATGCCACCCGATGTTTAGCCATCAACAATGCAATTCGTACGAATTTTGTCTATGGTCCCTTTCAACAGGGGTATATAGCACAATAGACAGATCTGTGGTATACATTGCAATGGAATCCCAGACATAGACTCTAATTTCTGCACTACAACTTCCCAGAACGTAAACACCAACCTGCACTCCCAAGCCAGGTCCCAGAAGACTGCATCCATCTGGCCGCAGCGCTTGCATTTGCTTGTGTCTCGAAGCCCAAACCTGTGTATTTTAAGGGGTGTGTGGTACACTTGGTGAATATATTTAAAATGTGTAATCCGCAGATTGCCCTTTGGAGTGAGGGCGCTGGTGAGGTTGCAGATGTGCTCCCATTCTGATGGGATCAGCGGATGAGTGAGCTTGTCATTCCAGCGTGCCAGACTTCTGTCTGTATCAGTAACCTTCTCATCTGGCACTGCCCTGTACAACTTAGTCACTAGCTTACATTGCGTGGGTGCACCCAGTTGCAGCTGCAGAAAGTGCAAGGTGGGCAGTTCAGCAGGAAATGTAGTATAATGTGTTTTTATATCAAGCTTCCACCTGTGCAAAGTGGACTGCAATAGCAGCGTAGGGTCGGTGATATACTGAAGCTCCTCTGGTGTGATGTAACTCCCATCAGGATAAATATTGCGCATTTTGACCATACCAGCCTCTCTTAAGGAAAGCATTGGGCCTTCCTCATGCATCACCGAGAGGCACCATGATGTGCCAGGGGTACCATCGGAGCATAAATAGGTAGCTTGACTGCAAGTTTCCAAATAGCCTGCCATGCAGAAATAGTAGTGTCTAGCGCACTAATTTCATGTTTTGGTGTGCCCCTCTTCAAGTGTGTAAGTATACCAGGTAGCGGGATCGGGTGTGCATCGCCATCTTCCAATGACACATGAGGAATGAAGGCGTGGGGGTTGTACCAATAATATGCATATTGCGACTGAGCACAGAGATAGTATATGTATAGATCTGGTGCGCAAAAGCCTCCTTTGGCATAATCTAGTGTTAGCGTATTCCAACCCACCATAGCTTGTTTCCCTTCCCATTTTAAGCGAAGTAATGAAGACCAGGTCGTGTTAAAAAAATGAGTTGTTAGTTTTATAGGGATGTTGCAAAAAAGATATAAAAAACGCGGTAAAACTATCATTTTTATGAGAGAGATGCAATCTGCCAAAGATAATGGCAGTGCCAACAACCTGTCCACTTGTTGCTCCAGGGCCACACACGCCCTCACATAATTTTCCTTAGTGACAACCCCGGGGTCCAGATGTACTCATATATCCAAATACTTAATTGGGTCAGTAGACCACACCAACGGATAATCCAAGCTAGGAGGGGTCCTTATCGATGTCAAAGGTATTATCACAGACTTATCCCAATTAATGTTTAGACTTGAGAATAGAAATGTAGTGAACGAGTGAAGCTCACCTAAAAATTACTTCTGGAATCAACTACAGTTATCCACTTATCTGACGTGCAACAGTGGTGTGCGTGCAATCCAGAGGTTCCAGCATGAGAGAGAACAGCAGCGGTTATAGGGGGCATTCCTGCCGAGTGCCTCTTTCAATCTTAAATGGCTCCGAGGTTAGACCACCCTCGCGCACAGGTGCTTATGGGTAAGAACATGATAGATGCACTAAGTTAATAAAAATCTCAGAAAACCCCATGTTTTGCAGGATTTGAAACATGTAACTCCATTCAATGGAGTCAAATGCTTTCGCTGCATCCAACAGCACAGCAGCTGCAGGGAGAGCAGGGTCTAAAACATGAAACATTACAAATATAGTAGGTAAGTTATGGGAAATGATCTTTCTGGTATGAAGCCAGATTGGTCTGGTAAAACCAGACAGGGCATTAACATTTGGAGTCTGGAGGCCAAACTTTTAGCTAGTATTTTTGCATCCAAATTAATCAAGGATAAGGGGCGGTATGACTCGCAAAAAGAGGGTGACTTATCTTTTTTTAAAATAAGGTGATGATCAGAGCTTGTCTGAGCGAAGGTGGGAGTTGTCTTGTTTCATGGGCCTCACCATAAACCTCTAGCGAAAGGGTTTTTAGGAGCTCGGCATCCTCTTTATAGAATTCCGCTGTGAGGCCTTCCGGCCCCAGAGCTTTTATATTCGGTAGACGCGTATTGCCACTTGAACATCAGACACCTCAATTGGTTGACTTAAATATTCTCGGTGTCCGTTCGCCAGCCATGTGCATGCAATGTCTGAGAGGTCCTCAGCCTGAGCTAGAGATTCCGTGCTCCCCTGCGATGTGTACATGTAAGCATAACAGTCCCGGAATTGATCGACTATGGCCTGTAGTGTGTAATGTTCGCACCCTAGGCGTCCACGATTTTGCTGATATGTTTATGAAATCACGGATTTTCAGCTTAGCAGCTAAGTTAATGCCTGACCGGCCTCCCTCACCATAGGCCCGGGCAACATGTCTTCTGGAGAAGTATCGTATTTCAGTTTCTGCTATTTCGTCATATTCTAAGATCAACTCGTGAATGCGAGAAAGTGTAGTTGCACATGGACTGGTCGTGTATTCTTTTTCAAGCTCCAATAGTGCCTTCTATTTCCTCATGAGTTGTGCCCTAAGATCCTTTAGAATACCTGATGTGGCACTGATGCAGACACCCCGTATGGTGACCTTAAAGGCCTCTGACAGAGTTGCACAGAACAAACAAGATAGCCAGACAGATATGTTTTTTTGTTGTTTTTTGATCCCACTCAGTCAATCAATTCTGGAGGGTCATCTATTTTATTTTAGTATTTTTTGTATTTTTAGAAAAACATTTATAACATTTACTTAAATATGTCATCAAACAGACAGTCAGCGAGCAGTGAAAAACATACCAACAAATAAAGTGCTATACAGTGTTAAAAAATCGATACTGACAATGAATCAAAAAATCAAATAATTCAAATCTCTGACAATGAATTCACATTGGGAACCAGTCCTTTACATTAATGTAAAGGACTGGTTCCCAATGTGAATTCATTGTCAGAGATTTGAATTATTTGATTTTTTGATTCATTGTTGTGGTGTTCTTTGTACATTAATGTAAAGGACTGGTTCCCAATGTGAATTCATTGTCAGAGATTTGAATTATTTGATTTTTTGATTCATTGTTGTGGTGTTATTTGTATGAAATGACAGTATTGATTTTTTAACACTGTATAGCACTTTATTTGTTGGTATGTTTTTCACTGCTCGCTGACTGTCTGTTTGATGACATATTTAAGTAAATGTTATAAATGTTTTTCTAAAAATACAAAAAATACTAAAATAAAATAGATGACCCCCAAAAATTGATTGACTGAGTGGGATCAAAAAACAACAAAAAAACATGTCTGGCTATCTTGTTTGTTCTGTACGTTTGAGTGGTCTAGGCCAGTTCAGAGATAGGACCCAAACCTTTTTCTTCGCCCTGTCTGAGAGAGTTGCAGCACTATCCACAGAGCCTGCATTTAAATTGAAGTATTGTCCTATTACTTTCCTGATAGTGTCAGCATAGGATGGGTCCAAGAGGGCCTCCGAGCGGAATCTCCAGGAAAACAGGTGATGAATGTTGGAGGGGATAGTGAAAGTAAACCTAGCTGGATGGTGATCAGATAATGGGCGGGGAAGAGATTCTATATCCGTGACCCAGGCATTTGCCCCCTCGCTTAGCATCCAGTAGTCCAGACGGGACCAGCTACCGTGCGCCGGGGTGTCATGCGTGCCCTCCAGTGAGTGGACACAGGTTATCCGACAAGTGTATCATACTCATCCTATCTAGGATGGTTCATTCTGGTTGGTTGCGCTAATCGCATCCCATCCAGCCAAGAATTACTGGGTCTAACATTTGTTGGCAGCAGGGGTATAGGACTTGCGTTGGCGCAAAACCCTAACTACACAGCATTTCGCTATGACTGTGGCCAATATTCTTTTCTTGCCTTGTTTTTTTTTCTGTGGTTTGCCATTCTTGTTGGAAACCTTACTGTGTTCACAACAGTCTTGTCTAAGTCTGGAGAACGAGCAGGAGTACTTGCTGTGAGGGATTTTGGGCGGAAATGGGAAGCTGGAGAGGTGACCCTGCTCAGGAGACTCTGCACAGACCTGAAATGTTATATAAAAGACCCTGGAGAAAGAGGGAGCTGCAAAAGCTAATAAGGGTCTGGCAGGAGCTGCAGGGATGGGGAGTGGTGCCCCAAGGAGGAAACAGTGTCACCTTTAAGTTCACTTCTCAAAAGAACTGGGGGACAGACGGGAGAAAGGGGCTCAAGGTGGATCCTGATCAATTCCAATGGGAATATAGATGGGCAAAGGCAGAGAGAAGACGTGGTATGAAGGCAAGGAAAGGGATGTTTGCTCCAGGGTTGAATGCAGCAGGGTTGGATTCACAAGCCAAGGGGACAAGGTCCGGCCCAGGTGGTGGCAGCACGTCAGCTTGGTCCAGCGCAGTGGCTGGGTAGGCGATAGGGAAGAAACCCAACATGAGGGCCTCCAGTGGTTCCTTACCAAGGGTGGGGGAGGTATGAATTAGGGCTGGCCATTCTCATTGGAGTTGGGGGTTCCCTAAATGTACTCAGAGGAGGAGAGAGGTTAGAGATTAAGAGACGTCCAGGATGCCTCCTATTCAGCTCCAGGGTATTGTGTATAACCCGAGGGAGCACCTGGGAAGGAGCCAGGGCAGTACCAGGATGTCATCCACTGAAGAATCTCTCTCAGTAGAGGAAGAATGTTGGGGGTAGCTGATACATGTGTTCTGCCAGTTCACAATTGAGGGGTACCCTTCCTCAACAGGGAGTGCGGAACTTTTGAAAGGGGGACAAGGGGCAAAATAACTCACCCCCTTACCCCTGTCCAGCATCAGGGTTCTGAACCTTGAGCTGCAGGAAAAGGCTCTGGAGACCATCCCTGAGCTGATGAGAGGGGAGTGGATAATGGGTGTGGTGCCCCTGGGATTATCAAACCCCCATCTGGGAAACCACCAAGGATGGGGGGCTTAGGATGGACAGAGACCTGGTTCTGGACACTGTTGACTGTCAATAACTTTTGCTGGGTTATGTTTGCACTGGTGAAGTAGGGTTGCCCCAGGGCGAGGACAGGAATCAGACCCTGGGGCCAACAGAGGCATTGGTTTGAGCATGGGCAGTAGGAGAGGAGATGGAACAAATCCAATGAGGTTCCGGGGGCATTGGACCAGCGGGAGCCACTGGGGGAGGTGGGCAAATGTCCAGGGTCCTGATTCGAGTTAGCTATAAGTCCCTTGTCTAGGGAAGAGGCATATACCTAATGCATGTAACTCAAATATTACTTTGTGGGCCTGCTGGCACTAGTTGTGCTACCCACAGAGGTAGCTCTTCAAATGTGCCACATGTTTGTCCTGGCTGCCCCAGTGTCTGCAGGTTAGTGTTATGCAGCTTGGCATTTAAAAAGCTGCTTGTCAAGGTTCTGCATGTCTCTCGCTACATCAGAGTACTCCCTGGGGGCAGGGTGTGGTGTCTGGAAGAGGCAGCGCATGGGTGCGCTACATGCACTGGAAGTGAATAGCCCCGGATGGCGTGTTTGATATGGTGAGTCCTGATTATAGCATTGATTAACATGGGGAACCACTGGAAAGGCTATTGAACAGTTTTTCATATGTGCAGAAGAGTAGCAGTATAGTGTTTGATATCAATAATTTAGCAATGGCAAACCCTTTCCGGTTTTGTAAGTGGATTCAACATTACTAATGTAGAAATGCCACTTGTAGAATGTGGGAATTTTGGTGCTTACGGCTCTGTGTGCCTGTCAGTCTGTCTCCAATCCACATTTGGGTGTTTGAGGGATGACTACATCTGTGCATTCCTAATTAAAGGCCATAAACTAGGAGCTCAAGGGAAACTGCAGACCTCTGACCCTGAGGGGCCTTTCTGGGCAGGATATGAAGAGGCAGATTTGGCATCTGTATTCCAAGGGGCAGGGTCTTTGCTCTATTAAAGATATTGATCAAGCCTCCCAGGGTAGGGTGGCAGACAGGACAAAACTTAGAGAAGGCCTGTGCATTTCAAAGGAGGCCTTTTGAACTGATCTAATCTACAAAGGCCATTGTGGGTATAACTACTGTAGTTCTGCCCTCAAGGGCTAGAGATGCATTTGGGATTCAAACCATACCATGCTGGTTCAATGCTGGGAAATCAACAAGAGGAAACATTGGGGTAGGAAATACTGAAACGGGGTTATCTGCAGACTTGTGGTGTCCTGGGGCTTGTCTTGCTCCAGGAAGGGGAATACCACTTGGTGGATTGTGCTTGAAAGTTGCTGACCTGCAGCTGAGTGATAAGGAAGTTTGCTGAGTCCGAGGGACCCTTGTTTGCAACCGGAAATCTGTGCTAGCTTGCATTTTTCAGCATGTGGTGTCTGAGGGGTGCTGGGGGAGGTTTGCTGAGTCCATTGGACCCGATCTAGAGGCCCGATGTAGGTAAATCCCATTTACCGAATTTGAAATACCGAATTTTACCGATTCGGTATTTCAAAATCGGTAAATGGGATGTAGGTCCCAACATCTGGAATCGTTACCGATTCCTTACAAATTCGGTATTTACCGATTCGGTAAATACCGAATCGGTATGTGCTATTGAATCCTATGGGCCTTTGAAGCCCATAGGATTAAAGTCAAATACCGAATCGGTATTTACCGAATCGGTAAATACTGAATTTGGCAAGGGTGCAGGGGGTGTCACTTTGACACCCTCTAGCACCCCCAAAACGGGCATGTGTGCAATGTGGCACACAGACATGCCCTAAGGGCACGTCTGTCTGTCACAAGGCACATGTGTACATGCACAGAAGTGCATGTACACAGGAATCGGTATTTTACCATGGATTTGTATTCCATGGTAAAATACCGATTCTGTAAGCCATGTGCTGAAGGAACATTGGCTACCTACATTGCATTTTCGGTAATTTTACCGAATCGTTATCATTACCGATTCGGTAATTTTACCGAATCGGTAATGATAACGATTCGGTAAAATTACCGAAAATGTGCCCCTACATCTTGATAGCCCTTTACCGATCGGAAACGGCCGAAAATCGGTATTTTCGGCCGATTCCGATCGGTAAAGGGCTACCTACATCGGGCCCTAGAAGACTAGACTGTCTCCAACCTCCAGATCGGGGAAATGACAGTGCCTGACATCGCAGCCTCTGACCAAGGTGACCGGCTTCCTCCCCTTGGACTCACAGCACAAGGTACTCTGTTATCGAGACTATTGTGACTGGATCAAAGTGGTCATTTTGTGCCTTATGTGCACATCTGGCTGCCTGGAGCCACTGCAGCTTGTACCTCTGCCTGAGGGGAAACATTTGTCCAATTTGGAAGTGCACCAGTTTATAGTCTATTGGCTATTGGGAGAATAGTGATCCTGCACTCATGAAGGGGCCGCTGGGTGCCTGAAGGCCTAATCTGGAGGAACAAAGCCATGTAACTGTTCCTTATGCATTAGGTGGTCCCAACAATCTAATCACATTGTTGCCAGTGGGTGCAACATGTATTATTGACTGGGGTAGTTTGAGTGACCGAGGGATTCGGTCACGAGGTGTAGTCAAAACCTGTGTTTTTCTTACCATTAAACCTATGGGGTTTGCGATATTGGGAATGCTGTGTTTCATACAAATATGTTAGCTGGAAAGTGGAATTCCTCTGAACAGCCTGCATATATGTTTCTGTCACTTTTGATGTGGGAGGGTTTGCTTGGAGCGTGAACACCTATGGGAAGTGCGCACATGGGTTTATGATGCTTGGGAGGCTGAAGGGATAACATGGCAAGTGAATATCTATGACTAGAACATATATTTTCATGGCGTTCCGCTGGCTATAGGACAGTTCGATAATTGCATATAACTGTAAAGAGTATATTCAATGTGTATGCCATTTTGATGTCGATGTGTGTGTATTACAAAGACTATTATTTCATACCTACAGTGTGGAGTCTTTTTGTACTGCATTCAGTGAGTTATCAGGGTGAAGTTGTTCCAATACTTCATACTTTGACCGTGAGTATAAGCCTGACTGCTCTGTGCCAAGCTATCTAAGGGTGAGCATGGGTTATCGGACAAGTGAAATGTACTCATTTGTTCTAGGATGCTGGATTCTGTCTGGCTTCGATGTGTCTCAGCCAGACATTGGGCCTAACAGCATTATATATGAAAGAATGCAGATTCCATTTTTCAGAATGCATATTGTTCTTGTACTATGACAATGAATTTGGGCAGCCCAATCAGCTTTATTATCAAAGCTACACAAACCTAGCCACGTTTGTATGTTGTATTTGGTTGCATAGTGGCATGCATACTTGCTTGCTTGCGGAGAAGTGTGGCTCAAGTGGTTGGAGCGGCAGACCCTGATGCAGAGGTCTGGCCTGGACCAGGGTTCAATTCCCTGCCTCGGCGGGTCTTGGGCTCAAATTTCCCCGGACCTGACAATTCTCGCCTCAGCGCCTATTCCAATCATGGAGTCCCACTCTGCAACTCTGGGCAATAGCTTGCTTAATCTCCACGATGGCCCCTCGCAGCGGGATGCCTGGCTTTCACCTTGGGGATGCCCAGTAATGGGTTATCTAACAGGGGAATACCAGGATGGGTTTCCTAAGCAAGCGCTTAGAAACCGGTTGGTGATACAGCGCTATATAAATGAATCTACATTTACTGTAAAGTTTTGTTACAAATACAGTAGCAGCAGCAGTTATTGAGAGGATCATGCATTCCTGATAGATGAACAAAGTTTTTCCTACCCTGCTGTAATGGAAAAAAACTGCCATACCATCAGCTTCTTCGTCTGTTTTCTCTGCTCCAGCTCTTGATCTTCCAGGACAATGGCCTCCTCTGTTTCCTCCAAGAAACCCAGAGGAACAAAATATTATAATATTCTGCAGTTACCCACCACATTTAAACTACACAAAAATTATAAATGCAATAGTTATAGGTGCTTTTTTATGACATTAATTAGAACATTATCTATCTGACATACTACGGCCCACAGAGTAACAACAAAACGTGTACACTCAAGCAACTATTACTCGTCACATTTATATAAAATGTAGACTAAAATGTTTTCAATGATATGTAATATAGTAATTTAAAATGAGAAATGTTATGTTTTTGTTTAAGCAAGTAATTATATAGAATAAGTAGTAGAGATGCACGGTATAAGTATAGTTGCTTGAATGTATGAGTTACTTTGAGTTTCGATGTTCTGCTGTAGGCTGTAGCATATGTTGGACAAATAATGTTGTATTTAAAGCCATAAAAAATATATACAACTATTGAATTTCTAATATTTGTGTAGTTTAAATATGGTGTGTAATTAAGTAATATTATAGAAACCCCTTAGTATAACTGATTTGGAACCTTTTTTTTGTAAATATCTGTATATACCCAATGCCTAGTACTTATAGCTGGTTGGTTGTGGCCAGCAGTGTGGTCAGACTAGGGCTCACTGTAAAATGAGCAAAATAATAGCACAAAATTCCCAAACAACCCGAAAGGTTTTAAAACTAGGCCCTCAGCCCTCCTAAACCCGTGGAAACATTTTTCCTTGAAAAAAACAAAAAAGTTAATGAAAAATAGGTCCATACTGCAACTTCAAGCCACCAACAAATGTAAAAAGAGAAAAAAATAAATGGTAAAGAAAAGTACTGTTGCTTGTTCTCCATCAAACAACAAAAGTATCCAAAAGTGTTTAATTCGCTTGATTTCTTAAAATAAAAATATCTTAAAAGCCAATGGTATATGCAGCAGGGATTTCAGACAAAGAAGAGAGTGATCCTTTCCCCTCAAATTCAAATGAAAAGTAACCGAGAGATGGACAAAGCACTGGGAGGAAATATCGGCACAAGTAGAGGAAGTTGGATCCTCTGTGGCACTTCCTTTCTGTTGAAGAAAAGTTTTATCTAAAAAAGTGTGTTTTGTGCTAAGAAAACTACCTGAACCATTTGTTTGGGTAGAATAGTTACTTGAAAATCCAATTTCAAGTTGATTTTGCTACTTGTCAAGTAGAAAGTCTACTCGAGAAGCAGCCTTCTGAACGTGACTGCTTGCGATAGCCCGCATTAGAAAATGATGCCAGATGGCTTCCTAGCAACCAGAAATAGTGCTTGGGGACATCAAATCATGGTTGCCAAGCTGTTTGCTGGAGCACATGCGTTCTTCTCGTTGTCATTGTGTTGCTTGAATGGGAGCAAATGTCTGCCACAAGGCGAAAGGCAGAATTTGTCTGGAACTATGTGTTAAAGAGTAATGCAGAGTGACCAAAATGCTGCCAATTTTGTGAGCAGAATTAAATTGTCCGCCTACTCCTACAAATACATCTGTTTGAACAGGCAGTTTCCCCCATGTCAGGGAGTATGGTATTTAAAGTAAGACATGTAGAAATTTAAAGTTAACATGCTCTTACAGTGACTATCTCAGAAAACTTTTTTTCACTGTAGGCTTGCTCTGGCATACCTACAGGAAACAATTGGAATCAGGTTTAAATATTGATTCAGCTGCCTCTGGGTTGGCACCAACTAGAAAAATGATTAAACCCCTCTGAATAATATTTTAAAAGCCCATGTTAAAGGTGAAGTTAAGGAAAAGTAGCTTTTAAAAAGCTACCTTTACCCTGTCTGAAACTCCTGGAGTCTAAACTACATTAGCTCTCCAGCAGTAGTCCAGTGGGTAATTTGCTTTGATAACATGTTAACATTGCTCTGAACAGCAGAGAAAATGGATTAGGTGTGAGGAGGTGTGCTCCCTCGCAGGAAGGCTAGTTGGGAAGTACCCAAGACACGTTTTTACTATAAATGAGCCCACCTGTCACTAGCAAGTGTTAGGTAACACATGGAAAGGCCCTAGCTTTTGTCTTTCCAGTCAAGCAGGCACCTGGCACTGGTTTGAAGTGACCACAGAGGTATGGTCTGCTGATTGACCTGATCACACCTCTGGATGGACACACAAGCTCTTCACAAGAGGAGATGAGTTTACCCATGTAGGATTTTAGCAGTGAGGGGCACTGTGGCATTCTTTGCAGTAGGGCAAACAGAAACTGCTTCAAGAGTTGGAAGAGGTACCACAGGAACTTTTTACTCCATTGGTTAGGAAATATCTACTTGCTGGTGCCAGACATAAATGTGGCACTCCACAGGCAACCTCTTCTGAACATTTTCCAGACCTGCTTAAAGACAGAACAGGACTGGGCCAGTCTTTGACTGTGTTTGACATGAGAAAAGCCCTGATGGACTGGTCTTCTCCTTCTTGTACCCAGGACAAAGGGGTGGACTGTTGACTGACCTTCTGTGTGGCTACAGTGTTACATATGGCTGTAAAGGGCCTTTTTCCTGAATTGCCCTGCTGAACTGGACACTGCTTGTGTCCTCTGCTGGAGTGAGTCTTGACCCTGATGTGCTATTCCTAAGGTTGTGGTAAATGTGTCTGTATCTAACTAGACATCTCCTACAACGCCTGAGAATATGAAACTTGGAAAAATGTTTAACTTCCAGACCTCCGGAGCACCAAGAGAAACCATCCCAGCCTAACTGACCCATTCTCTACCTTGCTGGGTTAAGGAAATAAGTTTATCCCACTTGAAGCTTCTCAACAGCAGTAAATGCAATTCAGTGGACCCTCGGCTAGATGGTAACCAGACATGTAGAGCTCAAAGTAAGATACAGCTGCAGCCTTTTTCATGCTGAATGATTCTGAGCTCCAAAAAAGGAAACTGATTCCTATGGTAAAATTCTTGATGAGTGCAGGCAGTAAAAGTATCCAACCAGCGAGAGCTTTTTCAAGAAATTTGAATTTTTCCCACTCAGCTTTTTCTACCAAAACAAATGACATCATCTGTACTTTATTGAACACCATCAGTCTTTATGAAAACATCTTCAGTTAAAGACTTCTGCATTGCCCAGCAACTTTAAATCATGCCTAGGTCCCAGTCTGCCACGACCATTAACTATCATTGGCACTTTGCAACTTTTGGTGCTTTTTCACTTAAAACGTTAAAAGTTCACATAGCCAGGTTTCCGTTTTGGATGTTTGTTGTTTTTCTATCATTCTATTTACTGTATTTTACTCAATTTCTTATAATTTCGTTTGGGATTTTAATTGTTTGTGAGTTTAGTTTATTACTGTTTTAGTACTTCATAAATACATTACACATTGCCCTAAGGTAAGCCTGCCTGCTCTCTGCCATAGTTACCAGGGAATTGAGCTTAGGTTAATTTTGTAATTTTAGTGGTGCACCCTGACAAGAGTTGTGATTATACCTTGAAGTGGGCAGTCGCCAACCTCAAATAATAATGCAATCTCTTAAAATAGCCATAAGCTTTGTTACTACCACCCAAAATCCATGCCTTTATTGTGATGCCTTCCTCCATTACATCAGAGGCCTTACTTTTCACTTCAACTGAATTCCTTCGCAGCAATTATTTATGTTTCCTCGCTTAATCTCCATTATACATGCGGCCAGAAGTGTAAATCCACTTTGCAGTCAGAAACCCCACAATTTGCAAAATTACTAAATTGGAACCACAAAATGGCTTTATTGTTATGCACTAAATCCATTTTGCAACTCAGATTAAAATTTCCCTCATAAAATTAGATTGAGATCTCATTCAAAATTGCACCAAAGGATCTCAATTTGGCATCCCCTGCTACATGTGGTTTGGAACAGTAAGTGTGAAGGATTTGTGAACAAAGTTGCAGTTACCAAGGTAACGAGTCCTTCAAGAAGATAGCAAAATATCTACAAATGGTAAATTCTCCCAGTTGGACAGCTTCCTTTTATACTGTTTTTGGGTGATCAAGGGGAAAGCAAGCACTTGTCTAAGGGTCCAGTGACTACTCCCCTATCTGTTCCACAAAGGAATTTTTTTAAAGCAGCACCGGTTCATGTAAAGAGCATGGACACATGAGTGTCGCCAAGACTGCAGCTGTGTGTGTCATACCCAAATCGAGGTCTGTTGTAGAAGCATGGTCTATGGGTGGTGAGGGAGCTGGGGCCTCTCATGAACAGATGATTGAAGACTCCGGAGGTCCCAGTGAGGTGCAAAAAAAGGGCACAAGATATCTGCAGGGGGCTACAGTAGTTAATGCGCCCATTCTACAGGTACTACTTAATACAGGGCACATTCAAACAGGGTGGATCTGAGCCCCCCATGCACTGCCTGCCTCTGACAGAGTGGAACTAAGGAACACAGCTTACTTATCCCTGGTCTCGCACACTGGCTTCCAGATTGGTCTGACCCCTGAATGAAGCCTGCTTGCTCTAGATGGTGGTCCCATCTGTAGTACAAGTCCCAAGGGGGGTGGAGAAGTGCTGCTGCACACAGTGTGGGTGCCCCCCACCCCCAATACCCTGCTCTGGGACATGCAGCAAGCACATCAATTCACTACACCCCAAGAGACATGCAATGAGACTTTATAGCACAATATAATATAGCGTGCAGCTCCATGTGACCAGCTAGGTGCCTCTTGCCTCTTATTGTCAAGGGGCAATGACACAAGACCTATGGGCACTGGTGGTACCCACACCATGTGATTACCTATGAAATGGAGGGATTCTATTACTGCTGGACTTAAAGAAAATCAAGATATGCTTACATCGGCAATTCAAAGGCTGGAAAAGGAATGGCTGTGGGTGCAGGTGGGGCTGGTCATACTGCGTAATCTGCGGCTGCTATAGACACCATGAAGCAAACACAGAGGGAACATATGATTAAATGTGCCAAAATATTGAAAGTCATCCTTGACATCAAATCATCTCTCGAACCCAATCTAGATGCCTTAATGACAGATGTCGGACTTCTTAGGGCTGAGTACAAAAAGCTGAAGGAGAGGGTGGACAATGTTGAATTATTGCTCACGACCGCCCGACAATCACTGACGGAAGCTCAATCCTACATTTAAACAGTACAAAAAGAGGTGCTCTACTTTATATTTAAAGTGGATAGTGCCGGGGGTCACTCATTGTGCAAAAATATTAGAGTGTTTGGTCGGCCTGACATCACCGTAGGTCATAGTATGGATCTTTTCCCCGAAGACTGGTTGTTAAATATGGTACTAGATGGTAAAATGTCCACCCTTTTGTCTCTGAAGCATACCCTTAGTGTGACTAACAAGGGTCCGCCACCAGGGATGTCGCCAAGACAAGTGGGGTTGGGACTCTTTAACTATTGTGACTGGGACCATAACCTTTAGATAGCATGAACAAAAGGGCCCTGGCACATAGAAAACAACATTCTGAGTGTATTCTGTGCTATGCAGAGGATGTCTGGGAATGGCTGGCATCAAGAACGGAAACCAGCCCAGCATATCATCAGCACCATGATGTTCAAGGCTGATGACCGTACCTGTACAGATAGCACCCTAGTAGGAAGTTGTGGAGCAAAACTTTGATGGACCAGGCAGTTAAAGAAAGAGTGCAGGCTGTAGTGGAGACTGAACAGCAGATTGTAACAAATTTGAGTCCAGTACGATCTGAGACTGGGTAGAAAGTGATCTCAGACAGTAAGACACCGATGTCCTAGTGGTTGGGCTTCAACAAGTCCCAGATCTGACTCTGATGACTGCAGACTTATTCATTTGAAAGTGACTAAGATGATTTCCTTTTCTTCCTGGTGCCGGAATGCTTCACGTAGTGACAACTATTACACCTGTGAATGTGTCAGTTGATATGTGGAGCGATGTGCACAAATGATATGAATATAACCTGGAAGGAGAACCACATATACAGCATGTGTGCAAAAGTGTCATTTTAATCGGGTTATACTAATTGCTACTGTGGAGCTATTATAACGATGAAGTTGCACATAAGTGCACTGAGAATTCATTGGCTGTGTGCAGCTCGGCATGTTGACTTGGGATAGGGTGTTGGGTTTTTGGCTGGTTGCAAATGTTTTTGGTTTGTATTTCTTTGCTGTCAATCTAGTCATATAATGTCTAGGTGGGGGATGGTGATGAGTTGTGGGTGAACTTACTGTTATAACCACATGGAAGGAGGTACACATGATGTATTGTCTACATATAAAATTCTTACATAGAATGTCAGAGGGCTGACCAACCATGTTAAGAGGTATTGTATTCATGCATATTCAAACAAATACAAATCCACTCTTCTATTTAAGGAGATCCAACTCACTCATTGCAAGATAACCTGATAGGATAGACACGAATGATAGAACAATATATTTGAAAATTCACTAATGGTTATTTCCCCTTTCTATGTGTGCTGCAGAATGCAGCCGATATAGAAACAACAAAAACGAGGAGAAATTCATAATTTTTCCTTGTTGCACCTGTTTAAGACCAGCGGGCATATTTACAAGGGCATTGCGCTACAAGAACGCCACTTTTAATTATGTTCCTGAAGCGCAATGCCCTTCTCCATATTTACAAGATGGTGGTAAGCCACCTAACGTGGCCCTTAACTGCCCCATATTTACACTACCTGTGTAAATAGAGAGCAGCATAAAAAAGTAATGAGTGTTGTGGTGGAATGCCCACAGCAAGACCCATTGCCTGCTCCTTTGCCGCAGAGGACTGCTGCGGTAAGGGGCATATTTGCAGGGTGGCATTAAGCTACAGTAAGTGGCTTAGCACCACCGTGTAAATATAGAGCAGGGCATTGAGCCACAGGAACGTCATTAACCCCTTCACTGCGGCGGCTATTCCGCCGCAGTGCTAAGGGGGTGGGGGGGCCGTGCGGCGGTCCCGTGCTCGTGACGGAACCGCTCCGTCACGGCATGCGGGTGAGCTGTGCTTGTGACAGGACGGTTCCGTCACGGCCCAGCCCGCGCTACAGTATGTTAGCGGAGGCGTGGAATTCACGCCGCGCAGGCGCGGCGAGAGGGCCGTGACGGAACCGTTCCTTTACCAGCACAGCCCACCCGAGGCTCGTGACCGAACGGTTCCGTCACGAGCATGGGAGGGGTTAAAAGTGACGTTCCTGTGGTGCAGTGCCCTTGTAAATATGCCCCCCCTGTTTTCAGATTATCTAGTGCTCACCACAAATTCAGACTTCCTCCCAGCAAATATCAAGACTTCATCGAGGAAGGAAACGAGCAGTGCACATGCATGCTATGGCTTTTAAATTGAATTGTAATACGCTTGATCCGCCAAGTCTCAAATTGTTAAATAATTGGATGTATTGCATGAAGAAATATAGCACTTACATGGTTAATAACGATTCGTGCGGTAATTTTGTCCTGGTTATGAATGTACACGGAGCTGTAAACCAATCAAGAATGATCTCGCAACCATGCAAAACTGAGACAGTGAAAGCCCTGACCTCAATGAGACACATTAGACAGAGTAAAAGAACGATTTTTTTATTTGGATTATATCATCAGTAGGACTACTGTTATCCCTGTTAGAATTCCAGGGTAATGCTTGTGCAGTTCATGATGGGTTCTTATATTCTAGTATGTGTCGGGCAACTTAGAAGAAAATGCCAAATGAGGAGAAAGAACGTTTTCAGCAGGTGTGCGGGAAGTTGGGCAATGTGCTGTCTGTGGTTTAATAAAATTGATGGACCACTCCGGACAAAGGGCAGTGGAGGAATTTAGGCTGAACAACAGCCATTATCTTCACCCCCTGCTCTTAAGGCCCTCGTCGCTCTACATACACACTCCTGCTCAGCCCGCTGGAAACTACATAACCCATCTAAAGCGTTTCAAATGCCTATTGAAAGACCTCCGGCGACAGTGCTTTCTGTTCCAGCCTGGAACATCACCAAACTGCCAACCCACATGGCCTCCCTGTCCATTTCAGGGCACTCATCCCCGCCCTCTGCTCTGTTCAGATGCCTTACCTGGCATCCACAGATGTTTGTGGCTGGGCTCAGTCGACCAAAGCACCATCTTTTGTGACAGCGATATCCTGAAACACGAAATAGGCATGGGACGTCGGGTGTGCAATGATGAAGCGTCTCCTCCTGTGATAGTCTGGAATGTTGCTATATTCGCAGACTTCACCCATGTTGTAACTTTTTAGCGCCACCCTCATTATTAGCTCAAATCAGTTTTTAAATCCAGAACATTAAACAACTTACTTCGTCTCACAGCAAAATCAAATTGTTTGATGCTCTGCCATGGTTCATACGTCATAGTGGGAAACACAGTTTCACGCACAAGCAGCAGAGAATAATAGAAGGACTTCTCTGCAGCAATGTTGTAAAATAATTGAATGTTAAAGTTCATAGAGATAATTGGAGAAGCTTTATATTGAACTAGAGTGTGCCTTTCATCCTGTCAGTGGCTAAACACACTTAAATACTTGGAGACGCATTCCGAAAAGAAATGTATCTTGGATAGGAGTTATAAAAACTACGTATCAAACATTTGAGCCGCCTTTTTAAACAGCGTACCTTTTATTTAGGATGCGTTGTCCACAATATACCCTTAAACTCAAATACAAGCTCTATCCATAGAACGAGGAGACTTTGAACTTGGATACAGGGTTCCCAGCGTGCCTTTTATCTTGGTCCTTGTCCAAATGTAGAACACAGAAAAAACATTGATTAATGGACCAAGCGCTGCTATAAAATCAAATGTAGTTTCTGTGCAACAGATGTAGCAGGAGAGAGCTTCAATTGTATGTTCTACAAATCACTGCTAATTGTGTTTTAGATTTTTGCCCGTACGGTGTTGATGAATTTTGTTTTTCTTTCTTTTATCCATTTCTCCCCCAACACCTCGACTCACACTAGATCACCTATTTTTCTTATGAGGGTTAGTGGAACAATTTTTGTGTTTCAAGGCAGTGTGATACTTCTGTAATGCTTGAAGATGGGATATTCTGTTTAATTGTGATACTTGCAATCCAGGCTTCTCACTAGAGGCAAAGAGGAAGACCTGAGGATGCACATATTTTGAAATAGAAGCAGCAGACAGAAGATTTTTTCAGGTTGGAGCAAGATCGGGGACCATAGCTGCGCTCCATGCTGTAAGTCAAGCCCTTAAGTACTGTGGAATGTTATTACTAATTAATACCTGTTCAGTTCTTAATCAACTCTTAGAGGTTCATGGCACTATTAGGAGAAGCTAAATGCAAAATCCCATATCAACAAAGCCCATAAGCGCGGAAAGGACAAAGTCAAGCTGATTTTTTACAGGGTAAAACCGAACGGCCCCTCTTCAGGAAGGAATCTCAGAAGCATCTGGCTAATATAATCCAAGGCGATTCACGTCTTCCACATCATTGAGGCAACTTCCTCAATTTATCAGCAAACCAATTGGTTCACAGAGGAAAAAAGAGATTTCACTTGACTAAAGAGTTTTGCTACAGATCTATAACTGGTGTTCGTAGAACATCAAGTAAACGTTGACATGGTAGAGGTGACGTAATAAGAATGGGTGCAAGAGGATAGATCGTATATGTATAGATTAATCATCATCCAGGAAAACGTTATGTACTTACGAACTATGATCCCCTCTCTCCATTCCTTCTCTTCTCTCCCATCCACAAAAAGTGTCCACAATTATACTACCCCTCCTTATACTTCCTGTGCCTTCTTTACGCCTTAGATGAGGCTCAGATGTGTCAATTTAGTTGGCTTGTTCTCACTCTAAAGTCCAAACTGTCAGATTATTTCTCACTTCCACTTTTACACTCCACTATCCCAACTAATTCTAGTCTTTCTCTTTTGCTGCCCGGTGCTCACTTTTTTAGCCCTTACCCACTTTTATATTATACCATAAATCTTGTCTCTTCAATAAATTAACCACTCGCTGGTGTGTACCATCTGCATTTTTTAGCTAAACCTTCCTATGTTATCTTCTAAGCAACTGTTAAAGCATTGTCATTTCGCTTAGCCCTTAGCAAGAACTAAGACACATTTGACAACCTTCTTACTGAGTTCTCACGTTCGTGTTCCTGCATATTTAGCTCTTACCTATTTCTTCAGAAATCAGGTCAAACATCTACACTATACAACCTCTTGGTTGCTTGGGGGGTGGTGCAGGAGGACTTGACCACCTTGGCTCCCTACACTTCTTGTGGTGGGAATCCCTGATGTGTTGGTCTATCCAGGACCTCCCCTTCAAGGCTACCACCACCCTTGCTTTCTCCAGCATTGCTTGCATGTCCGCGTCCAGATAAGGTCCTGTATCTGCTTGCGGCCTTTTCCGTCCTTTCTAAGGGGCCTCCGTGCCCCTTTGCGTGTCCCTGAAGCTTGCTGGCATCCGAGGATACACAATGTGATAAGGAACTGGAAAAACTGGTAACAAGATTTCAGGAAAGGGGATACCCTAACCAAACCATACAGGAAGCATTGACACGAGCGAAAAACAAATCAAGACGTGAACTTTTCACAGTCAAAAAACCCACAACAGAACAACGGATCACATGTGTGAGCAAACATTCTAATGTGACTTTCCAATTCAAAGCGATCATAAAAAAACACTGGCGAATCTTAACCATAGAACAAGATTTTAAAGGAATTTTCCCTCAAGAACCACTATTCGCACACACTAGGGCGAAAAACATAGGAGAACTGTTGAAACATCCGAAAGAACAACCACCGATGAGCTCATTCAGGGGGACAATCCCCTGCCTAAATTGCACGAACTGCCATAATATAATGAAGGGCAACTACATCACCCATCCCATGAAAGGATATAAGATCTTCTTGAAAGTAAACGCAACATGTGACACGACAAACTTGGTGTATATGTTAAAATGCCCATGTGGTTCAGTATACGTCTGACACACGGAAAGAAAATTGAAAACCTGGCTCAACGAGCACAAAAGCAACATTCGTACTAATTCACCCAAGTCAACAGTAGCAGTAAATTTTCACGAAAAAAGTCATCATATCAGCCAGTTTAGAGCTTGTGTATTGGAAATCATCCCCAAGAAAGAAGGACAATTGAATAAAAAGAATTTGCTTAAAAGAGAGAACCACTGGATATACCACCTTAATTGTTTTAAACCAAATGGGCTGAATGACAGGACAGAATTTACGTGCTATTTAAGAACTGTAAATCAATTGCTTGATCATATTGTAAGAATAATGAACTATTATCGGTTTTTTTAATGTTCCAAACGTCATATGGCGACACATGGATGAGGGCTACATAGCAGGCTTTTTGATAATCCTTCAGTAAATCTTTCAGTGAATGTCAGAATTGTAAAACCCCAATAAAGTTTTTTCAACTGAACTAGTAAAGCGCGATTACCCCATAGTGCGCAGGCGCGAGAAGTATCTAGGGTAAATAACACGTGATCCACACATTTAGGCAAACACCCGAGTGGAGCAGCCGTAATGGCGGAACTGAGAAACACACGTTAGAACAAACGAGGTGAGCCTTTAGATTGAAGGGTCAGAAAAGCTTATAACATGGAAAAGCATAGCTTCTAGCGATCCGGGGGAGTACAATCGAGCAATTAATAAGTTAATTTAAGCCGCGCAAACAGTTAGATGTTTTGTTAACGTGCTAAACAAACAGAAAGTTTACCACCATAGTGAGAAATGAGGGAAAGCCGACAACGGCTTAGTAAAGTAACACCGATAGTTATTTTTTAACACTTCCTATAAAAGATACAAGGTAAAACGCTGCAGATAAGAGCCAACAACGCATAGTTTTTACTGGATAGAACGTCAAGCAGAAACCGAGTTAGTTGCATAAAGACAGCAAGCATCATTGAACCCAATGGAAGGTTAAGATAAACAATGTGGAAAACCACATAAGCACAGCACCGGAAAGACATACTCACGAACACAGGCGTAAAAATCTTATAGGGGAGAACGAATAATTTTGATTATAGATACCACTGTTAAGCACAATATTGTATAGATGTAAATGTCAGGTAAGATACCAAAGGCGATTAAGATTGTTCATTAAATGCAGATTGTTCCCTGATGAAGGTGCAGATGAAGGTGCAGAATGCACCGAAATGCATTGGAATTTGTACATATGTATTTGGAAGATGAAGATAAAATAATGTGAATGAAACATTCGTATGAACTGATAATCAAGATGGAAAAATAAACCAAACATTGAACCAAATAAGGAGTATGAACATATTGTTGTAAAACACGAATGAAATGCGGGCTGAATAAGGTTCAGCTTTAATCCAGTGCCTAGGGTGACAGACCTACAAGCAGTAGAGCTGCAACTTACGGATCATTCACATACACTCCAGGAGGGGAGTGATACCCTGGTAAAGCATGGAACATGCAGATTAACAGATGCAGTGCACAACCCACAACCACAAATCCGTGTCTCTCTGCCACCTGCACCGCGCCTCCCTGCCATGTGTTTGATGAGACCCTTCGCCTCTCAGTCCCCCCAAAAAAATGTGCTCCCTTTGCTCAGACATATCAACTTTGGTCAGCCAAAAAGGGGGGGGGGTGTACCCACTCCTGCAGGCCCTGCTGTGTTCGCTTTGCCCATTATGCCTCTCTAAACATTCAGTGGCTGTTTTGGTGCTTTTTTCCTTTTACACCTTCCACACAGTGCGCTCTCTTTGCTCTCTTTGTTTCTTTGTTCGATCTGACAAAAAGGAGGGGGGGGTCCTCACTCCTGCAGGTCCTGTTGCTGGCCTAGTTCGATGTAGTTTCTTTTTTGCCCCCACACCTTCACCCAACAAACAGGGGGGGGCAGTCTTCAAAATAGGTTGCAAGCCTTTCCCCTTTCTCTCAACAAACCAGGGTGGAGGGGGAGGCCGCCTCCCAAGTAGGCTCATAGCTTTACCACCTTGCACCTTCCCTAGTGGGTCATTTCCCTTGCTACTGAAGCCGGGCGGTCCCGCCCCTGTATGGTCCCTCCAGGCAGCCTGCTCTGCTCTTACCGGGCTCCACCGCTTTTGTTCTTGGCCACGCACCCTCACCACTGAGGCGCTGCTCCCGGGCTGAAGCAGCTGACCTCTGCACCGTAGTGGAGCTAGAACCAGGCTCCCAATCAACAGTCCCACGCAGGTTCGCCCCACCGATGTTGGGCTGCTCAGCTCCCACTCGCCTTGCTTCTTGCTGGTAGATCGGTCCCCGCTGGCTCCCGCTAGTTCGCCTCCATACTTCGGACGCTGCACTCTGCTCAGCTGGTCCTTGATGTTGCAGGGATCAGCTGCCGACATTCAGACGCTGCACTCCTTGCAGAGTTTCATGGCCCCTCCTGGCGTCGTCTGCGGCAGCAGGTACAATTCCAAGTTTTCCTGCCAGAGGGGGGGTATGTGATTGCTCAGGACCCTGTGCTCTATATAACCCCCGCCACTTGCCAACTCTCCCCCTGATTGGGGGGACAGTCGGCTACCTGGGGTCAACGATTTCGCAGGCTTTGGAACTGGGGGGTTCCCGCCTCCGGCCGGCGTTTGCCTCTGGCCCCAGCTTTTTTAACTTAAATTGCTTTATTATACACTATTGGAGCTGGAATTAATTAAGCATGGGCGGAAAATCCGTTCCGCTCGCGGATTTTGCGGATTTTCGGTAAATTCGCAATCCGCGAGATTCGCGAATTTCCCGCAAAATCCGCGAGCAGAACGGATTGGGTCAAAAGTTCAAGCTGACTTTTTGTAACTATTTTAGAATGGCGCCGGCAAGCTGCCAGAGCCTCTAAAATAGTTACAAAAAGTCAGCATCAACAGGAAGCACTAATAGATAAAGTAAAGCAGGTGCTAGAGTTGAATCTCAAATTCAGTTACACAATCATTAATCACCCCAAACATGGGGTGATTAATGACTGTGTAACTTAATTTGACCTTCATCTCAAGCACCTGCTTTATCTATTAGTGCTTCCTGTTGAAGCTGACTTATGGCTGAGGGCAGAAGGGCACAAAGTGGGACAGAGGGCATGAGTTAGGCAGAGGGCAGAAGGGCACAGAAACCAGTGGGGCAGAGGGCAGAAGGGCACAAACAAGAGTGGGGCAGAGGGCAGAAAGGCACAAACACAAGTGGTACAGAGGGCAGAAGGGCATAAAAAACGAGAGGGTGGCAGTGATGAACCAGGCAAAAAAAAAAACGTGAACACGCAAAGGGCCCCGCGAATACGCAAAGTTCCCCGCGAACACCCACGAACACCCGCGAACACGCAAAAATAAAAAATCTACGAATTTGCGAATTTTGCGGATTGCAAATTCGCAAATCTGCAAATTCGCGGATCGCGAATTCGCAAAATTCGCCCATGCTTAGAATTAATAAACCTGCTGGCACCAGACCTGACATCCAATAAATCCTTATTAGATGATATAAAGTGCACTCATTTTAGGCTAAAAGGAGTCCTGATTGTTACTTTTCATTAATTCCTCCCTGAGCATGGAGTTGATAATTTGCTCATCTAGTGCCTTTCTTAGATTGGGTGGCCATTTCTCAGACAACATCTTCAAAACCAAACCCTGATTTCCCATTACCTATTTTTACAATGGTGGGCACAGAAAGTACCAAGAAAGTTGATAGGGCAGACATCAGTATGTATTATCATCATCACATGGACGTGAAAATAGCCAACTCTAATCTATAGTCAGCAAAGTTGCAGGACAACCTCATATTGGTCTTGGTCTGATAGATGTACAGATTATGGGAGGCCAATGTTCACCATAATGTATTAGCTTTACAAGTACAACAGTATTGCAAGAAACAGATGGCACAATCAAAGGATTTGATGTTCCATACTCAATTTCACTGAACCCACTGTGTGTATGTGCTTGGCTTAATCTTTAAGACAAGCAGAAGCTCCTGGCAGGATGACCTGAGCTGAATGTCCATCCTGGGACAACCTTTGCACCAGTGGAGAAGTGTGGAGAGGTGTGGCTCACTGGTTAGAGGAGGCAGACCTGGAAGCAGAGGTCAGCCCGGGACCAGGGTTCAATTCCCGGCTCGGCGGGGTCTTAAGTCCTAATATGTCCACGGACTCGACAATTCTCGCTGCGGTGCCTACTCGATTCATGGGTTCACACTCTGCGACTCTGGGCAATAGCTTGCTTAATCTCGACAACGGCCCCTCGCGGCGGGATGCCTGGCTTTCACCTTGCGGATACCCTGCCGGGGTTATCTCGCAGGGGGAATACCAGGACGGGTTCCCTAAGCAAGCGCTTAGATACCGGGTCGGTGATTTGAGCTATATAAATACATGTACATTTACATTTACATACCACCCTGTAGCTTGCGGGCCTGCAGTGTGTGGGTGGACCAGGTAATCACATGAGCACTGGTGGCCAAGCCTGCTCTGCAAGAAAAGAAGGGAGAGACAGGCTGAGGTGCATCCCGAGTGAGACACAGGGATTCCAGCCTCACCACTGATGTGGACTGCAGGAAAACCCCAGGGAGCAGTCATTCCGAACTTCTGTGGAAATGCGCTTGCTGGTAGGGAACTGGAAATGTCATGGCATTTGGGGAATGGCCACCTAGTAAAACCAAAGAGGAGCCTGCAATGGCCGGTAACCTGGGTCTGACTGAGCAATGAATACAGGGACATTGTGTGAGGATTTTGGTTTAGTATGACATGGCTGTGGGGCTTTATCATGGAGTACAATGGCAAGAACTGTCTTTTTTTTTTATCCTCATTTGCCTTGCCCTCCTCTTAATTAGCCTCCAACTGCCATGCGCGTCTTAAATCGGAGTGCGCGGTTGTAGCTGCACCAGAAAGCGTGATTAGTGAGAATCGGCAGGAGGTGACCCGAAGAGGTACAGGGAATGGCTCCAAATATGGTACTAAAACCTATGGAACCAGCCATAAAACCGAGAGAGGGGGCCTAGTTCTTGGAGTATTATGGCATAATCATTGGACCGGGGGAAAAAAAAAAACCCCGGCTATTGTCTCCACTGAACCAAAAAGTCCCAAAAAGCCACATTACGTGAGCTGCAAGATCTCAACCTATCTGTCTTAGATGTTTCATACAGGGATGACAACCAGTTTGCGTGTATTGGTGCCGTATTTTCTATCCAAACCTTACATATCTCTCTTCTTGCGAGTAAGATTGCGTAGAACAAGAATGTCCTTGCACGACCCTTTATACTATTGTCCCATCCAAATATAATAAGTGATAATGTAATGGACACCGAGGTGTTAAGAATGGAGTCCAAAGTCTCTTTCACTTCATTCCAGAACTGTGTTATACTAGGACAGTCTTTGAACATATGGATGTCCGAGGCCGCGATATAATTGCATTTATTGCATTTCTTTCCTGGGATGAATTTTGACAGTTTTAGGGGGGAGAAGTAGGCTCAATGTACCGTAAAAAGGTGGTTGCGCCTTAGCCATGCAGGTTTAACACTTTTGTATAGCAGAGTGCAGGATTTTTGCCAAATATCAATACTTTGGGCCCCAGGCTCTGTTCCCCATAGTTGTTCCGGGAGGGTGAATTCTCCATCTATCTCTTCTAGCAGATTCCAGTACCACTGCGAAACTTCTTTACCCCCTCCTGGTCGTTCTACCAAGTTTTGTTCTATAGTACTATTCTTCCCAAGTGTTACCCCTGACCTAGCCAGTGCTTTCACCCAACTATCTAGTTGTATAAACTTGAACCTCGAAAAATCTGAGCCCAGTTGTTCCCGTAACTCCTCCCAGGACCTCAGTGTTTCGCCTACAAGCAAATCCCCCCAGGTTGATATTCCTCCATCTCTCACCGGAATTGCCAGCCAGTCTTTCAGACAGAGCGGTAACCCGGGAGATTCCCAGATAGGTGCATAATTTGAAAAATACGACAATCCTAGTTTTTTCCTTATTTGTGACCAGACAGTCGCCTGTGACATAAGAGTTTTAAGCTTCACTTTTTTGAAGTATTTCTGATCCCCGAATTTAAACATGAAACCATTAGTTGGTATAGCAGCACCAGTCAACATGGGTTTAAACATTACACCAATAGATGTGTTAAATGGAACTTTTAAAAGCATTCTGGAATGGGACAACTGAAAGGCCCAAGCATAATACTTTAAGTCAGGTAAGGACAGTCCCCCCTTTTCCCTCCTCCTCCTCAATTTTTTCCATGCCACTCTGGCCGATTTATAGTTCCAGACAAAGGAGTTTAGCTCTCTCTGACACTACTTCAAGATTTTGTTGTCGAATGCGAGGGGAATGGTGTTAAAAATGAAAGTAAATTTAGGGAGAATAGACATCTTTATCAGACTTATTCTACCGAGGATAGTCAATGGAAGACTGGTCCAAGATTTTAACAGTTTCCTACTCTCATTGAACACTCTTTCTAGGTTGACTTGACCAATTTTGCCGACATCTTGTACTACTCGGATGCCTAGATATCACATTGAGTTGATCACATCCAGCTGTAGATTGGAGATATTCCAAGCCATTATGCCAGTTTTAGTTGCGTTTATCTCATACCCCGAGATGCGACCAAACTCTTCGGCTCTCTTAATAACCTCTGGAAATGAGGTCACCGGATCAGGGGTAAAAATTAAAATGTCGTCAGCGTAGAGAGCTACCCGCCTTTCCCACTCCCCAAATCTGAATGATGGAATAAGTACATCTCTCCTTAAAACTTCTGCAAAAGGTTCAATGTACAGATTGAAGAGGAGAGGGGAGAGCGGGCAGCCTTGTCTTGTACCTCTCAAGATTTTAAATGAGTCAGACAGTATGCCATTGATTAAGGCAAGAACTGTCTTGGATCCAGTAATGCTCATTCGTGTCACCTTTGCTCAACGCTATCTAGCACCAAACAATGTAATAAGAAATACACACAACAAGAAAGATACACAACAACAATTTATTAACATAGAGCATATTTTATGAAGGGTAGCCTTAGCTGCTAAACCAAGCGTGCAGGCTAATGTAAAAACATGTCGGAAGGATTATAAGACAGTGTTAGCCAAACGCAAGGAGACCTTAAGGCATGAGGCATGGAATGATCTACTGGACCCTGAAACCCTTAAGAATAGCTCTAAGTTTTGGGGCACAATGAAAAAGCCATTTCTTGTCCAGGAGACCGGAGACGGTCTTGAATGCCACATACCTAAGGAGGACTGGGAAGTCCACTTTGAGCATCTGTATGCTTGCCCCCTGGAAGAAACTGACAGCCTGGCACCTGTTTGTAGTGGTAACAAAATTATAATTGAAAGGGGTGAAATCCTTGAAGGAATTTTAGGACTAACAGCCGGGAAAGCACCTGGCCCAGATGGGATCCCCCTGATCTATTTAAGTCTGAGCCTTCTTTTTGGGCCCCAATCCTCGAGTCTGTTTTCAATGCTGCAGTACAAAGTGGATGCCCGCAATCCTGGGGGGGTCTCCACAATTGTACCCATTTTTAAGACCGATTTCACTCATAGATTCTATGGTGAAAGAAATAGGAAGGGTACTTCTGCTGAGACTCAAAACCTGGGTTGAGGATAACAACATTATGTCTATCTCCCAGTACGGTTTCTGCAGTGGTCGTTCAACGACAACCCAATGCCTCAATCTTTTTTTAATACTAAGTAAATATACAGTGGCACATAGGGGAACCATCCACCTCGCCTTCATAGACTTGTCCTCAGCCTTTGACTGTGTGAACAGACGGAAGCCGTGGCAGTCCATGAGGGCGAAGGGGGTTGATGGTGGTATTGTAGACTTCCTAGTAGATTTACACAGTAACACCAGAGCGAACGTTAGATTTTTCCAAGATCTGAGTGTGACAAAAAATTTTAATATTAGAAAAGGATTCCGACAAGGATGCATTTTGGCACCTTTTCTGTTTAACTTTTATATTAATGACCTATACAGCACTCTTCAGGAGGTGGCGGCTGACTGTCCCAGAGTCGGATGCCCTGGGTATTCCGGTCCAATTATATGCGGACGATGCAGTCCTCATATCTAGGACTGAAAGAGGCCTCCAAGTTCTTTTAACTGCTTTTAAGTCATTCATGACAGACAGGGATTTAACGATTAACAACTCTAAATCATTTATCATGCAGGTAGGTCAGCAACCCAGAAGGAATTTTTTATTCGAAGTAGGTGATACAATAATCCCTACATCCAAGACGTTTTCCTATCTTGGGGTCCTTTTCGACAACAAATTAAATTGGGGCCTGCATGTTCTTAAAAAGAAAGGGGAAGTTGCCAGGGTGAATGCATCAATCTTCAACTTTGCATCCAAATTGAGGAAAAAACTAACTGGTGCTATGCTGCAATTATACAATGCCAACTCAGTGGCTACAGCTGTATATGGTAGTGAAATTTGGGCGTATATTGCGGGACAGCAACTCCAGATTGTGGAGAATTAATTTCTGAAATGTCTTCTGTGTGTCCCCTCGGGCATGTCCAATTTAGCTGGCCATGAAGAACTGGGGACACAGTATGTCAGTGATATTTTCTCCTTACGTCTACTGACCTGTTGGTTAAAACGTTGGTTAAATCCTGATATCCCTCTTACGTACTTAATTGTAAAAGATTGTCTGTCTCAGGATAATGCACACGCTATACCATGGTTGAAATATCTGAAGACAAGTTTCCTCAGATTAGGGCGTAGTGAGTTGTTTGAAACTCCTGATTGCATTACCAAGAGGGACCCGAAGGCAATAAAACTGGCCTTCCTCTCGGATAGGAAGATTCAGAGGGAAGCTATAGAGATTCAGAAACCGAGTGTCAGAAAATATGTTATGCTAAAAACATCTGCAACTATCAAGCCTTGTTTAATGGGCAAACATTTTTACTCACCAGATTTCGGCTGAATCTATTTTATCCTTTGCTTGTTAGGCCAAGAACTGCTATTTTTAGTAAAGTTGCAGCTCCCTGCGGCTGCAACGGAAAGTCTCTGCAGGATATGCTGCATTTTATGTTTTTATTTAGATTTTATGAATATCCCCGCAAATGCTATCTGGTGTCACTTTAAAAAAAACCTCAATTTCTGTCAGATCAAACCAGCTATGATGTTTTTACAACTATTACACAGTGACAGTATTCTCCATGTACTTGAATTTTTAAAATCCATTGTTAAGTATAGAAAATGCCTGGATTTGTAATGACTTTTTAAATGAAATTTTTCTGAGCTTGTATTTATTATATTTAGGTAAAATCATGTATTCTTTTTTTCTGTGATGTCAATTTTGTATTTTGTACTTTCCGTATCCTGATATGGTCTACTTTTTATAGAACAATGAATTTTGTATTACTGTATCTGCACTTTTATGGTTTGCAAACAAAACCGAAATAACGTTTTATTGATTGATTGACCTTATATTCACGCCCAGAAATAGAGTCAAATACAGCCATATCACGGACCTCAACTGGACCAACCACTCCATCATCAACTTTACCATCTCAGGATCACCTCGCACTACCCCAACCCTCTGTGCACCCACTTTTGTAGCTAGAGAAAAGTGACATAAACCCAATGGATGGACACCCTCAACCCCACCCAAACTGACAACACAACCAACTTGGATCAGGTAGTCGAGAACTTCAACACTTGGATCACCTATACTGCTGACAGAGCTGCCCTCATCAAACCAGCCAAAACCCCCAGATCTGCTTAAAAAGCAAGATGGTAGACACCAGAACTCAGCACAAACAAAACCCAGCTGTTAACAATTGGATAGAAGATGGTGCACCAGTAGAGATGATGCAGACAAATCCACCTTCAAGTCAGCCCTCAACAACTACCACCTGAGACTCAAAGATGCAAAAAAGGATGCCTTTGCAGACAGGATTGATGCTAGCACCAACAACACCAAGGAACTCTTCACCATTTTCAGAGAGTTGTCCTCCCCAACAGCCACCGAGAACACAATCCCTCCCTCACAAGGACTCTGCGATGCCTTAGCGAATCACTTGTACAACAAGATATCTACCATATACAGGAACTTAGAGCCCCTAAATCACTGACCTCCTCAGCCTCCTCACTCCAATGGAAGCCTTTCCCAACCAACATTGGGAATAGCCAACCATATCGGACACTGCAGCCATCAGCAACTCCATCCACTTGGGAGCACCCACCAACACCTGCCCCCACCGCCTCTTCAAAGTAGGAAGCAACAAGGTCAGCCACCAACTCACCACCATCCTAAATGCATCCATCGCCACAGTAACCTTTCCCAATACGTGAAAACAAGTAGACCTGGGTGGTAAATTCCGTTCCACTCGCAGAATTTGGGTAATTTTGCATTCCGCGGAAAACGCGAAATTGGCAAACATTCTGTGATCCGCGGCTTCACAGATTTGTTTGCTTGGTTGCTCTTTCAAAATGCGTGTTAGCGAGATATTTCTACCCGAGCACGGAAACAGCGTTCGCGAACAGGAAAAAGCATTGCGATCGGGTGAAACAAGAAATTCTGCATGTTCGCGGAACTGTTACGTGCTTGCGGAGATTTTTTACAGTTTCACAGAGATTTTCGTAGCACGACTACGCAAATTCCGTCCACCCCTAGAGACAAGCAGAGGTCAGACCTCTACTCAAGAAACCCTCCACAGACCCCAGCAAACTCCAGAACTACGGACCCATCTCGCTGCTCCCGTTTACCTCTAACATCCTGGATATGGCCATCAACCGCAGCTCACTGAACACCAGAGAAACAACCTGCTAGACGCCTCCCAATCCAGTTTTGAGCCAACCACAGCATCAATGCGACCCTGATTGCAGCCATGGATGACATCTGCACACTACTTGACAGAGAAGAATTGGCTGCCCTGATCCTCCTCGACCTCTCCGCAGCCTTTCACACTGTTTCCAACCACTCACTCATCTAGAAACTACACCGGAACGGCATCATGGGGGACAAATTCAGATGCATTGCATCATTTCTCATGGGAAGCACACAGACAATCTCCCCCACCCCCTATTTTAAAACTGACAAGCACCATCTGTGGCATCGTCAAAGCTCATCACTCAGTCCCACCTTCTTCAACACCCACATGAAGCCTCTAACCAACATCATCAGAACCCACAATAGCAAAATTATATCCTATGCTGAGGACACCCAGCTAATCTTCTTGCTCTCAGCTGACCCCACCACCACCAAGACCAACTTGCACAACTGCATGAAGAACAACACAGCCTGGATGAAAGACAACTGTCTGAAGATCAACACGGACAAGACTGAAGTGCTGATCCTTGGCAACCAAGCTCTCTCTGAAATAACACTTGGTGGCCCCCTGAACTAGGACTCAACCCCACACCATAAGACCACACCTGCAACCTCGACATCAGCCTGAAAAGGAAACTCACCATGAAATGACATATTAACACAGTCTCATCTGTCAGCTTCCACACTCTCTGCAGGCTCTGAAGAATCTTCAAATTGCCTCCCACAAGCATGAAAATAACAGTCACACAAGTCCTAATCACAAGCCGCCTGGACTATGGCAACACACTCTACACAGGAACCACCACCGAACTCATGAGAAAACTATAGACAATACAGAATTCAGCAGCCAGATTGATCCTCAACCTGCTCAAATGAAACCACATCACCCAAAATCTGAGGAACCTCCATTGGCTCCCCATCCAGAAAAGATACCAATCAAACTTCTGACACCTGCCTACAAAGCTCCCCATGACCAAGGACCAGCATATATTAACCACCAACTGAAATTCCACCAATCATCCAAAAACCTTTGCTCTGCCTCCCTTGCCCCAGCACAGATGCGCACATATGCCGTAGCCACAGCGAAGGCCATTTCTTCTCCCACCTTGCTAACAAGTCTGGAATGCCATCCTTCTCCTCCTTCAAACATCACCCTTGCTGACAAACTTTGAACATCACCCTTGCTGACGGACTTCAGAAAGAGACTCAAAACCTGGCTATTCAACAAAGCCCAGCTGCCCAATGCCTGGATAAGCTCATTCATAATAATCTGCGTTCTACAAGTACTGATTGATTGATTGATTGTTTTTTTTTCTCTCTTTATTTATCATAACCTAACAAAAAGCACAACAATGCAGTTAATCCAAAACATACAGTCAGATACAAAGTATGTGTAGGTTATTTTACATACTCCAATGCCACCATGACTCTTCAATATAGTGTTTCTCCGACAGCATTAAATGGGGCATGCAATTTAAATTCACTATGTCGTAGCTCCACAGTTGGAGGTTAAGTTTAAGTTTAAGGGATTTATAAAGCGCATGGCTACCCGCAGTCATCCCAGCGCTGCTGAGAGGAGCAAACAACATGTGGGTCTTAGGGGAACAGCCATGTTTTGAGCTTTTTTCTGAAACACTGTTCATTCTTGGTTATCCTTAGTTTTGATTCCAGGCTGTTCCAGAGTTTGGGGGCTAGGTATGAAAAGGATCTGCCCCCCCCCCCATCTTGCTCTAAACATTTTGGGAGTATTCATCAGGAAGCAAGCGACTGACCTTAGGCATCTATGGGGGGAATACTGGGAGATCAAGGATTGTAGCATGGTTGGGCCTTTTACCGTACATGGCTGGGTAGGCTAAGCAAAGGGTCTTGAATTTAACCCTGGCCTGGACTGGCAGTCAGTGAAGCTTCTTCAGAGAAGGTCTAACTGATTGCTGTCTGGGGAGCCCGAGAAGCTGTCTCGCTGTAGAGTTCTGCACCATTTGAAATTTGTCAGTGACATATTTGGGGGAGCCGAGGTACAAAGAGTTGCCGTAATCTGGTCACAAGACTACCAGAGCCTGTACCACTGTGTTCTTGATTTTTCTGGGATTAAGAGCAACCTTTTTCGGATCGTCAGGAGGATGCCAAAACAGCCCCCTGAGAGTTTTTCTGCCTGTATTTCCAGGGTTAGGTTTTGGTCTAACCACATTCCCAAGATGTGAGCATTTTAAGATAAGCAAATATCTCCCCTGTGCACATTCCATGTAGCCCACTTGTGATCCCATTTTTTGGGGCATCCTCTGTGTTTGAAAACATTTTCCTCTGCAATCATGGCTCTGTCCATGTCAGCGGCCCAGTTTCTAATACATGGCATCTCCCTCACACCCCACCTCCGTGTGATATTTAGTTTTACAATGGCCCATCCCAGTGAAATCCATGATGTCCCATATATTTAACAGGCATAATTTGGTGGTAGCTATCAACTTCTTCCCCCAGTACTCTCTAATTGTTCGGTAATTGCTTTCCAGTATATTTGAGCGACTGGACATTCCCAGATAATATGGAAGAAGGTCCCCTCCTGGTGACACTGTCTGAGCCAAGAAGGATCAACCATCAACCATCCTAACCAACACTCCTGCGGCAAGATAAACTCAATGTAGGGTTTTGAGAGGGACCACTCACAATCTCATGGGGATGGCCACCTCTCTAGGTGAGGCCAAGGCGTCTTACCAATCATGCTCATCCAGCACACCCAGATCTGACTCCCAGTGCTGCTGCAAGCGCATCAAGAGATCCAGGTAGTTATTGATCAGTTTTTTATATGTGAGGGATATGGCCTTCTTGACCATAGGGTCGAGTATCAGCCTGTCTTCTAGTGGGGAAGCCTCAATAGGTGGGCCGCCCCCGGTATTGCTGGTTTAAGCACATGACTGGTCTGTAGAGATCTAAATGTTTTGGATTGAGCAAGGTTGTATTTTTTTCTGTAGGTCGGAGAAAGTGGTCTACCCCTTAGAATTCCATATGCCCCCCACCGTTGAATGACCTATCAGATCCCACTTATCAACCCCGGGGCAAGCACTCAAATAACCCAGTTGTTCGGGTTGCCAGGGTGGGGTCGAATGTGTGAATTTATTGTGCCAGCCCAGTTTTTTATTAACCTTGTGCCAGGCTTCAATCATACCTTCTGTCGGTACGGTAAGGCACACTTTCTTGGGATTCATATAGAGTGCTTTGTTATGTCTGCCTTGTCCCATGAGCCACCAGTCTGTGCAGAAACTCGGGTCCCCCCGATCCCCATGAGCCCAGCGGTTAATCACTACAAGTTGAGATGTTTGGCAATATGACCTGAGGTTGGGTAGTGCAATTCCCCATCGTACCATCCCGCCCACAGCTTTTGCATTGCTATTTGTGGATCCCTGCCATCCCACAACAAGGTGCGCACTGCCCTATCAATCATGGAGAAATAGGAGTCGAGGATCCTATCGGGAGCACTTTGCAACACATAGAGAAAACGAGGCAATGCTATCATTTTAAAAAAGGGCTGCACATCCCAGAATAGTCAGAGCAAGGGAGCGCCAGTGTTTAACGTCCTTGCAAGTTTGCTCCATAAAAAGGGGCTGAATCCGTTGTTATATAAATACCTAAGTACCGGTAGCCCTCCAGTGCTACAGGGATCTCATATTCCCTTGGTATGCGCGGTGAAGGGCCTTGCAGTAGATATAGTTGTGATTTGGACTAGTTTATTGTGTATCCTGAATGATTTCCAAGTATGAGGAAGATATGAAGGATACAATGATTTGTGGATGTCGGAGAGGCCATATATAACAGTATATCGTCCACATGTAGTGAAATTCTATCTTCATGATTCTCGGTCAATTTGAGTCCATGGAACAGAGGGTCTCTCCTCACCCAGACTGCCAGAGGTTCCAGCTCTAAGGCAAATATTAAAGGCAATAGGGGGAATCCCTGCCCAGTTCCCCTTCCTAACTGAAACTTTCTGGGAGTGTGTTGGTTCTCCACCACTTGAGCAGTCATGCTGGCATACAATAGCATGATCCATTTTATAAAATTGGGCCCAAATCCCATTGTTTCCAGGACTACAAACATGTAAGTCAATTCAATAGTATCAAATGCCATTTTGGCATCGAGGGACAACAGGGCCACATCTTCTCTGGTCGTATGTTGTCTGCCCAACACTCGTGTAGGCGTCGTAAATGCAAGGCAGTGTTCTGGCCAGGCATAAAGCCTGAATGGTTTGGGTGTATCAGCCCAGTAATCAGGGGGATGAGTATTAGCAAGTAATTTTGCAAGTACCTTAGCTTCTGCAGTAAGAAGAGAGATCGGCCTGTACGCCTTGCAATCATTAGGTGGCTTGCCTTGTTTGTGGGTAACCATGATTGTCAAATCTCTGCTGGCAGTATCCCTCTATCATAGCTCTCTAGATACAGTTGGCAAAGATAGAGAGATAACTTGATTTAAAGAACTCGATTGGGAGTCCTTTGGGTCCCATGGCCTTGCTCGAACGGATGTCCCAAATGGAGACATTAATGGTCGAGAGAAGCTTCTGCGCGGCAAGTAGCAAAACTGTCACGGTTGACGTATAAGTCCAGTCAAAGTAAGTGCCGAATGTGTCTGCTATCTTTTCGGGATTAGTGATTTCCTCCTCCTAGGGCCCTTGCAGTTTGTGTACCCATCTCAATCGTTGCTCTCTTTTTTCCAACAAGGTCAAGAGCTTACCTGTTCTCTCCCCATGTTCATAGATCTTATGGCAGATTGATTTTTGTTTTGCCTTAGCCTTAGCCACGAGGAGCTGTTTATAGTCAAGTATTTTGACTGCCAATGCTGTGCAACAAGGTCAGGGGACTGTGCTAGTGCCTTTTCGCCCCGCAGGATGTCTACCTCAAGTTGGTCTTTGCGTTTTGTTAATTCCCTCTTATGGCCTACCATCGGAGCAAGGGCCCCCCCTTTATAACTACCCTGAAAGCGCCCCACAAGATTTGGGCTGAGTTGACTGAGCCAACATTTTCTTTAAAGTATAATTCAGTGTCCTTGATTAGTGGTGTCGTAATGTGTGGTATTTTGAGTGCACACAGATTGAGAGTCAGGGTCGCACACCTGGTTTGTTAACCCAACGTCATCTTGGTAAGAATAGGGAAATTATCTGAAATTCCTCGAGCAAGGCAGCGCTCCTTGCTGAATTTGGAAAGGTCCTGCGCATGTGTGAGCGTGTAATCTATTCGCGACTGACTATTGTGGGCCACAGAATGAAAAGTGAATTCTGTGGTCGTGGAGTTGAGTTGTCGCCAGATGTCCACTAGGCCAAGAGCCAATAGAAATTCAGCTAGTTTGACACAGAAGTAGGATCTCTACGTGGGGGCAAACAGTCCAATGAGCCATCTACTGTGAGGTTGAAGTCTCCCCCGATCAAAAGCGTGCCAATTTGGAGCTGAAGGATAAATTTGCTAAGGTCCTGCAGAGTGGACTGCTGCAACGCGGGAGGGGGGGGGGGGGTACATAGACCGAAAGCACATTGAGTGTTTTCCCTTCCGAGGAACCGGACACTGTCACAAACCTGCCCTGCTTGATTGATTGTTACCGTCGTTAGCAGCGCTGGCAGGGGCAATGGTTTTTGCAAGCTTCAGTGTCCACTGATGAGGGTCCTGGCACTTATACTTTTACAAATGAAGCACTGCTACAAGTTGGAGAAAATACTTTATAAGATCTTCTCACAGCTTTCAGTTTGTGGAGGATTATTTTAATAAGAATGTATGTGATTAGTTGAGTCTGCATTTGTTTATGCTTTTTGAACTGAGTATCTGTGTACTGGAAGATCCCACTTCCATCTCTGCGTGGAGCTAGCATTGGATAACTATATATAGTTTAATTTGTTTATGCTTTATGCTTGGGACACACTTTTATTTTACTATTTAAAAACGCGTTTCGAAGTAGAAACATTGTTCAGTTAGACTCGTTGCATTTCACGTTTTTGCTTCAATATTCTCTTGGATAAAAATAGCACATCAAAATATTAATACGCACAGTTCGATGATAGTCTGTCCTTCGAATGAGAATTATTGGGTTCAGTTCACTTTGTACAAAGTGAAACTGTCAGGAAAACAGGATGGCATAAACAGCATGTTTAGTTTGAACACACAGGTGCATTACCATATATATTCATAAATGCTTTCTAAGATTGCTGTTTTTCCTACGAGTTCTTAACTTGCCAGATGGTCCCACAAAAACGAATGTCATACACTCGTTTCCCACTGAGATTTAGTCTTATTTCAAGGCATCTGATTTGTAAGCATTCTTGATATTATAATAATTGCGCCTTAATTGTTTAAAGTACCGCATACAGCAGAGCACCATTTATGATTTTTTATTGCAGCGGGTTGGGGCCAAGTAAATGCCTTATAGGTATTGAAGTGTTCTTTTTCGTACAATGGTTGCTAAAAACTTCTGTAATATATATACACTGGTTATAGGTTTAAAATGTTAAATCCACATATATCTAAAATTGCTGTCCACGGTTCTGGTAAACTGAATGGGCATTTCTCAGAAGCTACCATTATATTTGTCTTGTAAGCGTTATTGTCGTGAAGTGTCCTCATCTTGGAGCCTGAAGATCCAGATGGAGGCCCTTGTCTTATTGACAGAGCATGAACATTGGCACCAACAACAGGAAACTACAGAAGCAGCTGCTTTTTGGACCTCAGAAGTGGTAGCATTAGGAAGACAGATTTGGCTACATGTTTAGGAACAGTCTTTCAGCTCCTGTCTTAGGAAACTATCTATAAAATACTAAGGAGGGCTTTCTTTTATTGTAGTTCTACAATTTAACATCGCACCAGAGATTGGCCTCACAGCTAAAAAAATCTAGAAATAAAGAAAATGTATATCATTTCATTATTATTTTGGATTATAATGCATTACTGTTGATTCTAACGAGTCTCTTATATATGCACACTCTGTTTTTCCAAACTCCTCTTTAGACGTAGCACGTAAGGCTACATTAAATAATCTGCTGCCCTCCACATCTATATTAAGACTTACAAACATTTTGCTTAGTGGTTGACCAACTCTTTGATGAAAAATGCTAGTCCAAATTTACAAGGCCACACTATGGCCTTGAGTGGCTTTGTGAAGAAATGTAACACAATGCAGTGACTTGCAACGTGTTGCGTTACATTTCTTTGTTGTAGGGATTCATGTGCATCCACACATGGAATTTGATGCAATCCCACATTTACTAAAGCCGGTAAACCTTGGAGTGGACCAAAATCCTGCACTTGCAACAGAAATGAATAACATGGAGAAATATCTTTATTTCTCCTCGTTAGGATAGAAAGAAAAACAGCCTCTAAGGATTGTTTTAGTGGGAGAAAGTATCCATTTCTGACATAAAAATAACCCTGCCCATAACTCAGGCACCCTTGCAGCATGGAACAAGGATGACCGTGTTGGTGGTAGGCAGCACAAAGTGTGCCAGACTAGAAGGGACTAGTTATGCTCCATGTCTTAGCAGACATGGCACATTTCTGTTCTCTCCATTTTACACAGCAGAGCAATTTTGCTTTCTACCCTGTGTTGCATGAAACATTAGCAAATCTGGGCCCTAATTCCATAGCATGAACAGAGTTAATATATTTTTATCTCTCTTTCAAAACAACAACCATCACACAGCTGTGTGCCCATGATCCTAAGGGGAATACACAGCTAATGAGAAAACGATAGTAGTCACTCAATATTATTTAGTCCTACCTTATATCAGAGTCCACACCACTAAATACAGAACAGCGAAGTATTTGTAGAATGTATTGGCATAGAGTTAAGTACAGTGTATTAGAGTGTCATATAGTTCAATGCTTTCCAGTGTAGTGTAGTGCAGCAGAGTGGTGGAGAGTCTCATACAGTGTAGTGTTGTACAGCGGAGATTCATTATTAGTGTCTTGTTAGCGACCTTAAGAGAGTGTATAACAAGATCTGATACTTATAATAATTTGAAGGTGGTGGATAAATTGTGGTCCCTCCCCAGGGCAGGCCCATGAATGTGAAACGAGAAGTTCCACATGGGCCCCTCCTGGAGTATGTAATGGCACAGGGGACAGCTACCCACCAGGCCTAGCCCCTGCTGTGTCCCGGGGTGGTAACACCTTGGGCCTCATTTATGAGGCCTTGCGTCAGTTTTGCGCTGCTGATGCGTCACTTTTTGTGAGGCATCGGCGGCATAAAACATGCGCCTTGTTGCGCCATATTTAAAGAGTGACGCATCTAGGTAGATGCGTCACCTTTTAAACCCCTGCGCCACATTATACCTGCGTCAGGTATAACGTATGCAGAGGAGGCGTTCCCCCGCAAAAAGCCTCGTAATAGTGATGCAGTGAAATTTACGAGATTTCACTGCGTCACTTTTAGGATGCTGTTGCGTCAACATCTTGCGCCTGCCTCACAGCAGGCATAAGACTGACGCAAGCCCTTTCACATGGGGCTTTCCCCATGTGAAAGGACGCATTGCTGGAGTTGCGTCACTTTTGTGACACACTCCAGCAATGCGTCACTTTTGCGCTTACAGATACGTCAGAAATACTGACGTCTCTGTAACTCCTTGCGACATGATGCGTCATACATTAAATATGACGCATCATTGGTGTCGCAAGGAGTGCGCAGTGAAAAGTGACGCATCGCTGTTTTCACGCAGCGATGCGTCACTTTTCATAAATAGGGCCCCTGGTGCATAGCTGTTCGCTCCGACATGGTGGGATCCTTGACAGCTCCTTCCAGAAAGCGGGATGGAGGTGTCATTTCTTTCACTGCCCGCAGACATATGAGCAGAGAAAGATATTAAACTATTGCTTCTGCCTGCAGGTAGCTTCATTTCCAGCAGCTCCCTGTGTGCAGCAAAGGAGGCAGGGAGCCGGTTGTAGCCACAAGAGTTTTGAGGCTCCAGCTGTGGTCAGAGAGCACACTCGGTGCCTTGGCTCGGACCAGGGCACACAGGTGCACATCACTGGGCCCCTGGAGATGGGGTGCCCAGGGTCAAAATCATCCCAGAGGAGGGGACGTGTGGCCCCCCTCCCTGTATATGTTAATAGTTTGTAAAGGTCTTCCTGCTTTTCCTATATTGATGCCCAGCTTAACAAAATACCGTCAAGTGTGTTTCTAGACGGTTTTGGCGATACAATATTGATGAAGAGGAATATGATCCTAACACCACCAAACAAAGAAGCACTTTCTTCATTTTGTTAAGAGGAAGAATCCCTGTTTTGCAATCTTGTCGACTCCTCTTGACAGACATTCACGTTAGCAAACATTTGTAGATGAAGACGCTCAGAGAAAAACCTCATTGCCGAAAGCATACACACAAGATCTCCCTAAACATTACCCGGTGGTTCTTTATGGAGCTGTAGTGCAGAATATACATGAGACATTTACAAAACAAGGTAGCACTTACTAATTGACCAGATAAAAAGACTCCACTTCAGTATGTGTTTTTGGAAAAATTGGGGACTCTTCATGGAAAAAATTAGGTTCCTTTCAGGTCCTGTTGTGCATATCACAGAAATTTAAACTCAATGGGGAGCATTTACAAATATAAACATAGCAGGTGCCCCAGAAGAAGCTCCGCTTTATTATGGCACAAAAATCATAAGTTATTGGGCTTTGCGAAAGCAAAGCAATTGTGTTTCCTTTCGTATTCCATGTTGAAAAACAATCTGAAATCTTTAATAGAGGTGACTACATCATTGATCAATTAGAGGACAATCTGATCTGGGGTGAATGTGATGTGATTTCTTTTTCATCGTCTCCTGGTGAGAGCAGAGTCCATTATTCTTCCTTTTAAAAACCCTAGATATAAAATGCCCAAAATGCACATCACCACTCAAACACCCGTTAATAGACATACACACTCACTCACATACCCACTCACAAACTCATATAAGCACTCGCATAGCCACACAGGTACTCACTCACCCACACACAGACAGACCCAGGTATTAACAGGCCCACTCTTAGAACAACACAGGAACTCATGCAACCAAACAGAGACTCACACATACTTACAAACACACACAGGCACTCAGACACACATGCTCACACAGGTATTCACACACTCACTCACAGACACTCACGCACACATTGGCACTCAAAGACCAACTCACAGAACCACACAGATACTCACACACCCACTCTCAAAGATGACAGGTTACAGGTAGTCACACTGTACAGGTAGTATTACAACATTATTCAAATGTAGAAATTCACTGAAAATAAAAAGTAAAGCGGAGAAAGGCTCCTGCTTGCTGGAAGCAGAGCATTTATGTTTCCCTGCCCGCTTTCACGCAAGGAGATACAAATTACTTGGAGACAGAGAAGCATATTTTTCAGTTCCCTGTGTCTGAATGCAATGCTGGGTGCTGGAGGCAGAGAGCCGTGAAGGACCGCTGGGGCCTCGAGGCTCCTCTCTCTGTTCTAATACAGACTTTGTGCCATGGGCCACTTGGAGAAACCTGGTAAGGCATTGGGGTATGGGGTCCATGGGGCAGAAATCTTCCTAAGCAGGGGGCTGTTGACCCCCCTCCCCTATTACAAATAAGTCAGACCCTGAGGATGGGGTCCCCTGGCCTGAAATCAGACTGGGGAGGGAGTCAGATGACCCCTCCTCCCCCATTGGAAATAGGCCTGGCCCTAGGCGATGGGGTTTGTGGGGCTGAAATGGTCACCTCTACATCTATCGCCTAACAAAATTTAAAAGATTTTTTCTAATGCCAGTCCGGGAGAAGTTGCTTGGGACCTGACCCCTTTCTTAACCTCTCTGCAAAGGGGCCTCCTGGTAAACAAAGTGTTAGGGGATGAAGTCCCCTTGGCTGGCGAGGGTCTTTGGGGCCCAACAACCCCTCCTGTTACTTTCAATAAGTCTTACACAGCTGGATTGCTGAGAGGTTATTGGAGGCCCTGCCCCCTTTCTCCACCACTCTGCAAAGCACCTCCTGCAGCACTACTGTGAGAGCGACCCTTGACCTTGCTGGTAGGTCGCTCCCCCACCACACAGCTCCGCCTGTGTGTCCTGACCCTGCCCCACCTGCCGCTGCTGTAGAAGTTGAGGCCCTCCTCCACCCGCAGGCTACCATCTGCGCCTCATGCCTGGTGGCCAGTGGTAGGCCGTAGGGTTGTATCACTGTCGCTGTCTGTCTGTCTTCCCTGTACTGCCCATACTGTGTTCTGGTGTCTGTGACCGCTGTTGCCTGTCTACCCCTGTGCCTGCATTCTTATCTGTACCCGTTCTCTTGCCTTCTACTCCCCTAATTGCACTCGTTTTTCTTGCCTCTGCTCCCCTGATTGTACCCGTTTTTCAGGCCTTATGCTCCCCTGATTGTACCCGTTTTTCTTGCCTTCTGCTCCCCTGATTGTGCTTGTTTTCTTGCCTTCTGCTCCCCTGGTTGCACTAATTTTTCTTGCCTTCTGCTCCCCTGATTGTACCCGTTTTTTGTGCTTTCTGCTCCCCTGATTGCACTCATTTTTCTTGTGTTCTGCTCCCCTGATTGTACTCATTTTTTCTTGCCTCTACTCCCCTTTGTGCCTCTATGCCACTCGTTTCCCCCATTTTTTGTGAACTTTCTGCCCTTTCTTGGGACCTTTGTGCCTCTGTGCCACTCATTTTTTGTGACCTTTTCTGCCCTTTCTTGAAACCTTTCTGCCTCTGTGCCACTTGTTTCCCCCGTTTTTTTGTCACCTTTCTGCCCTTTCGTGTGACCTTTCTGCCTCTGTGCCACTCGTTACCCCCCGTTTTCTGTGACCTTTTCTGCCCTTCCTTGTGACCTTTCTGCCTCTGTGCCACTCGTTTCCCCCATTTTTTGTGACCTTTCTGTGCTTTTTTGTGACCTTTGACCCGGCTTGCAGGCAGGTCGCCTACACGCTGCTGCTCGTCACCTGACTCCCTGGTTCTTGCGCTCCTTGCTGCCTCCCTGTTTCCTGGGTTTTTCCCTTCCTTCTGCCCTGTGCACCAGTTCCCACTGCCCAAGCCACTCCCAATCCGACCCTTTCCCGCCTCTGCATCCCTGCGGCCCCTCCCCCCCTGCACACCCATTCCGTTCCCCGCTCCCGGGGAACGGAATGGGTGAGAATCCACTACGACGCCAGCACCCTCCACGCACTCAACGCTGGCCAAAACCACACCTGCTTCCAGGCCACCCCGAAACGGACCCACAGACCCTTCTCCTGCCACACCTGCAGCTTCACCTGTGACAGAACCACCAAACCTCCAGGACTGGACCCAACCACCTCTGCTGCATACTCCTCAACACCCGCTCTGCACGCAAACATGCAGTCGAGCTCTGGGATCTGCTCGACACCTCCACCACAGACGTGGCCTTCCTGACCAAGACCTGGTGGAACGACTACTCGACGCCCGACATCGCCATAGCCATAGTCATCCCAGACTGATACAAGTTCACCCACAGGGATCGCACCAACGGAATCAGAGTCCACCCTCAAGGTCGCCACCCACGCAGACGACACCCTCAACACCGCCCAACACCTGCACTTCTGGATCCACACTGACCCAAACACCACCCTCAGAGGAACAATCATGTACAAACACCCCGGACCGCGGGCTTAGTTCAGCGACGCCATCGCCGACCTCGCCAGCACCCACGCGCTCGCCTCCACAGACTACATCCTCCTCAGGGACCTGAACAACGACGCCAACTCCGCCACCCTGATCGCCAACCTCGCCAACCTGGGCCTCAGACAACTCGTCACCGCACCCACCCACGCTGCCGGCTACACGCTGGATCCTGTCTTCTCCACAGGCTCCCACGTCGCCTTTGACCGCACCACCGAACTCCACTGCACCGACTACCACTGTATCCATTTCACCTTCAAGAAAACAATCCACGCACCTCTGCACCCAACAGCAGCAAAGTCACCGAAGACCAGCAGATCACCTCCCTCGCCAAGAACCCACCCACCGACTCCACCAACCCAGACGCCGCAGCCCGAAACCTCAAACATTGGATCGATGATTGCACCACACCCTCGCCCCGCTCAAGAAACCCTCCAACAGCCACGCCAACAAGAGAGCCACCTGGTTCACCGACGAGCTCCAGACCTCTAAACGCGCATGCCAGAAACTGGAGAAGACATGGCTCCATGAACGCAAACCGGACAAACACGCAGCCCACAAGGACGCCACCCGCCGACACCACCACCTCATCAGATTAGCCAAGAGATCCTCCTTCAAAGACCGCTTGGATAACAACGCACACAACAGCAAAGAGCTCTTCAGCATCGTAAAGGAACTCTCCAACCCCAGCGCCAATGCCAACGTCATACCGCCCTCACAAGAACTGTGCGACTCACTAGCCATCTTCTTCCCCTGCAAGATTGCTGACATCCACGACAGCTTCAACACCACGACCACCCCGACTACACCAGACTCCACCTCCCCTGTGCACACCACCAGAGCAAACCGTCTGACCTCCTGCTCCAACGTCAACGACGACGAGACACGCGAGGTCATGAACTCCATTCACTCAGGATCTCTGTCTGACCAGTGCCCACACCACGTATTCAACAAAGCAGATGCAGCCATCGCACCCCAACTACGGAAGGTCATCAACATCTCCTTTGAAACAGCGACATTCCCGGGAAGCTGGAAGAACGCCCAAAATCAACGCCCTCCTCAAGAAGCCCAAAGCGGACCCCAAGGACCTCAAGAACGTCTGGCCCATCTCCCTGCTCCCGTTCCCGCCAAAGGTCATCGAGAAAATCTTCAACATGCAACTGGCCCACCACCTCAAAGACAACATCTTGGACCCGTCCCAGTCCAGATTCAGACACAACTACAGCACCGAGACAGCCCTCATCGCCGCCACAGGCGACATCAGGCACCAACTAGACAACGGTGAAACATCAGCCCTCATCCTCCTGGACCTGTCAGCCACCTTCGACACGGTCTGCCGTCGCACTCTAAAGACACGCCTCCTAGAAGCCGGAATCCAAGAGAAAGCTCTTGACTGGACCACGTCCTTCCTCTCTGGCAGAACCCAGAGCGTCTGCCTCCCACCCTTCTGATCCGAAGTCACCGACATCATCTGCGGCGTCCCCCAGGGCTCATCCCTCAGCCCAATGCTGTTCAATGTCTATATGGCCCCCCTCGCACAAGTGGCCCCTCATCCTGACCTCAACATCATCTCCTACGCTGATGACACCCAGCTCATCCTCTCCCTCACCAAGGACCCACACACTGCCAAAATCAACCTCCATGAGGGAATGAAGGCCGTCGACGTTTGGATGAGGAGCAGCCGTCTGAAGCTGAACTAGGACAAGACTGAGGTCCTCATCCTCGGACCCACCCCCTCAGCCTGGGACGACTTCTGGTGGCTGACCACACTGGGAACAGCACCAACACCCACCGACCATGCACCCAATCTAGGATTCAACCTCGACTCCTCCCTCTCCATGTCTAAGCAAGTCGACACCATCTCCTCCTCCTGCCACAACACCCTCCGCATGCTCCGCAGGATCTACAAGTGGATCCTGACCGAAACAAGAAGAACGGTGACACAGGCCCTCATCAGCAGCAGACTGTACTATGGCAATACACTCTACGCTGAAATCCCAGCCAAACACCTACGACAACCACAACGCATCCAAAACGCCTCCCCCCGACTGATCGTCAACGTCCCCCGCCACAGCCACATCACCCTCCACCGGAGAGACCTACACCGACTCCCCGTCGACAAGGGGATCACCTTCAAGCTCCTCACCCACGCACACAAAGCACTCCACAATGCCGGACCAGCCTACCTGAACAGCAGACTCAGCTTCCACACCTCCACCCGCCAGCTCCCCTCTGCCAGCCTCGCCCATGCCGCTGTATCCCGCATCAACAAACGACCTCCGGCTGCAGATACTTCTCCTACCTCGCCGCCAAGACCTGGAACACTCTCCCTACCCACATACGGCAAACCCAAGACCTACTCGCCTTCAGAAGACTCCCAAGACCTGGCTCTTCAATCAGTAGCAGGACCCCCTCTCCCCTCAGCGCCTTGGGACCCTCACGGGTAAGTAGCATGCTTTCCAAGTACTCTGATTGATTGATTGATTGATTGATTGGGTGGGGGATCCTGTTACCTGCAGTAAGTTGTACAGAGGGTAATTGCTGAGAGGTCATTGTAGGCCAACCCCCTTTCTCCACCACTCTGCAAAGCACCTCCTGGCACACTACCGGTTGAGGTATGAAGTACCCTTGGATGCGGAGGGTCCTTAATGGCCATGAACCCTTCCTTTTTCCTTCAGTATGTTGCACACGGTGGGATTGCTGATGGCTGTTCAGAGTCCCCCTCCCCTTTCCTCCACCACTCTGTAAACGTGCCTGCTGGTACACTACTGGTTGAGACATGAAGTCCCCTTGAATGGTGAGGGTCCTTGGGGGGCAAGAACCCCTCCTGTTATCTTCAGTAAGTCCCACACACAGCAGGATTGCTGAGAGCTGGTCAGAGGCCCTCTCACCACTCTGCAAACACGCCAAGTAGTAAAAAAAAACCATAGAAATCCACTTAAAAAAGCAAACGTTTACAGAGACATTAAAGTTAGGAAATAGAATTTAAAAAACCTTATTAATCGACTCAAAAGAACCAAAGGTTACAGGGACGGTACAGTTAGGAAATAAAATTTAAAAAACTTTAAAAATCACTGTAAAAAAACAAAACAGAGATGTTACAGAGACGTTATATTTAGTCTCAGATTTCACTTGCACAAAACCATAGAAATTCAACAGTTATAGTTACCTGAGCTAACTGTTATTTACGCCCCTGCATTGCACTTCTTATGACCTCACATATTACATCACTCATGACATCATTCACATAACCACTCACACTCATAATCTTCTCGTACACTCACTCATACTCCCACACAACCAGTCACATACCGTTTCACAGACCCATACAAGTAGTCATATATCTACTTATTCATCGATAGAGCCACTCACACACCCACTCACTCATTCCTGCAGCTACTCACACAATCACTCACTCACCCATACAGCTACTCATACTAGTCACTCACCCATAAAGCTACTCATACTAGTCACTCACCTATACGGTCATTCACACACCCACTTATTCACCTTTATAGCCTGTCACTCATCCACCCATACAGCCTCTCAATACAGCCACTCACTCACCCATACGACCAATCACACATTTACTTACACACCTACACAACCACTTACATACCCATTCACACATCCGTACAGGTACTCACACATCCGCTCACTCAACCATACTAACCCATACAGCTATTCACACAGATACATACTCTTCGATATAGCCATTCACACACTAACTCACTTAACTAAACTCCCACTGAAAATCCTACTCACCCATATATATGTATATTGACAGAAAGTGACATAACATGAAGTAGCTGTCTCAGCAATGCAGACCCATGCACAAGGGCATGCCACGTCAGCAACTGAACTCTCTGATGACGTTGGTGAGCCTCTTCCAAGTGGTGTTACAAAGCAGTTGGAGGCCTCCCATATGAGATAAGCTTGTTGGGGAAAGAGTACCTCAGAGAGTCAGATGACTTGAGTGGCTATTCGGTAACTGATCAGGTGAGAATTTCTGAGACAGAAGGGGGGTCATATGCTCTTTCCTTTTTTCACACAAAGAGGATTGTAGGCAAAGCTGTAGTTAAACACATTATACATTTATGTTTTCAGTTACATTTTAATCAATCAAGTTAAGAAGATGGGTTCTAGAAGGAATGAAAGACAACATAATTGGAACATCATACAATGTTGCTATCAAAAGCTAATCAAGAAATTACAGGCACAAGATAACATTTTCATGACCAGCTTTGATAAAGGGGGCAATATTGTCCTTTGTCCAGTAGAGGCATACAAGCAAGAGGTGCAACATCATCTGAATGAGACTCTTTGTTATACCTGTGGCATTTTGGACCAATGGACACAAGTCAAAATACAGCTCAAAGCGGAACTCATGGAATTGTGCAATGATACCCTGCTAACCCAACAGTAATATTCTTTTCTATACAATGATTATCCTAGGATGTCTGAGATGTATCACATATCCAAAATTCACAGGGATCCTTTCATGCCACCACGGAGGCCCATTTTATAAGCCATTGGGCGATTACTTTAACACATTTCTAAATATGTAGATTTCTTTCTGTTGCCCCAAGTCCAGAATTTGCCTTCTTTCACTAAGGACATTGAACATTTGAAAAAATAATTCATAACATCCCTTGAGAAGAAGATTTTGTGCTGATGCCTCTTGATTTCTCATCTTTGTACACAAGCATCTGCCATACTGATGGGATGAGGGTGGTGGAACATTTTTCGGGCAGTAGACCACTCTAATTACACAAGCATACCCAAATGCTAATGAATATGATTACGTAATGTCTGTATACTAACTAATATTTGTTTGATAACCATCTATACCACCAGATACGTGGTAATAGGATGAGATCCTGCTTCCCCCAAAGCTATGCATGTCTTCTCATGGACTGATGGGAGGAGCAGGTACTCAAACGGGTCACTGTGTTATCAGGGATGAAAGAGTGCTCATTTGACTACAATATAAAGATGATCTATTTGTAATCTGGAGGGGCACTGAGGACAGTGCTAGACAATTTGTAAACTTGATCAATATGAATAATCTAAACTTGCATTTCACTGGAGAGTTCAGTTAGGATAGGATACATCTTCTGGAGGTAGAAGTATTTGTTAAAAGTAGTAAGTTAGAAACTAAACTCAGAAATAGAACCTCTGATAATAGGCTTTTACATGCAACTAGTTTTTAACCAAGGCATCTCACAGCTAGCATCCTATATGGAGTACTGATACATGCTAAGCGCATTTGCAGCTTATAAACTGATGTAACAGCGTGAAAGAAGAAGGTCAAGGGCAGATTCAAGAAAAGAGGATTCAGTGACAAAACATTGCAAGCTACTTGAAATAAATTCAACATCTTGACCAGAGAAACATTTTGTTTAAGAAACAGCTAAGACACAGGCAACAGGGACAGTAAGACTTATAACTGCTTACAGCAACCTAGGCAATGAATTAATAACTCTCAATAAGATACATTCGGTCTGATCTAGTGATAGGGACATTAGTGCATGAAAAATAATAATAATGTATTACAGAGCTGCCTCAATGACAGAAATGTTGGCAAGACCCAGCCCTGACATTAGGAGGTCCACAGGCTGGTTCTCTGGCAGAAAGGAGTTTTACAAATTGTCTATATGCAGAGTATGCTCTATGGGCATCAATACCAGGGACTTCTTTACTCCTTTCAGTGATACACCTGACAAAATAAAGGGAGGTTTTAACTGCAAAAGTGATCATGCAGTATAGATATGGTAACATGCAGCTGCAATTTGAGATGTATGGACAGCACTGTTTTCAAGCCAACAAACATATTTTGCAGTACATGCGCATAATCATTAATGTAGACAACATGTTTCCAATTGTCAGACACTGTGCTGAAATCCACAACAGCAATGTATTCCAAATTACAATCTATGTAATAGATACGGTAACACACTACAAAAGAAGGGGAGATTGTGTTAAAGCTCTAAGACTGTTGGAATCAATATAAATATTAAATCCAGAATCCAAATCTTCCAATGGGTTAAACTGCAAAAGGATTTCTATAATGTTCTGCAATTATAGATTGTCTGTTCATTCTGATCATTGATAATAGTGTTCTTATACATATGATACGTTTGGTGTATGTAGAATAGCATTGTCATCTTTGCACAAATAGCAATGTTATTTCGATAATTTTCTTGTATTTACTTTTGATTCTTTCCACCCACCATGTTTGTTATTTTATAAGTGATTCACGGTTTCCATAGATCCAGAGTCATCCCATTTGGGCTTCATCAGTTCCATGCACTACTTCTAGCACTGATTCAAAAGCATTAATGGTATGTTTTGCATGCTCAGTATGTTTACTAAGTCTATTGAATTTTATGTTTTGAATTTGTGGCATAAGCCTTTCATGGTTTTAATTCATAGATTTTCATTTCAAGTTCCTAGCATATTACCATGAATATATTTTATGGAATTTAATTTTCATAATTATCTGTAGTCACTTGGTGATCTCTTTGCTGACACGCATTATATATTCAAGAAGTATGGCCCTGCAAGGTTTATGTGATCAAGGCTACTGTAGCAGCTGAAACATATTATGGAGTGCAGGTGACTGCAATATAACATTTTTGGAGCATCATACCGAGTTGTCTGCACAATTCAAAGGAATGGTGGCATGATTGCAGGTGATACATATACATACATACATATATAAATATATGTGTGTGTTTATGTATATATATATATATATATATATATATATATATATATATATATATATATATATATATATATATATATATATATATATATATATATATATATATATATATATATATATATATATATATATATATATATATATATATATATATATATGTCAAAAAAGAGGCTCCATTTTGCCGGGGGCCCCCAATCCTGCAGGGCGAGCTCTAAGACCAGGAATGGAGATCCTGGGAAACTGCGGTTTTGCCACCAAAGATAAAGAGTCCAACACCGACTTGCTGAAAGCTGACTTTTATTTCGTCATGCAATGCAGAGTAGAAATGCACTTTTAAATCCTTACGCGTTTCAGCCTTAAGCCTTGTTCACAGGTGAGTGCAGTTTTATAAATCTGTAGTCCAAGTGGTCATGTGGTTTCATGTTGTAACCACTCTCCCCAGAATGCATCAGTAAACATATTATGGAGTGCAGGTGACTGCAATATAACATTTTTGGAGCATCATACCGAGTTGTCTGCATCAATTCTATGGTAGGAAGCACAATTCAAAGGAATGGTGGCATGATTGCAGGTGATACATATACATACATACATATATAAATATATGTGTGTGTTTATGTATATATATATATATATATATATATATATATATATATATATATTCACTGAAAAAACCATAGGTTATAGACCATATATAGTTAGGAATTCGCATTTACAAAACCTTATTTTACTCACACATAACCATTGAAATTCCATATATAGTTAGTTGCACTAACTATATATCGCGCACCCGCAATCCACTGCTGATGATGTCACATATTACATCATTCATGACATGGTCAGTGACATCACTGATGACATCACTGATGACATCTCAAATGACATCACTGATGACATCTCAAATGACATCACTGATGACATCACTGATGACATCTCATTTGACATTACTGATCACATCACTGATGATATCATTCATGTGATAATACGATGAACCTCTTCAGACTCTAATATAACCTTAGATACAATCAGTGTAAACAGACACTCACAGACTGTCACTCATCCATGGAGTTACTCACACACCTAGTCAGTCATGCAAAGAATCAATCACACCTCCATTTCCTCAACTATACAGTTATACAAACTTTACTTATTCAAACATATACTAACACATATTTACTCTCTTATACAATCCCTGATACAAGTTCACAATGATCCATACAGCCACTCACACATTCACTGGCTCTTATGCACAGTTATTTATATATGTCAACTCTCACATGTACTGTGTTTTACATATGTACTTACTTTGACATGTAGCACTGAGATATCCATTCACTCACCAATACACTCATGCACACAGTCAACCGCCCATACAGCTGTTTCCACATGCACTTTTGAAACCATACATCTAGTGAATCAACTGCTCACACATCTATGCACAGAGTCATACACCTCCCAGCCCCCCACACACACACTCAGTCTCCCATACAAATACTTGGGCAACCAATCAATAACCCATATAGTTACTCATATAGCTACTTATCAACACATGCAACAGTTTACAGAACAACAGACATAATGATGCACAAATTAAGACAGTTTAGTCACTAACCCATGCACTCAGTGAGACACATTTAATCACTCACTCATACAGTCAGTCATGCACCTACTGAATCCTTCATCCAGACACTTATACATCCACTCATTCTTCAATATGTAAGACATATTTTAACTTTACAGAAACATACAGTCACTGGATGTTGTCATCAGTGATGTCATCAGTGATGTCATTTGAGATGTCATCAGTGATGTCATCAGTGATGTCACTGACCATGTCATGAATGATGTAATATGTGACATCATCAGCAGTGGATTGCGGGTGCGCGATATATAGTTAGTGCAACTAACTATATATGGAATTTCAATGGTTATGTGTGAGTAAAATAAGGTTTTGTAAATGTGAATTCCTAACTATATATGGTCTATAACCTATGGTTTTTTCAGTGAATTTTCAAGGTTTTGTAAATGCTAATTCCTAACTATATATGGTCTATAACCTATGGTTTTTTCAGTGAATTTTCAAGGTTTTGTAAATGCTAATTCCTAACTATATATGGTCTATAGCCTATGGTTTTTTCAGTGAATATATATATATACATACATATATAAACATATATCATCTGTATATCTATATAAATACAAACATAAATGCATGCATACATATACTTATATGCATACAGATGCATGTTATTTACATGAAAGTTGAAAAAACACTAATAAAAGCAAAGCTAAAAAGCCACCTCATTACAAACAGAATGGCTTTAACTTAAACGAGGGCGAGATCTATTGCATTTTCAATGCTTGTTTACTTTGGTTCCATCAAGAAGGCATTCAGATGTGTCACACATTTGCCATAAATTCTGAATGTTAGCACTCTAGTTGCACATTAGATCACTGTAGTAAAGCTACTGCTCACCAGGGACGTCTGCTGCTGGTATTCAAAGTGCATGTTTCAGTCTGCATGTCAGAATTTTTTTAATGAAATAGAAGAGGATTTGAGAAGTCACTCAAAATGATCCCTAATTTTTCTTTCTGAAGCACTAATCATACTTTCTATGGCAAAATTAACCCCCTCATGTTGTTCCTTTTTAAATTGAGTGTTTTCAGACTTACCACTTCATTCCAATCAAGATGGCTTCTGGTGTGCCATACTTTTGTCATAAGTAAGACTGTTAGCGCTCTAGTTGTTCTTTAGAACACTCTGGGACATTCTGTCATTGGGCTATACTTGGGGTACATCTGGGTGATATTTGGGCTACATTTAGGCTCTTTTGTCTCTGGTGGCCATCTTGGGAGACTGTATGTCAGAATTTTTTAATGAAATTGAAGAGGGTTTGAGAAGTCACTCAAAATGTGCCCTAATTTTTCTTTCTGCAGCACTAATCATAATTCATATGGCAAAATATACCCCCTCATTTTGTTCCTTTTTAAATTAAATGTTTTAAGAGTTACCACTTTATTCCAATCAAGATGGCTTCAGGTGTGCCATACCTTTGTAATAAGTAGGACTGTTAGCGCTCTAGTTGTTCTTTAGAACACTCTGGGACATTCTGTCATTGGGCTATACTTGGGCTACATCTGGGTGATATTTGGGCTACATTTGGGCTCTTTTGTCTCTGGTGGCCATTTTGGGAGACTGCATGTCAGAATTTTTTAATGAAATAGAAGAGGATTTGAAAAGTCACTCAAAATGTGCCCTAATTTTTCTTTCTGCAGCACTAATAATACCTTCTATTGCATAATATACCCCCTCATTTTGTTCCTTTTTAAATTAAATGTTTTAAGAGTTACCACTTTATTCCCATCACGATGGCTCCAGGTGTGCTATACCTTTGTAATAAGTAGGACTGTTAGCGCTCTAGTTGTTCTTTAGAACACTCTGGGACATTCTGTCATTGGGCTATACTTGGGCTACATCTGGGTGATATTTGGGCTACATTTGGGCTCTTTTGTCTCTGGTGGCCATTTTGGGAGACTGCATGTCAGAATGTTTTAATGAAATAGAAAAGGATTTGAGAAGTCACTCAAAATGTGCCCTAATTTTTCATTCTGCAGCACTAATCATACTTTCTATGGCAAAATATACCCCCTCATGTTGTTTCTTTTTAAATTAAATGTTTTAAGAGTTACCACTTTATTCCAATCAAGATGGCTTCAGGTGTGCCATACCTTTGTAATAAGTAGGACTGTTAGCGCTCTAGTTGTTCTTTAGAACACTCTGGGACATTCTGTCATTGGGCTATACTTGGGCTACATCTGGGTGATATTTGGGCTACATTTGGCCTCTTTTGTCTCTGGTGGCCATTTTGGGAGACTGCATGTCAGAATGTTTTAATGAAATAGAAAAGGATTTGAGAAGTCACTCAAAATGTGCCCTAATTTTTCATTCTGCAGCACTAATCATACTTTCTATGGCAAAATATACCCCCTCATGTTGTTTCTTTTTAAATTAAATGTTTTAAGAATTACCACTTTATTCCAATCAAGATGGCTTCAGGTGTGCCATACCTTTGTAATAAGTAGGACTGTTAGCGCTCTAGTTGTTCTTTAGAACACTCTAGGAGGCTGCAGTAGAACACAAAGGAATCAACTGACAGTCTCTGTCCTTGTTGGATGTACATGTTTTACTGAGAATGTCAGACTTCATTTTCACATGACTGAGAAAGATAATGTGAATTTACAGAAAATATGCTTTCAGTTTAGCTTATAGATCCCCTTCCAAACCACTGTGGGAAAATCATGAGATATTAGTTTTCTTTCAAACAATATTCATGATATCACAGCAGAAGGTTTTTTCACATGGTAAAATCACCTTAGAACCCACCACAATTCCTAAAACGAGCATGGTACCATCAACAAATGATTTATAATGTAACTAAAGTCCTAAAACCCTCTATTAACTACAATGCTTTTTAATGAGGTGCTATCATGTATATTGGTCCCAAGATGGCTGCCAACACTTCTTGGATGAAGTGCTGACAGCCAATCAGATCAGATGTGTGGTTAGGCTCCGCCCAGATATATATCTTTTTTTTAACCTAAATTACGCAAAATCCACTGGAGCACATATATTGAGACCTAGCAAAGGCACATCGGGCTAACAGTCCCTACAATTTTGCCAAGTTTCGTGCAAATCCATTCAGCCGTTAGAGCTAAAAGTGAGGCCAACCGCCCTATGGAAATTAACATGGGAAAAACGTGTTTTGGGACCCCCCTTTTTTCTCGGCCCCCCCTTGATGAAACCCCCCCAAATTGTCAGGGGCTGCTCAGAAACAAAATGTTCCATTTTCCTGAAAATTGCAGCCAATTCCGTCCACAAACGCCAAAGTTATTAGACATAGAATTTTCAAAAATCCCATAGAGAAAAAATCCTAACTATATATACCTACTGGCGACCGCCAGTAGGTAATATATATATATATATATATATATATATATATATATATATATATATATATATATATATATATATATGTGTATTTCAGTCGTACAAAACAATTGAAATTCCTCTGTTATAGTTAGTTCTACTAACTATAACTCGCGGCTGCAATCCACTGCTGATGATGTCACATATTACATCACTGATTACATCATCCACGTGACAATCTGATACACCTCATCATACACTAGTAAAACCTTTCATCACTCACTATAAAATACAGAGTATCATATTTGAAACCATTGACACACCAATACAAGTTTCTAAAAACCCACTCAGTGATTTCTAGATCTACACACACATCTAAACACTTACCTATATATTCACTCATACATGCTGACAAAGATCAATAGTGTAGCAGGGTTTTCGTTCTCCCACAGAACTGTGCACAGAGATCTAGAACCTGGGTGAGTTAGGGTGACCCAAACCTCACCTTTGTTTCAGAAATCCCCTTACCAAGCTAGCTACAGTGTCTCATCGGTAGTAATTACTTCCCAATGACTTAGACAATCCAGAACATGAACTTAGGGTACCTCAGGTATCGTGGAACACATGAACACTCTTTCGTTATATAATCATTACATACCGAAACTGGGAGGCAAAGAACACACGTGCAAGTTTGAAATGTTTATTTTTCAATGCAAAGTTCTCAAACGCAGTATCTTGTATAATACCAACATACATATTATAAAAATCAGAGTTAGCAGCATCGTCACTAATCCATAATAAGCAAAAGGTGATAGCATGTTATGATGCAAAAATCTATAGAATTCTGTATCACCTATATTTCGCGCACCCTATTCAGTATATTATATTATATCTAAGAAGGTCTCTTTTGGGTTCTAGCTGGGCGGGCCCATACCTCTAATTCTCAGTAGGAGTAGATCACATCAACAGCTACCAGCTCTCTGCATGCGAAGCATCAAGTGTGTCGATTCATTCCCTGTAACTCTATCTTAAACCCGCGTAGAGCCCAATGTTGGCAGCAACATTATTTGTGTTATGTCTAACGTGGTACAAGGATCAGGCCTTCAGCAACCTTGTGTTAGGTTATTCTTAGAGTGTGCAGTTCTCGGTGTGCAGACAGTTGTACCAAGTGTACCAAGCACGGCTGATACTAGAGCAATAATATATTCTCAAATAAATCACATCTTTCGTCTAGGTTGAAAGCTACAATAACAAGTAGGTGTCGCGTGCAAACTCAAGCTGAAATAAAATATTGCGTTTAAACATTTAATAAGCTCATGCTAACTTAACACAATATATAGAAACGTAGTAACCATATGACAATAGAACACTAGCAAATATACTTATACACCTATACGCGACATGTTTTAAGTTGAGGAATTTAGTCTCTTTTAATCCTGGAAGTCCCTGGATACTTCTAGCCCACCATGTCTCTCTATTGAACACCATGCAGCTTCATTGCAGAGAGGTGGTCCGAAGCCATGGCACATTTTACATCTCTCTGCAATGCAACTCTCTGGCACTTTCTGCACATATCTGGTGGGTTGGTTGGCCCCCAGGGACACTCAGGATTTAAGGAGACTTTATCTCATAACTTAAAATGCCCTCAGAGCTTGTTTCCACACATATCTACCCCTTCCATCCCCCCTTTCTTCACCAGTGTGCAAACAGCCCATTATGCATTTTAATACTTTGTTAATCTTACCTTCACAGTAATAGATATAAAAACACTAAACATTTTTTTCAGTTTTTTTTATAATTTACATTTCTGAAAATTTCACATTTTAAAATTAGGATCTGTAAAAAGAAGAAAAAGAACAGTTATAATATATAATGTTATATTTTTTACAACACAACATAATTTTAACATTATATAAATTATTTTCTTTGCCTTTTTTGCTGTTCTCAGAATATATTGAATTTCACTACAAACAGTGATTTCAATGTTGCTCATCACACAACAGCCGGCAAAAAAAAACAATCAATAGGATTGTTTAAAAAAAAAAAAGTGTGCCTAAAATATTTTAATATACTCAACTATTTCTGAACATTCCATAAAAACTACATCCTCAATTACATACCATTTAATACAAATCAACATATATAAAATTCATCCTTCTAAGAGAATTTTCTTTAAAAATATATACTGTGAGAATGTGCAATAAAAAGTGCATCATTCAAATGTATACCTTTCCTCTAGGTCAATTGATATTCCTGAAATCCTTTAAACTGAAATTGTCCAATAGTAATCGTGTTAATACATTTTAACATATTCCTAGTAGGGTGAATTATGTTCCTAAAACTTTGGCTTTAAAAATATTAGGTACAAATTTGGTAATTTGTTAAGCAAACGTTGTTTAAAAACCAATTGAGCATCATTACAATATGTCCATCCTTTATCGCATTTTAAATAGGCAGTGTAATGTCCGGATGTTGTAGAAGGACCATCATGGAAAATTATTGCTACTGCTACAAAAGTTCTTGATATTGATAGTTGACTTGCTACAAAATGTTTTATAAAAGTTTCCAATTTTGTTCCATCAGCTGTACAGCGTTGTATCATTAAAATGATATGTTGTCATATCTTTGTATAACTAATGTTGATAACATTTCTGATTTTCATTGGCTACACTCCATGTTTTTATTTGCTACTTTAACTTGTTTGTTGAAAGACACTGATTTACAGTCTGGTAATGTCAAATATATCTTTCAGTGTCTATGTTAGTGCTAGATGTAAACATACAATTTTCACATTAATGTTCCCATTTATAACGAAGTCCAAAAAGATTTTCAATTTATATTCCTTCATTTTCCAATACTGCAAGTATATACATTAGAAATTCCTGAGCATCTTGTTGGATATTGTGTGTAAATTGTGTAGAACCAGAACATATATCCAAAAGATTACGAATATTAGAAACACTTTGCATTTTACTTTTGTCAGTTCTTAATTTTTCATAAATACAATGCAACAAGGAACAAAATCTTTTTTCCCGATTCTCAATAATTTGCTGTTGCAAACTTTCTAGAAAAAAACAACATTGACCACCACATTAGCATAGCAGTGGATACCTGAACTATTTTCAAACTAATAACCAATAATCTCTTCAACAGCCGAAGGCGCGCCAAAGGCAAGCCCGTCTGTGTCCGTCCACGCCTGCACCGCACCCTGCGCCAGAACCCCTGGACCCTGCGTCCCGCAACGCCAGGCTGCACTACAACTCCGGCACCCTCCACGCACTCAACACCGAACGAGACCACCCCTGCTACCAGTCAATCAATCAATCAATCAATGCATTTATATAGCGCACTACTCACCCGGAGGGTCTCAAGGCGCTTGGGGAGGGCGTTCCGCTACTGCTCGAACAGCCAGGTCTTGAGCTGTTTCCTGAAGGCGAGGTGGTCTTGGGTCAGGCGGAGGTGGGTCGGGAGGGAGTTCCAAGTCTTGGCGGCCAGGTAGGAGAAGGACCTTCCTCCTGTGGTGGCTCTTTGGATGCGGGGGACGGCAGCGAGGGCGTGGCCGGTCGATCGAAGCTGGCGTGTGGGTTTGTAGAAGTTGAGGCGGCTGTTGAGGTATCCTGGGCCTTGGTTGTGTAAGGCTTTGTGTGCGTGGGTGAGGAGCCGGAAGGTGATGCTCTTGTTGACCGGGAGCCAGTGCAGGTCTCTCAGGTGTCCGGAGATGTGGCTGTGTCGGGGCATGTCGAGGATGAGTCTTGCTGAGGCGTTCTGGATCCGCTGGAGTCTCTTCTGGAGTTTGGCAGTGGTTCTGGCGTAGAGGGAGTTGCTGTAGTCTAGTCGGCTGGTGACGAGGTCCTGGGTGACAGTCTTCCTGGTCTCGGTGGGGATCCAACGGAAGATGTTACGTAGCATGCGCAGGATGTTGAAGCACGACGAGGAGACGGCGTTGACTTGTCTGGTCATGGAGAGGGAGGAGTCCAGGATGAAGCCCAGGTTGCGTGTGTGGTCTGTTGGTTTGGGTGCGCTGCCCAGGGCGGGGGCCACCAGGAGTCATCCCAGGCGGAGGGTGCGGAGCCCAGGATGAGGACTTCCATCTTGTCTGAGTTCAGTTTCAGGTGGCTGTTCATCATCCACTCGGCTACGTCTTTCATCCCTTCGTGCAGGTTGGCTCTGGCGGTGGCGGGGTCGTTGGTGAGGGAGAGGATCAGCTGGGTGTCATCGGCGTAGGAGATGATGTTGAGGTTGTGTTGGCGTGCGATGGCCGCGAGGGGGCTCATGTAGACATTGAAGAGGGTGGGGCTGAGCGAGGAGCCTTGAGGAACGCCGCAGATGACTTCGGTGGCTTCTGATCTGAACGGGGGGAGGCGGACTCTCTGTGTCCTTCTGGCGAGGAAGGAGCTGATACATTCTAGTGCCTTCTCCTGGATTCCGACGTTGCAGAGGCGCTGTACTAGGGTGCGGTGGCAGACAGTGTCGAAAGCCGCGGAGAGGTCCAGGAGGATGAGGGACGCTGTTTCTCCGTTGTCGAGCAGGGCTCGGATGTCATCGGTGGCTGCGATGAGGGCGGTCTCGGTGCTGTGGTTGGCCCGGAAGCCAGACTGCGAGAGGTCGAAGGATCCGTTCGTCTCGAGAAAGGCGGCCAGCTGCTTGTTGATGGTCTTCTCCATCACTTTGGCCGGAAACGGGAGGAGCGAGATGGGGCGGTCGTTTTTGAGTTCGGTGGGGTCTGCTGACGGTTTCTTCAATAGAGCGCTGAGTTCGGCGAGCTTCCAGCTCTCCGGGAAGGTCGCGGTGTCAAAAGAGGTGTTGATGATGTCCCGCAGATGGGGTGCGATGACAGAGTCGGCCTTGTTGAAGACGTGGTGAGGGCAGGGGTCGGTTGGAGATCCAGAGTGGATGGAGTTCATCGTGCGGATGGTGTCTTCGGTGCTGATCGGGGTCCAGGCGAGGAGGGTGGTGGTGGGGGGCATAGGTGCGGTCGTGGGGTGCGTCGGTTGTGCACTGAAGCTGTTGTGTATGTCTGCGATCTTGTTGTGGAAGTAGGAGGCAAGGGAGTTGCAGAGGTCTTGTGATGGGGTGATGTCGTTGTTTCCAGCGTTGGGGTTGGAGAGCTCTTTAACGATGTTGAAGAGTTCCTTGCTGTTGTGTGCGTTGTTGTCCAGTCGATCCTTGAATGCAGTTTTCTTGGCGGCGTGGATCAGTTGGTGGTGTTTTCGGGTGGCGAGCTTGAGGGTGGTCATGTTGTCTGGTGTTGGGTCTCTGCGCCAGGCTTTCTCGAGGGCTCGACAGTTCTTCTTGGAGCTCTTGAGTTCGTCGGTGAACCATGGGGCTTTCTTGCTGCCGGGTCTACTGGGCGGGGTCCTCAGATGGGCGAGTTCGTCTGCGCAGTTGCTGATCCACTTCGTGAGGTTGTTGGCGGCCTGGCTGGAGTTCGCTGCGATGGTGGGAGGGCCATCCGGACGCACACCCAAGGGCCTTTCACCTACCGGAACTGCAGATACACCAGCATCCAGCCCACCAAACCACCAGCCAGAGAAGCCAACCACCTCTGCTGCATCCTCCTCAACACCCGCTCCGCTCGCAAGCACGCCATCAAACTCTGGGACCTCCTAGACTCCACCGCTCCCGACGTTGCCTTCCTGACGGAGACCTGGCTAAACGCCACCTCAGCACCAGACATCACCATAGCCATTCCACGGGGCTACAAGATCTCATGCAGAGACCGCACCAATGGAGTAGGAGGGGGAATCGCCATCATCCACAAAGACACCATCAGAATCTTAACCAACACCGACGACACCCTCACCTCCGACGAGCACATGCACTTCCAGATCCACACCGACCCCAACACCACCCTCAGAGGAACACTCATCTACAGACCTCCCGGACCCAGACCACAGTTCAGCGACACCATCGCCGACCTCATCAGCACCCAGGCCCTCGCCTCCACAGACTACATCCTCCTCGGGGACCTGAACTTCCACCTCAAGAACAACAACAACGCCAACTCCACCGCCCTGATCGACAACCCAGCCAACCTCGGAATCCAACAGCTCGTGATGACACCCACCCACGCGGCTGGACACACGCTGGACCCCATCTTCTCCACCAGCCCCCACGTCTCCTTCAACCACACCACTGAACCCCACTGGACCGACCACAGATGCGTCCACTTCACCTTCAGGAAACCCACCACACACTACCGCACCCAACAGCTGCCATGCCACTGCTGGGGCAAGGTCACCAAGGACCAACTGACTACCACCCTCGCCCTGAAGCCACCCGCCGACCCCACTGACCCAGACACCGCCGCGACCAACCTCAAACAGTGGATCAACGACTGTGCCAACACCCTTGCCCCTCTCAAAACCTCCACAACCAACCACACCAACAAGAAAGCCCCCTGGTTCACCGAAGACCTCCGGATCTCCAAGCACACCTGTCAGGAGCTGGAGAAGAAATGGCTCCACGACCGAACACCTCACAGCCACACAGCCCACAAGAGCGCCACCTGCAGACATCACCAACTCATCAGGGCCGCCAAGAGGACCGCCTTCAAGGACCGCTTACACAACAACGCACACAACACCAAAAAGCTCTTCAGCATCGCGAAAGAACTCTCCAACCCCAACTCCAACACCAACGACATCCCACCATCACACGGCCTGTGCGACTCCCTGGCCACCATCTTTCACTGCAAGATCACCGACATCCACAAAAGCTTCAAATCAGACACCCCCGCACCCACCACCGAGACCACTACTCCTGCAACCACCACCCGCACCAGCTGTCTGACCACCTGGTCCAACGTCAGCGACGAAGACACCATCAAAACCATGAACTCCATCCACTCCGGATCCCAATCTGACCCCTGCCCTCACCACGTCTTCAACAAAGCCAGCACAACCATCGCGCCCCACCTCCGAAAAAGAATCAACAGTTCCTTCGAGACAGCAACCTTCCTGGAAAGCTGGAAACATGCCGGAATCAACGCCCTTCTGAAGAAGCCCAAAGTGGACCCCAAGGGCCTCAAGAACTTCCGACCCATCTCCCTGCTCCTGTTCATGGCAAAAGTGACAGAGAAGTTTGTCAACAAACAGCTAACCCGCTACCCTGAAGACAACAACATCCTGGACCCCTCCCAATCTGGTTTTCACAGCAACCACAGCAACGAGACCACCCTCATCGCCGCCACTGATGACATCAGGATCCTGATGGACAAAGGAGAAACAGCCACGCTTATCCTCCTGGACCTATCAACAGCCATTGACACAGTCTGCCACCCCACCCTATCAGCACGCCTTCATGACTCCAGAATTCAAGAGAAGGCCCTGGCCTGGACCACATCCTTCCTTTCCGGCAGAACCCAGTGCATCCGCCTCCCACCCTTCGGCTCGAAACCCACCGAGATCATCTGCGGCGTCCCACAGGGATCCTCCCTCAGCCTGACGCTGTTCAATATCTACATGGCACCGCTCGCCCACGTCGCCCAACAACATATCCTCAACATCATCTCCTACGCCGACGACACCCAGCTGATCATATCCCTCAATGAAGACCCCCACACCACCAAAGCCAACCTCCACAGAGGAATGAAGGCCGTAGCCAACTGGATGATGGACAGCAGCTGAAGCTGAACTCAGACAAGACGGAGGTCCTCATTCTCGGACCCACCCCATCAGCCTGGGACGACTCTTGGTGGCCCACATCGCTAGTCACAGCCCCGGAACCCACAAAACATGCACACAACCTGGGGTTCATCCTCGACTCCATCCTCTCCATGACCAGGCAAGTCAACGCCGTCTCCGCGTCCTGCTTCAACACCCTCCGCATGCTCCGCAGGATCTTCAAATGGATCCCTCCCGGTACGAGAAAAACCGTCACCCAGGCCCTCATCACCAGCAGACTTGACTACGGGAACAACCTCTGCTCAGGAACAACAACCAAGCTCCTGAGACGACTACAGCGAATCCAGATATTCTCATGTCTTCTTTTTTTACCTACCACACGCTTTTCAAATACAGGATATTGACCTAAATTGGGAGCATACGCTCTTCTCAACCTAATATACTCTTTTACACAGTTTGCATCTGCAGTAATCTTTGTCTCATCAAAATCAATTAAAAACAAACCAGATAAAGTTATGACTCGGGACAAAGCAACATATGCCATACCCTCTTTAAACACTGTACTCCCAATGTTAACCAAAGCACTGTCTAAACTTAATCATTGAGATTTATTAATAGTCACTGCATATGCCAGAGAAAGTGGAAACTGTTTTCAATAGACATATAAATCTTTAACAAGCAAAAAATGAACTGAACAACCAATTTGTTTTACTTCTTCAATTTGATCAAATTTGATTTTTAAAAATTCAATTCCATCTCTATTTTGCTAATTAAAAAAATCTACAACTTTACCCATTGCTCCATTTACTAATCCTTTCGCTACATTCAAATTACGCCTTCAAATTACACAACTGTTTACACATACATATAGATTCTTTTCTAAACCAGCAGTTTTAGATATGGATTTTTCTTAAGAATCCAATTTTGTTTTCAATGTTTGCGTCAAAATAATAGTGATTTCTTCAGGCTATATTTCATCCATTTTTATTATTTCTTCATTTTCTAGATTCAAAAGTTGTTCATTAAATATAGAACACTCACGCAGTGTTGGCATTAAGCAGAAGAATAGTTCCATAATCAACATCATCTGCCTGTCACATATTTGTAATGAGTTCATTGTATTCAAAATATGACCAAATAATAATGTTTCCAACACTTCCCAAAGACTTTCTGATGTCTTCATGCACAAGTGTTTTAAATGCTGGTTGTCCTTTTACGGGAGTAAGTTGCAATAGTTCTCCAAAAACAATGGCATGATTTCCTCCAAATAAGACATCGTACTCTGTTTCAGGAATTTGCTGCATTCTTAAATGTACAAAAGCAAGCATTAAGTTTGAGACCATGCTTACCTCATCAATAATCAGAAGTTTAATTTTCTTTAGCACTCTTGAAACTTCATAACAAGCTTCTCCAGATAGCTTCTGATATTCCAATTTGTTTTCATGCTCTACAGATAGCATTAGTAAACAATGCAATGTCATTCCTTTAATGTTGTGTGCTGCCAACCCAGTTGGGGGTACAAAAGGGGGTGGTAATGGACGGAGCATCTGAACCAATCAAACACTCACACCCAGTCAAAAGATCTGGGTTTAATCCATCACCGTTCTTTAGCCCACTCTGCCACCCCAGTTCAGACATGGCTATATGCAAATAAATCTGACCCTGTACCTCATGGGAACAGTCCAGCCCGAACTGCCAAGCCATGCCTTCCCTGGACCGGAAACAAGCTCCCGAGGACCGGTTTCTGGCATTCCAGCCATCTTCAGCCCGGCTTGCTTGAATCCAGTGGCAAAGTGAGCAAGGGACTCACGTCTGAGCTTACCCTGCCACACTTATGGCGGCCAAAAGCAGTACAAAAGGGGGTGGTATTGGACGGAGCATCTGAACCAATCAAACACTCACACCCAGTCAAAAGATCTGGGTTTAATCCATCACTGTTCTTTAGCCCACTCTGCCACCCCAGTTCAGACATGGCTATATGCAAATCAGTCTGACCCTGTGCTTCATGGGAACAGTCCAGCCCGAACTGCCAAGCCATGCCTTCCCTGGACCGGTAACAAGCTTCCGAGGACCGGTTTTTGGCATTCCAGCCGTCTTCAGCCCGGCTTGCTTGAATTCAGTGGCAAAGTGAGAAGGGACTCACGTCTGAGCATACCCTGCCACACTTATGGCGGCTAAAAGCGGTACAAAAGGGGGTGGTAATGGACGGAGCATCTGAACCAATCAAACACTCACACCCAGTCAAAAGATCTGGGTTTAATCCATCACCGTTCTTTAGCCCACTCTGCCACCCCAGTTCAGACATGGCTATATGCAAATCAGTCCGACCCTGTACCTCATGGGAACAGTCCAGCCCGAACTGCCAAGCCATGCCTTCCCTGAACCGGAAACAAGCTTCCGAGGACCGGTTTCTGGCATTCCAGACATCTTCAGCCCGGCTTGCTTGAATCCAGTGGCAAAGTGAGCAAGGGACTCACGTCTGAGCATACCCTGCCACACTTATGGCATCCAAAAGCGGTACAAAAGGGGGTGGTAATGGACGGAGCATCTGAGCCAATCAAACACTCACACCCAGTCAAAAGATCTGGGTTTAATCCATCACCGTTCTTTAGCCCACTCTGCCACCCCAGTTCAGACATGGCTATATGCAAATCAGTCTGACCCTGTGCCTCATGGGAACAGTCCAGCCCGAACTGCCAAGCCATGCCTGCCCTGGACCGGAAACAAGCTTCAGAGGACTGGTTTCTGGCATTCCAGCCGTCTTCAGCCCGGCTTGCTTGAATCCAGTGGCAAAGTGAGCAAGGGACTCACGTCTGAGCATACCCTGCCACACTTATGGCGGCCAAAAGCGGTACAAAAGGGGGTGGTAATGGACGGAGCATCTGAACCAATCAAACACTCACACCCAGTCAAAAGATCTTGGTTTAATCCATCACCGTTCTTTAGCCCACTCTGCCACCCCAGTTCAGACATGGCTATATGCAAATCAGTCCGACCCTGTACCTCATGGGAACAGTCCAGCCCGAACTGCCAAGCCATGCCTTCCCTGGACCGGAAACAAGCTTCCGAGGACCGGTTTCTGGCATTCCAGACATCTTCAGCCCGGCTTGCTTAAATCCAGTGGCAAAGTGAGCAAGGGACTCACGTCTGAGCATACCCTGCCACACTTATGGCGTCCAAAAGCGGTACAAAAGGGGGTGGTAATGGACGGAGCATCTCAACCAATCAAACACTCACACCCAGTCAAAAGATCTGGGTTTAATCCATCACCGTTCTTTAGCCCACTCTGCCACCCCAGTTCAGACATGGCTATATGCAAATCAGTCTGACCCTGTGTCTCATGGGAACAGTCCAGCCCAAACTGCCAAGCCATGCCTTCCCTGGACCAGAAAAAAATCTTTTTTTATGATTTCTTTATACTGATTTTGCCTTCTTTTACCATACATTGTGTCTTTTGAATGCAATTTTCCATTTCTTGTTTTTATTCATAATATTTTTTCTGGTTGAAGCATTCTTTGTACTTTGTACAATCTGAACACTTTTTCTATGCTTTGAAAGTTTTTTTTACTGAATTCTTTCATTGTCTTACTGAATGATTTATCTTTTTCCGCACATGTTGTTGGTCATCTAATACTTGTTGTGGAATTTTCTTCAAATAATTGTCCTTTTTCTGTCTTTTTCTCTTTTATGATTTTTCAGACATGATAAGTTTTTTTTAATAATGATAAACAATATCTGTAAAAAATAAATATATATATTTTTTTTATAAATGTATAAATTATATCTTTCTATTACTATACACAAACATCGTATATAAAACCATTTAACCACATTCTTTTGTCATTACTAATTGAAATTTTAATTGAAGGTGTAAAGTGTATAGGTGGTTAGAGGTCTGCATGTGTAATTGACAAGGGTTTGTACCTGTGTTTGTGTTAAGCCCTGGCACATTGTACTTCGGCATTGACTGAATGATTAGAGTCCTGTAAGGAAAATGCCTGGTTGAATGTATACGTGTTTCACTTTTGGTGCAGTGTTTGGATTAGTACATGATGCTGGATGGCTGACTGGAGGAGTGAATAGGGAGTGACAGGGTGTTTGCTAGAGTGTATAGGTACTACCTGTGTCATTGAAGATATGAAACACAAGTGTGCAGTTGGTTAGACAACTACATGCGTACTGGACAGGAGTTTGTACAAGAGTATGTGTTAAGGCCTAGCTCACTGTGTGAGTAGTTGGGTACCAAAATAATTAATAGAGTACTACAAGGAGAGTGCCTAGGTGAATTTATAAGTGGGTCAGTTTTGGCACAGTGAATGGATTACTACATGGTACTGAATGTGTCACTACAGAAGTACAAGGGGAGTAACAGGGTGTTTGCAGGAGTGTATTAAACTGACTGGGGAATTGAAGGCCTGAAACACAAGTGTGTAGGTGGGTATAGGACTACATGCATAGTGGATAGGAGTTTGAAGCAGTCCATGTGCTAAGACCCTTGATCACTGCATGAGTACTTGGGTACTGACTGAATGATTTGAGTAGTACAAGGAGAGAGACTGGGTGAATGTATAATTTGTTGTGTTTCAGTGCAGTGAATGGATTAGTACATGGTGATGAAAGGGTTACTAGAGGAGTGCAAGGGGAATGACAGGGTGTTTGCTAGAGTGTAAGGACACTGAATGGGGAACTAAGAGCCTGAAAAATAAGTGTGTAGGTGGTTAGAGGACTACATGCATAGTGGATAGGTGCTTGAAGCACTCTATGTGCTAAGTCACTGCATGAGTACTTGGGTAGTCTGGAAAGGGTAAGGTGACTGCACACATTGTACATTTTTTACTATTGGACTCTAGTGTGAATGTCTGAATCATTCTGCGTATGCATAGGCAGTAATTTACATCTAATACTACTAAAATTTGAAAACAGGATAGGTTTTGAGGCAGTTATGTGTCAGCAAACATATAAAGTAACCAAATGCTTCTCTCACAGTGGTTGCCCAAATGCACACAGACTCACAGCATGATTCTAGACAAGCAACACTATTCCTTGGACTTTAGCAAAACAGACTCACTAGTCTGGAAGGGGTAAGTGCCTGCAACCATTCTACATAGTTCACTACTGCACTCTAGTGTGAATGTCTGACTCATTCTGCAACTGCATAAGCAATGACTGACTTCTAATACTACTGAAACTTGAGAACAGGATAGATTTTTAAACAGTTACGTGTCAGTAAAGACATGAAGTTACCAAATGCTTCTCTCAGAATGGTTGACCTAATGCACACAGACTCACAGTGTGATTCTACACAAGCAACAAAATTCCTTGGACTTTAGCAAAACCGACTCACTAGTCTGGAAGGGATAAGGTGACTGCACACATTCTACATTTTTCACTATTACACTCTAGTGTGAATGTCTGACTCATTCAGCGAATGCATAAGCATTGACTGGCTTCTAATACTACTAAAACGTAACAACAGGATAGGTTTTTAACCAGGTACGTGTCAGCAAAGGCATGAAGTTGCCAAATGCTTCTCTCACAATGGTTGCCCAAATGCACGCAGACTCACAGTGTGATTCTAGACAAGAAACACTATTCCTTGGACTTTACCAAAACAAACTCACTAGTGTGGAAGGGGTAAGGTGACTCCACACATTCTACATATTTCACTACTGCACTCTAGTGTGAATGTCTGACTCATTCTGCGAAATCATAAGCAATGACTGGCTTCTAATGCAACTAAAACTTGACAACATGATATTTTTTTAAACAAATATGTGTCAGTAAAGACATGAAGTTACCAAATGCTTCTGTCGGAATTGTTGCACAAGTGGACACAGACTCACAGTGTGATTCTAGACTAGCAACACTATTCCCCGCATTTTAGCAGGAGAAACTCACCAGTCTGGAAGGGGTAAGGTGACTGCAAACATTCTATACATTTCACTACTGCACTGCTAATGTGAATGCCTGACTCATTCTGCGAATGCGTAAGCAATCACTGGGTTCTAATACTAATAAAATGCCACAACAGGAAAGCTTTTTAAGCACTTATGTATCTGCAAAGACATGAAGTAACCACATGCTTCTGCCACAGTTGTTGCACAAGTACATACAGACTCACAGTGTGATTCTAGACAACCAAGACTATTCCCTGGACTTTAGCAGGAGAAACACATTACTCTAATTAAAAACAAAGGCACCACATAAAACACCTCACAAATTAATAATTCACCTTTCAAATTGAATGGTAGATTAAGAACTATCTGAATCACACACCAGATTTTCTTATAGAGAATGTCTGTAGTACACTGCCCTTAGCAAAACCAAAAAAAATGCAAACTTTCCCTCTCATTCTGCACACATATACATGTAAATATAAAATCACATTGCTTCCCACATTAATTCAAAAGCTAACACACATTTCTATTGGTTACACATTTCAACCCTTTCCAATTGACATAACTTTGAACCCTACCCCCACTCTGTTTAATACCTGTTACCATAGTACCAGTTCATGGAACACTCAACTGAACCCACAGGTCACAAGTTCAGCACACAATTTTGCAAATCAAAACAGCAAGTGTGCTTGACTTTTCAAAATATCAGCTTATCCTATGTAATGTTCCTTTCAAACAGTTTTCATTAACCAATAAGAAACATGCTTTTAAAACTTAGACTCAGGCACCCTATGTTTCAGTCTATAATGTTCTCAAACAGCCAATCATTTCTCTTTTTTTGTTTAAACTGCATCTTATCCACCATTTTAGAAAACTCTTAGTTTTGAAACTGCCCATTTCACATACATATACCTTCTGAGTGCATCCAGACCTCCCTTCAAGATGCTTAGAGTGTGGATTGTGGGACACAGCTATATTTTCTGGAGCTAAAGGTATGCAGAAAACAGAGGTATTGACAAAGATCTAGTTTTACCAAATGTAGACATTAAATGGATTGGACAGAGAGGATTAAAGTGGCATCAATTGATGCCATTAGTTAAATCCTTTTTGCATCTCCAACACCCTGACCTCATAATTGTGCACTGTGGTGGCAATGACCTAGGCACTTTGACTGGGGTAGGTCTGGAAATGCTGATGAAGGACAACTTTGGAGAATTGATGTCACTTTTTCCACAAACTGCCTTTGTCTATTCTAACATACGCCAAAAACAGAAATGTAAGTGGTCCAAACAATTTTGTCCACAGATTGAAAAAGCTAGGAAACATGTCAATAAAGCTGTTTCTGCTTATCTCCGAGATTATAGGATGGGGTCCATTTACAACAACAATCTGTGTTTTAATATGGATGGCATCTGTAGGAGGGATGGTGTACATTTCACACATGAGGGTAACAGAGTCTTCCTTTGGACTCTGGATAGGTACTTACTTATAGGTACCAAAATCTCCCCATAAACACAACAGTTCTTTTTAGAGCCACCCAAGATCTAAACACATAAGTTTTATGTATATGTAAAAAATATTACTTTTTTTGTCTGGAGTCACACACCCAGCACATTTTGGAGTCTCCCGCCCAACGCGTTCACTCCATCGTATCATCATAACATGCAGCTCCCCGTGTGGAAAAGCAATCTGGTTTGCACTTTGAAAGAGAGAGCTGGCTTCCCTGCTCTCTCTTTTAAAATCCAAACCAAGTTTGCTATGGCAGGGCGGGAGCCACAACGCTCCCACCCTGCCATAGTTAACTTCAGTGTCCCTGGGGTGGGCACCCTGAGACACTGCAGGAGCCGGCCCTGGGGTGTGGCAGTCCCCATGGGCCCTCGAGGGCACCAAGAGGGAGGCCGCATGGGCACCAAGAGGGAGGCCGCATGGCCCCCTCCAACAATATTCAAAGCCGTGGGGTTGTGCTCAATGGGGCTTGGGGGGGCCTTTGATCCCCCCACCCATTTACTTGAAAGCCCCAGGGCGTGGCGGTCCCCAGGCCCCCCATTACATTACCTATTTTTGCCCCCAGGATTTAGCACCCCCGGGGGCTAATTATTAAAGAAGCACAGGAGTCTGTGCTTCGTTTTTTATTTATTTTCACATTAGGATCCACACACCCTGTGCGGATTTTGCCATTAAAAATAATAATAATAATAATATTTGGCCCTGGGTGTCCTTGTGGGACCCCCTAAGCAAGTCTAGGGGGTCAGGGAGGGTGTTTCTATCCTGCCCCCTTTTTACGTTTTATGCACTTGTTTTACTGATTTCTTGTGTCTCAGTTCTACCGAGGCACAAAATGGCTGCCAACTCTTCCTGGTTTTGAGTGTTGACAGCCAGTTGGCAGCCAATTAGCATGCAGCTCGAGATCAGGAGGGTGCACGCAGGGTGCGCACAGGGTGCGCGGATCCTACGCGGCCATAGATATATACGTGATTTTACTTTTAATTTTATCAGCAACTACTGAACAGATTTACACCATTTAACAGAAACGCACGAGTCAGAGCCATGTACTACCTCTTTGACAAATTTGGTGTAATTCCATTCAGCATTTTGGTCTGTAGCTACGGCTAAGATTCCAATGGAAAATTGCATGGGGGAAACAGGTTTGGGGTCCCCTTTTTTCTCAGCCCCCACTTAACGAATCACCCCAAGACTTTCAGGATAGGTGCAGACGGGAGCGCCCCTCGAGTATTTAAAATTTAGTGAAGATTCGTCAACCGGCACCAAAGTTATTGGGAATAGAATGTTGCGAATTTCCTATGGAAAATAGGAAGAGCATTTTTTTGGGCTTTTAACTTTGGCATCGTTTGATGAATCTTCATGAATTTTTCAAAACGAACTATTTTATGATATCAGCTCCTTTGTTGAAAGTTTGGGGGTGATTCATCAAGAGGGGGCCGAGAAACAATGGGGGTCCCAAATCGCATATATATCTACGGCTGAGAAGGGCTACAGGTCGAACAGGTGAACAGAATTACCCCAAATTTGTCAGGGGGAAGGGTCTAGAAAGCATGCTGTTTATTTGGTGTAAATCTGTTCAGTTGTTTTTGAGAAATATCGAAATTTACAGATTTCGATATTTGGGAAGTCTGCCATCTGATTGGCTGAAGGCGTTACGAGCACAAGCTTGCTGCTGATTGGCTGCAAGCGGTTGCAACTAGGAAGAGTTGGCCGTCATTTAGTGATTCCGTTGAAGTGAGTAAGGGGGGAAAAGGGCCAAAAAAGAGGAGGGTAGGAGCACTGTAACCTCTATGTGGTGTTTAGGGTGTGCTATTCAGGGGATGCGAAGCTAACTACTCATACCTAGCGGTCTGAAAGTGCTGCGCTAGGGAAATTAAGTGAGGTATTGCCTAGCTTCTGATGTTGCTAAGGTGAGCTGGTGCGGAAGTCAGGGGATTAAAGTGTGAGCCAAAATTGTGTGTCTTTTGCTGTGAAGTTATGTGCTGTGGCCGCTGCGCTACACCTGTGGAAGTAGTGTCAGCATGTGTTTATACCTACTAGGATGAGCTACTGACCAGTACTGGTCTGAAAGTCCTGGGGTACGGAAAATATGTGAGATATTGTCTAGAGTCTCATGGTGCTAAGCTGAGCTGCTGGCGGGCTCAGGGATGAAAGTGTGAGCCCAAATAATTGGCATATGCTGTGAAGTCAAGTGCTCTGGCCGCTGTGCCACATCTGTAGAAGTAGTGTGAGCATGTAGTATTCTAATTTGTTCTTTACATGTATTTATGTGTGGTGGAGCAAAATTATAGAAACAGCAGTAGGAAGAGGAAGAAGCAGGGAGTGGGGGGACGGGTGAGATGGGCACAATGGAACACATGTACAATCAAGTGCAGCACAAGTATAGACAAACAATAGCCAAAATGAAACACACGAACAAGGCGCATAAGGCACACAATCCGGCAATATCACACCACTGAACGAGCATAAAAGTGAAATCCAGGCAGCATTCAAAAGGCCGGTCGTGGGTGTTGTGGGATGTGTGTGACCGTGGTCATCATGGATGAGATGCCGAGCACGTGGCACATGGGCGGGTTCACTGTGTGTTACGTTGCAAAACAGCTGCTCCTCCCTCTCCCGAGCCCCCACACTTTTGTGGGGTATGCTGTTGTACCCCGTGCACTCGTACGGCACAGCATTGTAATGCCTGTTCCGGCATGTCCTGCAGCATTCGAACTACACCATGAGAGTGCCGTATGGTGGGGGTGTATGCCACTTTACAACATCCTCTGCTGCAGCCTTTGTGGCAGGCCACTCCAGAACACAGAGACACACTTACCACACTTCCTGCACACAGACATGTCCGAGACACCCTGTTTCCCTTGCCGGATAGGCACACCCCTGCGATGACCTGTGTACGCCAGACCAGCACACATGTGTTGTGCTTGCAGGAGGATGCCTGCTTACCTACATGTCCAGGGTCTCTGGCAACGCTGAGGTGACATGGTAACATCTGCTGACAGCACACTGTGATGTTGCAGTGCCCATGCCTATCATGTTATCGCAATGACCACACGGACAGACTTGCTCAGATGCTGGGTTGATGGGCATTGGTGGACCTGGCGTTGTTGCGATGAGTGTTGTGGCCCTCATGGGTATCCCTGTATCATGCTCATTGACTCTATGGCACCTATGGGTTTTCTGGTGTGGCTCTTGGCTGTGTTTCCTTTCATGCTGCAGGTAGTCGTCCTGCTTAACACCAGCAAAAAGCATGTGCAAGATTTCTGGTGGTAAGGTGGGTTATCGCCAGAATTAATTTTGCATTGCAGTTGTGAAAGTTGTGATGTCATTTTTTCATGGGCAGAACAATATACGAACTGGGCAGTGTATCCTGCACCTGACGCACTATTCCTAATCAATATTAATACAATGGGATTTCACCATTGATTTTGTTTGCACACTGTAAGTGCAGGCACTACCTCAGTGCAATTCAATAGAGGATTTTAGTATTTAGAATAAATTGCAAAGGTGCACCTTGTGACTTTTTGCATGGGCAAGGCTATTCTGCATTTAATTATCAGCATTTTAATGCAACTAAAGTTGAGATAAATCTAACACAGTATTCAGAAGTTGGTGCAAACTGCAGATATCACCAGTATTACTGCTATAGGTGGTCCAAAATTTAACACCATGGTGGATACCAGCAAATAACAGTAATAAGAACAAGAAAGAGTCACACAGCAGTTAAGAAAACAACCGAAAAGGTTAATATATTTTTGTTTTGTAAAACTTTATTTTTTTATAAATCATAAACTATTTTTAATTTTTTTAGAATTATTATATATATAAAAAAATAAACCAATAAACAAAATTTAACAAGCATAATAGAAAACAGCAAGGTGGAAGACTCCTGCGGGTACCATGGATGGCGAGGACAAAGCCTGAAAAATAAAGCACAAAATAAGGACATGTGTAATGCACATATCAAAGGAATGAGAGAGAGAAACAGAGAAGGAAAAACAAGCCAGAGAGAAAAAGAGATGGAAGGAAAGAAAGGGAGTGCGAAAGGGAGAGAGAGATAGAAGGAAAGGAATGAAGAGAGTGAGATAGAGAGAAAAAGAGAAGAGAGGGAAGTGAGAGAGAGAGACAGAGAGAGGGAGAGAGAAAATAATTACCTGGTGCCGGTGGAGTGTGCAGCAGTGGGCGGACTCCACATGCCCGTCAAAACCGTGCCGATCTCAGATGTGTTGCTGAGTCCTGAGTCATGAATGGGGAAGACCACATCAGAAACTCGCCGATCTCAGATGTGTTGCTGAGTCTTGAGTCCTGAATGGCGGAGACCACATGAGATTCTGTGCGGATCTTATAGATGTCGCTGAGTCCAGAGTTCTGAAAGGCGGAGACCACATTAGCTGTTCCACGGATGTAACAGATGTCGCTGTTTCCTGTTTATCACGTCGTCGATACTGACCCGGAAACGTTTACCGAAACCAGCAAGCCTCCACACGCCGACTAGTTACTTTAAAACAGTACTGGCGCGTTTATCCTCGCAAGCCAGCGCCTTATGAACCGGCAAGAAAATATTCTTTTACATACGCTTGAAGTGATGGAAAAGAAACTAACTAAAGCTTACCTATTTATGTCAGTCTGGAATAGTGGAGGCGAGGCACATTTGTTTTACATCTACGTTGACTAAGTGAAAAAAGAACATACAAGATTGCTCCTTTACCATATTGCTTTTCTTCGCCAGCAATATTAACACGTAAACAATCCTACTCGAGAGACTTGAAACTCATAAAGATTATCCAGATCTCAACGCAATTTTAACGATGTTGAATCACTCATATGCATCAGTCTAAATACGTCCTAGGTTGTTCTCTGTTGTGAGAAGTTGTGCCATTTTAAGCAAATTGTGTCCATGAATTAGCTCACAAGAACCTGAAAACTTTTCTGTCTTGAAGAAGGTGCTGGTCGCCGAAACGCGCGTCAACAAGATATTTTATAATTAATTCAAGAACTGATGTTATGTCCTTATGAAATTGTGATTATTGTGCCCTATTTTCTTTTAATGTATTTCCTTATTTGACTATGTGCATTGTATTTTTTTATATATATTTATTTGAAAAAAAGTTTTTAAGACATTTGCTTTGGTGAATTTTTATGTAGTTTGCTTAATTAAAATAAACTGTCTTTTCTACAGAAGTAGGTTGTTGCATCCTATAACTATTATGTGGGCAAGTTTTGTTTGTTACCGCCTGGGTTGATACTTACACACAGATGTCACTGAGTCCTGAATGGTGGAGGCCACTTAAGCTTCTACGCAGCCCGGCAGATCTCAGACATGTCGCCGAGTCCTGAGTCATCAATGGCGGAGACCACCTCAGGGTTTGGTACCGCTAAGCCTGTGGAACTCAAGTTTGTGTCACTTGGTGGTAGGCTCCTGATGGCCACATGAGTTTGGGGTGGAACTAACCCTATGCATATGAAGTCTGCGCAAAGAGGATGGTAGGACGCTGACGGCCATACAGCTGAGGGTGCGACTAACCTTCTGCGCAACTTTTCAGGGACTCTTTATGGTTGAGACCCATGAAGTGTTTGTCAGCTAGTCAGCACTGAATCTCATTGTCTTCTTTCTGCACCTATCTTGCCTCTTTCTGCACCTCCATTGCCTCTTGTTGCACCCTTCTTTTGTCTTTCAGCACCTCTGTTGCTCCTTTCTGCACTTCTTTTCCTTCTTTCGGCACCCCTCTTGCCTCTTTGTGCACCTCTCCTACCTCTTTCTGCAACCCTCTTACCTCTTTCTGCACCTCTTTTGGTTCTTTCTGCACTGCTCTTGCTTCTTTCTGCACCTCTTTTGCAAATGTATGCATCTCCCTTGCCTCTTTCTGTACCCCTCTTCCCTCTTTCTGCATCCCTCTTGCCTCTTTCTGCACACATGTTCTCTCTTTCTAAACCCCTTTTGCCTGTTTCTGCAACTCTCTTGCCTCTTTCAGCAGTTCTCTTGCCTCCTTCTGTATCTCACTTGCCTCTTTCTGCAATTCTTTTACCTCTTTCTGCACCTCTATTGCTTCTTTCTGCACACATGTTGTCTCTTTCTGCACTTGTCTTTCCTCTTTCTGCACCTATCTTGTGCTTTCTGCACTTCTCTTGCTTCTTTCTGTACCTCTCTTGCTCCTTTCTGCTCCCTTCTTCCCTTTTTTGCATTCCTCTTGCCTCTTTCTGCTGTTCTCTTGCCTCTTTTTACACTTCACTTGCCTCTTTCTGCACTTCTCTTCCTTCTTTCCACACCTCTGTTGCTTCTTTTAGCAATTGTCCTGCCTCTTCTGTACTTCTCTTGCTTGTTGTTTCTGTACCTCTCTTGTATCTTTCTGTACCTCTCATGCTTCCATCTGCATCCCACCTGCCTCTTTTTTGCACCCTTCTTTTCTCTTTCTGCACCTCTCTTGCGTCTTTCTGCCCCATGTTCACTCTTTCTGCACCTTTCATGCCTGTTTCTGCATCTCTCTTGCCTAAATATGTACCTCTGTTGCTTGCTTCTTTCTGCACTTCTCTTGTTCTTTCTGCACCCTTTGCACCTCTTTCAGAACCTCTGTTGATTCTTTCTGCACTTCTCTTCCTGCTTTCTGCACCCCTCCTGACTCTTTCTGTACTTGTCTTGCCTCTTTGTGCACCTCTACTATCTTTTTCTGTACCCCTCTTGCCTCTTTTTGTACCTCTGTTGGTTCTTTCTGCACTGCTCTTTCATCTTTCTGCACCTTACTTGCCTCTTTCTGCACTTCTCTTGCTTCTTTCTACACCTCTGCTGCTTCTTTCAGAAATTCTCTTGCTTCTTTATGCACTTCTCTTCCTTCTTTCTGTACCCCTCCTGCCTCTTTCTGTACCTTTCTAGCCTCTTTGTGCCCCGCTCCTACCTCTTTCTGCACTCCTCTTGCCTCCTTTTGCACCTCCGTTGGTTCTTTCTACACTGCTCTTGCTTCTTTTTGCACATCACTTGCCTCTTTCTGCACTTCTCTTACTTCTTTTAACAACTCTGTTGCTTCTTTTAGCAATTCTCTTGCCTCTTTTGGTACCCTACTTTCAGTACCTCTGTTGCTTCTTTCTGTATTCTCTTCCTTCTTTCTGCACCCCTCTTGCCTCTTTCTGTACCCCTCTTGCCCCTTTGTGCACCTCTCCTACCTCTTTGTGCACCCCTCTTGCCATTTTATGTACCTCTGTTGGCTCTTTCTGCACCTCTCTTGCCTCTGTCTGCACACATGTTCCCTCTTTCTGCACCCCTTTTGTCTGTTTCTGCAAATCTCTTGCCTCTTTTGGGAGTTCTCTTGCCTCCTTCTGTACCTCACTTGCCTCTTTCTGCACTTCTATAACCTCGTTCTGCACCTCTCTTGCTTCTTTCTGCACACCTCTTTCTGCACCCATTTTGCCAGTTTCTACAACTCTCTTGCCTCTTTCTGCAGTTCCCCTGCCTCCTTCTGTACCTCAGTTGCCTCTTTCTGGACTTCTTTTGCTCGTTCTGCATCCTTCATAACACTTTCAGCAACTCTGTTGCTTCTTTCTGTACTTCTCTTCCTTCTTTCTGCACATCTCCTACCTTTTTCTGTACCCCTCTTGCCTCTTTTTGCACATCACTGGCCTCTTTCTGCACTTCTCTTACTTCTTTCAACAACTCTGTTGCTTCTTTTAGCAATTCCCTTGCCTCTTTTGGTACCCTTCTTGTGTCTTTCAGTACATCTGTTCCTTCTTTCTGCACCCCTCTTGCCTCTTTCTGTACCCCTCTTGCCCCTTTGTGTACCTCTCCTACCTCTTTCTGCACCCCTCTTGCATTTTTTTGCACCTATGTTTGTTCTTTCTGCACTGCTCCTGCTTCTTTCTACACCTCAATTGCCTCTTTCTGCACTTCTCTTCCTTCTTTCCACAAATATGTTGCTTTTTTCAGCAATTCTATTGCCAATTTCTATACCTCTCTTACTTGTTTCTGCAATTATCTTGCCTCCTTCTGCACCCCTGTTGCTTCTTTATGCACCTCGCTTGCCTTTTTCTACACCCTTCTTGTCTCTTTCAACATATCTGTTGCTTCCTTCTGAACTTCTCTTCCTTCTTTCTGCATCCCTCTTGCCTCTTTCTGTACCTCTCTTGCCTCTGTCTGCATCCCTGTTTGCTCTTTCCGTATCTCTTTTACCTGTTTCTGTAATTCTCTTGCCTCTTTCTGCACTTCTCTTGCCTCTATCTACACCTATGTTGCTTCAATCTGCATTTCTCTTGCCTATTTCTGCACCTCTCTTGTCTCTTTCGGGACCTCTGTTGCTTCTCTACGCACTTCTCTTACCTCTTTCTGCACCTCTTTTGCCTCTTTAAAGCACCTCTGTTGCTTCTTTGTGAACTTCTCTTGTTTCTTTATGCACCCCTTTTGCCTCTTTCTGTACCCCTTTTGCCTCTTAATGCACCTCTCCTGCCTCTTCCGGTACCCCTCTAGCCGTTTCTGCAGTTGTCGTGCCTTTTTACGCACCTCTTTTGCTTCTTTGTTTTTTTCTTGCCTCTTTCTGTATCCCTCTTACTTCTTTCTGAACCTCTGTTGGTCCATTTGGGCATTGCTGTTGTTTCTTTTTGCACCTCTATTGCACATTTCTACATCTCTCTTGCCTCTTTCTGTACCCCTCTTCCCTCTTTATGCACCTCTCTTGCCTCTGTCTGCACACATGTTCCCTCTTTCTGCACCCCTTTTCCCAGTTTCTGCAACTCTCTTGCCTCTTTCTACAATTCTCTCGCCTCCTTCTGCACCTCACTTGCCTCTTTCTGCACTTCTATTGCCTCTTTCTGTACCTCTCTTTCTTTTTCTGCAGCCCTGTTGTCTCTTTCTGCACCCCTGTTGTCAGTTTCTACACTTGTCTTCCCTCTTTCTGCTGTTCTCTTGCCATTCTCTGCATCATACTTGCCTCTTTCTGTACCTCACTTGCCTTTTTCTGCACTTCCTTTGCTACTTTCTATACTGCGGTTGCTTTTTTCAGCAATTCTCTTGCCTCTTTCTGTCCTTCTTTCTGCAGCCTTGTTGTCTCTTTCTGTACCTTTCTTGCCTCTCTGTGTGCCTCTCCTACCTCTTTCTGCACCCCCTTGCCTCTTTTTGCATCTCTGTTGGTTCTTTCTGCATTGCTCTTGCTTCTTTCTGTACCTCACTTGCCTCTTTCTGTACTTCTCTTGCTTCTTTCTATACCTTTTGTTGCTTCTTTCAGCAATTCTCTTGCATTTTTCAGCACTGCTCTTGCTTGTTTCTGCAATTCTCTTGTGTCTTTCTGCACCTCTGTAGCCTCTCTCTGCACCACACTTGCCTCTTTCCGAACCCCTCTTCCCTATTGCTCCACCTCTCTTGCTTCTCTCTGCACTGCTCTTGCTTTTTTCTATATCTCACTTGCAAATTTCCGTATCCCTCTGACCTCTTTTTGCACCTTTGTTCCCTCTTTCTGTATCTTTCTTGTCTGTTTATGTGCCTCTCTTGCCTCTTTCGGTACCTCTGTTGCTTCTTTCTATACTTCTCTTGCCTCTTTCTGCACCCCTCTAGCCTCTTTAAAGCACCTCTGTTGCTTCTTTTTGCACTTCTTTTGTTTCTTTATACACCCCTCTTGCCTCTTTCTTTATAGATTTTGCCTCTTTATGGACCTCTCCTGCCTCTTCCTGCACCTCTCTTGCCATTTTCTGCAGTTCTCTTGCCTCTTTCTGTAACTCTTTTGCTTCTTTCTGCAATTTTCTTGCCTTTTCTGTACGCCGCTTGCTTCTTTCTGCACCTCTGTTGGTTCTTTCTGCACTGCTCTTGCTTCTTTCTGCACCTCTGACTTAGAGATAGTTCTAATCCCCCTACCCTAATATGTTCTAGGGCCTTACAGGGGAGGTCCTGCTAATCACAGGGGTACCCCAACGCATAGTGTTCCCTAGTGGATGAAAACATTTTTCACTGTATTCCAATTGTCTTTTAGCATAGCACTGGCTCTAGGCCTGGTTAGTCAGAGACAGTTACCACCAGGTAGGTAACTATGCCTCAGAGGTAGGACATGTGAAGAAAGAAGAAAAAATGCACAGAAAGAAGCAAAAGAAACGCAGAAAGAAGAAACAGAATTCCACAAAGACGAAGAAAAGTGCAGGAAGAAGCAAGATATATGCAGAAAGAACCAACAGAGAAGCAAAAAGAGGCCTTGCTGCAAAATTATCCTGTGCCCACAACTTTTTCAGACGGGTACAAAGAGTGATGAAAGATTTTACTAGTGTATGAAAAGGTGTATGTGATTGTCACATGGATGATGTCATCAGTGATGTCATCAGTGATGTCATTTGAGATGTCATCAGTGATGTCACTGACCCACTCATGAATGATGTAATATGTGACATCATCAGCAATGGATTGCGGGTGCGCGAAATATAGTTAGTACAACTAACTATATAGGAGCAATTTCAATGGTTTTGTATGAGTGAAATGTCCAGCTAACTATAACACCCTTAAAACGTATAGTTTTTTTGAGTGAATTTTAAAGGTTTTATAAATGCTAATTCCTAACTATATAAGGCCTGAAACCTATGGTTTTTTCAGTGATATATATATATATATATATATATATATCGTAACATCATTATATACCAGTATAAAACATGAAGACGGCCTGCAAGCAATAGAATATTATTTGAGTAACAGGGCTCCCATGTTTTATCAACATAATGCAATGCTGGTAGCAATGATTAGATTTTGTTTATACAACAACATCTTTATGTTTAATCACCTATTGTACTGCCAAATACAAGGCGTAGCCATGGGGGCCAGTTTCTCCCCAAGCTACTCATGCCTGCATATGGGCAAATGGGAGGAACTGGTCCTGGGAGGAATACATGCCGACACTGTAAGAACAAAAGTCAAAATATGGCTAAGATTTATAGATGATTTATTTGTAATCTGGCACGGAACAAAAGGAGAGGCAGAAATTTTCATGGATGAATTAAATAATAATCATCTTAATTTAAAATTCACGGCTGAGATCAGTGAAACAAGGGTGAATTTCCTGGACACTGAGGTGTTTGTAATTAATAACACCTTACAAACTAAACTCCACAGAAAGAAAACGGCAGGGAACTCCCTACTGCATGCCTCGAGTTCACATCCCTCTCATTTAGTAAAAAGCATTCCTTACGGCGAAATGCTAAGGATAAAGAGGATATGTAGCACCCAGGAAGATTTAGAGTTAGCCCAACAAGAAAGTAAGGAGATATTCCTAGCCAGGGGTTACTCCAATAAAACTATAAATCAGGCTATAGCAAAAACTAACTTAACTGAGAGAGACACATTATTGGCTGGTAAAACTGCTAAAAAGTCTGACCAAATAAAAACAGGTTCACAGGCAAGCCAAGGAGATCTGGAAGTGGATAATTTTTGTTTAGTTGTGGGTTATAGCAGATAACATAAAACCATACAAAAAATTATTCAAGATGCATGGCCCACAGTTCTAAGCGATCCAGTATTAGGACCCCTGCTACCGCAGAGGGTGTCCATTACGTACAGTAGAGGTCCCTCAATGAGGGATGCATTAGTGGTGTCAGATCCAGAAATCATTGGCAAACCCAATTGGTATCAGAACCTGAAGGGCTTTAAACGATGTCCAACCTGCAAAGCCTGCACACATGGTGTAAATACAAAAACTTATTTGAGCCCCTTTAGAACTAAACCCTATGTGATCAATAAAATGCTAAACTGTAAAACGGAGTATACAGTATACGTACTAACCTGTCCATGTGGGTTGAACTATGTAGGGTCCAGTAAACTACAGGCCCATGTACGTATACTGCAACATCTAAGAGCCATAACTAATATGGATAATACGTATCCAGTGGCTCGCCACTTCAGAAAGCATCATGCATCGAATAATAAAGGGTTAACATTCTATCTCATTGATGCAATATCCCCCAACAGGAGGGGTGGGGACAGAGAAAATAAGTTACGAAGACTAGAGACGCGGTATATCCTTCTGTTAGATTCAAAACACCCCAATGGACTGAATCTTACAGAGGATATGTATATGTGTTTATCTTAGAAAAACCATGTAAACAAACCAATAAGTGTATGTTCCCAAAAAAAGATAAAGAACAGGATTAGATCCACTGCTCCAACAAGACGAATGAAAAGTACATTAACACAGACACAATACCCCTGATTAACACTAATTTTTGTATATTGTAAATATGGTGTATATATATGAATTATATAGGATGATGTAAATATTTTATGAATATTTTATGAAATGCTTTTATCAACGAACAGCATTGAAATCAAGGGGTATCATATATAATGTTCAACGTTGGAGGAGGGGGACAAAGATAAAAACAAAACATAACGAATACACATGATGGTAAAGCAGGAAAACATGACAAATGAGAAGGGAAAAACGAGCATGAAAAGTACACATATATAGAAAAAGATTGATTGATAAAATATCTGCAACAGGACATAAGGACTGGCATAAAAGATGTAAAAATATATATGAAATGGTACATGAAATTAAAAACGGTAAAGTGAATGAACACATGAAAAGTAGAAATGATGGTTAAGATATGAGAATCTTTTTTAATCAGGTGGAAGCACTTATCACTGAGCACTTTAAAAACTTTTCTTTGTCAATTATCATGGAAAAAGAAATTACATTTGATAGGAATTTAGTTTGTGACGTAATGGGTTAATGGATTATTGTATTTTACATAAATTTAATATAATCCTACAAACAATATTTTACTTGTTGATGAAATCTTAGATGTATGATAAACTTGCTATGTACAAATGTATTTTACATGTATTAAGTACTAAGATTTGAACCAGCGCAACACACAAGAAATGTATTTTACAAGGATTACAGCGGAAAGATATGTATTTCTTCCATGTCTATGACTTTAGCAAATCACGTGGTCATTGAATCACAACAGCACTGTCACTTTAAATAAGCCTTCGCGCTCAAACATAATTGTCGAGTGAACAAGCGGCGTTCGCGCTGCGAAACGTGTCTCAGACATCTGGCTGAAATAAACATTTGAGGCACAAAAGAGATTTGGGTCCGTGTCCTGTTTTAGATTCTGCGTGGAGTGAACCAAGCTTCTAAATACAGGATTTGGAATATATATATATATATATATATATAATCCCTACTGGCGGTCGCCAGTAGGTATATATAGTTAGGATTTTTTCTCTATGGGACTTTTGAAAATTCTATGTCTAATAACTTTGGCGTTTGTGGACGGAATCGGCTGAAATTTTCAGGAAAATGGCACATTTTGTTTTTGAGCAGCCCCTAAAAATTTGGGGGGGTTTCGTCAAGGGGGGGGCCGAGAAAAAAGGGGGGTCCCAAAAACGCATTTTTAACATTGAGTTTTCCATAGGGCGTTTGGCCTGACTTTTAGCTCGAACGGCTGAATGGATTTGCACGAAACTTGGCAAAATTGTAGGGACTGTTAGCCCGATTTGCCTTTGCTGGGTCTCAATATATGTGCTCCAGTGGATTTTGAGAAATTAACGTTTTAAAAAACAGATATATCTGTGACAGCGTCACGGGTAGCGCTCCGGTTCGCGTACTTGTCGCGTAACGGAGCTTTGTGAAGCGAAGCTGATTGGCTCTTCCTTGTCTGTCAACATTCTAAACAGTCCGGAACGGCCGCCATCTTGTCTCTCGGTAGGATCGAGAGACAAGAGGAGGCCAAAACGAAGGAGCAAATGACCATAAGGGGGCATAGTAGATCCTCCCTGACCCCCTAGGTTTGATGTGGAGGCTTTAAAAGGGCCCCGCGGGGCAAAAAAAACCCAAAAAAACCCACATTTTTTTTCGTGGGGTGCGCCCGGTACGCGCACCGGAAAGCGGTCCGGGGAGCGTACTATAAGGAAACAAGAATGATTGAATTTCAAAATATTGTATGTTTATTGATTGTTCGTTTTGTTGTTTTTTTTTGTTTATTTTTATTTACGTAGCAACATGTAGGTACCAATGCAGAGTCTAAAAATAAATAAACACTGTCTCCTTTGCAGATATCTTGCAAGTTGTTTTTGAAGTTTTTGTGGTATATGGAATTCATACCATAGTCCTTCTGGAAAGCCGAAACAATATGGAGGCAGGAGATGATAAAGAGATGTTAAATACACATTGGAGATAATATAGTGGAAGTAAGGAAGTAACTATGAGCAAACTTACTATGTAACATAAAAAAGTTGCACAGTATATTTAAAGTCTGACTTTACATTATAATCAATTTTTCGAGTTACGGAGCTTTGCGAAGCGAAGCTGATTGGCTCTCCGGTGTCTGTCAACATTCTAAACAGTCCGGAGCGGCCGCCATCTTGTCTCTCGGTAGGATCGAGAGACAAGAGGAGGAGAAAAACGAAGGGGGAATTTAATGAAAGGGGGCAAGGTAGACCCTCTTGACACCCTAGGAATGATGTTGGGGTTATTAAAGGGTCCCGTGGGGCAAATAAAAAAAAATTGATTTTTCGTGGTAGAAGCGCTTCCCGGTTCGCGAACCGGGACGCGAAACGGGACGCGAAATGGGAATTCGACATTTTGTGTTTCGTTTTAATTAAATTACAAGATGGAGGAAAAACAATGTGAGAAATGGGTATAATGGGGTACGGGAGACGTATCCTGACCCCCTATGTTTTCTGAGAGTGGCTGTGGATGCTCATATATGTTGATACATGTCTTCCAGCGGCTGCGCGTGAGCGTTTTTTTTTTTTTGCTGCGTGACGTCTGTTAAGGTTCGATTCAAAGGAAATCAGGAAGTGTTGACCGCCATTTTGACACTGCGAGTAAATATTTTGTTAAAAATAATTGTTATAAATTAATCCGTATTGATAAACATTGTCTGCGCCATCTTGCCTTTTTTCCAATGCCACACTTTTGTCGTGCACGGCAGCCATTTTAGATGCCTTGACCAGACCCACTCTCTGCACGCCGCCGATCCTCAGCATGGCTCCCCACCCTCGCAAGCATCTCCCCCACGCACTGGTCACCCCCGCTCTCTCTCTCATGCATGGGCCATAAACCTCCCGCCATCTGCGCTGCTTTTCCCTGAGAATCACACCCTGTGCCTGCCCGACACCTCCCTTTCACCTTATTCACTACCGCACCCTCTGACACTCCTCTTCCTCTGTGTCTGATTGTCCAGGCCGGTTCCAGGCTATCACCTAGCCGTGCGGATGTAGTTTATGGCCCCAACTTTAAAGAAATCTCAAAGCAACAATGAGCTGCTTTGGTTTGTCTTTTAGTTAGTAGCGGTCCGTTGTGCGAATAGACCGAAGGCAGCCCAACGCGCCGAGATCCGGACGGCATCCAGGTGGTGTCCAGTAAGTTGTCGCACTGGTTTGACATCCTACAATGCTGCGCCGAAAAAACGGCGTGGAGCGCCCCAGGGGTGGGGGGGGGGGGGGGGTTGGGAGGCGGAACGAACGGGCCTCCCCCGCCTCCCCAGGTGGAGGCTCTTCTACTGCAATGGGGCGCCCTTTAGCGTTTCAGTCACCATCCAGTTGGACGGCACCCAGGTGGTGTCCAGCAAGTTGTCGCACTGGTCTGGCCATCCTACACAGCTGCACCGAAAAACAGCGTGGGGCGCCCCGGGGGGGGGGGGGCAGAACAAACGGGCCTCCCCCGCCTCCCCAGATGGAGGCTCCTCTGCTGCAGTGGGGCGCCCCTTGGCGTTTCACTCGCCATTCAGTTGTTTAGCGCCCGCTTTTGCGGCACTGTGCCTCATCCGCCATTCAGCTGAGTTGCGCCCACTCTTGCGTTGCAGCGATAGGCGGCTGCCACAGGACTCTTAAAATGGCGTCCGGCTCTTCGGATTTGGGCCTGGTCCACTAAAATGGCCCTGGGACACATTTGAACTCGGACATTTGCCTGCTACGGCTTGGGCTCCATTCTCGAAAGCGTCCCCTCAGCCTTGAAGATTCTACAAAAGTCATCGGGCCCCCGACTCCCGCAGGCTTCCGGTGGGGAGCGGCTGCCATGATTGCTTGCGGAATGGCCACGACGGAGCCACGAGATGGTGGTGCTCTCATGCTGACGCCAGCTTCAGTCTGAAACATCCAGAAACACTGTAGACTACCAATTCGATGACTTCCGGTGGAGCCCCAACGTGACCCGGTAGGGAAGAACTTGCCCTCCCCTCTTTTGACTGATGGTTGTTGTTGCCTGTCCCCTCTGTTGTTATCTAACGGAACATTTTTGGATTGCCGAGTGAGAAAAAAAAAGGTGGGGCTTTCATCATTTGGGAAATTTTTTTTTTTCAATCCAATGAAAAGTGTTATTTTTAGGTCATATGATCAAGCCGTACATCATTAGGAAACCAAAAGTAAAATGAACCAATGAAAAGTTTTATAAACAAGTCACATGACCACTTTGGGCTATAAAAAGCGTACAAAATCCGTTGGCCCGTGAGGCGGCGTCAGTAGCGGACCGATGTGCGAATAGGCCGAAGGCAGCACAATGCGCTGAGATCCGGATGGCACCGAGGTGGTGTCCAGCAAGTTGCACTGGTGTGGCCATCCTACAATGCTGCGCCGAAAGACGGCTTGGGGTGCCCGGGGGGAGGCGGCGCGAACGGCCCTCTTCCGCCTCCATAGGTGGAGGCACCTCATCTGCAGTGCGGCGCCCCTTACCGTTTCACTCGCCGTCCAGTTGAGTTGCGCCCACACTTGCTGCTACAGTAGGCCGAAGGCAGCACAACGCGCCGAGATCCGGATGGCACCGAGGTGGTGTCCAGCAAGTTGTTGTTCTGGTGTGGCCATCCTACAATGCTGCGCCGAAAGTCGGCGTGGGGTGCCCGGGGGGGGGGAGGCGGCGCAAACGGGCCTCTCCCACCTCCCCAGGTGGAGGCACCTCATCTGCAGTGGGGTGCCCCTTAGCGTTTCACACGCCGTCCAGTTGAGTTGCGCCCGCACTTGCTGCTACAGTAGGCCGAAGGCAGCACAACGCGCCGAGATCCGGATAGCACCGAGGTGGTGTCCAGCAAGTTGTTGTTCTGGTGTGGCCATCCTACAATGCTGCGCCGAAAGTCGGCGTGGGGTGCCCGAAGGGGGGGGGGAGGCGGCGCAAACGAGCCTCTCCCGCCTCCTCAGGTGGAGGCACCTCATCTGCAGTGGGGCGCCTCTTAGCGTTTCACTCGCTGAGTTTCGCCCGCTCTTGCGGCTACAGCGATAGGCGGCTGCAACAGGACTCTCAAAATGGCGGCCTGTTCTTTGGATTTTGGCCTGGTCCACTAAAATGGCCCTGGGACACCTTGGAACTTGGACGCTTGCCTGCTAGGGCATGGGCCCCATTCCCGAAAGCGTCCCCTCTTTTGACTGATTGTTCTTGTTGCCTATCTCTTCTGTTGTCAGTTAACGGAACCTTTTTGGACTGCCGAAAGGTATTCTGGTTCGACCGCTGGTCGGTGGAGACATTTTGATTATATCCTGGACCTGCCAGGCCTCGCCCAAAATGACGCCGGTATAAATGGGACTCGTAACTCCTTGTTGTGTACTGGTTGCCCAACCTTGATATCACAAGATACGTATGCAGTTTTGAAGCACATGGCGGGCGGGGACGAGTACTGATTGAACATTTGGACATCCCTATTGATATTAAAATCTGATGTGTTATTGATTACTGTACTATTGAAAGTTCAAATTAACGTCACCCATGGTACTTCCCGCAAATGTATATCTAGATAATTTTATTGTAACTGGCACTGTCGTACTTTAATTATAAAATGTACGTCCACCGATTCCGCAACTGTTAGACAACTTAGTTCTTGCAACCTAATGGCCCGCCCGTTACGTTCTTCTACAGTGTAAATGTCCCCTCATCATATACGATTCCAGTTTTCTCTGTGGCCGGCCCACGTGGTTATAGGCCCGTATTTGTATACTGACATTTTCACAATAAAGGTTTTTAAAACAAAACATGGTAGTAGTACCTTTTTTGGTAAAGTTTTGAATATTAGCCACTGTTTTCGAATCAGTAAAAGGCAAGTGAAATAAAGCAGCCCGATTACATGACGGTTAAAAGGTATAGTACGCAGGAACGCAGTAAAGATAAATGGTCAAGGGCTGTTGAGTTTTCCACTCCTGCAACATAAAGTGATCGATAAGAATCCGATATTCATGCCTATCAGCGACTAAGACAGCAGGCCGAGCCTCTTTTGCTCAACGGCTCCCTCATGGGACGAAGAAACGCCCTTTTTCTCGAAATAGGAATATTTTACTTGCAGGACAGTTGTAAATTTCCCGGGAAAATACATTAGCCTGGAACATTGTTAGTGATAAACTGTAAATGCATCTGGGTCCTTTGCTTTACAAGTCAGAGTGAGAAAAAAAAGGTGGGGCTTTCATCATTTGGGAAAAAAAAATGTTCGAAAGCAATGAAAAGTGTTATTTTTAGGTCATATGACCAAGCCTTTCATCATTAGAATAACAAAAGTAAAATGAACCAATGAAAAGATTTATTAACAAGTCACATGACCTGTTATGCTTACGTTACGCGCTGCGCGCCGCGCTCTGGATCGTTTCCGGGAAGCTGCGCCTCACGCACCGGAGCACTTCCGGGTGCGCTAACGCGGCGCGTCATATGACGCATTACGCGACAACGCAGGTCCAGAATATAGTCAAAATGTCTCCATCAACCAGCGGTCGGAACTCAACCCCTTTCAGCAGTCCAAAAAGTTCTGTTAAATGCCAAGAGAAGGGACAGGCAACAAGAACTATCAATCAAAGAGGGGAGGGCAAGTTCTTCTCTACCGGGTCACGTTGGGGCTCCACCGGAACTGATCGAATTGGTAGTCTACAGTGTTTCTGGATGTTTCAGACTGAAGCTGGCGTTAGCATGAGAGCACCACCATCTCGTGGCTCCGTTGTGGCCATTCCGCGAGAAATCATGGCAGTCGCTCCCCACCGGTAGTCTACGGGAGTCGGGGGTCCCGGTGACTGTTGTAGAATCTTCAAGGCTGAGGGGACTCTTTTGGGAATGGGGCCCATGCCCTAGCAGTCAAGCGTCTGAGTTCCACAGTTGCCCAGAGCCATCTTTGCAGGCCAGGCCCAAGTCTGTAGAGCCGACTGCCATTTCGTGAGCTCCGTAGCAGCCGCCTGTCGCTGTACCGCAAGATTGGGTGCAATTCCGTTGGATGGCGAGTGAGACGTTGTAATAGCAAGAGCAGGCGCAATTCAGCTGGCCGAGCGAGGCACTGTGTCGCAAGAGCGGGCGCAAGTCAGCTGGTCGAGTGAAGCGCTGGGGTGTAGCTGAGAAACCTCCACCTGGGGAGGTGGGGGAGGCTCGTTCGCGCCGCCTCTCCCTTCTACTGCACCCCACGCCGTCTCCTGGCGCAGGTATATGTGATGGTCGGACCAGGGCACCGCAGGACGTGTCTTCAGGTCAAACGGATTGTGGGACAAGGTGTGGAGCAGGCGCAATTATCTCGGGGGCATCCGTCAAGCGGTTCAGGGAGGCACCGCATCACATTGTTTTCCAATGCAGTCAGGTCCACAAACAGCCCCCACTTACTTTGAGAATAGTGAAGCTGCAGCAGGTGCAAATAAGCTTCAGACAGTGTTACAAGCGCTGCTCCGAACCCTCAACTATGGCACCCAACATCCAGGACTTATGCCATTTGTGCAAGGCAGTGATATCGAAGCATCTCAGGGACCAAGCAACATACCATATCCAGAGTCCTTCCCACAACCTGTGCCTTCCTTCTTACCTAGTTATTGTTCTTTCACTCCCACTCCAGGCTTTTAGTCTGTGGATGGAAAACCATGAACCTACACTCACCTATGAAAATCTTACTATTGATGGTTTATTTTGAGCCCAAAATACAAAGGCTTGTTTGGATCGATGTTGCAGCAGGCTGACATGTAAATAGTTATTTAATAAAACGTTTTACCCTGTTACTTTGCTGGTGTGTTGTATATATTTATAATATTTGCATAGTGTTTGTCGTTATTTTGGGTGGCGTGGGCGGCGGAGCCGAGCTGTCTTGCAGCCATCAGGGTGTCGAGCTCAGTTCCTCTCACTAGTTTCGTATTTGTCATGAGGGGTTGTTCATAATGTTTCTATTTTAGCGAGGTCAAAAAGAGATCCCATTAGTGGCCTACTGATTTTGCTTGATTCCTTTTGTTTTTTAACGATTTTTCACTATCTGCAAAGACTAAACAGAGTATTGCGACTCTGTGCTTGTTTGTAAATAGAGAATGAACCAAAGAGAACCAATTCCAAAACAATAAATGCTAGGATAACAATCAATCAAATGGAGAGGGAAGCAGGCACGACGGATTACAACGGGGGCAAAGGCCTGTGTTACCTACCCTTCACTATCTGCAAAGAGAGAATATTCCTAAAAGAAAAGAGGAGGGGGGGAAGCGTTAAAAGCACATCAGCGTGCATAAATACGAAAATGTTTTTACCTACCACGTACTTGACATTTTACAGCTTTTGATATTTGCTATTAAAAAACCATTGAAATTCACTGAAAAAACCATAGGTTATAGACCATATATAGTTAGGAATCAGCATTTACAAAACCTTGAAAATTCACTGAAAAACCATAGGTTATAGACCATATATAGTTAGGGATTAGCATTTACAAAACCTTAATTTACTCGCACAAAACCATTGAAATTTGCATATATAGTTAGTTGCACTAACTATATATCGCGCACCCGCAATCCACTGCTGATGATGTCACATATTACATCATTCATGACATGGTCAGTGACATCACTGATGACATCACTGATGACATCTCAAATGACATCACTGATGACATCTCAAATGATATCACTGATGACATCACTGATGACATCTCATTTGACATTACTGATCACATCACTGATGATATCATTTATGTGATAATACAATGAACATCTTCAGACTCTAATATAACCTTAGATACATTCAGTATAAACAGACACTCACAGACTGTCACTTATCCATGGAGTTACTCACACACCTAGTCAGTCATGCAAAGAATCAATCACACCTCCATTTTCTCAACTATACAGTTATACACACCTTACTTATTCAAACATATACTAACACATATTTACTCTTATACAATCCCTGATACATGTTCACAATGATCCTTAGAGCCACTCACACATTCACTGGCTCTTATGCACAGTTATTTATATATGTCAACTCTCACATGTACTGTGTTTTACAAATCCATTCACTCACCAATACACTCATGCAGACAGTCAACCGCCCATACAGCTGTTTCAACATGCACTTGTGAACCCATACATATAGTGAATCAACTACTCACACATCTATGCACAGAGTCACACACCTCCCAGCCACCCACACACACACTCAGTCTCCCATACAAATACTTGGGCAACCAATCAAAAACCTATATAGTTACTCATATAGCTACTAATCAACACATGCAGCAGTTTACAGAACGACAGAGATAATGATGCACAAATTAAGACAGTTTAGTCAGTAACCCATGCACTCAGTGAGACACGTTTAATCACTCTCATATACAGTCAGTCATGCACCTACTAAATTCTTCATCCAGACACTTATACATCCACTCATTCTTCAATATGTAAGACATATTTTAACTTTACAGAAACATACAGTCACTGGATGTTGTTATCAGTGATGTCATCAGTGATGTCATTTGAGATGTCATCAGTGATGTCATCAGTGATGTCACTGACCATGTAATGAATGATGTTATATGTGACATCATCAGCAGTGGATTGCGGGTGCGCGATATATAGTTAGTGCAACTAACTATATATGCAAATTTCAATGGTTTTGTGCGAGTAAATTAAGGTTTTGTAAATGCTAATCCCTAACTATATATGGTCTATAACCTATGGTTTTTCAGTGAATTTTCAAGGTTTTGTAAATGCTAATTCCTAACTATATATGGTCTATAACCTATGGTTTTTTCAGTGAATATATATATATATATATATATATATATATATATATATATATATATATATATATATATATATATATATATATATATATATATATATATATATATATATTCACAGAAAAAACCATAGGTTATAGTGGATATATAGTTAGGAATTTGCATTTACAAAACCTTGAAAATTCAATGAAAAAACCATTGGTTTTAGGCCATATATAGTTAGGGATTTGCATTTACAAAACCTTATTTTACTCGCATAAAACCATTGAAATTCCATATATAGTTATAAGCGCTAACTATATATCGCGCACCCGCAATCCACTGCTGATGATGTCACATATTACATCATTCATGACATGGTTAGTGACATCACTGATGACATCACTGATGACATCTCAAATGACATCACTGATGACATCACTGATGACAACATCCAGTGACTGTATGTTTCTGTAAAGTTAAAATATGTTTTACATATTGAAGAATGAGTGGATGTATAAGTGTCTGGATGAAGGATTTAGTAGGTGCAAGACTGACTGTATGAGTGAGTGATTAAATGTGTCTCACTGAGTGCATGGGTTAGTGACTAAACTGTTTTAATTTGTGCATCATTATATCTGTTGTTCTACAAACTGCTGCATATGTTGATCAGTAGCTATATGAGTAACTGTATGGGTTATTCATTGGTTGTCCAAGTATTTGTATGGGAAACTGAGTGTGTGTGTATGGGTGGCTGGGAGGTGTGTGACTCTGTACATAGATGTGTGAGTAGTTGATTCACTATATGTATGGATTCAAAAGTGTATGTGGAAACAGCTGTATGGGCGCTTGACTGTGCATGAGTGTATTAGTGAGTGAATGGATATCTCAGTGCTACATGTCAAATTAAGTACATATGTAAAACACAGTACATGTGAGAGTTGACATCTATAAATAACTGTGCATAAGAGCCAATGAATGTGTGAGTGGCTGTATGGATCATTGTGAACATGTATCAGAGATTGTATAAGAGAGTAAAGTAAATATGTGTTAGTATATGTTTGAATAAGTAAGGTGTGTATAACTGTATAGTTGAGAAAATGGAGGTGTGATTGATTTTTGGCATAACTGACTAGGTGTGTGAGTAACTCCATGGATGAGTGACAGTCTGTGACTGTCTGTTTACACTGATTGTATCTAAGGTTATATTAGAGTCTGAAGAGGTTCATGGTATTATCACATGAATGATATCATCAGTGATGTTATCAGTCATGTCAAATGAGATGTTTTCAGTGATGTCATCAGTGATGTCATTTGAGATGTCATCAGTGATGTCATCAGTGATGTCACTAACCATGTCATGAATGATGTAATATGTGACATCATCAGCAGTGGATTGCGGGTGCGCGATATATAGTTAGCGCTTATAACTATATATGGAATTTCAATGGTTTTATGCGAGTAAAATAAGGTTTTGTAAATGCAAATCCCTAACTATATATGGCCTAAAACCAATGGTTTTTTCATTGAATTTTCAAGGTTTTGTAAATGCAAATTCCTAACTATATATCCACTATAACCTATGGTTTTTTCTGTGAATTTCATTGGTTTTTTAATAGCAAATATGAAAAGCTTTAAAATGTCAAGTACGTGATAGATAAAAACATTTTCGTATTTATGCACGCTGATGTGCTTTGAACGCTGCCCCCCCCCCTCCCCTCTATTCTCTTAGTAGTACTCTCTCTTTGCAGATAGTGAACGGTAGTTAACGCAGGCCTTTGCCCCCGTTGTAATCCGTCGTGCCTGCTTGTCTCTCCATTTGATTGATTGTTATCCAAGCATTTACTGTTTTAGAATTGGTTCTCTTTGGATCATTCTCTATTTACAAACAAGCACAAAGTCGCAATACTCTGTTTAGTCTTTGCAGATAGTGAAAAATCGTGTAAAAAAATAAAAGTAATCGAGCAAAATCATTCCGACCGCTGGTTGGTGAAGACATTTTGACTATATTCTGGACCTGCGTTGTCGCGTAATGCGTCATATGACGCGACGCGTTAGCGCACCCGGAAGTGCTCCGGTGCGCAAGGCGCAGCTTCCCGGAAACGATCCAGAGCGCGCCGCGCAGCGCGTAACGTAAGCATAACAGGTCATGTGACTTGTTAATAAAACTTTTCATTGGTTCATTTTACTTTTCTTTTCCTAATGATGTAAGACTAGGTCATGTGACCTAAAAATAACACTTTTCATTGGATTAAAACATTTTTTTCCCAAACGATGAAAGCCCCACCTTGTTTCTGGATGTTTCAGACTGAAGCTGGCGTCACCATGAGAGCACCACCATCTCGTAGCTCCGTCGTGGCCATTCCGCAAGCAATCATGGCAGCCGCTCCCCACCGGAAGCCTGCGGGAGTCGACGGCCCCCAAGACTTTTGTACAATCTTCAAGGCTGAGGGGACGCTTTCGAGAAAGGAACCCAAGCCCTGGCAGACAAGCGTCCGAGTTCCAAGGTGTCCCAGGGCCATTTTACTGGACCAGGCCCAAATCCGAAGAGCCGACCGCCATTTTAGGAGTCCTGTGGAAGCCGCCTATCGCTGCACCGCAAGAGTGGGAGCAACTCAACTACATGGTGAGCGAGACGCTGTAGCCGTAAGAGCGGGCGCTAAACAGCTGAATGGCGGAAAAGGCACAGTGTAGCAAAAGCGGGCGGAATGGCGACTGAAACGATAAAGGGGCGCCCCACTACAGCAGACAAGCCTCCGCCATGTGCTTCAAAACTGCATATGTATCTCGTGATATCAAGGTTGGGCAACCAGTACACAACAAGCAGTTACGAGTCCCATTTACACCGGCGCCATTTTGGGCGCGGCCGGGCAGGTCCAGGATCTACTGAAACAAAACAAATGAGGCTGACGTCTCTGAAGCAGTTGACGAACAGCAGGACATAGCAAATAAACATGAACTCTCTAAAGCTGTTAACTCACTGCAGGACAAAACAAGTGAACCTGAAACCTCTGGAATAATTGTCGCTCAAAAGAACAACACACAAAACTCTGTGGAGCCTGAAGAAAAAAAAACAGAAGGGCACTGTAGTTTCAGACACACTTAACACTAATGACTAAACAAAGATATCGTCTGTTTATGAAGCAGTTATCATCTTGACAGAATTGACAAAGAAGTGTACAGACACCAATGCTATTAAGAAACACAAGGAAATCCTAACGCATCAGCATTCTCGGAAGAGGTTGACACAGATAACATCTTAAGGAACAAAGAAAGACCTGTTCACTCTTGACACCCCAGGTGCTGTATATATTGCACTATAGTGCTGCATCGAGAAAACGGACAACCCTATTGATGTGGATTTTTCATTATTGATTATTGTAAAGAAATGGCGACTCCCCCCTTTAGCAGATTAGCTAAATGTTTGCGTAATTTAGGCATAAAAGTTATATTATTGTTGTTGTTGTTGTTATCGTTATAGTTCTGGTTAATTTCAAAAAATGGTTAAATATATTTACAGTTTTTGTTGCGTTCGTTATATTTAAATGTTAATAAAGTTTTAAAATCTAACTTTGTTGGAGTGCTATATATGTTTAAAAAATCGGGTGAATGGGGCCTTGAATCGGGTTATTGTCATGTGTGGGCTTTGCAAGTGTACTGCTACAAGATCGAACATTTCAAACTCAAATGCACGTTCTTTTTCTTACCTTTCCGAAGCATGGAGCGCAATAGCAGGCAGAGAAAGGGTGATGCACGTGTTGAACACTGCCTGGCCTGGCAAGTTGCTGGCAGTGCCCCCCCGCCCGCTCCTGAAAGAGGGCACACACACACCGCCGCCCCGAGTACTTCACAAATCTTTAAAAGACCATGCGCTTGTTCATGAGGCTTAAATGGTTTATCACCCCTTCTAGAACCCCTGCATCGACCCTCTGACGTTTCCTGGAAGAATTAGCACGTAACACAATACCAAGCCCTGTCAGCTGAAACCCCCGAGAAATCATGGGGCATATTATCAAGGGGGTTTATTTCCGCTTTTTTGGCTTTAAAAGTAAAAAAAATAGAGATAAAATTATCTCCCTATTACCAAGCTGTCGCTAACACCAGTTAGTGACAGCTAAAAGGAGATAGCGACCATCTTGGGCCCCGCTTTGCATATCAGTGATATTTATCACTAATGACATGCAAAGTGGGCGTGACAAGATTTTAGCGACTGGAAACAGTCCCTAACCATCGCTATCTCCTATTACCAACTTTTGGAGATATTCACGCTAAGCGCGAATATCTCCAAAACCTAACACCTGCCCTGAGCAGTTTTAGCCATGTTATCCAATGGGAAGTGGATAACATGGCTAAAAGCATTTGCTGGATAATGCATGAATATCGCTGACTTTTCAACGATATTCATGCATTGCGGCCGTTTTTTAACGCATTTGCGATAAACCTTGCTAATAGCAAGGTTTATGTGCGATAAAATTCGCCGAAGTGCGGCGATAATTTTTGTCTCTAAACAAGTTGGAGACAAAAATTACCGCTAGTTGTTGGTAATATGCCCCCGGGTTTTTCCTTGCAGGAATCGGGAAGCGAAAGACTAGCACTGAAATCAGTAGTCTCACGCCTGAATCGGGAGGGTTGGCATGTCTGGATACTCTACAGCTGGGGCCATAAACTACATCCGCAGGGCTAGGTGATAGCCTAGGTCCGGCCTGGACAATCGGACACAGAGGAAGAGGAGTGTCAGAGGGTGCGGTAGTGAATAGGGTGAAAGGGAGGTGTCGGGCGGGCACAGGGTGTGATTCTCAGAGAAGAGCAGCGCAGATGGGGGGAAGTATATGTCTCATGCATGAGAGAGAGAGCGGGGGTGACCAGTGCGTGGGGAAGATGCTTGCGAGGGTGGGGAGCCATGCTGAGGATCGGCGGCGTGCAGAGAGTGGCCCTGGTCAAGGCATCTAAAATGGCTGCCGTGCACGACAAAATTGTGGCATTGGACAAAAACGCAAGATGGCGCAGACAATGTTTATCAATAAGGATTCATTTATAACACAATATTTACTCGCAGTGACAAAATGGTGGTCAACACTTCCTGATTTCCATCGAATCGAACGTTAACAAACGTCACGCAGCAAAAAAAAAAACAAAAAGCTCACGCACAGCAGTTTTTAGCCATGTTATCCAATGGAAGGTGGATAACATGGCTAAGAGCATTTGCTGGATAATGCATGAATATCGCTGACTTTTCAGCGATATTCATGCATTGTGGCCGATGTGCGGCGATAATTTTTGTCTCTAAACAATTAAAACGAAGCACAAAATGGCGAATTCCCGTTTCGCTACCAGTTTGCGGCCCAGTTCGCGGCCCGTGAAGCGCTTCTACCGTGAAAAATCATTTTTTTTTTATTTTCCCCACGCGACCCTTTAATAACCCCAACAACATTCCTCGGGGGTCAAGAGGGGTATACCTTGCCCCCTTTCAATAAATTCCCCCTTCGTTTTTCACCTCTTCTTCTCTCTCGATCCTACCGAGAGATAAGATGGCGGCCGCTCCGGACTGTTTAGAATGTTGACAGACACCGGAGAGCCAATCAGCTTTCTGCGCGCAAAGTTCCGTTTCGCGAAAAGTAAGCGGACCGGATCGCTGCCCAGAGCGCTGTTACAGATATATATCTTGTTTTGAACGTTAATTTCTCAAAAACTACTGGAGCACATATATTGAGACCTAGCAAAGGCACATCGGGCTAACAGTCCCTACAATTTTGCCAAGTTTCGTGCACATCCATTCAGCCGTTCGAGCTAAAAGTGAGTCCAACCGCCCTATGGAAAAATGAATGGGAAAAACGCGTTTTGGGACCCCCCTTTTTTCTCAGCCCCCCCTTGACGAAACCCCCCCAAATTTTCAGGGGCTGCTCAGAAACACAATGTGCCATTTTCCTGAAAATTTCAGCCGATTCCGTCCTCAAACGCCAAAGTTATTAGACATAGAATTTTCAAAAATCCCATAGGGAATTAATCCTAACTATATATACCTACTGGCGAGACGCCAGTAGGTAATATATATATATATATATATATATATATATATATATATATATATATATATATATATATATATATATATATATATATATATTTAACAATCTTTATTTTTTAGTAAGAAATGTATCTTATAATGTCTGTATTCTTTCTGCTATGTACATATTATTTATTAATCTAATGAAATATCAGTAGTATTAATTGTGTACAATTTAATAAAACATCAAGTTAATGTATTGTTCATTTTAAATTGTATCAAGTCCATTCAATTGCTGCAAATTAATTTGTTCTTCATCTGCAGTATGACAATGCTTACAGTGAGTTATGTTGGGATGCATAGCAGAAGCTGTGAATTATTATTTAATATGGCACATGCTTCCTTATTCAAAACCACAGTTGTGTTGACCATGGCATGTGGGACAGAGATTCAAATTTATTTCTCTCACCATAAAATAAGGATGTGAGTTGGATGTTGACATCCAGAGGACACCATAGCAAAGATATTGAGTAGGAAGGGCGAAAAAGAGTCAAGTTATATTCATAAAGTATAGTACATACAGACATAAAATAAGCCATGTTTAGTAACTCATTTATGAAATTCACAGTAACCTTGCATGGTGATCGGACTGACTATTTCAGTTGCATTGTGTGTGCTACATCTACAGGGTCATGTGCAGAAAGTAACATCAAGGCCAGAACAGTACACCATGCAATGACTGTTGGGTGCCTATGCTGCCTACAGGACACTGACAGTAAAGCTATACTTCGTATAATTGTGGAAAGGCCTGTGTGTCAGGAAAAAACATTCATTCTTTCAATTTGAATGGATTTAGAAAAGAAGTCCAACACATGCCAGAAGTATGATGAATCAAAATATCATGCATATCCTTTCATCTTAGAAGAAAGTAATACGTACTGAGGTGTGCCAACAGTGTCTTGAAGTTTTGATGTGTTATATTGTAGCCACGAAAAAGAACAAATTGTGTGGATCGTAGTTACTGTTCCAAAACACCTCCAGAGATGTGTCAGTTTAGGGTATAGTGCCTGAATATATACGTATTAAGCATTTACAATGTAAATACTGCATTTATATTAAAAAAGCAGAAAAAATACATAACACAATCTATATATTTATTCATTTTTATGAATAGGCAATTTAATATTCAAAACATTATTTCTGCATTGAGAATTTAAAATAATGAAGTGTGATGTGGATTTGTGTTTGATAAACGAGGGCTGTGAGAATGATTCACAATCAGTGAAGATATTAATATATAAGTAATCATTTTACAAACAATATGACATGGCAGCAGCTGGCAGTAGAAAATCAGCCTACTTGAGAAATAATGTTAATTCAATTTCTGGGATGCATAGGCTAATATAAATTTTAGTTGAAGACAGAAGGGCTTATTTACAAGTCCTGGGAACCATCAGAAAGTTACTTTTTGTAGCGTTTTGGTGGTGCATACCTACAAGGCCACACAAATCCACCCTGTGTGGCTTTTCGTGGCCTTCTGGAAATGGAGCAAGGCAAAGCAGTGCAAGTCGCTGCCTTGGCTTACTCTGTGTAAAAGAGGCATTCTAGTAGTGTTGCTGTGGGCGTTCCCACCCAACACCCATGGAATTTGGCACTGCCCTTGATTTACAACATCAGGTTAACCTGGGGCAGTGCCAAATCCTTATGCCTCCCTTGAGTAGGTGTAATAAGTTGAAATGTTTACATTTCTCCTAATTTTTAATTTCCTTCAATGTGTGTTGCATTCTGCAGAATGAGGTAAACACTTCTTGTGATTGTTTTTGTGCAGGAAGGTTACCCTTCCTGCAGAAAAACCATTGTGCCAACAACATTGTGCAAGGGTGCCTTCATTGGCGCACAGCTGCAAATTGTGCGCCCGGTTTGAATGAAAGGACAGGAATGCACCCTATCTTGTAAGTACAGTGCAGTCGTGCTCTTTGGATTTGGCACACACCAGTGCAGCAAGAAGTCTTGCTGCGCTGCCTCATGCCAACTTCTTGTAAATAAGCCCCTGAGTGTCGTAGCCTTTTATTTAACTTACAATGTATTTGTGGGAGTCAAATGTGGTGAATTGTCTTTTTTAATGCACATCTAATATGCATTTTGTATTAGAGGGTATAACCAATCTCTAAACTATAATTGCTGTTTTTGGATGAAAAATCAAAATCCAAACTGTGTATCATACAGAATAATTGCTGATAGGTGAAACATGGCATTTTATTCTAGCAGTAAGCAGTAATTATAATTCTACAACTACTCATGCATTTTGTCTAGAACTTAATGTGCATCATGACTACAAAAATACACAGCTTTGACAACATAATCACACAGGCTTTTATTTGAGTGTTCATCATTAAGCATGATATATTTGTAGTTATGTTATGCAACACACACATCATGGTTTTGTCAAAAACATTTCCTGTATTTGTATTTGATTTAAGAATAAAGCAGGGGGACAAAAAGATGCTCCAAAATAAAAAATATCCACCCACTAATATTAAAATACAACATAAATAAAACAAAACATATATCAAGCAAATGATTTACAAAGAAGCAATCATTTCCTATGTTCATTAAATAACCAACTATATTGTGAAGTAAAAATATATATGAGAACACTTATTTTTATGTATGACTTCCTATAAGGAATAGGTAAGCTATGTGGCAAAATCATTTATGTGTGAAAATTCTCACATGCATCTCTTCTATAGAATGAAAATGTGAAGATGTGAAGTTTGACATTTACATTAACTGAATCATGCATACTTGTTTCACTAACAAGTATACATGCATACAAATATACACACATACCATGTATAATTACATATTAATCATGCACATTTGATAAAGTCTATATATGCACAATTTTAAAGAGTAGGTTTTTTTGTCCAAGAGCAAGAAAATGAATGGGTTGTAGACACTCATTGTTATACTGATAACAGTTTTCGGGCTCTCTAAACCTTCACTTATACATTTTACCTGATATTGTTTAAGTTGTTTGGCCAAACATTCTCAAAGAATGCAGCTGTGCTCGGTGGACTGTGAATTAAAGTGTTAACATGTTATTTAAACGTTTACACTTTTATAAAACTAGACAAAATTATAAAAAACATTGGTAGGTTGTAGATAGTACCTCAGGCTTCACAAAGATCATTCTCTAAGTTACAATTATTTAGAAGAAACTCATCAAAAGTGATTCAAATGTTCTAAAATAAATATGTTGTAGTTTAATGATAACGTAATTGTTTGTTGCATAATAAATACAATTAGGAAGTGTAAAGTGTGATATCTTCGTTGTTGAAATAATAATGATTTTGACAGCTTTTATGTATCTTACCTTAAGGTAACATGGATCTAGCTGCAAAACACAAGAGGTATGAAAGAAAACAAAGATTCCTCCTCTTGGAGGTAGTGAGCAGACATTTTATGAGGATGGGATCTCGTCTGGGTGAAAGATGACGAAACTACTAGAAAGAACATGAAAGTGCAACAATGAAATCAAACCCCATTCAAGAAGAAGTTGGGACAAAAGGATCATGTAGAAGGACGCTTGAATGCCAAAATGCAACCCACTACCACAACAGAATCAAGTGCAGCAAATCCGTCTGAAACAAATGAACAGACACTTCTTTTGGAGAAACGTTTGAAAGCACTTGGACTCCTTTGAAAGGATATTTGAAAACCACAAAAGAGAAACCATATTTAGTAAAAGTATTAATGTTTTAGAGGGATTTGACTGTTTCGGATTTGGAAATGTACATACTACATATACATCCTGGTTAAGGTAAAATAATAAGAGTTTTGAATTGTATACACATAACTCCCAGTTAGCTTTAAATGTGTTTAAATATCCCCATTGCAATAAAATGCTGTACAGCTAATGATGGTTTTGTCTTTATTTTGAAATAATATTTTGTCTTTGAATGAATTCACAGCATGTGTGTTTTATGAACTTTTATTCTCTAATATAATATTGAATAAACATTTAGGCGAAATATGTAGCTTACAGTACACACAATATTTTAAAGGGGTATATAGTGATGGAGCAAGGATTCGCACGTTAAGCGACTTACTCTCATTCAAGAACCTCGTCTAATGTATAATCATATTAATCCTACTGTCCGTCTTGTAATTAGCATTTTCCCCAACACACGGGTGTCCCCACGAGGCTTGCCTATGTGTCTTTTCATTTCTCACAAAGCTTGCACTAAAGAAATGGCCGCTTCGCTGAAATTCAGTCTGCGCATGCGTCGGTCATACCCATGTGATGTGACGCACTCGCATTCTGGAGGGAATCTGTGCTCATGCGCACTGTCGCAAACATGGCCGCTTGTCTCTTACCACGCTCTACGCTTGCAATTGCTGCTTTAGCCTATCTGTCTTTTCGCACTAAACCTTAATACTATTGCTGTTATAAAGTAAGGGGTGTGTAGAATTTATCATGGTATACAGTGTGATCATTTTTTTGTGTGATTTTAATTTGTTCTCGCTTACTTTTCATGTATCACGTCTCTGGGGCTGGAAAAATCATAACCGGCGCCATGATGAGGCTCCTCTGAGTACTGCCATGTGACCTGGGAGAAACTCTACTGCGCAGAAGCTGAAATAAGCCAGCTGGCTCCTGAAGCCCAATGCGCCTGAGAACCCAGCACAAGACGATGTGATTCACCTTGAAACCCAGAGACTTTGTTGCCATACCTTGTACACTCGTATTTTCTATTGTATTCCTATGGATGGGAACGTGAACCCAAAGGGCGGATAAGCAAAATTCAAATTCATGATGGGAACGTTGAATTCTAGGAGGTGACAATGTCCGAGCCACCTCTCCTGACCAATCACAATATGCGAAAACTGTCACTTGCAACATTGGTGGGTGGTCTAAGGGTCCCCAAACTGTATAATTACCCTAGTGTAGCTTAGGAAAATTGTCCGACTTGTCCGAGTAGCAGACCTGTCACTGACCCTACGAACTCTATAGGTGATCCAATCTTGAGTGCTGCGGAGCACTCTGTCCTTACTTTCCACAAACTCCTAGGGGTGGAAATAGTCTTAAGTGCTGGCGAAGCACTTTGCTGGGAAATTCGAAAACCCAATCGGGGTTACTGGCGGATTACTTGCAGAAAGGGGTAACGCAGGCGTTGCTTCTGAAGCTGTGGGTGTTGGTCGTACCTTGGTGAGCCCAGTCCTGATCCCAAAATCCTGAGGGGTATCCTGTCCTGACTGCCGTGAGCTGTACCTGCTCGCATTCTGGCATTCCTTTTCTGAGGGTCCTTGTCCCCGTCCTTCCAAACTGACCCGTGGCCAGGGTTAGTCCTCATTCCTAATTAGGTAAATATTGCCTTGTGGGTTTACGTCTTTTTCTCACTTATTCTCCTTTTCCTGAATAAAGCGCTCTTGTTTGTGATATTGCCCTATCACTTTGAACGGCAACTTATATGCAAGTATTGATTAGAATTGTTCCACTTCTCTCCCCACCTTTAGGAGATTGTCAAACTGTCATATTTTATTAGTGTGTTCCCGTTTTTCCCTCTCCCTTAGCATGGTTGCAGTGAACTTAGTAAGAACAGCATAAGTAGCTTAGTCTAAATATACATTTTAGGTCCCTCGTGTTTAGTATAAGCTTGGGTGCAATAGTGTGTTTCTCAATACTCATATCCCATAGTTCTCCCGTATACCCAAATGGTCCTTGCTCTAATTCATAATTACATTTTAGTTGTGATTCTAATGCTTGATGTGTTATTTTGTATATTGCTTATCCTAACCTATTCACTTTGAAATCTTCAGATAAATCTTCAAACCCATCAGGTGTCTGTGGTTATTTTTTCCTGATTTATATTGGGGAAATGTATGGTGGTTTATAAAGTGTATTTTCTTCTAGGACCCCTGTCACCTATTCCCTGCTAGCTCCTGATCCGTCTGGAGTAATGTGCCTGTGGTAAGTCAGGTACATGATCAGCAGTGGTGAGAAGTCAACCACAAATTACTCATAGTAGCGTGTATAAACTCACCCGGTTCACGCCAAACGCGAGTCATTGGTTTGAATGCGCACACCAGGGCCCAGTGCGTGTGAGAATCGGGAAACCCAGTGACCCGGGTGAACTGCGCGCTCTATCAGTAATTTTTCTGGTAGCAGAGGTAATGGTTAGGACTAGTTAAATTAGGTAGACAGGATAGTTGATAAACAAACTGTGACAATTAAAATGTGCTGCTAAAATTTCTATGCTGCTGATTTCTCTATTTGCATTTAAAAAAATATTTTGCAATGTTTTAAGGATTTATATGACTGTGTATATGATTTTTGCATTGCTGCTATAGATAATTATATGTAATACTAAACAAGAACTGTTTGTACGTGTTCAGTGTAGTCCGAATCCCCGGGGAAGTATATAGCTAACGGTGAGTAGAATCCGATTAGCTGGAAAAGTCACGTGTTTCGAGTCATTAGTGTAGGGTGAAGAAATACCTGGAAACACTAATTAGGATCTTTTATATCTGAATAATTGATAGCCATGAGTCCTTTGTATAAAACATCCCTTGTGATATCACCTAGAAAGGGTCACATGTGGGAGGAGTAATAGGGTCTCCGAGGCTTGTCTGGTAAGTAAGATAGTTCGCTGGTGAAATCCTGGCTCAGTACATATCCCCGACTAAGGTGGATGAGTCAGAAGAATAACGGGTTCTATATTACTAATGTGAAGGGACAGGCAAAGAAGTCTATCCAGAGTGAATGAAAAGTAGACAGAAGTGGTCTACTTGTAGTGAGAGAAAGTTTTTCTATCTATTTAGAACACTCAAACATAGTGGCAGACGTTGTGTGTTAGTTACTAAGTTTTGCGCTCGCACTTTAGGAAGAGTTAAAAGTTTCCGTTACCTTGTGAAGGAGGAAGTCGGGCGGAAGGCTGCTCTGACGTCACTCCGTGCCGCGCTGGTATTGGTCAGGACAGCGGGTGTATAGTGAAGCCGAATTTGTAAGGGAGGGGTGAGTGCCGGAGTGTGGGACTTGGTCTCGCGAAAGGCCGCGCACCCATTGGATATGGATTTTTGCATTCACAGGGTTGATTGGTTTCTACAAAATAAGAGTCGCGCTAGCATTGGAAGTACCAAAGTAAACAAAATTAATCAGGCCGAGTTAGAAGCGAGCCTGGAAAGGCATATGTGGTATCCCGAGTTCTTACCTAATCCACAGAACTCAAGCTTCTATAAGGAACAGATGATACGAGGTAGACCGCACATGATGTACGGAATAAAGAGAAAAATGTCATTTGCCGACAAAGTAAAGAATTTCTTTAAAACAGATAAGCCCATTAGAACAAGAGAGGGTGTGATCATTCCTTCACCGAATACTCCTGCTTCCTTCATGATGTTTGAAAAGGGGTATCATACCTGTGTGTGGCTAGAGAATTGGGCAAAGTATACTGCAGATGACGGAGTTCTAGCATTTCCTATTGATGGTACCTTTAATGGTAGGATCCTGTTTAACTTAAGGACCCGCATGAATGAATTGCATCCCAGACCCAGATTGACCCAGTACGAGGCCTTAGAAGAGTGGGAAATCGAGGCTTTGGAAAGAGATAGACCCCGGATGGACAAGGGAGTGAGTAAATAGTATTCGAGGGTCCATAGAGAAACCAAAGAGCAGAAAATGAAACAGTGGAGACAAAGCATGATGACAGAGGGATTGTTTCCAATGATGGGGGTATTAGAGCCAGGAAAAGGAAAAAGCACAGAAAAGACCCATCACATAATGCCCGTAGGGGACTCAGAAGATGAGCACCTAGAAGATTTATTGATGAAAAACCCCCCTCCCTAAGCAGCCGAGTCTGAGCCTTTGAACTCACCAAACCCGTTTGCCAAATATCCCAGATGCCGGAGGGATAGCGAGACAGATGGAACAGGTACAGACAGTAAAACCAGTGACGGAGATGGGTTTTGCAGACCAAAATCCGCAGTCCCGAATTATCAGCCATTCGGAGAAGGACCACCACGATTGGTCACTCCTACTGCCCCAAGTATTTACCCTCCCTTGGTACCTCAAGTTTTGCATGACAATCCCACAGGAAAGGGTTTGAGAGAACAAGAAAAGGAAGCCCTGGCTAGGCAGCGAGATGATTTAGTCCGGACCATAGCCCAGATACATCCCCATCCAGATTCCCTGACTATCCCAGTAACCATTGGACCCGCTATTCCTCTTTATAGGGATACCCTGGCTAGTCCTCGTCCTCCTGTTATCTCCCCAATACTGCCTACTCCTAGCATCCCACCCCCCAGAAAGGAAGTATTCATAGATGATGATCAAGAGAGTGAATGTGAATCCGTGGTTCTGATGGATTTGCCCATTAGAGAACCTAGGACTAGTATGTCGGGGGCAAGGAGTCAGAGTAGGCCAAAAGAGGTGTTGATTGAAGGTGCATCTGGGGTTAGGAGTGCCACAGTAGTATCACCAGAAGAATTAGACAGATGGACCAAAGAGTTGGAGAAAGAGACCACTCCCCAATCCAGACCGTTAGAGATTTATAAACTAAGGATAGAAATAGAAGAGATGATGGCTGGAAACATAGGATTAGAGCGCCTAAACTCGTACAGTGAAGAAGAGTTACTGTTTATCGGTAAAAATCTTACCCGAAATGCTAGGTTGCTCCATGAAAGGATAATGGACACAGCCACTGAAATGGGAATCGATGTCAGTCGCTCCAAAATCCTTCAGAAACCCTACAGAGTAGATTTTTTGGACAAGGACTTAGAGAGCTTAAATGTGGTAGGAAAGCAGATCCAGATAAAGGAATTGTTGAAACTCTTGGAGAAATGGGGAGAAGTGGGGAAATGGAGAACCCGGTGGGCAAAGAAAAAGGAAGACAGCAGGGCTAAGTCTCAGGCGTCAGAATTCGTGTTAAAAGAAGTAACTCCAACAGAAAAATTGTGTCCTATGAGAGAGGTCCCGGGAGGAAAATATGTCCATGTCCCTTGGTCCCGACAGGATATTGTGTCATTTACCAATGACTTCCCGAAATTACGGGAAAAACCTGTTGACTGGTACCGGCAGGTTGAACGCTTTATAAAAGTTCAGAAATGTCTTCTGAAAGACCTAGATGGGTTTTTCGACATTGTGGTCCCTGTAGATCTGTGGACCGAATGTAAAATAGAAATTAATTGGCCTAATGAAGAATATCCCAGAGATGAGAAAACAGGAGCTCCCTCCCCGGATGTAATGAGGAAGTATGATCAGGTCATACAGTACCTCAAGAAAAAGGTGCCCGCCAAGGAGATAGATTGGACCAGAATAGATAGAACCACCCAAGAACGTGATGAAACTGTCCATTCCTTTTATGAAAGGTTACTGCAAGTATTCAAGACTTACAGTGGTATCGATAATGTGGACATGAAAGACATGACCCATTTCAGTTACAGATTCGTGCTAGGATTAAGGCCTGAAATATCTCAATGGATTCGAGACAATAAAATAAGTTGGCAGGGAAAGCCCATAGATGATGTCCTGAAATACGCAAAATATTACGAAGATGAAATCGAAAATAAAAAGAAAGCCCTCAAGGAGAAAGTGATGTGGGCACAAGTAAAATTGGCTGAACAGCAAGAAAAACAGTTAAGTAAATTGAATTCCAATAATAATGTTCAGAATGCCACTGCTGGGGGAGGAGGGAAGCCCCGGGCAAAATTAAGTCGGGAAGAGGCTATGAAGAAGTTCCCCTGCCACGGGTGCGGCCAGTTAGGGCATTGGAGAGACGAGTGTCCACACCTGCAGGCCGGTAATGCCCCTATAAATGGTTTAAATTCACAGGTGCAGAAAGAGGGGACGAAAAGGACCCAGCAACAGGTAAAGCTACCTCCAGTACCTCGCGCTCCTAGACAGAATTATAAGAACCAGGGCCAGCAGAATGAGAGGGCGGAAATATGGGAGGGAGAGAATGGAAGCAATGCAGCAATTCCACAGTACCTGTTAAATGATTCGTTCCTCTGTGATGAACAAGATTGACGGGGCCTGAGAGGGGAGGAAAGGGAGTGCGTGCTTGGCGCCTCCTTACCGGTAGACCAGACTGGACCATACATTGAAGGGAAGGTTGAGGGAAAAGACATCACCTTTCTGTTGGACACTGGTGCTACCCGGTCCACTGTGAGAACAGTGGATGTTCCTAACCTACCCCTCTCGGGAGAAGCTATCCAAGTAGTGGGTGTCTCAAATCAGATAATAAGTACTCCAGTAACCGAGCCTATGGAAATCTCCATAGGAAACTTTAAAGAAATGCACAGATTTGTGGTCTGTGATTCTAGTCCTGTGAACCCGTTAGGACGCGATTTGTTATGCAAAATGAACTGCACCATCTTTTGCTCACCAAAAGGCGTCGAGGTTCAGACCCCCGATGAAGATGGTTTGTACAAACTAATGTTAGTAAGACCTGATGCTGACATTAAAACATTGTCAATCGAAGACTTGCCTGAAGAGCTTCAGTTAAGAGTAGTTCCAGAAGTGTGGGATTTCTCAGGAAAGGATGTAGGCTTAATGGCGAATGTGGACCCAGTTAAAATAGCCATAAAGACAAATGCGGTATATCCCAAAACAAGACAGTACAAAATGAGTGCAGAAGTAAAGGCCGGAGTCGCAACTGAAATTACCCGATTGCTCGAAGCAGAAATAATAGAAGAAGTAATAAGCAGTCCCTGCAATTCACCTATCATTGGGATTAAAAAGCCTAGTGGGAAATACCGAGTAGTGCAGGACCTGCGCAAGGTAAACCAAATTGTTGTACCTTGCTGTCCCATTGTGCCCAACCCTGCAGTAATCTTGTATCAGATTCCTTGGAATGCGGAATGGTTCACTGTCATTGACCTGTGCCATGTATTCTTTTCCATCCCATTGCATCCCGAAAGCAAGTTCCTTTTTAGTTTTGAATTTGACAGCCATATCTATGTCTGGAATCGTGTCCCCCAGGGGTACACTGAAAGTCCCTCGATTTTCAACCAGATATTAAAGAAATGTCTTGAGACCCTAATATTGCCCGGAGAGTCCGTGTTGGTACAGTACATAGATGACCTTCTAGTGGCGTCTAAAACTCAAAATGACTGTGTCACCGACACTATCGCCTTGCTGAATCACCTAGGAAAGGGAGGACATAAAGTATCCCCTGACAAATTACAGTTCTGTAAAAATTCAGTAAAATATCTGGGGCACCAGATAGAGAAAGGGATCCGAAAGGTCACCACAGAAAGGATCAAAATAATTAAAGCAATGGACCTACCCCGAACTCAGAAAGAGGTGAGGATGTTTCTAGGAGTTGTGGGGTACTGCAGACAATGGATTGTGGGCTTCGCAAATCTAGCCAAACCTTTAATAAAAATGACCAAGAAAGGAGTGGAAGACCCAGTCGGTTGGGACAGCGAAAGCATGTCCGCATGGGTAACCTTGCGAAATTGTCTATGTACCGCACCTGCATTAGGTATGCCAGACTATTCCAAGCGTTTCGAACTATTCTGTGACACCAGAGAAAATTGTGCGCTCTCAGTCCTGACCAAGGAGCATGGGCTGGTCAGGCGTCCTGTAGCGTATTTCTCAGCCACTTTAGACCCAGTGGCTGCTGGACTGCCCGGATGCCTGAAAGCAGTGGCTGCTACTTGCGTCAGTCTGGAACAGAGTGAAAATATTGTAATGGGGCATCCTGTCACTGTGTATGTTCCACACTCTGTTGTGATTCTACTGACAAGAACCAAAACCCAGTATCTCACCCCTAGTCGGCTGACTAAGTATGAGAGAATTTTGATTGGTGCTGAGAATGTAACAATTTCTCGGTGCAATGTCCTAAACCCAGCCACTCTGTTACCTGTTCCCCTGGATGTAGACGACGAAGGTGAAATGGAACATAATTGCATTGATCTAACAGAATTCAGCACTAAGCCCCGTCCTGACATCAGAGAAGTAGCATTGCTTGATGGGGATCATACAATGTTCGTAGACGGCTCATGTTTAAGACATGAGAGTGGGGGTCTGTGTGCTGCCTATGCGGTTGTCACATTGACAAACACCATAGAAGCCTCTTACCTATGCGAAGTGAAATCAGCCCAAGTAGCTGAGCACATCGCCCTGACAAGAGCCTGTAGGAGAGGAAAGAACAAAAGAATAACTGTTTACACTGACAGTCAGTACTGTTACGGGGTTGTTCATGACTTCGGCCAACTATGGTTACAAAGAGAATTCATGACCTCCTCAGGTACCCCTATCAGAAACGGAAAGGTGGTACAAGAATTATTGGAAGCTATTCAATTGCCCAAAGAATTGGCTGTGGTCAAGTGTGCGGCTCACAGATCAGGAAATGATGATGTGACAGCCGGAAATAGATACGCTGACCAAATTGCCCAATTTTGTGCCCGACACCAAATGTCCCTCCAAATTGGGTTGTGGGGTGGACACAGCTGCCAACTGATGTTGTTTGAGAATGTGTCAACATGGGATGAATTGAAAGACTTACAACAGTCAACAGGCAGGGAAGAAAAGGCTAGATGGAGTGAAAATGACTGCAGGATGAGGAATGACGGGGTGGTAGTAGACAAAAGTGGAATGCCCGTGCTGCCCGACAGTCTGATAGATCCCATGGTCCGAATGATACATGAACCAACACATATGGGAAGGGATGCCATGTGTCGTGTGTTTGACAAGGTGTTCTATAATTCAAGGTTCAGGAACCAGGCGGAAAGGCTTTGCCAGAGGTGCCTAGTGTGTCAGCAATTCAATGCAGGAAAGAGGACTGTAGTAGAGCAGAGTACCATCGGCAAGGCAGTAGGTCCTTTTGTCAGAATGCAGGCAGACTTTATAACAATGCCCAAATGCAAGGGATATAGATATATCCTGGTCATAGTTTGTCTGTTCTCTCGGTGGGTGGAGGCCTACCCAGCTAAGAAAAATGATGCCCAAACTACAGCCAAGCTATTGCTCAGGGAGTTGATACCTAGGTTTGGGATCCCAGAGACGATTGAAACGGACCAAGGTGGGCATTTTGCCAACGACGTCCTAGAAGAGCTCTGTAAGGCTTTTAAAATGAAGCAAAGACTGCACTGTGCCTACCATCCCGAGGCATCTGGGGTGGTTGAACAGATAAATGGCATGCTAAAGTCCAGGCTGGCGAAGATGTGTGATTCCACCAAAATGAACTGGACAGACGCTTTGCCCCTTGTGCTGATGAGTCTGAGAAGTATTCCAAATCGAAAAACAGGCCTGAGCCCCCATGAGGTACTAATGGGGAGAGTGATGCGACAAGCATGGGTACCTGGACACAAACTGCAAACTGCTAAGCATTACTGATGATTTGGTGCTAGAATACTGCAAGCAGCTGGGTGACCAAGTGCGTTCTATCTCCCACCAGATTGGAGAGACAGAAGACGAATGGCCCAAGACTCCAGCACATAAACTGCGACCAGGCGATTGGGTGGTGTTAAAGAAACACACCCGGAAGAGTTGCCTTGGACCAAAGTGGGGAAAGCCAAGACAAGTGATTCTTGTCACCACTACTGCTGTGAAGTGTGCTGGTGTGCCGAAGTGGATCCATGCCAGCCACACAAAGCGGGTAACCAGAGAAAACGCGACTGAAGCTGAAGGCAGCACCGCTGAGGAGACTCCCGAGGAGAGTCCGGATCTTGCTGACATCGAACTGCCGAGCACAAGTCGAGACGTTGAGTGGTACCCTGCCGACGACCAGGTTCATGATCCAATACGAACCAGGAAATACTCCTATCTAGACAGTGAGTGGGATAGTCCAGGTGAGACAGAACTAGAAGAAGAAGGTCAGGTCGACAAGACACACATCACAACTGATCAGGAAATAGGCCAAGTAGGGACAGATCAAGACGTCGACACACCACCTGAAACTCCGGAGTCTGGAAAGGGACAGATAGTGGTAAGGGCTGAAGTTCATGCGGAAGACAGTAAAGAGAACGAAGTGCATGAACCAGAGCAGATAGAAATAGATGAACGTGTTCAGGAATCAGACTCCAGTTCACCTAACAGCAAAGAAAATCTACAAAGCGAACCTGAACAGGACCAGTTTGAGGACCAGGCAGAAGAAATAGATGTAAGACCTGGAACTAGTCAGACAGGGAGGGAAATAGACTCTGTCAAGCACAAAGAGAAAAATAAAAGAGTGCACGAAGAAGGTCAAGTGTCCTCGACCACTGAAAGTCGCAGAAGCAAAAGTACACCCAGGTACGTCAAAAGGCTAAGACTCCGAATAAAAACAGTCGAAGAGAAACTGAAAGACAGTGAAAGGGCTGAAAGTGAAAGAAAACCAGCCCGAGGCAAGTTTCTGAGAAAAAGCGACAGATTGAAGAAACAGAACAAACTGTATCGGAGCCCCAAATGGACATACCTGGTGCTGGAAGAAATTGATGAGCCAAATCACAGTGGGAAAAGTGACGAGGAGTCCGTCACTGATCGGAGTTCGGACGAAGACCCTCCTTGAGACGAAACAGAGCGAAGCCTTGGTGTAAAGAAAGGAAGAGGGGTTGCAAAAGCCACCTGTAAGCTAAAATGTCTGATTCAAGCGTAGCTGGGAGATCCAGATTTGGGTGTTGTAAAACTTGCTGTAAGATATGCTTGTGTAGTATAGCAATGCTAATAGTAATGTGGATAGGATTAACCGTCTTTTTACCTTTTATGATAAGTAAAAATCCTAACCTGTCCCCTACTGAACCTGAAATATTAGACACAGACGTTGCACGGACTGCAGAAACACCACGAAGCTTAGAACGACATGACACTCCAGTTAGGCAAAGACACGCACGACAGAATTTAGAAGCATCAGATGAGGGTGAACTGCACTTTCACAAGATGAGAAACCGGACGCATTTAAATGTTTTTGCTAACCTGTTAGTGCATTATGTAGAAGCTATGGAAATAGAAGACTGTTATGTCTGCATGAAGCTACCCACCTCTGTAGCTGAAGGTGTGACATATCACCACTTGCCCCTAACCTACGGAATTTCTTGCAGTATATTAGCTAGCTTATTTTATAGAAGCACTTTGCAGTACTACTATTCAAATGCTGACGTAGTGTTTTCTGAACTTCCTATTAGAGGACATCTGAACCTTGTCCATATTAAAAGCGAGGTAACCCGTTATATGGGTGAATATTTCCTGACTATAGGTGACATAGACTTAGATGAAGCACGACAAGAAAATCTGACCTGTTCTTTGCAAGAGCAGGAAAAGATGTTTATAAAAATGGCAGACCGAAGGAGGGAAAAGTTTCAGAAAAAGGCAAATGATGAAAAGGATAGAATCCCTAGGTGGGCTGAGCACTTGGATAACACCTCACAAGGCGAAGCTAATCCTGCTTTGTTGCTGGATTTTGAACGGAAAGGAAAACTTTGTCTCCATAGAGAAAGGACAGAATATTATAACAATGTATTCATTGGTTCCAGCGAGTGTGAACATAATTATAAGGTAATTGGAGGTTGGGGTTTCAAAAATGGGTCAGAACCTGTGTTTCTCGGAATATATTACATATGTGGGAACAAGGCTTATTTCAAATTGCCGGATCACTGGTATGGAAGCTGCTACTTTGGCATTGTTTTCCCGAAGATATACCATGTGAATAATGCTGCTGGAAGCAATGATGAAGACACTAATGGCTTAGTGTGTAGTAAACGTGAGAGTGTAGGAGAAATCATAGGTGATATTTTTAGTGCACTGATACCTGGAATGGGGGTAGTTCTGAACACACACAGAATTTGCAAACTGTCTACAGTAGTGGATCGGTTATCTACTGACACTGCTGCTGGATTCCTGCTGGTCAATACTGAAATGGTTGCGATCAGATCAATGGTTTTGCAGAATCGCCTTGCTCTTGATACCTTATTGGCAAAAGAGGGCGGAGTCTGTAGAATGCTGAAGGCGCAACATTGTTGCACCTACATTCCTGACAAAAGTATCGAATTAAAACAATATGTGAAGAACATAACTAATTTGGAAAAGGAGCTCAAACCGTTAGAGGTTGACAGTGCCTGGACGAGACTGACTGGAGGTCTCTCCTCTATAGGTAGTTGGTTTTCTAACCTAGGTAGAAACATTCTGTGGAAAATACTGATGCCAATAATTGGAATAGGTATGATTGTGTTGATAATTTTCATCTGCTGTAAATGTCAAAAGTACAAAAGAAAACCTGTAAACAAAAGAGGGGTGAAGAGAAACATTGATGAAATAGAATTAAAAGAATTAAGGAATGAAATCTACAAAAAGGTGAAGAATCACCACTCTCATAGAGAAGCTGAAAGAAAAATCAACAATAAGTTCGTTGAGATAGAAATGAATGATATGGAAGAATGAAAGTTGGCATCTGTTTCCTTTATAGTGATGATAGTAAATATCATCAAAGAGGGAGCAAGGATTCACACGTTAAGCGACTTGCTCTCATTCAAGAACCTCGTCTAATGTATAATCATATTAATCCTACTGTCCATCTTGTAATTAGCATTTTCCCCAACACACGGGTGTCCCCACGAGGCTTGTCTATGTGTCTTTTTATTTCTCACAAAGCTTGCACTAAAGAAATGGCCGCTTCGCTGAAATTCAGTCTGCGCATGCGTCGGTCATACCCATGTGATGTGACGCACTCGCATTCTGGAGGGAATCTGTGCTCATGCGCACTGTCGCAAACATGGCCGCTTGTCTCTTACCACGCTCTACGCTTGCAATTGCTGCTTTAGCCTATCTGTCTTTTCGCACTAAACCTTAATACTATTGCTGTTATAAAGTAAGGGGTGTGTAGAATTTATCATGGTATACAGTGTGATCATTTTTTTGTGTGATTTTAATTTGTTCTCGCTTACTTTTCATGTATCACGTCTCTGGGGCTGGAAAAATCATAACCGGCGCCATGATGAGGCTCCTCTGAGTACTGCCATGTGACCTGGGAGAAACTCTACTGCGCAGAAGCTGAAATAAGCCAGCTGGCTCCTGAAGCCCAATGCGCCTGAGAACCCAGCACAAGACGATGTGATTCACCTTGAAAACCAGAGACTTTGTTGCCATACCTTGTACACTCGTATTTTCTATTGTATTCCTATGGATGGGAACGTGAACCCAAAGGGCGGATAAGCAAAATTCAAATTCATGATGGGAACGTTGAATTCTAGGAGGTGACAATGTCCGAGCCACCTCTCCTGACCAATCACAATATGCGAAAACTGTCACTTGCAACATTGGTGGGTGGTCTAAGGGTCCCCAAACTGTATAATTACCCTAGTGTAGCTTAGGAAAATTGTCCGACTTGTCCGAGTAGCAGACCTGTCACTGACCCTACGAACTCTATAGGTGATCCAATCTTGAGTGCTGCGGAGCACTCTGTCCTTACTTTCCACAAACTCCTAGGGGTGGAAATAGTCTTAAGTGCTGGCGAAGCACTTTGCTGGGAAATTCGAAAACCCAATCGGGGTTACTGGCGGATTACTTGCAGAAAGGGGTAACGCAGGCGTTGCTTCTGAAGCTGTGGGTGTTGGTCGTACCTTGGTGAGCCCAGTCCTGATCCCAAAATCCTGAGGGGTATCCTGTCCTGACTGCCGTGAGCTGTACCTGCTCGCATTCTGGCATTCCTTTTCTGAGGGTCCTTGTCCCCGTCCTTCCAAACTGACCCGTGGCCAGGGTTAGTCCTCATTCCTAATTAGGTAAATATTGCCTTGTGGGTTTACGTCTTTTTCTCACTTATTCTCCTTTTCCTGAATAAAGCGCTCTTGTTTGTGATATTGCCCTATCACTTTGAACGGCAACTTATATGCAAGTATTGATTAGAATTGTTCCACTTCTCTCCCCACCTTTAGGAGATTGTCAAACTGTCATATTTTATTAGTGTGTTCCCGTTTTTCCCTCTCCCTTAGCATGGTTGCAGTGAACTTAGTAAGAACAGCATAAGTAGCTTAGTCTAAGTATACATTTTAGGTCCCTCGTGTTTAGTATAAGCTTGGGTGCAATAGTGTGTTTCTCAATACTCATATCCCATAGTTCTCCCGTATACCCAAATGGTCCTTGCTCTAATTCATAGTTACATTTTAGTTGTGATTCTAATGCTTGATGTGTTATTTTGTATATTGCTTATCCTAACCTATTCACTTTGAAATCTTCAGATAAATCTTCAAACCCATCAGGTGTCTGTGGTTATTTTTTCCTGATTTATATTGGGGAAATGTATGGTGGTTTATAAAGTGTATTTTCTTCTAGGACCCCTGTCACCTATTCCCTGCTAGCTCCTGATCCGTCTGGAGTAATGTGCCTGTGGTAAGTCAGGTACATGATCAGCAGTGGTGAGAAGTCAACCACAAATTACTCATAGTAGCGTGTATAAACTCACCCGGTTCACGCCAAACGCGAGTCATTGGTTTGAATGCGCACACCAGGGCCCAGTGCGTGTGAGAATCGGGAAACCCAGTGACCCGGGTGAACTGCGCGCTCTATCAATAGTACTTGAAACAAATTACAATAAAAAGATGAAAAGTTATCTTCCCCTTTTTGACTTCTCTGACTCTGCAAAATAATGAAGGCATTGTTGATAGGAGGGGGGTTCAGGACAAGTCTTTGCTGGAGGGTTTGAGTTGTGTTTCTTCTGCTGCTATTGTGTAGACCCCCAATGTTGACACAGCTGCCTTTATTACCCCCGGACCCGAGTTCTATTGTAAGATCAACAATGGTTAACATTGTAGGGTGCTCAGACGCCTGGGTAATAACAGATAAAAGCTCTAACCCCCTAGTACTGGAAACAGAATCTGAGATGTTTTCTCTCTGTCTGAACAGTCAACATCTTCTTGTGAGGATTCAGCAGCAATTTTCAAGGCTCAAGCTAATGTTATCGGTGGCAGCAATCATAGCGGTGCTTTTCTGGAAGATTCTGCAGTAACTGTACAAAATAAGAGTTTCTGATTGGCTGAGAAAGTTTTTTCTTCTGTTGGCCTTTTCAGTCGCCCAAAACCAGTACCAGTCCGATGGGACACAAAGCTCTCATTGCTGCTAGCAACTAGGAGAAAAATGTTGTGGCTGTCATTAAAGAATATGGGGGTTCTACCCCTGTGATGTGATGTAGTTTAAAAGATATAAGAGGGCAGGGTAAGGACAACCCGGTCCACTGGCACTAAGGCACTAATGTGGATAACCCACAGGGACCAACCTGGGGCAAAAAAAACTGTTTTATACCATGGGTACTGCTGCACTCCTGTGGGACATACCCGTGAGGTTCTGTGGTACTCCAGCAGGAGTGGTACTGCAGAACCTGAAAACTTCACTGGACGAATGTTATATGTTTCTGTGGTAAGAAGGATGTGGTACTTTATTGTGGTTCAGTGGGGGTACTATGTTACTGTGAAAAAAAATATATATACACCTGTGGGGTAAGGGTCGGTCCAGGGAGGATAGGTGCCAGCAGGTTATGGGTGTATGGATGGAAGCCTTGCCCTGTGCCTAATCCCCACTACACATGTCTGAATGGGGTTGGATGTCTGCAGGGGTTTGGCTGCTGCAGTAAATCTTGCACTGTGCACACCTGAAGGCATTGCGCAATGGAGGAGGCATTAGCTGCTCAAGAGGCTTGTATACTGGGCCTGGCAACATGCTAACTTCATGCTACCATGCCTCTTTGTTGCTGACCATACTCCCATCTCTTCTTACTCCTCACTCTCACTCATATGTTGTGTTGCCATTTCCCCTGCTGTGCCACTAACCTGCACTGCTGACTCTGAACCTTTCTCCCTTTTTCTTGGGAGGTTAATGTGGAGTCATTGTTATATGTTTTATGTATGATTGGTACTGCAGTACTCCTTCAGTAAAGGGAAGAGATCCATCTTTTGGTAAAAATCATACATCATCCTTATATTTCTGTGAGGGAAACCTCTAGAATCTGCAGGGATTGACACAATCGTTCCAAGAAGTGTTCCCACACTTTTGCCAATTAAACATGCATGCCACTGGTGGGTGAGCCATCACCCATGGCAGAAAAGGCCACAAAATAAATCATGGAAACATCAAGAATTTGTTTTTTAACTTTCACAAATTGTGGTGATTTTGTAACTGCGGTATTGGGCCTGAGGTTGGCCAGCATTTAGGTAACCTCACCATCCCAAGAATTTCTTCACACAGCAGCGTGCAAGGTGTCTGTACATTTGGACATTTCGAACTCTTACAAAGTAGTGCTATTTCCTGTTTCACTTTCAACAGCATGTGGGTGATGACTATCAAATCATCTCCCTTAAGGCAATTCCATCCCCTAGGTCAGACCCCTAGTAGGACCATAGTTAGGTCAGAGGGGATCGCTCAGCCCAGTGCCCCCTCAATGTGGATAAGAATCTCTTTAAAAAAAAATGTAATCCAAGAGCAAGCCCACCAGATGTGAAAATTAGTACCCCCCTCTCCCTATCCATGACAGCATTTACCATCCATCTGGGGATAGAATGTTTTTAATTTCTATGGAATTATTTACCAGCCATAAATTATCATGCAACTTATCTCCCTGCCATGTCAACTGTGAAAAGAATGTGGGATATCCGTTTATAGTCCCTCCATGAAAACGGGCCAAATGGATATTTACCCCATGCCGAGAGGGAACCGCAGTGGCCAAAAATATTATAAAAAAGGTTTTAATTAAAATAACATATATCCAATAGTAAGGATGGGTCAAACTGTTCAGCGCCATTGTGTCAATTGTGATTTATGCACACTTATATTTATGCACACTTAAGAGTAAAACATGCATTCCTTCATGTTTTGAAGGAAGATCCTGTTTCACTCTGCTATGAAATATACTCCTTAAATCTGTATAATCTGGGCAAAGTACTACGTTACGCTTGCGTAGTTTGCGAAGTTTGCACTACTTCGCACTATGAGAATTGCACGTAGCACAGTGCAAATATGCATAGTGTAGTGTAGCGGTCGTTTTTTGCTTGCTCACGATCCTCAACGTAAAGTTGGTGATTGCGAGCGAGCAAAATGACATCCCGGCGTAACTTTCTCCTCGTTCTCAATCGGCAACATCAAGTTGCCGATCGTGAGCATGGAAAATAAACCTGCCGGCAGGATTCTCAACACGGGGAGGTCAGGTTTCTCATTGCGAGTGGTCGCATATGGTCGCGACCCCTCGCAATGAGAAACTACCAGTTCACGTTGAGGAAGCTGCCACTCAAGTAGAAATCTACTGGAGCAGCAGAAAACGACCGCTTGCACTGTGCAAGATGCGGTTTTGCACTGATTGCACAGTGCGGACAAGCATCCGGTACTGTGCAATCAGTGCGAACAGCATTTTGCATAGTGCACTACGCAGTTTGTGTAGCTACGCAAACTATGGCCAGGGTTAATTCTGAAGAAACCAGGTGTACCAAACCACATATTATTGTGGTAGATAAAGAGCATACTCCGGTCTCTGAGAAATTCCAAAATTACTGTGTTTCCAGGATTTCTCTATCTTTGGACACCATTGATTGGACCACTACCACTTTTACCTATGACACATGTTGGAACAGAAAAAGGCAGTGCATGAGAAGTGATTCATGATTTCTGCCAAAGTTTCCTTTACTTGAATTGCCACAGCTCCCCTGTGATTTGCTCAGATTATTTCCACCATAGTGCACAATAATTTGATTAGTGTGTTCACCATCTGAAATGCTCTCCAGCTTAGAATTGGTGCTATTTCATCCCTCTGCAGTCAATCCAAGTAATGTGCATTTGGCAAATCTTGTCAATTATGCAATTTTTTTACATACTCATGAGTCAAACAAATGACGGAAGGAAAACAATGGGGCACCTAAGATAACTTGTGAGAGAGATGAGGTGCATGGGCAAGGGGAGGGACATCTAGGCAGAGTGTAGCAGCACAGGTGCACTTGCACCACTAAGGAGAAGGGAGGGTGCAGGGTTACACCTCATGGACCGCGCAGGGTGAGGTAGGCAGTGGTAGTCAGGGGCAGCCAAGTAGAGCAAGGAGGAATAGCGAGGAGCAAAGCTTTGCACATCCTCATGTGGGTAGCCAAACCACTGCTGTGCTTGAAACTTGCCTATGTGCAGCGTGGGGTTAGTTGCAGGAAGAATGGCGTTTGTATTTAGACATAGTGCAGACAGCTGATTTTGCACTATATTTGGTCCCTGAATATGAGAGTAATACTGAAGTTGAACATCTAAACATATACACAGTGCAGTGTAATTTTAAGAAAACAAGGAGGGCATCGCTAGCCATGATACAGAGAAGATGTGTAACCTGGAGCTCTCTCCCCTCAGCCAAACATCCACACAAAAAGTAGCTTCAAACCCTGACATTTGTCAACACACTCATCGCTGCTGCATCTTGGACCGCCTATGCAATAAGGCCGACATAAAATTCCACAGTTTAGAGCACCATTAATGCAAGGAACCAACCTCCCAAAAATGCTGCTGCACTGGCTTACAAGGTGGCTCTCAAGTAGGACCAGCGATTGGAGAAGTCAGACTGGGGATAGAGCACCACAGCAGAGTAGGAAGTGTACTGAGGGCCGTAGAAAGGGAGGTACTTCGCCGCCTGTAGATAGTGTACACTTTTGCCGTGGTCAACGCGGAGGCCAACGGACATACTGGAGTGGAGGCAGGCTCGTACTGGAGTGAGACGTCGCCCTGGCCCAGTGAGAGTGCTGCGGCAGAGCAGGCAGCTGTTATTTACCACCAAAAAGCACAATGCTCCAAGCCACCATCCACACAAACTAATTTGTACAAATACGCCAGGGCGGGGTGCCCCCAGGAAAGTATGAACAAGTGGCGGGTTTGGAGACCTGGGTACCAAAGCAACATGACATCATGAAGGCAATTCAGGAGACACAAACTTACCTGGAATGTAAGGTGGACTGGATGGTCGTGGACTTGGGTTTGGTATGTGCAGAACTGTAGAAAGGTAACAGACAGAGTCATGCTGGTGCAAAAACAATAGGAGGAGGCAAGTGAAGAGATGACTGACCGGCACAAGAAAGCAGAGCAGCTGGTATGACAGTCAACAGTAATTGAGGCCTGAACAGAAGACACAGAGGGGCACCCTTGCAGGAGCAACATGTGCCTGGTGGGTCTGCCAGAGAAGGTGCCTAGAGGTGTACCTGGAGAAATGGATCACTACAGACCTGAAACCATGAGGACTATCCAGGTTCTTATCTACTGAATGGAGACATAGGATGCCGCAATACCTCTACATCCATGAGCATCACCTAGGGTCATTATATTTAGGCTCCTCAATTACATAGACAGGGATGCCTTTATACAAGAAGCAAGAGGCCTCAAAGACACATACATTGGAGCGAACTCAGCAATGTTGTTCCCCGACTGCATTATACAGGTGCAAAAGCAACTTTGATCCTTTCAAAAGCATGAAAAAAGATGCGGAGCCCTGGATCTGAAATATATGATGCTTTTTCTAGCAATCAACTAAAGGTATTGGAGAGCAATAAGTCATATTATTTCATTGAAGCTCAGGGCGCATATGACTGGCTGGAAACACTGAACTCACATGGTGGAACCACACTGATGGTTGAAAGGAGCAAGGAGGGGAGAACGGCGTGATGATCAACAAACATAGCATCCAATAATGGAACACTGCAATGAAGGGAAGACATTGAGAGGTACTTCAGACCAACATATATTGGGGAAAGTGCATAATTTATGGGGGGGGATTTTCTATTCTAACTCCTGTTGCAAAAAGATTGGGGATAGTGCAGATAACTGGGTTGAAGAAAAATAAGTTTTAACTAGGTCCTATTAATTTCCTTACATTCTTCCATTTCTTGCCATCTTGTGAGAAAACCCTGCCTACAGCCTCCGTTTCTGCTGACGCTAAAAAAAACTATCACATACCCAAGCCCCCTGTTCTTTGCAGTTAACCAATTCATCAACAGAGAGCCATGAGACACCTACACCCTGTGTAAACAAGCCTGTTTTTCATCTACTGCTCCCTGCTTGGTAAACATCCTTGACGCCGTGATCAGGTCATCCGGACAATGGTCTGACTGACCGAGCCATGATCAAGCTGATTGAACAATGGTCTGACTGACCGAGCCTTGATCAAGCTGATTGAACAATGGTCTGAATGCCGAGTCTTGATCAGTTCATCAACTACAAACACTGCCTTTATCAGGTCATCAACTACAAACACCTCCATGATCAGGTCATCAACTACAAACACGGCCCTGATTGAACAATGGGCTGAATACCAAAAGAGTGGAATAAAAATGTATATAAGGCGTGTTCGCTGTGCAGTAAAGCATCAGCCTCCTGGGGTTTGTCTCTAACTAGCTTGGGACTCTGTTCCATAGCCCGGGCTATTTTAATAAAGTTGGACCTCTCTGCAGACGAAGGTTTCCGGGTCCACTTTATTATATAAGGAGGGTAAGAGTAGACTCGGGTGATTCCTGCAACTACAAGCCCCCACTTCTCCTTGAGGTGGGCTTTTCTTAGTTCTACAGGGTTACAAGGGAAAACCAACCATAACGCTCATGAAACAAACTCCAGAGCGCTAAGTAATGCAAGGCAGCAATTTGAGCCGCCTTGCCTTACTTCATATCTATGGGGCCATCCAAAGCCATGCATAGTGACTTTGCGATACATAATAGATATGAATTTGAAATTTGCGCGGCCTGTCAAAAAAAGTGACTCTCCGGAGGCGCAAGGGGCTCAGAAATAAGGCCCTAAGTCTATACACATAACATATTTTTTCAGACCACATGGAGTATGTGCTTTGGATGCACTCTGTAGTTTCACACTAAAATTAGAGTACGAGTTAAAGAAACTTTATGTCATTTGTTTCTCTGTAAATAGTATAAAAAAGGGAACCAATCCCTATTAGTGTCATTATGTATAATGTGGGGTCAAATCTTAAATGGATGTAGAACGCTTCAATATCACTCTGTGACATGCAGCAACTCAATAAATGTATTACCACATAATCCATTTATTCATTAGAAAATAGTAGCTCACCCATTATAAGACAATGCCACTATAGTTATACGAAAGTTTAAGATGTCCATGGCAGTGCTGGGCTCCGAAAATATCCCTGGGAGCCCCATCCTTCCTCGTGCAGATATCACAATGAAAGAAAGACAGCCGCCATGTGCATAGCAGAACTAATTAAGGCTCCATGGTTCCCTCACCACTAAATAAGGTTGGGGATTGTGATGCTGGTGCGGCTGGGGAACCACCAATTTATCGGTATTCTACCATTGCACCAAAATCTGAATAGCAGCCAGGGACTTTTTCTCTGAAATAGCGCAAACGTTCTATCCCCTCTGCACCTGTTTGTAAAAGTCGGTATTGCCAAATAATATTGGGTTTTAATGTCCAGCAGCCACGGTTATTAAGGAAGAATTTTGCAGATTTGCCATCATATAGTAATGTTCATGTCATTGTTATTCATTTGTGTGCGGTCCCCTTAAACCGCCAACAAATTTAACAGCAAATGTATCTCAATGACTCCAGCACAAAGGATTTATACTCAACATATATCATAGAACACTAGTCCCCTAAGCATGTCAATCTTTGTTCAGTCACAGTTACCTCCTCCCACCCTAGCATCCTCACAGCTGCTCATATTCCCAGGATCACTTTAAGACACTCGGGCCCAGTAAACAACCTTTACAATGCAGTCCTTACATCGCATTGCACTTACAACGCAGTCATTACATCGCGACATCCCTTACAACGCTTCTCACTACAACGCAGGCATTACAACGAATACCATTACAACGCATGACACTACATCACGTCACTACAATGCAGGTATCACAACGCATACCATTACAACGCATACCATTACAACGCATAGTACCCCTACACTATCCAACACTTACCCTACCGTTGTACCCCCCTGGAGTTAGAATAGTAATTTTAACCCCAGCACTTGCCCTACTGTTGCACCCCCTGGAGTTAGAATAGTAATTTTTACCCCTATACTATCCAATACTTACCCCAAATGCAATATTAATGGAATCCGTTGTAATGGTATGCATTGTAAAGGTAGTATGCGATGTAATGGAATGCGTCGTAAAGGTAGTTTTTTAATATGCAATGTAGTGTCATGCGATGTAATGGAATACGTTGTAGTGGATGTTGTGATGTAAAAACTGCATTGTAAGTGTATGCGTTGTAAATGTATGCATTGTAACGTCATACATTTCTCGGGCCCAGATTTACAAACATTTGCTCTGGGTGTGCGTCACAAAAGTTGGCAGATATTTGGACACCCTTGACTAGGATTGTCCTGGAAAGCTGTATGGATTTAAATGTATTTCCTCAAAAGATGGTCCGTTTTGAAAATTAACCACATTTACTTGCAACCTCTTTAGGCACGTACGTTTTTAGATTAAAGAAATTTCAGCAAATGATTCTTGCAGAGTTTTATTAGGTCGAGCTCTCTCGACCTATTGTCAGCGAGTTGCTCCTCAAGGGAGGTCAACTGGTGCACGAGCGCGGATTGCTCCTCGTGGACGCGCATGCCCAGCCTCCCGGAGCCGTGCACATCTCCAGAAGCCGATTGCCAGGGTCAGCCATGCCTCTCCAGTCACACGCGCACACACACACACACACACTGCATACACACACGCTCACACACAGGTGCCAAGCCCCCCAAGCCCCACTTACCGCCTCAGCCGCCTCTCCTGACTTCTGCTGCCATCCACTTTGTGAGAGTGGGCGCGGGCTTCTCCAAAAGACGGAAGTCCCGCCCCACGACTGCCGTGAGCGTGCACATCCCGAGACAGGAAGTTCGGGAGAGTGCACGCTCATGGCTTGTTTTCAATCTGTTTTTGGACTATGATTAAAGAACGCTGACAAAGCTCACAGACTCTAGGGAGTGAAGCCGTAGAACTATTATGTAAACAGTCACTAAACAAGAACATCAACTACTACTAGCATGCACTGACCACCGTATTTCACTGCTCTTACAAAGTGGACACCAAAGGGTGCTAGTAAATACTATTGAGGGACAGCCCTCGCCACTACGGAACGGCACGAGGGTCATCTCTTCGCCAAACAATAGCACAGAAAACCGGAGTACTGAAAAGCGGAACTGTAGACACCGGCATTCACTGTGTTATTGACAAAGAAAGGGGGCTGTCTAAACGCAGCTCCCGCGGTCTAATACCAGCTGGGATTCAAGCCTCATCAACAGCAAAGTGCCAACAAAACCCCTGGCCTCAGATAGGCAGACTTCATGACCCACAATGCACTAACCTTAAAGGGCCAGCGCGCGCCCGCAGTAAACTTCGTCCTACCTTGGAAGGAGGAGTTGGCGCGCCGCGCCATGGCAGCCTCTGTGGTGGGTCCGTGGACGGTCCTGACGGCGGAAAAGCCTATTTTCTTGCGGCAGCCACTGGCGCAGCCTCTTTCCAGCCTCCACTAACGGAAACTACTGGTTCCCATTCACGGGAGGAAACGGACCCGCGGCCGCGCGCCCCGAGTCACGTGACGGGCGCGCGCCTGCGGCAGGAGAGAACTCAGCAGCAGGAGCAGGAGCTGCGCGCGAGCCGGGGGTCTCGCGGGTTCAGTGAGACCATTAGGTGGTAGAGGGAGCAGAGGGGAGGCAAAAGGGACTGGGGAGACGGAGGAAAGGGGGTGTCTGAGAGGCACGAGGAAGGAAGAAAGAGGAATATCACAAGTGAGTGGGGGTCTGCTGAGGGATTGACAGATGGCGCGTGAGTGACATTTGAGGGAATGAGACCGTTGAGGACGCGGAGGAGAAAAGAGCGTCTTGAAGCTGGTTTGTTTCTCCATTATGTGGTTTACGAACTAACAAAGTACATATGTTTACAAAGTGGTTGGCAAGAGAAAAGACCAGTGTAGCAGAACAGCTGGATGAATGACGGGGGTGGTGGAGAAGGTGAGAAAAACCAGAGACGGTGGGTGAGGCGATAAGAAATGGAGTGCTAGAGGGAAGGAGAGGGGTTTGAGGAATGACCGGCGGAGGTAGTAAAGTTGAGGCGAGCTAACGGAGGCTAAAGACGTGAAAGGGGCGAGGGTGCAGAGTGAGGTAGAGCAGGGGGGCGAGGTAAGCCTACATTTTCCAAAGCGTCGATCCACTGAGGCGCTGGGAACATTGTAAGACAACTTTGGCAGCCATCTTTGATTGGGCAGGCTCGCCGGAGAGCTCGACGCCCCTCCCGCCCTCCCAGGGTATTTAATAGAGCAGTATTCGGCTCCGCGAGGTATAACTTGCTGTTTCCCTCTGAGGCGGAAGCCGGAGGCCCTTGTGCTCTCTTGCACCTTTTTGCACGGAAAAACGATTGATTTTGCTAATTGTTTTTAGAACTGTATAATATTTTAATTGGAGCGTTTTTAACCTCCCTGACATCCCTACAGCGAGATCAATTCGCTGGGCACACCCTTTTCCAAAGCGTCGATCCACTGAGGCGCTGGGAACATTGTAAGACAACTTTGGCAGCCATCTTTGATTGGGCAGGCTCGCCGGAGAGCTCGACGCCCCTCCCGCCCTCCCAGGGTATTTAATAGAGCAGTATTCGGCTCCGCGAGGTATAACTTGCTGTTTCCCTCTGAGGCGGAAGCCGGAGGCCCTTGTGCTCTCTTGCACCTTTTTGCACGGAAAAACGATTGATTTTGCTAATTGTTTTTAGAACTGTATAATATTTTAATTGGAGCGTTTTTAACCTCCCTGACATCCCTACAGCGAGATCAATTCGCTGGGCACACCCTTTTCCAAAGCGTCGATCCACTGAGGCGCTGGGAACATTGTAAGACAACTTTGGCAGCCATCTTTGATTGGGCAGGCTCGCCGGAGAGCTCGACGCCCCTCCCGCCCTCCCAGGGTATTTAATAGAGCAGTATTCGGCTCCGCGAGGTATAACTTGCTGTTTCCCTCTGAGGCGGAAGCCGGAGGCCCTTGTGCTCTCTTGCACCTTTTTGCACGGAAAAACGATTGATTTTGCTAATTGTTTTTAGAACTGTATAATATTTTAATTGGAGCGTTTTTAACCTCCCTGACATCCCTACAGCGAGATCAATTTGCTGGGCACACCCTTTTCCAAAGCGTCGATCCACTGAGGCGCTGGGAACATTGTAAGACAACTTTGGCAGCCATCTTTGATTGGGCAGGCTCGCCGGAGAGCTCGACGCCCCTCCCGCCCTCCCAGGGTATTTAATAGAGCAGTATTCGGCTCCGCGAGGTATAACTTGCTGTTTCCCTCTGAGGCGGAAGCCGGAGGCCCTTGTGCTCTCTTGCACCTTTTTGCACGGAAAAACGATTGATTTTGCTAATTGTTTTTAGAACTGTATAATATTTTAATTGGAGCGTTTTTAACCTCCCTGACATCCCTACAGCGAGATCAATTCGCTGGGCACACCCTTTTCCAAAGCGTCGATCCACTGAGGCGCTGGGAACATTGTAAGACAACTTTGGCAGCCATCTTTGATTGGGCAGGCTCGCCGGAGAGCTCGACGCCCCTCCCGCCCTCCCAGGGTATTTAATAGAGCAGTATTCGGCTCCGCGAGGTATAACTTGCTGTTTCCCTCTGAGGCGGAAGCCGGAGGCCCTTGTGCTCTCTTGCACCTTTTTGCACGGAAAAACGATTGATTTTGCTAATTGTTTTTAGAACTGTATAATATTTTAATTGGAGCGTTTTTAACCTCCCTGACATCCCTACAGCGAGATCAATTCGCTGGGCACACCCTTTTCCAAAGCGTCGATCCACTGAGGCGCTGGGAACATTGTAAGACAACTTTGGCAGCCATCTTTGATTGGGCAGGCTCGCCGGAGAGCTCGACGCCCCTCCCGCCCTCCCAGGGTATTTAATAGAGCAGTATTCGGCTCCGCGAGGTATAACTTGCTGTTTCCCTCTGAGGCGGAAGCCGGAGGCCCTTGTGCTCTCTTGCACCTTTTTGCACGGAAAAACGATTGATTTTGCTAATTGTTTTTAGAACTCTATAATATTTTAATTGGAGCGTTTTTAACCTCCCTGACATCCCTACAGCGAGATCAATTCGCTGGGCACACCCTTTTCCAAAGCGTCGATCCACTGAGGCGCTGGGAACATTGTAAGACAACTTTGGCAGCCATCTTTGATTGGGCAGGCTCGCCGGAGAGCTCGACGCCCCTCCCACCCTCCTCCCGCCCAGCCCGAAGTATGTATAAAAATGACAGTATCACCCGTCCGCGCAGCGGGCGGGCGAAGCGGGCGCGCCGGCGGCGCGCCGGAGGCGCGCCAGAGGCAAGCCCGTCTGCGCCCGTCCGCGCCGGACACGCGCCTAGCGCCATACCCCCTGTGTCATGCCATACCGAAGGGATTACATACACCGCTGATGGAATCCGCAAGCTGAATCCTGGACCACTGACGATTTGCAGTCTACATACTCCAGAGAATTTTGTAGATCAAGCCACCATCAGCTGTAGGAGCTGCAAAACTACTATTCCCCTCATTAATGACAAAGTTAAACACCTGATCGACGGTACCACTACGCATCCCACTACATCTATCGCCCTCATTAATGCTCGCTCCTTGGCTAAGCATAGGCAGGACGTTGCTGATTTAATTATAGATCACGCAATAGACATCCTTTTTATAACCGAAACCTGGATGGATGATACATCCGAGCCTGACCTTCAGGTAGCTGTACCGGAAGGCTATAAGGTGCATAGGCAGGACAGACAGGGGGGAAAAAGAGGAGGTGGCCTGGCTATCATCACACGGGCCATCTTCCCAGTTAGACTCTCCCCGGTACCATCGTCGGCATGCGAGGCGCTGCACTTTGCCATTAAACTGAATGCGTCGCACAATTTCAAGGGAGTGCTTATCTATAGGCCACCAGGACCTCGCTCAGAATTTCTTTCCACCTTCACCTCCTGGTTGGAACCCTTAGCCATTGAGGATTCCTTTATGGCATTAGGAGACTTAAATTTCCATCTGGACAGGACAGATGAGGCGGATACACTAACGTTACTAGGAGATTGTAACACACTGGGCTTAACCCAGTACATAAAAGCTCCAACACATGACGCAGGACACACCCTGGACGCTATCTTTTCTAACATCAGTGATCTGGAGGTATCTAAAATCTTGCCGCTTACATGGACAGATCACCATGCTATTTTCTGTCATCTACCGTTCAAACGATCCAAACCGGATAAACAGGCCTATCATCAAAATAAATTTAGAGTATGGAAGGACATCGATGACGAAACCTTTAAGATGTCCCTGTCCAACACTTGTCCGAATATCCAGTCTGACCCCACCGAAGCAGTGGAGCAGTATCTTAACTGGGTAGGCAAGGCGGTAGACATGCACGCTCCTTTAAAAACCATATCAAACAACAGAAAGGTGCCTTCAGCACCGTGGTACTCAAAAACCCTTAGACAGCAAAAACAGATTTGTAGAAATAAGGAAAGAACCTGGCGTAAAACATACGATAACTTAAGTAAAGCTCAGTATAAAGATGAACTCATCATCTATAAAAAAATGATTCAGGAGGTAAAAAAGGACTACTTCGAGCAGCAAATTAAGCAATCAAAAAATTCGAGTCGACAACTGTTTGAAGTAGTTAAGACTCTGGCAGGGAAGGTGGTAGATCTGAATCCTCCTCACACTCAGGAATTCTGCAATAACTTAGCAGATTACTTTTTTTCAAAAGTGAACGATATATATGCAGAATTCTCGGTTATTCCATCAAACACCAGCACCTATCCTAAATCATCAAAAAATAGCATGGACTGTTCGTTTTCCCGATTTAGGGATATGACGAATCAGGAAATAGGAGACATTATGAGACTGGTTAAAACAGGTTCATCCTTAGATCCCTGCCCCCCTAAAATTTTTATTCCAGTAACTGATGTGGTGAGTAAAGTCATAACCCCCATCTGTAACGCCATGTTCCAATCGGGGATCTTCCCAGATAAGTTAAAAAACACTCTGCTGAAACCCTTACTGAAAAAAACTGGTCTTGATAAAACAACTCTCAAAAACTACAGACCCATTGCTAGCCTACCCTACCTGGCTAAAATTGTGGAGAGAGCAATGAATGTTCAATTAGCCGAATATATTGAGCAAAACAATCTCCTGGATGAATCGCAGTTTGGATTCCGGAAACTTCATGGGACGGAGACTGCCCTCATTAAGGCCGCCGATGATATTAGAACCATTAGGGACCAAGGAGGGACAGCTATACTGGTCCTACTGGATCTCTCGGCGGCCTTCGACACGGTCAATCACACCGTTCTGATTGACCGTGTCGAGGAGATGGGCATTTGCTCAAAGGCCAAAGAGCTTCTGGCATCATTCCTGTCCAATAGAACACAGGCAGTGACATTGGGCGCATTTCAATCCCCTCAGCTCGCCCTCCCATGTGGCGTCCCGCAAGGCTCATCCCTAAGTCCGACACTCTTTAACATCTATGTGTCGGACTTAGCAAGGGTGATCAAGAACTACCGGATGAGCCTTACCTCCTACGCCGACGACACCCAACTGGTGATCGCTATCAAGAACAACGGTGAGGAGGTTGCCGCCAGATTCCAAGAAGGCATGCTTGCCATCAAGGAATGGATGTCTGAAAACTGCCTGCGCCTCAACTCGGAGAAAACCGAGGTAGTGATCTTTGGAAATTTATCACCACAGTGGTCCACTCTTTGGTGGCCGACACCCCTCGGAGCCCCTCCAGAACCAGTAAAAAAGGTCAGGAACTTAGGCATTATATTTGACGACAATCTCAATTTTTCCAACCATGCCAACCAGGTTGCATCATCTGCTTTCTACAAGCTTAAGATCATTAAAAAAATCCTGCCCTATCTCCCTGAGAGTGCTAGGAAAACAGTGGTGAGCTCCTTAGTACTCTCTTCACTCGACTACTGTAACGGACTGTTTGTAAACGCCCAGGCAAGGGTGGTGGCCAAACTCCAGCTTATACAAAATGCGGCCGCAAGGCTACTAGCTGGTATTCCTAAGTTTCAGTCCACCAAGCATGCGATAAGAAATTTCCACTGGCTAACAGTGAGAAATCGCATCAGATTCAAGACTCTGTGTCTCACCTACAAAGCTCTTAAGGGTCTCGGACCAGCTTTTCTCAAACGAAAACTTCATTACTATTCACCAAAAAGATCCTTACGCTCCGAACACAGTCACCTACTGGTAGTGCCACGCACCAGGACGGTGACATGGGGCGATAGAAGCTTTACCAACGCTGCAGCCAAAATCTGGAACATGCTCCCAAAGGAAATAAAACTGTCACCATCGTTATTACAATTTAGAAAATTGGTAAAAACCTGGTTATTCGATCAATAATCCGCTCAGTATCAATACGTTTGAAGGCAGATACCACCTTATTCTGGGATTTTCAGCAAAATTATAGCGCCAAGACACCCACGGGTATACGCCGCGCTTTATAAATTTTTAAAATAAATAAATAAATACATTGGGTACCAAGGAAGCACGGAAGAGATGGCAAATGCAGAGGCGTAGCTTGGCCAGTAAGAAAGGGGGGGGGATGAATGAAAGCTTCAGATTTCACCCAATAACGCTGGCATATTTTGTTAAAATACTTTATAAGAAGGAGGACGGGGAAGGGACTTAAGAGGCAGTAGATAGAGAAAGGATTGCGGATTGTTAGTGGACTTAAAATACATTCGTTTTCAAACTAATCGAGTTTTAAGGTGGAAATGAGTGAGTGTTTTTGTGTGTGTGAGTTTTTGTGGGTACAAATCCAGGGTGAAATCCGATAGATAGCTCGCCATACCCAACTGAAAGCACCTGTGCCCACACTTACTACAGAATACATTTTTAGGGGGGTGTAACACCCCAAGCGCTCCTCCTAAAGCTACGCCCCTGGAAATGTAGAAGAAGGGTGGCACTGAGAGGGCTTATAGAGGAAGGATCATGGTAGGTAACAAGGGTATGAGGGCAGGCTGAGGCGAAATGCTGCGGCTAGAGGGGGTCGAAGAATGTACCCTACGCACGAATTCAGCTTTGTGTTTATTTTTGCAATTTACAGCACATATGTTTTTATTGCCACTAATATCTTGGTGAGTGTGTCCTTTCAAACACTTCATAATGAATATGTTGCTTTAAAAAATGTTCTGTTAATTAAACATAAGAGAAAACATTGCCACAGTTCATACATTAAAATCAAATTAGCCTCAATTGCTTGATCAGGAGCCAAGTAACGCTAACTGATGTCAGACAGCATTAAGCATATAGACGCAAGCTCAAAAGAAAATATGGCATAAGGATTCCCTTCATGTGCAGGGCACTACTTCTCCTTAGACATTCCTACCAAAGCCCCTTGTTTTTAGGTCTGGCCAAGGCAACGCTTGTGCTGTCTCTTTGAGACATATTGTATTCAGGTATGGCCTGTAAGCACTGCCCATTTTCAAGCCATCATTTCAATTGGCTCCTGTTACTGTCTATTGTAAATGGCGTCTTTTGGTTAGTGAATAGCTTAGTAGTCTCTCCATACTATCTCCTTTTCTCCTGTTGTAACCTCCCATGAGGATTGCCCCTGTACACGTGTTGTTACTCTGGATTTTTTAATTAGTCTGTGAGCACTATTTTCATAAACTACTTTTTCCTGCCAGCTGTTGCAGACAGGACACGCTCTCCTGCAACAGCTTTTTCTTTTAACTAGTGCTGTGCTTTTTTGTTATGTTTTTTGCCTCAGCTGCAATAATGGTGGCCGCGTATTTCTTTTCTTATGTGCCGCCTGCCCAACTCGATCTTGCGACTGCACACAACATAATATATATATTTTTGAAAGCAGCGCGGCATGCCACGCTTTATATTATGAATTTTTCAGCCTCACAAAAGCTTATGTTTTAATTTCAGCAGCGCGGCATGCAGAGCTTCAGCTTTAACAATAGTGGCGCAGCTCACCCAACTTGATCTAAGTTTCCCTTCTCAGTGATTACAGCTGGGGACCTGTCCTTCAACTGGACCTGGGGTGATTAGCACCCATGCTTTTTGATGCTTTGGCTTGCATTTCGGCTTCCTGCTCCAGTGCTCACGTTGCCTACTTGAGTTGCCTGCATCTGACTGAAGCCCAAGCCTAAAGCTCTCCTCAGCTAGTCCCTATTGTCATGGCTACTAAAGGGCAGCAAGGAGTATCTGCTCCTGCAGGGCTTCTGCTACAATCTCTTCGGTATGGACTTTAAACTACAGCCATTTTTACAGGTAAGGAGAATACGTTTTACTGACAATTGTGCAACAATGCCATAGTTACTGCAGCACCCAGTACCCTCAATTTATGTTTCCTCCAAAAAACATGAGCTAAAACATATTTCTTGAACCAAGTGTTTTAGCAGCCTAAAAATATGAGTGGTGCAGAATGCTTTACAATAAAGGGAAATAAAGTTTTTTTGTGTGAAAATATAGCAAACACAGTACTTCCATATTTAGTGTGCAATCTCACTACATAAACACCAACATGCACTTATTTGCTTAACCCTTTCCATGCTGCCATTGGCCGACAGCAGCACTACCTCGCACTGCCCGGTTTTTAAAACGGCCGCACTGCCGCGAAATCGCGTAAGCAGCCAACGGGTTAATAATAACTTCACTACAAAAATAAATCATAAGTGAAACACATTGTCATTTTCAACGCCAATAGATCTAACCTTCACTAATGCGAGGCCTATGGCATTGCAAATGCTTGTATTTGCATGTTTTCCATGCTTCATTTGGCTTCCTTGTCTTTCACGTCTGCCGTAAATGGACAAACAACAAGAGGTCAAATGGAAAACGCAGTATGATACATATGTCAACACACAGCTTTATAATGCATTTAGCAATGCTCTTCCTTTTACAGTTCTAGAACTTAGACTCATGAACTTTTTGCTTCCAGCATCACCACACTTAGGGTAAATGACGCATCCATATTTTACCCACACTGCAATTATGCACTTTTAATCTAAATGAGGATTATTTTTAATTGTGCGAAATAGTCATGTACATTGCACACCATTTAGAAACATTACGTTCAAACAGAGCATCACAGGTCAGTTATTTATTTCACATTACCACAAAATATCTTTTTAGTGTGTACCCCGCACACTGAAACACAGACACAACCACATACATCCACAGCTGTCTGAACCATTTATTTAAAGCATGCTGTCGAGGATAATAACCTTGAGCAAGAGTGTTTCTTAGCGCCATTACTTTTCCGTTTTCTGCTACATCTTTGCTGGAACCACTCTCAACAGCCCTCTCTTTTTTTACCAGCATTAGGAGGGAGACACTTTTTTCACTTTATGTATGTAGATTACGTTGCTTACGTTTACATGGCACATTTAGTTTACCATGGAAAACTGGTTACTTCTGAAAATACATTTAGAATATCACAATATTAATTAACATTGGGAACAAAAAAAACAATAACCGATCCCAAAAAAATATATATATAAAAAAAGTACTTGTATATTGATTGCCTGTCAACCAGAAAAAAATGTGAAGTCAAGTTGTTTTCCGGAACTTTAATTCCAGTTTACCTTGAACAGCATGGATTATGTCTCTAACTGTGGGCCTCTGTCCTCAGTGGCATTCTTAGTTTTCATCCCAAATGAGGAACCAAAGGATTTAGTGGGGCAACTCTTTCAAGTTAAACTTCACGCTGGTTCTAGTCCAAAATACCTACTGCAAAAATATATATGCACCAAAATATCGATGACAAAATATACACTGCGAAAATATCAACATATTCTAATAAAATATTGGCTAAAGTAATAGAGTATTTTAATAATGGCATTAGAATTATTAGTACAATGTAAATAATTATTACAACTGTTTTATATTCTTTAATAATCTACAAAGTTATCATAAATGTCAATAACCAAAATAAAATAATAAAAAAGATACAAATGTTCTTGCAGTCATGAAAACATTGTAAAAATATATAATATAGAGGTGAGATTTGCTAACCTGCGTTCAGTTTAATTAGCGATAGGGAAAGTGCAGCTAATACATTGGGGAAAGTACATAATTTATTGGGGTTTGATTTTCTATTCTAACTCCTGTTGCAAAAACATTTGGGAAACTGCAGATAATTAAGGGGGGCGCAAATTAATGTTCAAACTCCAGCCCTACAAACATTAGGGAAAGTGTGTATATTTAGGTAGTGAGGAGGGTTCAGATTTGACATTCTAATTCCAACTCTACAAACAGTTGCAGAAGTGCATTTATATGTGAGAGGTGTCACATTTACTATTTGAACTCAGCCCCATGAACTTTGGAGAAAGTGTATATGTCTGGGAGTATGAGGGGTCAGATTTGCTATTCTAACTCCAGTCCTATTAACATTGGGGAAATGCATACATAAGAGCAGAAGTTCAGATTTACAATTCTAGCTCCTGCCCCACACAATTGGTAAAGTACATATAATTAGAGCAACCAAGTTTATTTTTTAAAATGTTTCTATTTGAACATTTGTATTGTCCCCAGGGTTACTATTCTAGTTGTTGCTCTGCAAACATTGAGGAAAGTGCACATAATTGGGGCAGTCAATGAATTTTGGGGATATTGCATATATAATTGGAGGTCAAATTTACTATTCTAACTCATCTTCTCCTAAATATTGTGAAGGACAATGTATTTTTATTGAGTTAATGGGGGTGGAATGACTATTAGAACTCTAGTACAAATAAAATTGGCAAAAGTGCATATATTTGGGCAAGGTGGATCAGATTTACTGATCCATGTTTCAATATCGATTACAAAAAAATAGATGAAAGAAATATCGATGTAAAACATTGATTACAAAAATATCGAATCCTATATTAAACAGGTAAGTACAGTAATATCGACTCAAAAATATAGATGTAAAAAATGTAGATGAAAAAAATATTGACTTTAAAACATAACATAACTTAAAATAAATAAATTAAATAATATTAATGCTATTAACAAAATAAATTAAATTAAATATATATTTTAACTAATTATAACAAATAACATTAATTTAATAAATATAAAAACAAAATCGGTGTACATATACATACATTTACTTAAATACATCTTATTAACTATTATCTTTATTTAATTTATAAACTTTTTAAAATATATAAAAATGAAATAGACAAATTATATAAATAATTAAAAAAATATTCTATAATTAATTAACACATTAAACTACTTAAAAAAATACACACATTTAATAACAAAATAAAAACAATAGTAGTTAAAACGTTGGATAGTGAAGGGGTAAAAATTACTATTCCCACTCAAATGAGTGCAACAGTAGGGAAAGCGCTGGATAGCTGAGGGGTGAAATTTAATATTCCCACTCCAGTGAGTGCAACAGTAGGGAAAGCGCTCGATAGCAGAGGGGTAAAAAATATTATTCCCACCCCAGTGAGTGTAATAGTAGGGAAAGAGCTGGATAGCGGAGGGGTAAAAATTACTATTCCAACTCCAATAAATGCAACAGTAGGGAAAGCGTTGGATAGCATATGGGTAGAAATTACTATTCACACTCCAGTGAGTGCAACAGTAGGGAAAGCGTTGGATAGCGAAGGGGTACAAGTTACTATTCCCACTCCAGTGAGTGCAACAGTAGGGAAAGCGCTGGATCCCAAAACAATAAAAAACAAAGCATCAACATTTTCATTAAATAAAATTTTCCAATTTTAACATAATTAATAAATACTTTTAAATATATTATTTTTAACTAACATAATACAAAAATATTTACACATTATTTAACACTATAAAATCTACAACACACACCTGAAATGAATTACACAATTGAACTTAATAATTACTAATTAATTAATGGACATTCATTTATTATTTATTATTAATCAATAAAAAAAATAATTACTTACCACCTTTCACACCATTTACACATATAAACACCAAGACACACACCTAAAATTAATTACACAATTACAAATAATAATTACTAATAATAAATGGTAATTAACTTAAAAGTATGTAATAATTAATCAAAAAAACAAATTAATTACTTACCACCCTTCACATATTTTACACATATAAACACCACAACACATACCTAAAATTACTTAAACAATTGACCTAATTATTTATTAATTGTATAATTGAAATAAATAACAAATAATAAACTATTATTAATTACTCAATTAACATATTCATTATTCAATAACATTTATAACATTAAATTACTTCCCACCCTATTCCCCTATAAACCCACAACCCACTACAGAACTAAAAACGCAGAAGTAAACTTAAAATAAATTAACTAGTAAAACTCTAAAACATATAATAAAATGACAAACAATTCTCATTCAAAACACTAAAATACATAAAATTATTAATAAATCAATATTTTTGTAAACTATATTTTTGTAAACAATATTTATTACAAAGATATTTATGTAATCAATATTGCCTACCTGTCATTCGATATTTTTGTCAACTATATTTTTGTTGTCGATATTTCTTCCCCACTGTATTTTTGCGGCGATATTTCTACTCTGGACCACTGTTTTACCATCAGTCCAAAAACTTTAGAGAATTTTTATACTTAAGCAGGGGTCATATTTGCTATTATATCTTTACTTCGACAAATATACAGAAAAGCAGGCAGGAGGGGGGAACAATTACTCTTTTATATTCAGTTCTACTAACACTGGGGAAGGTGAAAATATTTTTGAAGGAAGCAGAATTTCTAATGAACAACAACATTTGGGGAATTTGCATTTAAATGGAAGAAGGGAGTAAGATTTATAATTCTAACTCATGTTGGGGATGGTGAGGTCAGATTTGCACGGCTAACTCAAGTTCCAAGACCTTTTGGGGAAGTACATTTAATTAGGCTTAGAATTACTATCCTACCTCCAGTCACAAGGTGAGTCGCATTGGTGAAACTGTAAATATTTGCTTAGGCATGTTTACTAGACTAACTGGAAGCTCAAAACTTTGGGAAAAGTGTATATAATTTGGGGCAGATTTACTATTCTAACTCCACTCACAGGAATATTGGGTGACATATTTCTACAAACAGGTGGAAAGTTACTAATAGTATCTTTACACATTTATACTCAGTTGTATGATTTTTCACCTCTACATTTGAGGGGTGGAGAATTGTCAAGATCTAGGTGTAAATCAGTAACTCAAGTGGCCAGTTTTATCCACAAGCAAGTTTACATCTAGATGTATGTTTACATCTACACTTGAGGAGAGGTACACTTGCCTTTGTGAATAGGGCCCATTGTTATGAAAAAAATGTTTTTTATTGAGAAACTGTTGGAAATGGTCCTTTCTGCAGAGTCACCCCAAACATGTTGCCTTCCTCCTCCTTCCTCCTCCCCTTTTGCTGACCTTGGTGTTGTTGGCTTTAGGGCTATGAGAACTTTATCACTGCTAACCAGTGCCCAAGTGCATGAGCTTGATGCTCTAAACATGGTTTCCTTGGCTTATCTGCAATTGATATATTTAATTTATCTGTATGTCCCTAGAACAGTGCCCTACCTGTGCCCAGGGCCTGTAATTTAAATGCTACTAGTGGGTCATCAGCACTTGTTGTGCCTCCCACACAAGTAGCCCTTTAACCATGTCTCAGGCATGCCACTGCAGTGCCTGTGTATGCAGTTGTAAACTACCATGTCAACGTGACTAGTTATACCTCTTGCCAGGCCTAAACCTTCCCTTTATATATAAAGTAAGTCACCGTAAGTTAGGCCCTGGACAGTCCAGGGGCAGGGTTCTGTGTATTTGAAAAGTAGGACATGTATTTTTAAGTTTAACCTGTCTTGGCAGTGAAGTTGGATTTTAAATTGTTATTTTGAAATTGCCACTTTTAATAAGTTGTAATTTTCTTTCTTCAGTCATTTGGTGCCTGATATATGTCTCTGAATACACAGCTGAGGTGGGTGAAAGCCGGATTTGTGCAGTCCCCCTTGACAGCCACACACAAAAGGAGTTTAGGTGTGACTGAGTAGCCGTTCTCATCCTGATGGGTCATTTTGGGGAGGATGGGAGAGAGGATCTAACACAACTGAATAGGCAGTGTCCTGTCCCCACACAAAGGGCTCTTTATCCCCCTATAGTTTGGAGTCAGAGCTCGGAAAGAGGACCTCTGTGCACTTCAAAAACCTTCTTTGAAGTCACCTCTATTTTAAAGGCACAACTGGGTATAAGTACTGAGTCACTGAACCCACCAAATCAGACACTTCTGGACTTGTAAAGAAACTCTGACATAAAGAAGGACTGCTCTGCTATTGTAAGGTTTGCCACTCTGCTGTACTGCTACTATGGAAGAATTGCTGTTCTGCTGTGGTACATTGCTGCCTTCTACCCTTTGCCCCTGCTGAGGAAGAGCTGGACAATTGCTTAAACCCAGAATGATCTCCAAGGGCATGCTGGTTTGTCTCCTGTTTTGAGACTCAGGGATATCAAAGTCTCTCCTGCCTCTGTGCCTGGTCCATCTGAAGTAGATCCAGGTTCTTGCTCCAGTGGAACCGACACTTCCTCTGCTGCATGATGCAGAATCTACGCAGTGCTGATGCAACGCGCTCAGAATGAGCGGATCACCTAAAGAACTGATGTATCAGAACCACAGCATCACCGCTGCTGTAGTGTGAGAATATCGAGATATTCCCTCGACTGCACGGAAAAACTTAGTGCATCGGGTTTGAGACCAATGCATCATGGCTTTGCCGCCTCATATGCATGGGCAAATCGCCATCATCGCATTACGAAAATCGATGCATCCCCTCAACTGCAGGGATAGACACAGATGCATTGCTCTGCTGCACTCTGCATCTAACTGTTCAGCTGACCATGCGTGGCATCTGTACATGGCCTGCGCTCCATAGTGGTTTGCCTGAACTCTTAACATTGCCCTGGTGAAGCGCGGCCAGATAACCCCCATAGGCGCTTTACTGCTTTTAAGCACTATTTTTACGTACAATCTCTAAAAAATGATATCTCGACTTCTACCTATCATTTTGGATTTGTTTTATTTATAAATCATAATCTATTTTTCTAAACTGTTGGGGGGTTGTTGTATTTTCTCTGTGTTACTGTTTGAAGTGTTGCACGAATACTTTACACATTGCTTCTTAAGTTAAAACTTACTGCTCTGTGCCAAGCTATCAGAGGGTGAGCACAGGTAAATTTATGATGTGTATCTGACATACCCTGACTAGGATTGTGGTTCCTGCTTGGACAGGGTGCATACCTCTGCCATCCAGAAACCCAATTTCAAACAGAAATATTAAGGATTCTATTCAAAAAGGTAATTTTATATTTGTAAATCTATGCATGAGGCAATCAAATCCTTGCACTCAGTTATAAATGTTCTCATAGATGGATTTAGCCCCCGATTTTGATGTCGAACGGACCTGAGTCCGTCCGACATAGATTCTGTACTGGGTCCAGCCGACTTCCTGTCGGCAGTCCTGTTGTATCTTATTTTCATATGTTATTATTTTCTGTTCTCAGTCTCTTTAATCTGTGCATTCTTTTTGGATATTTTCCCTCTTCCATGTTCTCTCTTCTTGCCTAGTATGGCAGTTGCTTGCTAGCCTGGAGAGGGACACCAGTTGATATCTGTAGCTCACAATAAATATATCATTTTATTATACCTCTGTATGGTCGCTGTGACTTATTCAATACAACATTTTGGCGATGGAAGGCTAGCATTTAGAGAAGAAGCTACTGATGGACGTGTTACCAGCTGGTGGAGAGAACCACGCGTGTATCCAGTAACAGAGAGTTACTGACAAGGAGGAATTTGTTTTCCATGCCCAACCACTGTGCTTCGTGACTAGCTTGAATTGTATCGAGACTGTATTGTTTGCACCGGAATTAATCTTGGGGAGGCCAAAGCGTATGGCTGAGGAGTCAAGGAAACACGGAGTGAGTACTGTTCGTATTTTTTTTTTTCATTTACCTTACTCATCCGTGCATCGTGGAAAATATCGTTGTCTGTGCCAACTTTTGAACGTACATTGCTGGGCATAGTGAAAATCACATCGAGGCTGTAACGCTTATAGTGAAAATCGCATCGAGGCTGTAACGCTTACCAGAGAGCACGGCCACGATTGTGCGACATTCAAAAAGGCTCCAACGCTTGGCACGAGAAGAAGTTCCTGAAAAGAACGCTGCAATACAGAAATCCGACATTGTTGTTTCTCTGACGAGAGTGAGCAGCGGCCCCCTGGCTCATCACGTTGCATCGTGACGAATCCATTACGTGACGGCAGCCATATTTCCGCTTCCTGCAACACGAATGGTTGCTAGGTAACGCGGGACAAGCACGAAGGGAGAGACAGCTCTGGGAAATAACGGAGAGAAAACGGCCCGTGAGTAAAGATGAATGATTTTTATCTCCAGTAGCTTGCAGGGGTCTGCGTAACTCGTGGAGCAGCGGTCTAATTTATATTTTTATTCAAAAAATTTTATTGAGTCTCTGTCACGTTATATTTTTTTGGGGGTACAGTTGAAGCATAGTATAAGATTACTACAGAAATGGAACGCAATAGTGTAGTCATGCCACCATTGTTTCTACAGCAGAGCGGGGACCCTCCCATAGAATGGGAGGAATGGATTGAGGTATTCAAAAATTATATCAAGGCAATTGATGGCAAGGACTTCAGTGCTACAAGGAAAAAGGCACTATTATTGAGCACTTTGGGGAAAGAAGGACAACACGCCTTTAAATTTTTGTCCCCAGGAACTAATGCAGAAGGAAGGGCCATTACAAATGTGTATCTGGAGGCTAAAGCTCGTTTGAAAAAAAGATACTCTAAAGAAGTGAACATAGTTATGGCAAAACACAAGTTCTATACGCAGCCTCAGCGTCAAGGGGAGAGTGTGGACCAATTTGTTACTCGTCTACGAGAGTTATCGTTGAACTGCAACTTTGGGAACATCAGGGACGAAATGATTAGGGATCAGCTCATCGTCCAGTGTGGGAACAAGAAGATGCAAGAGAAGCTGTGGGCGGCGAAGAATCCCTCTTTGCAGAATGCCATTGACATTGCGAAGATTGTTGAAGAATCTGGTGCATGTATGAAGGAGATGGAATGCAAGGATAGTTCAAAAGAGAATGTGTCGTGTGTAGATGTTGTTGAGGAAGTGGGAGCTGTGGGTGGAAAGAAATCCTATGAGAAAAGTGAGAAGTATGTAGGCAAAAAGTTAAATAATGCTTATAGTAATGGTGACTCTTATAAGAGTAGAGACAGAATGTGTTCAAGGTGTGGCAGCACGTACCACACTTCTGATTATAAAAAATGCTTTGCCTTAGACAAGGATTGTTTGAAATGTGGGAAGCGGGGACACTTTTCGAGAATGTGTAAGTTTGTTTCTAAAGGGAAGGTTGCGGTCGTTCCTCAAGAACAAGCAGATGTCGCAACGGTTGATAGCGTTGAGGGAGCGAATAAGATTTTGGTTGTGAGTGATGAAGAGTCGGATATGAATCCTAGGAGGAGGGTGAGACCAAAGGCAGTGTTTGAGATTGATGGTGTGCTAGTTGAGTTGATGGTGGATTCAGGGTCGTTCTGGACCATTATTCCTGTGTGCTTATTTCGTGTGAATTGGCCTAAGGTTGAGTTGGAACCGAAGGACATCAATCCTGGTGGGTTCCAAGGTGAAAGGATTGAGATTGTGGGGTTTATGTCTGCTGTCATTTCATTCAGAGGAAGATCTGCGAGGGGTAAGGTGTATGTTGCCCAGTCTGGTCCAGCAATATTGGGTTGGGGACACCAGTACGATCTTCATATTGTGTTGAATCCGAGGGCTGATGATCAAGTGATGGTGGTGGATGAAGTGCCCACCCTGTCAATTGTTGATGGGATGCCTGAGTTGTTTAAGGAAGAGATTGGTGAGTTGAAAGGCTATGTGCATAGGATCATGTTAAAGCCGGATGCCGTTCCTTTGCAACACAAGGTCAGGAAGGTACCCATTGTAGCTAGGGCTGAGGTTAAAAGAATGTTGAGTGAAATGTTGGAACAAGGGGTCATTGAGCAGATAGAAACCTCAAGTTGGATTTCGCCAGTCGTGATTACGACCAAATCTGACAGCAAATACAGATTCTGTGTTGATTTACGCACACTTAACCGTAATATTATCGTGGATGGGTTCCCTCTACCAAATATTAATGAGTTGGTGCTGTTGTTGAAAGGTGGCAGATTCTTTTCAAAGTTAGACTTACGGAGTGCCTATCATCAGATCGGACTCCATGAGGAGTCGAAACATCTGACGGCATTTATCACGTCTGAAGGCATTTTCCAATTTACCAGGATGCCGTTCGGGTTGGCGTCGGCAGCTGGAGTGTTCCAGCGGGTGATGGGTTCGGTGTTGAGTGGTGTGGAAAATGTTGTTCATTTTCAAGATGACGTGTTGCTGTTTGGCAGAACCAAGGAGGAGCATGATGTAATCTTAAGGGCGGTGCTAAACAAGATGGAGTTGGCTGGGTTAACTTTGAGGAAAGATAAATGCAAGTTTGCAGTGGAAGAGGTGGAGTACCTTGGTTATACCTTGTCGGCGGATGGGGTGAGGCCAAAGCGTGATTTGTTGGAATCCATACGGAAGGCACCAGCACCTGTCGATAGGGATCAGTTAAGGTCGTTTCTCGGTCGCGTAGAGTATTACGCAAAATTTGTCTGCAATTTTGCGGATAAGACAGAGAAAATAAGACTACTGCTCAGGAAGGGTTGTAAGTTTAGCTGGGGGCAGGAACAGGAGAGTGCGTTCGTTGGTATAAACAAAAGAGATATGTGAAGCTGGTATTTTGACACCTTTTGATACTAAAATGGAGTCTGTCTTGAGTGTTGATGCAAGCGGTGTTGGCTTGGGTGCTGTGCTTGCACAGGTTCATCCTTCTGGTTTGAAGACGGTAGCGTTCGCATCCAGTTCCCTTACTGTTTCGGAGAGGAATTACTCCATAATAGAGAGGGAAGCTCTTGCTGCGGCTTGGGGGTGTGCTTATTTCAGGATGTATCTGTGGGGATCTCTTTTCAGGTTACAGACTGCCACAAGCCCTTATTGAGGATATTGTCGCCGGGTGGAGCAGGGAAAAGGCTCGGCAGGGTTAGCAAGGTTGGCTGCAAGACTGCAAGAGTATTTGTACCAGGTGGAGTATATTCCCGGTTGGAAGAACAACTTGGCAGATGGTCTGTCGAGACTTCTGCTACCCTGGCAGGAGGTTGATCGGGCTGGTGTTGAGTCATCTTTGTGTGAAGGTTCGGTGGCACCAGTTGGCGATGTTGTTGAGTTCTGTTCGGGTGTAATAGGAAAGGAGAAGTGGGATGAGTGCATGGCTAGTGATGGTGTGTTGCTTAAGGTGAAGGAGTTGATTGTTAAAGGGACCAGGCGGGAGAGCACTCTTGACTGTGCTGTCAGGCCATTTTTGAAGGTGTTAGATGAACTGTCTATTCTGGACCAAGAGCAGAATATAGTAATGAAGGGTGACAAGTTTATTCCCCCAAAGATTTGAGGTTCACCCTGTTCAAGTTGGCACAGGAAGGCCATTTGGGTCAGTCCCTCACTAAAAAGAGGTTGAGGGAATGTTTTTGGTGGCCGTCAATGGACCAACATATTTCCAATTGGGTTGAGAGGTGTTCCGACTGTTTTGAGAGTGAGAAGAGGCTAAAGTTGGGCAGTCAGGTATCTCATGGATCTATTGAAGACCCTCTTGCTCCTTGGTATTCTGTTTGCATGGATTTTGTAGGTCCCTTCAATGGCCTTACTGTGGATTTGAGATTTGCCCTTGTTTTGATTGATGTTTATTCTAGGTGGTTAGTTGTCAAGTTTTGCAAGGAGATAACCACTAGGGTGACAATTCAATTGTTAACTGAGATTTTTAGGGAGGAAGGGTTTCCTTTGAAGCTCATTACAGATAACGGGACTCAGTTAACCTCTGAGGAAATGAGAAAGTTTCTGTGTGCCTGTGGGATTGTTCATAGTAGGACGTCATTTTACAACCCACAGGGTAATGGAATGGTCAGGAGGGCTAACCGCATGGTCAAAGGCGCAATCCAGATGGCTATGGCTACTGGCGGTTCTGTGAAAAGCATGGTGGAGGAGTTAATTTGGGCATACCGGAAATCATTCTTCTGGAATGGTCCCTTTCACGGTGATGAGGGGTCGTCAAGCTGGCACAAAGTAAATTCCTGCATGGATGAAGGAGTGTGTGAGTTTGGGAAATCCAGGTGGTGTGAAGGTAGCTGTGAAATCGGTGCAGGATTTCTCTCACAGAATCAGGGTGAATGACTTGGTCAAAGTGAAACCTGGGCGGATTTCGGGTGGCTTGACTAAGTTTAGGGGGCCGTACAAGGTCAAATCGGTTCATGAAAGATATGTTGTTTTGGACAATGGTGAACACTGGAACCTCAGAAGAGTGGCTCTTTACAAAAGACATACTGATGTGAGTGTGGGTGATGCGTTTGCTACTGAAAAGGTGGTGCTTGATGCTGGTTCAGAGGAGGGTTGCGGCTCTACGAGCAGAACCAGGAGACCTCCTTCTTACTTGCGGGATAACTATTGTGACGACCCTTAGTTTCTTTTCTTTTCTTTTCTTTTCTTTCTTTCCTTTCAAATGAAGGAATGAGGATATGTTGTATCTTGTTTTCATATGTTATTATTTTCTGTTCTCTGTCTCCTTAATCTGTGCATTCCTTTTGGATATTTTCCCTCTTCGATGTTCTCTCTTCTTGCCTGGTATGGCAGTTGCTTGCTAGCCTGGAGAGGGACACCAGTTGATATCTGTAGCTCACAATAAATATATCATTTTATTATACCTGTGTATGGTTGCTGTGACTTCTTCCATACAACAGGTCGCAACCCAGCAAATAGGATGGGACCGAACACTGTTCAGTCGCACTCCTATTCGTTACAATGGGAGCATGTATTCCAACCAGAATGCATGCTTTCATTGCAAAGAGAAGCGTTGCAGTTCATCCCTGCAACCCTTGGCAGGCACTTGAAAGTGCCTGCCATGGGGTGCAGGGATCAACAGCGGGGCCCCCCAAAGTCAACTTCTGACAGCCTTCTGAAAGGCCAATAGAGAAAGATTGTTGGAATCTGAAATTGCAATCCCTCAGGCGGAAAGAGCCAGCCTTGTGATTACAGGAGGGTTTCCGAATGGCAGCCCGTAAGAAGCCATTCGGAAATCCGGTTCAGATTTCTTTCCGAGCGACTCCATCCAAATGGGTCACTCAGAAATAAATCCGAACAGATTATGATGCTGTAGGAACCGCTACTACCAAGGGTCGGAGCCGTTTCCTACGGCATCATAATCGGACCCTTAGATGTAGACTTATATGTTTCCATCCCATCAAATTTATGAGTGGATACTCCTTTATTTATAAGCGTGAAGCCACTATTATTAACTTTTCACCTGGTTGCAGAGATCTCTACCACAATGCGAATATCTCCCTATACAAAGTAAGGGGGAATTCTAAATTGTTTTTTTTCTAGTTATAACAAATGAATATTAGTATTTTAAATAAAAGTAATTAAAACAAATTCCTTTTTAAAAAAAATTTTTTTATTGTTGACAGGCTGACGAGGAAGAAGTACATTAAAGCATGAATACATAAGTTTAACATATATAAATCATATAAAACATAAAATAGAACGAGTAGGCCATGAGGTGTTATTAGAAAGAAAAAAGAGAGGAGAGGATAGGCAAACAGAAAAAGAAAAAGTTATGGCAGTTTCTTTTCAGCAGTCATACAGGTTATATTATCCAAGAGATATCCAATATCAGTTCGTGGAAAAAAATTTCCCTACATCCAGAAGAAAATAAAATATAACATTATCGCTCTACAAAAGTTCCCCAATTTTTTTCATGCCTTTTCAATGTGCGTATGCCTCTGATGCTTGCTAAAGCTAATTCCATTGAATGTATCTCGGTTACCAATGCCCACCAGTCCCAAACCTTAGGTGTTTCTGAGCTGGTCCAAGCTCTAGCCAGAGTTAGCTTAGCGCAAGACATAAGTACCGTGGCCAGGGCAGCCTGTGGAAAAGAGACAGGATAGGTGTCTAACAGAACAGAGGTAGCCGTAAACGTAGGCAGCTGAATCCGTTTCATTTTCAAAACATTTTCAATATCGCACCACAAATTCCTTTAGATCCGACTCACCTAGGACTATCATAGTAACACAGGAAAAAAAACCTGCACTACAACATAACATATTAATAAATATTATATTATTTTCAAGTTTTTACATTTTAATCAACTAGATGTTTAATTAAGAAAAATTTATTAAAATGGTAAGTTATGTATTTGCTTACGTGTATTATAAATGACATTTTTTAACTGGTTCGGTGCGTCGGACAGCTACCGTCTGAAAAATGCCCACTCATTAAATCACTGGCACCGCAGCGGAATTCGCGCTGTGGTCAACGGGTTAGTTATAACACTCAATATATTCAAATGGTATGAAATTATTAAAAAATAGCATTTACATATTTTAATTTCAAAGAAAATACATAACAATACAGATACAACTAATGTAAATAAAGTTTTAATCAAAATGCTATTTAATGTAATGCTTGGGGAGCCTAACTAAGAGCTGCACCAAATAAATCACAAGCGGTAATATGCTTAAGAGGATGCTACCAGAAACTGCAACTCTTAAACTTATAAAGGTAACTTATCACAAATGCTGTTTTGTAAGAGTAGAATACTTAAAAATAGATATGACACATGAAATGAAAGTTACAGAGGAGAAGCAAGTTCCCACGAGCACTGCAATGTATTATAAAAGACAAAACAAAATTGGAAAAAAGTCAAATAATGTCGCAATGTTCTTCCTGGTAGCACCTTCTGCTACACACAACAACCTAAGGTCCAGCATGAGCAACGTGAGAAAGTTGAAGAGGAATCAGATCAGACATGAAGGAATATTATTGCTAAGATCTCTAAAACATTATTGCCTTTTACCACCTTCAAAATGCAATATGGGTACAGAATGCACTAACACAAGGCAGAGGCTAAAAGAGATGGGATAGGGGACAGCCATTAAAACAGACCTTTTCTTGCTAAACAAATTACTAGTAACCTGAAGAGAAATAAAACACAAAACAGAATCTCTTGTTTAGCTTTGGAATGTCTGCCTCTTTTGCCCCATGAGATGGATCGTCATAATATTTTTAATGTGATGTAGAAACATTTACTCGCACTCTGTATTGTTTTTCTTTTGATTTTCCAGTAGAGACAAAATGCGAATTACAAAACAAGAGGCAGATTTACGACTCCCTTGCGCCTCTTTTATGCCGCCATTGTGTCACTTTTGTGATGCATAGGCGGCGCAAAAGATGTGCCATGGTGCGGGGTATTTACAATGTGACGCATCTGGGAGATGCGTCACGTTGTAAAGCACTGCACCAGAAGGAGGCGTTCCTGCGCAGGGGAGGGGGGGGGGGTGTTCCGGCACAGGAACGCCTCCTAAAAGTGCTGAGTAAAATCTACAAGATTTCACTCAGTCACTGGCGTAAGGATTGACGCAGCATTGTGAGAATAGGGCCCCCCAGAGCATTGCTGGAGCTGCGTCCCGCTTGCGACGCAACTCCAGCAATGTGCCGCCTTTACAGCACAGATGCCTCACGCATCTGTGCCGTTTTTCCCCATGGTGCGCCGCATTTACAATGCGGCGTATCCATGGTGGCACATCCATGGGGATGCGCCAGTTATTGTAAATTTGCCCCTCAATGTTTTAGGTTGAAAACTTGAAACAACAGAGTAGAGTGTTTCTATATAGGAAACTAGCCATTCAAAATGACATCAACTGTTTTTGCAATTATCTTGATAATTGTGGGAGGTCAGTTTACAACTGAGACTATCAGGAACACGTGATATATGGAAATGGTTTTGAAACACATAGATATGACCTTCTAGAGCCAGATGAGATGAAGTGGAAGCAGTAAGGAAATGGGAAAAAGAATGATGATGACACTATTTGATAGTACAAATGTCCAGCCGTGGCCGTTGCAGGTAAGCAAGTGCGGTGGGGTGGTGGGGCAGGGAGGGACACTCCCAGGGGGGATTGCCTGGGGGGGTCGACAGATGATGGAATAGGAGTTATTTATTTATTTCAGTTGCCCTATTCTGTCTTCTGTAGATATACCCCGTTGCCCCCTGCTGCAATTGTCTAAGAATTTCATTTGGTTTTCCAGTAATCAACTCGAGGCTTGAACGCTACTGGCAGTGGTTAATATAATAAACAATTGAGTGAGGAAGATAAATATTTATTCAATACAGTAAAGCCCGATTTATTCATCGACTGAGGAAAGCCTCCCTCTCCCAAAGTCCTGAAACCCATTACTTGCTTCCAATCACTAGACAGTGTTTGAGACAAGACTACTGGCAACCAGTTAGTGGTATCCCTTACTCTGCCACCAACAGCGGCCCATCAACCCCCATCATGTAAGGATGTGATAGTGATATTCACCTCCCAATTTTGACACGGGTTGCCTGAATGCAAGCATGGTGCACACTGGTAACCCAAGTGATGATCTTGCCTTCAGTGTGCATGCAACCCATGACATAAAAAGGAATCCCAGAACTCTTCTTATAATAAAATGCCCTTGAGCAGAAGATCAGGTGAATCACCTTTAATAAATGCCTTAATGAATAAAAAAGGATTTGCATTGCTGCAGCGATGTGCCTAAAAAGATTAACACCACAGTATGACTGATTCCTACCTCATTGATACATTGTACTCACAATACTGTGAACCATGGAGTAAGGCGGTAGCCAGTCCCATAAAAACTAACGCTGTTTTCTGTGATATGGTGCAAGGGTGCTTGCATTTGAGCTAGGCCGCCTACTGTTAGCCAGCACCGAGGAAAGCACAGAGATGTGTCCTATTGTTGTAAATACGATGCACCCCTGCACTTTACTAATGACGCAGCAAAATTGCTTGCACCACAGCGCTTCACCATTTTCTTGTAAATATGTCCCTCTGTCTCCGCTGGGCCCATGCACATTGATTTAGCCTGGAAATCCATGCCAAGGAATGGGTATGTCAGAGGAGAAATGACCCACTTGTGGGGGGGGGGGGGATTTGTGGGCCATGGAAAGCATCTACGTATTGGGACATAGTATAGTAGCCTAGATTAAACTACATTGGATGCAGCTGTCCAGGCATACAGGGTAAGAAGACACAGGTTTGAGCTGCCATGGTATGGACCACCTGAACACCTCTCATCTACTAAATGCAACTGGGTGTGTGGATGAATGCAATTGATATGCACAAAAAGATCATGTGTGTTAAAACAAATGATGGTGTGTGGCCCTTATGGGCTCCTACTAGTGCAGTGCATAGTAGGTGCTTACCGTGCACGTCAAACTGCCACTCTGAATGGGGAGAAATTGCATAGCAAGGAGCTGAGAAAGGACATGTGTACTGCAAGCTACCCTCATCAATATATATGCTCTGCTGTGCTTGACTGGGTCACACTGTGTTGCAGCTGGTTAGGGATGACAGACAACAACCCAATGTGGCACTACATTCTAAATGAGATGTGGACCTGGGTGCAAATGTAGTAAGTGCCAGGAGGGAATATGGACCAACATTGTCTCACTGTGCTACATGTATAAGGTGGAGGATGTCAAAGAGTGAACTTTCAAGGGAAAGAGAGAACTACTTAGCCACTACAAAGGACACAAGTCCGGGAGGTCAGAGACTGAGGAGGATGGGCACAGTTATTTTAGAAAACTGGGTAGGTAAATGTCACCATTTCCAGCACCCTATACTCTGGGGTTCTGCATGACCCATATCACTCAATAACAGCCTGCTATGTCAGTCCATTGGACATGGTCAATTATAATGCAGGTGTCGTAGGCACATGAGAGTCAATGTATGATCCGATTTCCATCACTCTGTGGCAGTAAGTCAGCTGTTAGGACCAACTGCAGAGTGTTAGGACACTGCAGAAAACCAATTATGGTGATGATGAAATTGGGCAATTTTCAGGGGCTGTAATCTATCTATTATGACAGGGCCCATCCCCTTAGCGAGGGCACACAGTGGTCGGTCGTGAGAACAATGCTGAGATCCAACAATGTGAAAGGGAAATACAGTGCAATTTGCAGTCAATATCCATGCGTAACAGGTGTCCTATGCATCAATGAGTAACCGAATGTCATAAATATGGAACCTTGATTGTCAACTGGATTACTCATGTCATCATCTAACAAGGTTGAGAAAAAGGAAAAAGGGGACCCTACTTATTAAGTAAGCAGGGCAAGGTAAATTATTAACCAAAAACTGTGGTTCCCGTGGGATATTAAGTTCATATATTGATTATATGATGCACAATCGCAATGGAAGGGTTAGAATGATGTCAGAGAAAGAAGGAACCACATACACCTTTGGTTGGTTTGGTGCAATCTTATTTTATATTCTTACACAAAGAAAATTATTTACAATGAAAAAAGGAGGTGTGCGTGGTGCCCCTAGTGAAAAACAGGAACCTAGGAAATATTGTTGTGACAGTTCTTAGCAAGGTTTCCAAAATGTTCATAATAGTCAACCATTGGTAAATCTGTTACATAGTATCCAGTAACTATATACACTGATATGAGCTGTAAATGGTTCGCTCTCTCTTTTTGACAACAAAGTTTTGATCTTTTGTGCAGTCTAGCATCTCATCAGGACCTTTGAATATAGGGACATCTGATTGGTAGATTGCGCAGCCGTGTGAAGAGTGTGTGCCAAAAGTGGGTGATAGTAAACAAGAAAAGGATACTCACAAGGGACCCAGCCAGGTACCCAGGTGAGGATGAAGACTGGCAATCAAGGATGAACAAGGCTATTGATGAGCAGTGGTACACTTTAGCGTGTGTGGCCTGATATACTGAGGAACTCTTATTCTAGACGGTCTGCACAGGTGTCGCAGCCGTGCTGACCTGTAGAAATGGCGGTGTGAGGCGTTAAGCCATAATGGCTAACGTCTCACTCCAACACTTCACTTGTACATATCCCCCTGAGAATAAAATATATTTGGTTAACCCTATGTGTGTGTTGATCATCAAGTGGTTACTCAATGGTGCAAGCATGATTTACAGTCTATGTTAATGGTGAATAAAGTCACACCACAGGTGCTAGGTCTACCCATGGATACTAGCAAGCAAACAACATTGGGCAGACAAGCAAATGATGCAAGTGTGAGTGTGTACGGGGCAGGCATCTGTGTGACTCAAATAACCTTCAATTTGGGAGTATGTGTTGTCCACAACATCCCTCCAATGTATGTTGCATTACGTATTCACGCAGAGAAATTGTATGTGAATGCATGTGTTGCACTGTATATCCATTCACATCATGATTGTCACGTACACTGCTCAACAGTGTCTGTAAATAGATTATGTAAAGCCATGGCCAACCTGACAGCTCCCTGGTCCATAGATAAACCTCCTACTCACACATCTTGCCAAACACTGCTGGCATATACATAACATTACCTAATGCAGACATGCCAGCTCCCACACAGTAAATTATGATTGTAGACCTATATGTAGAAAACAATGATATTTAATGTCAACTGAAAACATTATATGACTAAAGCAACCTAGCCTACACTAACTAACTAATCTAGCATAACCTAGGCTAACTTATTCTACAAACTGTCTAAAACTAACTTAAGTTAACCTAGCTTAACTCTACGCATATAGCACAGCATGATAAACATCAATCTCCCCTTCATGCACGTCCACATACAACAAGAACGGAAAGTATTACTGAACATCAACTGACTACACTTATAACCTTAAGCAATGATATATATTTTTTATGTATTCTCTAGCACATATATAACACATTAACCCCACCCAAAAAGCACAAAGCACCCTTACCCACTACAATAGTAACCACCCATACCAAAAGCCTAAAACTACTACCCCTAATATATCACTAACTAACTTAAAATAAGCTATGAAAACATTAATAACAAAAAAGAATGAATGTACAGGGGAAAGGGCAAAAAGGCTCCCTGTGGCTCACTGGGGGCTACTGTCTTGCCACTGCCTGCTTTACATCCTTTAGAAAGCTTATAACGTGGTCCATTTTGTGCGCCAGCACCTTGACTCTAAAATATGAGTGAGAAAGGTCCTTCTGCATGTCCTGCTCAAAGGAGCAAGACTGTCCTGTGGTCTGAGCTTGGGGGCTCCCCAGTTGTGTGGACTTGCTGCTGGAGGCGCATTGTATCGGTCCGCTGGAGGTGCTTATGTGTGTCCCAACATCCTTGCCTTTGCTGGTTCACTTTTGATGGTCCTTGAGGGAAGAGACGCTATTTACTAGAAGCCCTCCCGTCTGCATATTGCTTCCTCATAGCTTTGTGACATTTTGCTATTTGTCAGACATGGAGGTAATGATCCTGTCTACTTTTATGCTGCCTCTTGAATCAATCAATCAAAGACATTTGTTTAGTGCACGGCTGCCTCAACCAAGGCATCCCGAGGCACAAAAGCAAGACTGATGAACAGAATTGGTCACTCATGGCTACACTTGATCAAAAAACTAGGTTTTTAAGTCCTTCCTGAAACAGTGTTCGGCATCGGCCATTCGAAGATGGATAGGCAAGGTGTTCCAAAGCTTGGCTGTGAGTACTGAGGAAGACTGCCACCTCCGCAATTCTTGGCAAACTGCAGGGTGCGCAGAAGTCGCAGTTGATTAGATCTCAAGGCTCTCACCTGCTGGTACTGACTAATCCTATTATCTAAAGTATCTTGGACCTAAGCCCCTAATGGCTCTAAATGCCAATGTCAGTGTGTTAAACTCGGCCCTGTTGAGAACCGGAAGCCAATAAAGTGGGCTCTGCATTTTGTAATATTTGAAGTCTTTGAGTCAGGAAGACCAGAAATCCCAGATATAAGTGGTTGGCAAAATCCAAGCACAATGTCACAAACACATGAACTACTATCTTTTGGGTCTCTGCTGGCAGAAGGTGCAGTAGTTTCCTGACTGATCTTAACTTCACAAAGCAGGACAATGACATCTGACGAATTTGGGTAGGGAAGGACAGGTCAGAGTAATACGTGATCCCTAGGTTTCTAGCTGAAGTGGCTGGTATAGGTGGTGAATTCAATTCAGTAGGCCACCAGAGACTAGATGGAGGGGGTGTCATCTGACTAAAGAAAATCACCTCCTTTTTGTCCGCATTCAATTTACGAAAATTGATGTCCATTCATTTGGCAATGGCCTTTGAAATTGAAAAAGGCAGCTACAGAATGTTCTCTAAATGAAAATACAAGTTCTGTATCATCTGCATATGAAACCACCTTCACTCCACTGGTCTCAAGAAGGGTGACCAAAGGAGCCTGGTAAAGGTTGAATAGCATCAGACCGAAAGCAGAGCCCTATAGCACCCCACAAACCAAAGGCTAAGGTGAAGATGAGAAACTACGAAAAAAGACCCATTGAATTTATTGAGTTGAGATCAAATCCATGACTGCACAGTGCCCTGAAATCCAAAATGGCATAATCTATCCAACAAGGTAGATTGTGCTACTGTGTCAAATGCTGCTGCTGATAGGTCCAGCATCACCACCATTGTTGTGAATGTATCTAGGACCCTAATTAAATATTCCTGATTCATGCCCTTATGCGGTTATGATAAACCATGTCCTTATGAAGGCATTAGAATCTTACCCATATTCAGTCATAGCCCACGCAGCCCAAATACGGCAAGGCTACTTCCTTAGATTCCTAGAGAGCACAACAAGTTCTTTCGAGCACACCAAACCTTCAGCAACCTGGGAATTCCCCATGTCTTTGTTTTGATTTGTCATTGAACTTCTGCGAGCACTAAAGGAACAGTCAGTTCTTAGTGACATCTTTTATTGACGTCTTATGTCCAACCTTACGTCAAACACGGCACCTTCCAGGTATAAATATACCAACACTTGCCTTAAGCAACACACAGTGGTGTGGAGCAGAGCGGCTATCTACTTATCCTAAGCCCAGCTGATGCGAGAGCCGAAGGAAGCCGCCCCTCCCCTTTGACACACTGGAGAAGCTGCCTTTTCTCATGCCGAGAAATCCAGCTCCGGTGTTTCCAATCATCCTTGCAGGTTACTGGAAGATCTAGTCCTGAGAAACGAGATACAGACCTCCTTCATTCTATAACCAAGGTAAGGAGCTGATTCAAACCTTAGATATATTTCTTGATTCAGATTCTTGGCAAAAAAAACAACTTAACTTAACACTGCAACTTACTTACTCCTTCCCACATATTAGGCTTAGGTCAGGTACACCGGGGTAGACCTATCTTAGAAGCACCAGTTGAGTTTGTTAGTCAATGTTTTATGTATGTAAATATTTTATCCGTTTTAAAGTATCATATGGCTAAGAAACCATATCAATGCTTTTACAGTATTATTTCATAATACTCCTTTTACTGTACGCACTTTACTTCATGATAAGTATTGCAATTGTGGCAATTCATTTCTCTTGCATGAGAAAGAAGACTGCTCAATAAAATAACACCTTTTATTGAAAATGCCCGTCTTTTTATTTCTCTGCACTCTGGTGGAACTAAGCATGCACGATTGACTGAGTGAAATAGCTGTCTATTGTTTTCACACGATTCTGGAGATTCACTCCTATTCTGGGGAGCAAAGTTGTCATGTCATATGGTTGTCAGAAGCTAATCCCTTCTTGTCTAAATCAGGGAAGTTAACCCCTCCCTATTCATTCGAGAAAGTTTCTAGTGACCTCTGAGCTAGCTGGCAAAAACTTATTAAGTCTAACATAGTCAGTAGAGACCTAGATGACCTCAGTCCTACGTCTACACTGCTGTTTATGTTATTCCAATGCGCAGAGTCTATTGGGAATATAGGAACTACACTACATGGCGCCCAACGTTTGGTAAGGCGATAATCTAACGCAAGATACTAGAGCAACTCAGTCGTGCTTTTCACACAGACCCCTTTCTCTCGTGAAAACTCCAATAGACGTCTGGAGTGGGTAAAAGGTTAATATCCGCCGAAACTTAGTAGGATGAGAATCCTATGTATTAGTTTACGGTATAGTCAACGTTGAAGGATACAGTGTTCCAAAATATTGTGCACCTAATCTTTGTTTCCTCAAAAACTTGCTCTGCAAGAAAACTTTCATTAAACAATGTCAAACCACGGCGACAACAACGAAACCAGTGAAGCTGCAGTAAATGCGAATCAACCGGGGCAGACCTTACAGGGTCTAATGAAGACGACCATGATGCCGTAAGCATCCCGGCCAACATAACAAAAACCCTGACTATAAAACTTATAGAAAATGGGGTATCACATAGAGGTGGTACAGTTGTATTTGTGGTAGGAGCACATGAGTATCGGCAGACAGAGGTATTCTATTCATGGATAACTTTTCCAGCAGCACATACTGTGACATGTGAGTTCCACTACTATAAAGTAGCGGAATCTCCAGAGGAATACTCTCCTTTCGAGGAAATTGAAATTCCACTAACATACCAAGAGCACCTGCTCTTATTTAATGGCACCGTAAAACATAAAAATCCCATTACCAGGCTCAGTCCACTAGGTAGACCAGGAGCCAAGTGGCCGGTCCTAGCCAGCTACACACCACACCCAGTCATTGAAACAATGTCAAACGAAGAACTCTTAGTTAAAATAAAAAAATTAACAACAGCATATAGAGATTTAGTTTAATTTACACTTGACGGTACAAACTACAGACTAACACAACTAATTGAAAATCCTGAAAAAACCTTTATTAAAAACAACCTCAATTCTCAAAAGAAGAAATGCGAGGGTAATAAACAAACTAGTCCCAGAGAAAAACAATTTCAGTCCAGAGGAAGGTCTCCCAAACGGATAAATAAATCTTCAGGAGGAGGAGACAAGTCTCCCTAAAGGGAGCCCTCTGGAAAAAGATATAACCTTAGAGATAGGGATAAATTAAGAAAACCTGACAGATATCAAGATATTGATACACGTCCCTCTCGATCTTTTCAGACTTCCTCACAGAAATTGGAAAAAAGAGGACGGTCGGAACACAAGGAAGAGCACGTCAAGTCAAAAACAAAGAACCTGCTCATCAAAGTAAAAAATCACAATTTCTCAGAAAGAAGGTAGCAAGTATTAAAATTAAACATGCCGAGAATCCTGAGCACACAACTGAAAAACGGAGAGTGGGCCCAGACAATGTTAGACAGCGCAGCAGAAGTGGCCGTAGCTCGCAAGATCCTGATGAATCTTCTGGAGACAGTGGACACAAATGAATACATTCAGGTGGAAACTGCAGACACGCGAGTTAGCGTGCCCCATAAACTATACAAAATAACATTATGTATAGAGGGAGATAAAACTAGGAAAATAAAAGGTCTCTTTAGGGAGAATCTTTCAAAAGGCTGTTAGCTGAAAAAGACTGGCCACCAGAGTTTGTCAGAGAGTGCCCTCATGGCGAAGAAATGATTATGCCTGCCTTCTCAAATCATATCCCAATTCATAAAAAAATACACATTTGCAAGAAAATGGGCAGTGGCCCAAGCCCCTGCTTTATATAAAATTCATGTAGGATGGGATGAGGATTCTCCTCACCACAAAATCCAATTAAAAAATCAACCTACTGCACAAAGGCAGTAGCCAGTTAAACAAGAAGCTAAAAAGCAAGTCAGGGAGATCTTACATCAACTTGAATATCAAGGGGTGATTGAAACATGCACCTCACAAATGAACAATCCTTTGTTTCCTGTCTCCAAACCAGACGATTCATATTGTCTAGTTTTGGACTACAGACATCTAAACTCCTGCTGTAAAACTTTTTCAGTTCAAACCTCTCACAGTGCAGCACTAATGAATAACATCGTGCGCAAACAACATTAGATATCTCTAATGGATTCTTCTATCAAAACATTGCACCTGAAAGCATGTATTTGACCGCTTTCTCAATAATGGGGTCGCAAAAACAATGTTGCCGACTCCCACAGGGATTCAAGAATAGCCCAGGATCATTCTCTGCAAGGGTAACAAAATTACTACAAATGTATGATGATGAGGCATTATCCTATGCCGATGACATCTATCTTACAAATGATGACCTGGAGACTCACTTGAAAAGAGTGAACACCATAATACTTGGGTTCGCATCGGAAGGTTACAAATTCAACTTTAAAAAGTCAAGAATAGCCCATCTAACTGTCCTATTTTTAGGATATGAATTATCAAGTGAAGGCAAAAGCCTAGCAGACAATTTCTTAGAGAAATGTGCAGTACTCCAAGCACCTAAAACGCTGAAGAATTTACAATCAATACAAGGTTTCCTGAATAGTGGAAGAACATACATTCTAAATTATGCAGAGAGGGTTAAACCTCTCTACAAATTAATAAAACCTGATTTCAAACCAAATAAGTGGACTCAAAAACACACAGAAATTTTGAGATCATTACAGACAGACATGTTAACTAAAACAAAACTGCAAACACGAGCAAATGAACGCAATCTTGTAATCTGAGTCATCCCAGGAAGATGCAGATTCACATACCTGACCTCTAATGAGGAAGAAACGGTACCTATAGCTTACAAATCACATTTGTACACACAAGCTGAAATGAAATTCAGTTCTACAGAAAAAATTCAGACAGTGGTTCAAACTGCTGTAGCAAAAGAAAGAGCCCTCGCACAAGCTAAACGTATAATAATAGTTACACCTGTACCTGCTTTAGAAGCAGTAACAAGAGCAAGCATCCCAAATGCTAAGGCACTACATCCAAGATGGATACAGTGGGTTAATTCTCTTGCTGCTCCAGACGTAATATACGAATTTGATCCTAATTTAAAAACACAAGAATTTCTCCAATATGAATATGAGTGTCCTCTGCCGACCGAAATCCTGCCTCTGGAACATTACGTCTGTGTTTTATATACAGACGGATCAGCACAACCCGCAGTTGGGGGTAAACAAGCATATAGTGCTGCGTGCGCGATTGTTAAAGGTCGTTGGCACGAAGGGAAATTTAGACCACTGGTCACTAAAACTCAATCTCTAGGAGATTGTACAGCTCAGCAAGCTGAACTACTGGCTTTTAAGATGGCGCTTGAAAATACCGATCGCGAGTTCCCCACTCTAATAGTGTGCGATTCGTATTACTCCGTTCAGTCTTACAATGAATGCTTGCAGAACTGGGTTCAAAATGGTTTCAAAGATGCAAAAGGTGGCACAATCAAGCATAAAACGCATTGGGAACAAGTAGTTCTTTTACAGAAAAAACTACAAAAGACTCATGTGATACATACACTGAGTCATCAACGTGATGGCATTCACGTTACGGGGAACTCATTGGCTGATGAAGCAGCGAAGTCAGCTGTGCAAACGGCTCCTGGAGCAGCAATCACCCGGTCAAAAACAAAAATAGACAACGATATAATGCTAGCTGTCAGTGCTTCAGTAAAAGATGATAAAAAAACACTCCCGAAAGGCTTTCCAGTGAAGTACTCATACATAACTGATGCGATTAATGTTCCTTTTGCTCGAATCCCTGGAGTGGTGGATAGGACAATTCCAAACATGGAACACAGGTTAGGACTAATTTTAGCGGCACACGAAGGACTCGCTTCTGCACACGCTGGTGTTTCTGCCACAGTATCATTATTAAAACAGAGATACTGGTGGCCACGCATGAGAAAACACACTAGGAATTACATTCTAGAATGTGAAATATGCCAAAGAATGAAAGTATCAACAGTGAAACGACCAGCACAGCCTTCGCTTCTAATCTCAGATAAACCATTAGCGTGCGTTTACCTGGACCACTGTGGTCCCTTGCAAAGGGATGGCAACTATAAATATATCATGGTCGCAGTGGATTCCTGCACGAGATTCATTTGGATGTGGCCCCAGGGCTCGGCTGATGCCAGAACTGTTATAAAAGATTTGCGAGTCTTCATCGGCACATACGCAATTGGCATGCTACATTCTGATCAGGGTCCTGCGTTTAGCTCTCGAGCTTACAAAGAGGCCATGAGCAGCATGGGCATTGCATTGCGGTACTCTTCTCCCTTCCATCCTGTGGGAAATGCGGTTGTGGAAAGAAAAACAACCGTGACATAAAGCAATCTATAATGGCAAGAGTATTAGGTTTGGGTGATGGGTGGGTCAAACATCTAACAAATGTCCAACGTAGTCTTAACAATCTGCCAAGAAATTCTCTAAACGGTTTCACTCCATACAAACTTTTTTTTGGCACTAGAATGAGAATCTAGGATTTAGATTGTCAAACTTCAGTGGTGGAAGAAAAAACCTTTGATATCAGAGATCGTTTGGCTGTTTTACAGGACTTGAATGAAACAAGAAAAAATCTAAGTAAAATAAAGTCTAAGCCAACAACCACTGAAGAACCACCTGTCCCAGCAAGACCTGTCTGGATTCCAAAGATTGGGGATTTGGTCAGAGAAAAGATCGCGGTGAAGAAGGAATTTGGGTCTTATTACAGAAAAGCAGTACTACAGCCACTTGCTGGTAAAAAGGAGAACAGAGTTGTATCCATCGACCTGGTGAAACCAAAATCATGTGGGCGATAATAAGTAGTAGGCCCAGTGGACTCCCAAGAACTAGCAGAAGACCAAATCTTGCTACAATACAAGAGGTTCAAACTGAGAGACTAATCACCTTTGATAAACCATCAGTGAATAAAAAAGGACTATGCAACAAAGCCATGGAACTTGTGCCTCTTGAAACACAAATTGCAACTGTTCAAGAAACACCAGTCTACAACGATGTAGCCTCAGACTATACAAATGTAACAAAAGAAAATGCAAAGATCAATGGAAATCCGGAAGCAATCCCACCAATTGACAGAACTGCATCTGGCTACTTTATCAACTTTGATGATTTTTCCGATGATCCGAGTGAACATGGAGATGAGTCAGCAACAAAAACCTTCAAAATGAAAATTACAGAACTTTTTCATCAACTCAAAGAAACATATCTGATTTCCCCTTGGATAGAACTATGGGTTGTGTTAGGCGTACTTATACTCATCCTCTAGCTCATCTTAGTTTTAATTTTGAGAAAATGTATTGATGGAAAATACAGTACAATGGACACAGCAAGTCAGAACATCAACTTGGTCCTGAAACCACACAGATCCTCTCACATAGAGAAAAGAGAACTATCATTAGTAAACATCAGAGCAAAGCCTATACCTGGTGGTATGGCATGGGACAGAACTGACTATGAAATCTATGGCCGAGTAGAGCTCTTGAAGTATCCACACCAATTCAAGATTTCATTAAGTGACTTTGTGACACCAAGTTCTTTCTCTGATGATTGGGACTTTGAAAATATTAATAATATGATGTCAGATTTAGAAATGTCAGCTAAATTTACAGAACATGAATATTTACAGGGTTCATCGAATTATGAAGAGATGTACTGTTATAACCACTATGGTCATCATTATCTGCATAAGTCTGCGAATCCTAGAAATGTTTTTTCTTATAATCAATAGGAACATTGTCCAACTCCGCCAATAGGCAGTTCCAAAACGTTTTATGAAAAATTCCCATACTTTTCAGGGTTTAATCATACTGATCCAGAAATATTTTATTTTAAGATGTTAAATAAGACAGGAATGAAAAACATGCTGACAAACACTAAATTGATTTATTCTGAAAAATGTTATGACAAAATGTCAACATTTGGTTTTGAGTTTTGGAAAAATAACATTGAAACAAAAACCATCTGGGGAACAAAAGAATGGCAGGTACAAGGTCTAGAAGCATTATTCAGAGCCTGCATGATCCCAGAACAAATAATGTTCCTGAATGACACAATTCAGCAAACAACCTGTCTTGGTTTAGCCAAGATAAAAGATTTAAATAACCCGTCTGTACCAAAACCTATGCCTGATAGAAACACCACTACAGATGAGGGGTTAGACGTGTCCTATATTTTAAAATAAAACAGAACAAATCCAGATTGAAAAAAATGCTTGATCTGGCCCATAGACACAAATAACTGTCAAAATAGATTCCTGAACAAAATACAGGGGTTCAAACAGAACAGGCCAGACCCTAGATACTCCTAGACAACATCCAGGGATAGTAACAACATATAGTGTAGGAAAACTATGCCTTGACTGACTACAGAAATCCACACTTCCCGAAATAAAGCAGCACTTAACTTTACTTAATGAAGGTGCTGACTTGCGAGATTTCATAATGGGACCTCGCAAACAGCGTCAAAAACGTTTCATATACGCCGGTATATACGCAGCTTACAATGAAGCTTGGAAATTAAAACAGATTGAAACTGTAGAAAAAATACGGGAAATTGACCGTATCAATTTGGAGAAATAATTTTCTGTAGTGGACAATGGGTTAACGACTCTGCCCTTCAGAATCTATTCACTGGACAGCATCGTATCATCTGCTATTGATATAATAGAGCAGGACAGGCTAATGTTACAACATGGCCAGTCCCAATTGCATTCTATTGTACAGCTAGGTTGGACGTTACAAAACCTGCATTCAGGCTATGTGCCATGGCGTGTAATCAACACACGTTATTGTTTTCTATCTTTAACCTTACTGATAAACAAATCAGTTTGGCACAAAAAGGAGCAGACTATACAATACTGAGCATTGACAAACTTGAGAAATTACCATTGACAATGTCAGAAAGACCTGTCATTGAATGGATAATACATGGCACCATTACAATCCCGATTACGACTTTTCAGTTTCAATACTGCCAAAAATATATACCAGCAGGCCTATATGAAAGGTTGGGTAAAGGATACATCAAATCGACCTGGAATTTACCTTATACACACAAATGTTACAGTGAAGGGAAAAAAGAAGTATTTCTTAGTGGTAATAATTGTAAAAAATCACTGAGCAGTACACTCTTGTGTCAAGGTATTAACTTGCATGGGGCCTGTGAAGGTTCTTCGAATAACCTTTCCTGTCATCTTCAGGGCACCCCTACTACACAGATAGAGCCATTTTTCAGACAGCTTTCCAATGGTAGCTGCATTTTAATAAGCAATCACAGTTGCTGTGGCATGGTGCCAGGAAAAGCCTATCTCGTAACTGTGACGGCCAGGGTCATTTGCTGTATGCAAGTATTGTATCCAAACAGCAATCCAGACATGGAGGCGGCAATATGGCCTTATGTGAATATCTCTTCTTTTCGAATTGATACTTTAAGCAGAATGAAGTCTATTCTTTTACAGACAACTGTGCCTTTAACCTCGTCCAAAGAGACATATGACCTGCAAGTTGCAAGGACAACAGCAGAGATACATACCCTATTATCGACAAATTGCCCGGTGCATTTCGTAGAAATGTTAAGCCAAATCTTAAACATGTCAGATACCAGTGGCATCGCACATGTATTTAAGACAATATTTTCGGGACTGCTAACACCATTTGAAGCAGTTCTTGGCATCTTCCCGAATTTTGTGCATTCGCTCTTCTGTGGCCTGCCTCTTATTTTGGGACTCGTAGCAGGAATTTTATTTTTGTTCCTTCTGCTCCGATATGGCAAGCCAAACCACAGACAAACCTCTGGCAACGATGGAAGAAACGATCCTAGCAATACGATATCGAGACCGTATCACTAAGGTCCTCAGATTGGCCCGGCTAAGAGATCTGAATACTACCTGGTTTCTTTCATTCAGACCAATTTGGCAAAATTGCATCTTACCTGTGCTTCGATGTCTGCTATGCGGAGAAGAATGCGTGTTGGACGTCTGTCTTACACTACCATCAGCAGTACAAATGGATATCTACGCTTTGCTTTGTCCTGTAATGACTCATGCAACGTGTTGTCCCCAGCGGTTACCTATTCTGATGACAGCATTCGTTGAGACTTCACCATTACGATTAAGTGGTGGTGAGGTACGAGATGAAAGCGGCACCACACAGGTACAACCTTCTGACATCGATGATGACAATGCATCGCACATATGCACTATTTCCACCTTTACGGAGTTGGCCCAACTTTCACCTACTGTTGTAGACAAATTTTTTACCGGCCTGTCTGAAGTAATGTTCTCCCCTAACAACGAGAATAATATTTGAAAAGCGAGCTCACAGTGTTCAATGAACTCTGAATTCGGCCTTCACTTTTTATAAACAGAACTCCAAAATGACAGTGAAATTATTTTTTTTCTTCCTTCCCGAGAACGAAATTATTTTCCCCTAATTTCCAAAACATTTTCCGTTTTTTGGCACATGGTACTCTGCTTAAAGTAGAACTATTCTTAGAGAACAGAAGTTCTATTTTTAGAGACTCTAGAGACAATATTTTGAATCAGCCTCTAGCATATTTACAATCTTGCATAACTTTGTGATGGAATGGTCTCAACTTTTTTTCTGTATTAAGAGCCATTTCATAAATGTAATTTTTGCAATTCATTCAGCTAATCTTCCCATTTGCATTTCCTGAATGATAGCTCTGCTTGAAAGCGTACAGTATAACACTCATTTCGTGTATCTATACCATTTCAAATGCATTTCATTGTATTTTGGGGTGGGTTGGGAAACACATGCATACCTATATGTTTATATATTGCTAAGTATTTAGTAATGATGGACATTATACGTGGAGTGGGTGTTGTGAATGTATCTAGGACCCTAATTAAATATTCCTGATTCATGCCCTTATGCGGTTATGATAAACCATGTTCTTATGAAGGCATTAAAATCTTACCCATTTTCAGTCATAGCCCACGGAGCCCAAATACGGCAAGGCTACTTCCTTAGATTTCTAGAGAGCACACAAGTTCTTTAGACACACCAAACCTTCAGCAACCTGGGAATTCCCCATGTATTTGTTTTGATTTGTCATTGAACTCCTGCGAGCACTAAAGGAACAGTCAGTTCTTAGTGACATCTTTTATTGATGTCTTATGTCCAACCTTACGTCAAACACGGCACCTTCCAGGTATAAATATACCAACACTTGCCTTAAGCAACACACGGTGGTGTGGAGCAGAGCGGCTTTCTACTTATCCAAAGCCCAGCTGATGCGAGAGCCGAAGGAAGCCGCCCCTCCCCTTTGACACACTGGAGAAGCTGCTTTTTCTCACGCCGAGAAATCCAGCTCCATCCTTGCAGGTTACTGGAAGATCGAGTCCTGAGAAACGATATACAAGACCTCCTTCATTCTATAACCAAGGTACGGAGCTGATTCAAACCTTAGAGAGAATTCTTGATTCAGATTCTTGGCAAAAAAAAACAACTTAACTTAACACTGCAACTTACTTACTCCTTCCCACGTATTAGGCTTAGGTCAGGAACACCGGGATAGGCGTATATTAGAAGCACCAGTTGAGTTCGTTAGTCAATGTTTTATGTATGTAAACATTTTATCCGTTTTAAAGTATCAAATGGCTAAGAAACCATATCCATGCTTTTACAGTATTATTTTATAATACTCCTTTTACTGTACGCACTTTACTTCATGATGAGTATTGCAATTGTGGCAATTCATTTCTCTTGCATGAGAAAGAAGACTGCTCAATAAAATAACACCTTTTATTGAAAACGCCCGTCTTTTTATTTCTCTGCACTCTGGTGGAACTAAGCATGCACGATTGACTGAGTGAAATAGCTGTCTATTGTTTTCACACGACTCTGGAGATTCACTCCTATTCTGGGGGAGAAAAGTTGTCATGTCATATGGTTGTCAGAAGCTCATCCCTTCTTGTCTAAATTAGGGAAGTTAACCCCTCCCTATTCATTCGAGAAAGTTTCTAGTGACCTCTGAGCTAGCTGGCAAAAACGAATTAAGTCTAACATGGTCAGTAGAGACCTAGATGACCTCTGCCCTATGTCTACACTGCTGTTTATGTTATTCTAATGCGCAGAGCCTATTGGGAATATAGGAACTACACTACACCATGGCAGATACACCGCCAACCACATCCTCTCTGACAATCTCAGAAACTTCCAGAAGATTGGTCTCCATGCTATAGACTGTGAAGAAACCAGATTTGGAGTAGTGGAGCAGATCATTAGATGCAACAAAGGCAGACAATTGGCGATAAACCAGTCTTCTGCTCAGGGGTCATTCTGTCAGTTTTAGCCAAAAGGAAAACTGTCAGACAAAGGGTGACTAGGAAAAAGTACAATCATCATGATACACCAATAATTCCAAAACATCAAATGTTGCGCCCCATGCAGCCTAAAATGATCTTGAAACCTAAAGTGAGTATACACCTGTCTATTATAAGTCAACTCTGATTTACTGAAACCAAAGTACAAAGGCATAGTAAATGTTGCATGATGCTACTACACCACCTTGGACGATCTAGGTATGACCATGTTAGTACATAGTACGATTTGTACCCATGTTATGATACACCTGTAATCTTTACTGAACAATAGTGTGTGTTCTACATCATACAATGGCCTTTATTCTATTGGCATTAGCCACAGGAAGATGTGCAATGTTTGTAAAGTGCATGCATTGTCTCTCAACATAGTGTACCTGATAAGGCAGGGACACATATCAGGACACATTGCTACCTATACTGAACACATGCAAGATATTAGATCTAACAATGGAGGCTGAGTAAGTAACTCACATAACACAGGGACATATGAAACTTCTCCTATCTGAGCAGTTGTAAGTTTGTCGTGGGCTATGCAATGGCTTATTACATGCCCTCAATGCCATAGCATGTGCAACTGACATGCATTTGGAGTTTTTTTCATCTACAGTCATTTTCAGCTGTTTTGCCTAGTCTGCCAGTGTGATCATGGCTCCTCTGTCAAGCCACCTATCATGTGGTCCATTTCAGATTGGCAACATATTCTTCTTGACATTAGTCTGAGTATAATGCACATGCTAAAATTAACATCCACTTATCAGACCTGTTCATCCTATTACATATGTTTCTTTGTGATAGCGATGCATGTTGACTCTGTCAAGTCACACAGCATCTTACATCACACACCGCTTGCACTACACAATTAGCATTCACAAAGGCACTTACTGGTAACATTTGAGTCCTTGAAACTATCCACCTCTCTAACTATGTATGTGGCAGGTCCACCTACAAGACATAACATGTAAAACAAATCAGTTAAATGAAAAGAAATAGATTGTAGACAATTGAAGCACAGTACATATGCATAGCAATTAGCTACGTAACCCTTCAGATTGCAGTTGATCTAATGGCACAGTTGACATGCCTGAATGATACAGATCGGTAAGGCAGACCGAAGTGTACACACATGTGATAAGCCAAAACATGCACCTGGTGGCCAATTTGCATAACCAGTTCATAGAGCTCAGAACAACAATATTTCACAATGGTATCTGTTTTCCATGAGTCTCTGCACCTACATAACAAGCATGCCATACGCAGCAAGGTGTTGCAATACCCATGACCTCCTCATTCTTAATCCAGGAAATGAGTATGCAAAATACATCACATAATATGGGTCCTTGTTCCTTAAGTTAATTGAGTTCTGAACCTGTCATAATACTGAGTACCAGATATGGTTCAGACATGTCCCACTCATTCCCAAAGATGTAATTGGACAATTAAACACCAACACGTATGAATTATATTCAGATGTGTCTCCCCTGTGACATACATTGGGCCTCTTTTGCAAGAGGCATGCACACCTGGAGTGTCATATGTACGAACAGCTCCAATGGCTCTGGCCTCAAAGTCTCCAGTTTGAGGCCATCCATAGCCACCATGCAGGACTTGCTATGCATTCAGAGGTATGGAGTCAGGCAAGCCAGTGCAAAGCATATCGTAGCCATATTCAAAATTATGGAGCCATACCTTTTACATTGGAATTGCTGTTCCAAACCACTGAAATATGTTCTGACACATTTACAGATTAGCTAAACTGTGTATGCCATGGCAGGCCCCATTAATGCATGATTACTCAGGGGATGTAAAGCAAAGAGGATCATTGGCACATCCCTATGTCTTATTCAGTATTGTAAGTGTGCTACTTCTCACTGTACACATACAAAATATTAATTCTCCACCATTGCATTTCTTTGTGCTGAGAATTATCCCTTACAGTACAATACCAATCATGCCAACAATGAACACACATTTGCACCATGGGTCTATTGTGCCTGAGTCTGCTAAAGAAACCAAGCAGCTTATTTGCAAGTCCCTTGCGCCACTGATGCATCACATTTTGACATATAAAAAGTGAAGCATCAGCAGTGCTTGGGGCTTGTAAATAAGCCCCCAAGTTGGAAAGATGGGCAAGAATAATTCCAATTAATGTCCCTTCCTTAATGACTTCTGACCCAATCTGCATTTTTTACTCAGGGTGGCTGGCCAGCATAGGGAAAATCCTTGTTGAACTGTGCAGCACCATTTCTTGTGAATTGCACTCACAGAGAGTTTTGGTGACACCATTAAATGTGTAACGTATGTTCTGTATTGGCAGTCACAAAAGTACCTGACAAATGCTTGTAGTGCAAGAAACACCTCTGGAATTGGCCTGCACTGTTTGGCTTGCAATCAGATGAGTTATCACCTGAAGGGACACTAACACTTGTTTGATCTGCTCTGCAACGTAGATAGCACTGGTGCACAGAGAGTGCCAGTTCAATTGCCATTTGCATGAGGGCATGGCTCTTTTGTCCAACATTTTATGTGAGCCATAGATCATATTACCACAAATCATAAATGGGTGCATGAGACACATGGAAAAACACAAAATCATGTGTACTTACCAACATGTCCACCATCCTGGATGCCAATAAATTCCAGAAGATCAGCCTCACGGGCACTCACATCTGCCCAGTGATCCTTTAGTTGTTGACCATCCTGTCAATGCCATAAGTCCTCTACCATTTGGGAGTTTATCTTCTTCCATTGTTGCTTCCATTATGACGTGAGGTAGCCCTGGATGATGCGTTGACAGCTGGTTACCATGTTTGGTAGATAGAATGACCGGTCAGAGAGCTCTCAAACTCCTGAGCATCCATATGGCGTGCCCTGCACTTCCCGGACAGTTCCCAAACCCAAACACAATTCAATCCCAAACAATACAAACCCCACAAAGCCACAACTACCTGACTACACATAGGACAATACACTACAATACACAGCTAGAAAGCACCAACAGGACTTCATAGACACCACAAGAACAGCAGACACTACAATGAACGCAGCCACCACCTGTCACCATTTAAATCCCCAGGATACCTCGCTCCCAGGAAGGAGGAGCGCACCAACACTCACGTGCTTTAAAAAGTGCCCCTAATTCCAGCAGCGCGGGACGCAGCCACTGCCTGTCACCACCTGCCTGCATCGCCAGTTGGGGGACTTCAAGCCCCAGGATCTCTAGCTCTCCCAGGAAGGAGGAGTGCGCCAACACTCATGTGCTTAAAAAAGTGCCTGCAATCCCCGTAGCACGGGACGTGCCCAGGCTAAGCCCGGGCCAAGGGCTGGCCGGTCATTGACAGGAAGATGCATGGCAGGGCCAGCCCTCTTTCATTTGACTCTTGGATTGCTTTGTTGTCTGTTACCTGCTCATTGAGGTACTCTGTGATCTATTTGCAATATATGTGGAGGCCCTTGGGAGAGATAAGACATTACAAACTGTATGGACTGTAACTCCCTGACTGTGTGCATTAACTTTAGCCAACTATTGTAATTTGTAAATTGGTCTTGATACTTGATTGTGTCCTGTGTATTAGCTATTTTGCGGGCCACTGTCAGCGATTAATCCTAAACACTATGGAGGGAACAGGGGGGGGAAATGGCACCAATGGCGGGGCTGGCAAAAGGGAAAAGACAAGGAAATTGCACCAAACATCCAGCTAGCAACTGTGTGCTGGATAGAATAGACACCCTTATTAGTGAACGCAAAGGCATCCTAGAAGCTTAACCAATTGTGCCCCACATCAAAGGCCAATCCCCCTTTAAAGCTACCAGCCCCCGTCCAACCACCATTCCAGCAATGTTCCACAAGCACCCCCGAACGGGTGTCTCTGAACCTGGTAAAGATACACAATTGGAGCCATTCGCACCCATTCTTCAAAACTATCTATCCGCATTAATAACCACCAGCCCGGTCCTTCTATTTCCTGTGTAAATAGGTTTTTATCATTGGCGGATCTGCCTGATAACTATAAGGATGATATGCCCGAGTTATCTTGCACGCCCAATGTTGGGATTAATGTAGAGCAAATTCCTTCACCACAGGTCATATCACAGCTCGTCACTAAGCTTAGGTCCTTGATAGGCACTTTGAAGCACATGATTGAAGAACTTACCACCCTGGTTAAATCACTACTCCAAAAGGACTCACCTTGTCAGCAGTACACAAATCGCCTATCCGAACTTTGCCCTCAACCACATATGATTGTTTCACCCCGGTCACTCTAGCCCAAACCAGAGATGCGATTCTATCCTGCAAATCCGGCTCCCCCTCCGACCCCTGTTCCCCCAAGATTCTCCATCAAATCATTGATGAGATAAACCCTACCATCAATGACATAGTCAACCTGTCTCTCAGTTCCGGATCTGTTCCTCGCTTATGGAAAAAGGGTGTTGTCAAACCACTCATGAAGAAAGCTAATAAATCCCCAGTGGACTTGACCAATCTCCGTCCAATCACCCTTCTCCCAGCTTTGGGAAAAATAACCGAACAGCTTGTCTACCAAGAACTCAAATCCTACCTGGAAACCCACAACATACTTCATCCTCAGCAATCCGGTTTCCGGCCTAAAATTCAACTGAAACTGCTCTGATCGAATTGACTGACACCATCAAAACGTTGCAAGACCAGAGGAAGAAAGCCATTCTGATACTTCTCGACCTCACGGCAGTGTTCGATACCATATCCCACTCTATCCTGATCAACAGACTAATGGACATTGGCATCTCAGACGCAGCCCTATCATGGATCAGATCTTTCCTCAGCGACAGGTTCCAGACTGTCGCCCTGGGCCCTTTTCAATCTAAAGAGAAAAAGGTCTCCTCTGGAGTACCTCAAGGGTCCATCCTAAGTCCCCTCCTTTTTAATATTTACCTTATCCCTCTCCTCACCCTGATTGAATCATTTGGCATACCTGTCACCTCGTATGCCGATGATACTCAGTTGATCGTACCCCTAGACGACAACTCCAACAATGCAGAGCTCAATCTCAAAAACTGCCTAACTGCTGTCTTCCAATGGATGGACTCCAACCACCTCCGGTGCAAATCTAGTAAAACAGAGATCCTCCCCATCGGAAAGAACACCTCCTTCAGTCCAGCCCTTTGGTGGCCGGATAATTCTGTTGCCCCCCCCCCAGACCGTCACCACTGCTAGAAACCTCGGGGTACTTTTTGACTCTGATCTTTCATTTGACCAACATGTCATGACCGTGGCCGGCAGATGCTTCGGCATAATTAAATCTCTCAGAAAGTTTTTTGACTTTCTCCCCCTTGAGGCCAGAAAAACGGTAACAGTGGCCCTCATTATCTCGCGTGTCGACTACTGTAACGGCCTCCTGGCTGGGACCAAGAAGTCCACTCTTTCCAAACTCCAAAGCGTCCTACACACCGCCGCCCGCCTTGTCCTAAAATTACCCCGCAAATCTTCAATCTCTGCAGCCTTAAAGACCCTACACTGGCTACCCCTGCACAAGAGAATACTTTTCAAGATACTCATTGTTGCCTTTCGGGCCTTTAACAAAACGGGCCCTAAATATTTAACCAGACGCTTCCCACACTACAACCCAAGTCGTTCCCTTCGCTCCGCCCAAGAGCATCTCATGTCCTCCGCCAGGTTCAACCTGAAGTCTAAAGGGGGGAAAACTTTAAGCTCCCTTGCCATCAAAGCCTGGAATAGCATGCCCAAACACCTAAGACAACAGACCCTAGAGAAGCCTTTTAGAAAACTTCTCAAAAGGTGGATTTTTAACCTTCCCGACGACTGGATCAAAGCTGCCATCTAACCTCCCCCCTACCACTCTTCGACCTGGCTCCAAGGACTTTCAGCGCCATGATGCTCCCTCCGGAGCGAACGCCGCGCTTTATAAATACACCTTCAAATATCAAATATCAAATATGACACAGGTGTCGATCATCAAGGAAAAGTCACCAACCCATAAACATCATTATGATCCAGCTGCCTCCCAGGTCCTTACAAACTACGCTAGACTTTTCTTTCCACCACCTGCGTAGCAACCCTGCTGAGAAAGCTCAGCAGCAATAGAGCCATCTAGTTACTCCCCTCCTGCCCTACTCGCCAACATTTTTTATGGTCAATGTTCCTAAGCTTGGTCCAATGAGCACCCCTGAAAATGAATATTCTTTAACTAACTAAGACACTCACTGGATCCGCCATGTCTGGGGCTGCTGTTCAGTAATAGAGAGACAACATCACCAGGGTCCGGAGATGTATGTCCCCCACTCAATCCCTGGACTGCATCGAGCTCACCATGACTAAGGCTGATTTGGCTGAAAATCTCCTCACATTGGAGTATTGTACTTGCCCCTCGGACACCTCATCTATACAATTTTGGTGGTTCCCAACAACCACAGGGTGTAGGCCACATGTCAGGGGGAGGGACCTCTCTGGAATCCATTGATTGGCTGATGTGCGAATCCCAACCATGCCAGGAATGACATCTTATCCCCCCAAATAACAAATGTGGCTCAAATATTATTCTGGCCCCTTGCACCGACCTTGTGCCATTGGCAGCCAGACCGGGGGGGAAAGGGTCTAAGTATTCCACCTAATGTCACCTAGGGAACCCTGGAGGCAGATCCCTCCTATCTCATAGATCCATCAATACTGCCTTATATCCCAGCCCCACTTAGCCAACACACTCCAGGTAGTAATAACCCCCTTGCCTCATCCTTACACCATCAGTTGAAATTAATATCTTGGAATGTGGCAGGGCTAAGCAGTAAGTTGCAAATACCTCACTGCAACAAACTGATTGAGGGCTTTGATATCTGAATTTTACAGGAAACATGGAGTTTGGAACCACTATTTAAATCAGGCTATACCTGCTTCTGCTTGGCAGCTATCACTATGGGGAGAGGGTGCCCTTCGGGGGGTCTGATCATCTGGGTGAATATTGCATTGGGCTGCCGAACCATTTTACAATCAAGTTTGTGTCCTGACATCCTGAGGCTCACCACCAAGGGACCCGGGGGGGGGGGGAGTACTCTTGACCTGTTCAATGTCTATATAAGGGGGACCAAGAAGGGCAAACCATTGCCCAGTGTCACGAAATTAGAAGAAACCCTAGCCAGTTGCTCGCCACATTCAAGAGTCGTTGTTGCAGGAGACTTCAACTGCACTTTTGAGCACCTGAGTACCGAGGACACACTGGGGGTTGGAATGACGATCAAAAATGGGCTGTCCCCCCACTGAATGTATCTCCAGTTAAAAGATGGTCTCCGCTAGCAATACAAATCAATGATCTCACTATAGAGTTTGGCTTCAGGGCAGCCAAAGGCAGAACTAAAGCAGATACTCAGGGGCAAGCATCTACAATAGAGTTGGTTGGTCATCATGCATCGATTACATCTTATTTGACGAAAGGATCTGGGGAAACATGATAGATATGTCTGTGGGTACCACCACCGATAGTGGTCACAACCCCTTTTGTGCCATTATGAAGATCCCGCGGGCTGTATCTAGTCATCCCGAGAGCATCCATATAATAACTTCTACTCAAAAGATTGTTCCTTCAAACTGTTAAATATTCTTAAAATGGCGCAAGATTTCTTTACAAGAATCAAAAATAGCGGGTATTCAGCAGGTTTTGACCCTGAACACGCTAGAGCTCCAGGCAGCAGCCACGGATCTAGGGGGGGTGGCTGATGTCCCTATTTGTTCATTCATGCACAATGGTGTCAAAACCCCAAAAATTCTAATCGGGGTAATTACACAAAATGGGAGAAGTTGCTGCACTGATCGAGCACAGAGAACATCATGGGCAATGCTAGTCCGAAATTGGAATCATAGAATGGCCTAGTTTATGGACAATAGTAATAGCGGAATCCAGGTGAAGCGCGCAAGTGAAGGGAACTGCGCTCTTCATAAGAGCTGCGACCTGAGATGGAGCGTGTTCATGACAGAGCCTAGGAAACCTTGGTTTTGGTAACCCCGGAGTAATTTTAGCCCATAGGTATCGAGAAAAAAGGAGCCTTAGAATTCATTTGGGTTCGTAATGTAAATTCTGAATTAAATAAGCGAAAGTAAGTTACCGAGTTACCTTGAGGAGACTCGTAAGCATTTAGCCTTCAGTCAGGTGTTAACCGAGAGGAACTTTAGCAGACGGCGTAAGGAGTCAGAGAGGGAGTCATTACCCGTTTTCCAAATTCCGGATAGGAGTTTTCACAAAGTCAGGACAGGCTCTCCTGAAAAGAGAAAGAAAGAGAAGAAGACAACAAGAGCTAAGTGACAATTAACCTTGAGATGTGTTTAAATGCTGAACTGTAAATAAACTGTGAATAGTTATTAGAAGAAATAAGAACTTACCTTAAAAGCAGGAAAACCTCTATAAAGAAAACTGGAAAGTTCTGAATGATATCCTTGCAATTTTTCTCATCTGTAAAATAAAGAAAAAAGAAAGAGTTTAAGACAGTAGAGGAAAATAGGAAATAAGAAAGAAAGATAAAGATAAAGACAGCATAACAACTAAGTGAAGAGAGATAACATATTATAGCTTGAGACCAGGAAGGGTACAGAGTGAGATTAACCAAACAATTATATATATATATATATTATAGGAGAAAAAGACACACTCCAGCAGAGAAGGAGTACAGTGAATGAACAGGCATCATAGAAGCTAAGAATAGGAAGTAGAGAAGGGTAATAGGAAGGTTACAATCATATTAAATTTTGTCTTGTAATTTGTAGAAAGAAAAGAAAGAACTAACTGGAGTCAGTACACATACATCCACCTAGTGAGGAACAGAAGAGAAGCAGAGTTCTGGAAGTCAAATGGTAGGGAAAACAAACTTAGTGTAAAATAAGTGTAATAAGATAGTAGGGATAGGTTTTAATTACTTGTGCCTTCTTTCAGGTGACCTTAAACTGAGAGTCTGCAGGACGGACTACTAGAGGAACCAACCAGAATTCTCTCTCTTCTCTCTTTTGTTGTTTTATCCAATTTCCCCCTTCCCCCAAAGGTAGAATTTCGAGAGCCTTGTTATACCAAGCTCTGGGTTGCTGCCTAGGTGGAGTTGGGACTCCACCTAGGCAACAACTGGAGTGGAGAAGTGTGGCTCAGGGGTTAGAGGCGGCAGACCCGGAAGCTGAGATCGGCCCTGGACCAGGGTTCAATTCCCCGCCTCGACGGGGCTTGGGCTCAATAATTCCACGGACTCGATAATTCTCGCTCCGGTGCCTACTCGACTCATGGGTTCACACTCTGCGACTCTGGGCAATAGCTTGCTTAATCTCCACAACGGCCCCTCGCGGCGGGATGCCTGGCTTTCACCTTGTGGATACCCTGCCGGGGTTATCTCACAGGGGAATACCAGGACGGGTTCCCTAAGCAAGCGCTTAGATGCCTGCGATGTGGGTGGTTTGCGCTATATAAATACATTTACATTTACATTTACTCTGCATCTCTGTTCCTGTGTAGTATATCAAGATATTTTTTAAGTCTGACAGAGTGAAGTGCCCAAGTTGCATTTTACACCCGAACAGAGATGGCGGAGGGAATAGACCTACAAGGTTTAGGGACCATTTTAGACACCATACAAAAGGAGTTGAGTGCAGTCAGAGAGGAGAATCAAAATCTTAGATTAGAAGTAGTAAACTCAAGGAAAGAGTCGGCAGAGTTAGCACAAAGATTTAGACAACCATTTAGTTCAGGACAAGATGTGCAAAACCCACTAACTGAGGGCACCAATAGAATGACCACTCAGGTGGTCATTCCATTGGCAGCTCCAGAACGATTTAGCGGAGATCCAAAAAAGGTGCAAATATTCATCACACAATGTTCACTACATTTCATGTGCTGCCCTTCAATTTTCCCGGATGCGCAATCTAGAGTCGCCTTTGTGTTGTCGTATTTGAGTGGGGATGCAGCGTCTTGGTCTTTGCCCTTGATTACAAAAGAGGATCCAATATTATGAAATTATGAAAACTTCAAAGAAGAGTTTCTTCGAATTTTTGACAGTCGCCGAATATCTCAAGCTGTAGACAACGAATTACTTGACCTGAGACAAGGAAACCGAGATGTGGTCTCAGATTTGGCCGAGTTCAATAAGCTTGTGGTAGAAATGAACTGGCCAGAGAGCAAGAGAGCGGCAGTGTTTTATTGCGGATTGAAGGACGATCTGAAAGATGTGTTGGCTGGAATACCAAACAGACCCACCGAAATCTCTGCGTTGGTGGATTTGGTTTTAGAAATAGATTTCAGACAAGGAGAGAGGAAAGGCGAAAGACGAAAGGAATTCAGATCGGTGGTTCCTCGCTTTGATCGGGTCAGATCGGAAGGAGGCTGAGTTTCTGAAGGTCAACAAGATATAGAACTCATGCAGATTGGAACTATTTGAGGCCCCCTCACTAAGGAAGAGAAGGAAGTATGTATTGTGGATCTGGAGGCCATTTGGTTAGGAATTGTCCTAAGAAACCCAAGACAATTTTCAAGCCCAAGGAAAACTAAAAGCACCACCTGTTGCAGGAGTTGAACAGGAGGATGCGAAACGAGAAAAAACTCCCAAAGAACATAGAGTGTTTAATACCTTACAATCTGCAGCACCTCACTTAATTTTATCGATCAAGGTAAAATTCAGACTTGTAACCTTGGCAGGAGTTTTGGTGATGATTGACTCAGGGGCTACCGGAAAGTCCAAAAGCAAACCTGTTAGAGCTGTGGATGGAACTAATTTGGCTTCGGGCCCAATAGTCAGTCATATGGAATTAATATATTTGGTTTCCAATGATGGGCATAGAGAAAAGATCCAGTTTAATTTAATTGATGCTCCCCAATTCCAGTTGATACTTGGACTCCCCTGGCTAACCGAACTTAACCCAACGATTGACTGGAGTGCAAGAGCCATAAAGATGGAATCCGGATATTGTCGGGAACATTGCCTTGGAAATGAAGACGAGAATCAAGAGGTGAATCCTGCGCTTTCCCTGTGTTGAACAGGAGGATCAATCTGTGTTATTCACGTTCAGGAAATACCGGAAGAATACCAGGATTTTGAGGACGTATTTAATGAAATAGAAGCGGAACAAATACCACCACATCGAGCCTACGACTGCAAGATTGAGATAGAACCGGGATCGAATTTGCCCTGCAGTCGAGTTTATGCCCTAACTGAGAAAGAGAATCACCATCTACGAGAATATCTAGACAAGTATCTAGGCAATGGGTTCATTTGACCTTCACAATCTCCGGTATCGTGCCAAAGAAGGAGGGAGATTTAAGAACCTGTATCGACTACAGAGCCATCAATAAGATCACAAAAAAGAACCGTTATCCGTTGCCACTCATATCTGTCTTGCTAGACCAAGTGAAAGGAGCCAAGATATACACGAAATTAGATCTGAAAGGAGCGTACCATCTTGTGAGAATGAAGGAGGGCGATGAGTGGAAGACAGCCTTCAGAACCGTTCGGGTTGTTCGAATATCAAGTTATGCCCTATGGCCTCTGCAATGCCCCAGCTGCCTTTCAGTACTTCATTAACGACGTTTTAAAAGAGTTCATTGATCAGTGTGCAATCGTGTACATAGATGACATACTTATTTATTCAGTGAATAAAGAAAACCATCAAGATGAAGTCAGAGGAGTTTTACGGAAGTTGAGCGAAAATAGACTGTTTGTAAAACTAGAAAAATGTGCCTTCAACGTTTCCCAAGTGGAGTTCTTGGGCTTTGTCATTTCCCCAATTGGCATTCTCATGGACAAAAAGAAGATTGAAGCGATAATTGATTGGAAATCCCCAGGAAGTGTCAAAGAAGTCCAAAGCTTTATTGGATTTGCCAATTTCTATCGGAGGTTCATGAGCGAATTCTCGCACAAGATTCCACCACTCACCCGGTTACTGAAAAAAGGACTCAAGTTTGAGTGGACAGAAGAAGCAGAAGTAGCCTTCCAATCCTTAAAGAAAAGCTTTATGACTGCTCCAATCTTACAACATGCAAATCCAGCCGAACCTTTCTATGTGGAAACAGACGCCTCTGATCAGGCAGTGGGAGGAGTCTTATCTCAACGGAATAAGTTAACTGGCCAGCTGCACCCAGTAGCTTATAGATCGAGGAAATTAACTCCAGCAGAATTCAATTATACAATCACTGAAAAAGAACTATTGGCCATAAAAGACGCCTTCAAGGAGTGGCGCCATCACCTAATGGGGGCGCAACATCAAGTAACCGTGTTCACTGACCATCGTAACCTGAAATTCTTGAAAACGGCCAGAACTCTCACTACAAGACAATTGCGTTGGTCATTGTATTTTGCCGATTATGACTTTGTAATTACTTATCGGCCCGGAGCACAAAATGGGAAGGCGGATGCTTTATCCAGGATAGACGCAGAGAATTAGAAGACTCCTTTGGAAAATCAATCAATTATTCTGAGTGAAAAAATAATTGGATCAATAACTTCAATCAATCTTGAGCAAGGCATTTTGGAAGCAATGGATCTTGAAACCATGCAGAAATAGGCACAAGAGAAAGAAGGCAGGAGGATTTTCCATCATTACCCTATTTTCAAGTAAACTTGTTCATACCCACCAAAGTATTGCAACAGCAGGTTATGAAAGAATGTCATGATGCGAAATTAGCAGGGCATAAAGGGGAGGCAAAGACCAAGGAACTGATCAAACAACACTATTGGTGGGCAGATATGGCTAAAGACATTAAGGAATATGTAAAAACTTGTGAGATTTGCACTCAAGGGAAATCTGAACCGCAGGCTCCGAAAAGGTTGCTTATGCCTTTGCCCACTCCACCTTACCCATGGCACACAGTCACATTAGATCTCATTACAGACTTACCACTCAGTCAAGGTTATAACACCATCTTAGTAGTTGTAGACTCTCTCACTAAAATGACACATTTTACGGCTCTAAAAGGGGTGCCAATGGCAAAGCAGTTGGCCACTCATTTTAGCACCCAAATAGTGACAATACATGGGATATCTAAGATTGTGATTTCTGATAGAAGCCCTCAGTTCATTTCCCATTTTTAGAAATCCTTTATGGAAGGTTTGGGAACTGAAGTCCGGTTTTCCACTAGTTATCGCCCAGAAACAGACGGCCAGACTAGGAGGGTGAATCAGGAGCTGGAACAGTATCTAAGATTGTTCCTCTTAAAACAAGAAGGAAACTGGTCAGATTATCTGTGGGCAGCAGAATTTGCCCACAATAATGCCAAGAACGTCTCCACAGGATTTTCCCCCTTCTTCATGAATTATGGGAGACATCCAAATTCAACAATCAGACAAACAGACCTTTCCGTTCCAGCCTTTGAGGAAATAGTTTCCCATTTAGAACAGGTACATCAAAGCGCTATAGAAAATTTAGAATTGGCCAAAGGAAAGTACAAGATGTATGCAGACAAGAGGAGGCGGGAAGGTCCCCATTAGAGATAGGAGATCATGTTTGGTTGAGTACTAAGAACCTGAGATTGAAGGGGAATTGGAAGTTTCAACCAAGAATTATAGGTCCCTATCAGGTAGAAGAAAAAATCAATCCAGTAACTTACTGAATCAAATTGCCACCCAAATTGAAAATCCACCCCATTTTCCATGTCTCCTTGTTGAAGAAGGCTCCAAGAAATTTGCGTGTAGAACTTCCACCCAAACCACTTCAACTGGAGACAGGAACTGAATTTGAAGTCAAAGAAATACTAGACTCCAAGGAGCAAAAAGCTCAGTTATTTTATCTAGTGGATTGGAAAGGTTACGGTCCGGAGGAAAGATCTTGGGAGCGATATGAAGATGTTCATGCTCCAAGATTAGTTATGTCATTTCACTGGCGTTACCCCACCAAACCAAGAAGGAGAGAATCTACCTTGTTGGAGGGTACTGTCAAAACCCCAAAACTCATAATTGGGGTAATTACACAAAACGGGAGAAGTTGCTGCGCTGATCGAGCACAGAGAACATCATGGACAATGCTTGTCCAAAAATGGAATCATAGAATGGCCGCCGACTCCCAGGGGAGGTCAGCGGTCTAGTTTATGGACAATAGTAATAGCGGAATCCAGGTGAAGCACGCAAGTGAAGGGAACTGCGCACTTCACCAGAACCGCGATCTGAGATGGAGCGTGATCATGACGGAGCCTAGGAAACCTTAGTTTTGGTAACCCCGGAGTAATTTTAGCCCCATAGGTATCGAGAAAAAAGGAGCCTGAGAATTCATTTGGGTTCAGAATGTAAATTCCGAATTAAATAAGCGAAAGTAAGTTACCGAGTTACCTTGAGGAGACTCGTAAGCATTTAGCCTTCAGTCAGGTGTTAACCGAGAGGAACTTCAGCGGACGGCGTAAGTAGTCAGAGAGGGAGTCGTTACCCGTTTCCAAATTCCGGATAGCAGTTTTCACGAAGTCAGGACAGATTCTCCTGAAAAGAGAAAGAAAGAGAAGAAGACAACAAGAGCTAAGTGACAATTAACCTTGAGATGTGTTTAAATGCTGAACTGTAAATAAGTTGTGAATAGTTTTTAGAAGAAATAAGAATTTACCTTAAAAGCAGGAAAACGTCTATAAAGAAAACTGGAAAGTTCTCAATGATATCCTTGCAATTTTTCTCATCTGTAAAATAAAGAAAAAAGAAAGAGTTTAAGACAGTAGAGGAAAATAGGAAATAATTAAGAAAGAGAAAGATAAAGACAGCATAACAAGTAAGTGAAGAGAGATAACATATTATAGCTTGAGACCAGGAAGGGTACAGAGTGAGATTAACCAAACAATTATATATATATATATATATATATATATATATATATATATATATATATATATATATATATATATATATATATATATATATATATATATATATATATATATATATATATATATATATATATATATATATATATATATATATATATATTATAGGAGAAAAACACACACACCAGCAGAGAAGGGGTACAGCGAATGAACAGGCATCATAGAAGCTAAGAATAGGAAGTAGAGAAGTAAGTATATAAATAGAGAGAGAGATAGAAGGGAAAAGGGAAGTCAAGTCAAGTCAAAATGTATGTTTATTATGACCATAGTCTTTAAACAATGCAGAGAACATGACGCAATATGGAGTATGCACAATAACTTCATAAACCTATTTTTAAAAGTTAATCCATTAAAAAGATCCTACACACCATTATCAAAAATACAAAGTACCAATAAAATTTACATTTACCTTAAAACTTATATTTGCATGTTAAAAACCTGTTCACATTTGTGGCGCTTCAGAAAGAGGGACACTGACTCGGGAGCGTGGTAAAGAAGGTTATATTTTTATGAATGTCTTTTTTCGTCTCTGAGTGAGTCTTTCTCGTGCTAGGACTGCCGGATCCAAGGTGTCAGCTAGGGTGTTGGTTCTTCCGGGAATTGCACGACGGCGCTCCTGTTCTCTGGCGGCTCGGTCGTCTTCCCTTGAGGTGTTCCAACACCACATGCGGGGAGGATAGAAAGAACACTCTCAGTAAGCTGTTCGTGTAAGTGGTGATATCCCACTAGGAACCGGGGGGGGGGAAGTGAGGACACCTGTGCTCTACTCTACAGTCTGTGCTCGGTGTGGGGCAGATGCTATGTAAGGTTAGGAAGGGAGGAGTAAGGTTTGGAGGGGGGGGGGAGAATAGAGGAAGGGATAGACAGGCAGGCTGGCTGAATCCGTCTCCCACGAGTCCTGAGTCGATGAAAGAGAGGTAGGACGTGAGTTAGGGTTCCACCAGTCCGAAACCGGGTCAATGTGTACTTCCCTCCCGACCTCCCTGCTACACTCCTCCCCCCCTGGACTCTTCCGATCGGGGAGAGTAGGTGTCCGGGACAAATAATCAGCGTTGCTGTTATCCCTCCCCTTTTTGTGCTGGATCGAGAAGGAAAAGGGTTGTAAAAAGAGGAACCACCTTAACACCCTCTGATTTTGGGATTTCTGACGGTACATCCACTGTAGGGGAGCGTGGTCAGTGTAAACAATGAATGGCTTCCCTTCTAGATAATATTTCAGTTTCTCCACTGCCCACCTAATATCCAGGCATTCCCTTTCTATAGTGGGATACTTTTGTTCTCGCTCGTGTAGTTTCCTACTGATATATAGGATGTTCCAGCCCATCTTTAACTAGTTGAGAAAGGACGGCGCCTATACCACTATTAGAGGCGTCAGTGGCTAAAATAAAGGTCTTACTGAAGTCAGGGGCGATCAGAACAGGGCTAGTTGTTATGGCTCTTTTCAGATCCTCGAACGCTTGTTTCGCTTTGTCAGAGGGGTTTAGGAAGGATTTGTTGCTTGCTCCTTTCTGTAACAGGTGGGTTAGTGGGGTGGCTATTTCAGCGAAATTGGATATGAACCTACGGTAATAACCGATAAGGCCCAGAAATGCCCTAAGATCCTTTTTGGACGAGGGAAAGGGAGTACTTATGATTGCCCTTACCTTCTCTTCCTGGGGTGCTATTGCCCCTTCTCCCAACATGTACCCTAGGTATTTCACCTTGCTATAAGCGGCTCGAGACTTTTTAGCGTTTATGTGTAGCCCTGCTTCCCTTAATGCTCTCATTATGGTCTGGAGGTGTTCCAAATGCTCTGCCCATGCGTTGCTGAAGATGACAATGTCATCTAGGTACACCGAGCAGAAAACCCTATAAGGGAGGAGGACTTGGTGCATGAGGCGTTGGAAGGTTGCAGGGGCCCCATGCAACCCAAAAGGCAACACATTGAACTCAAATAGACCCTCATCGGTGGAGAATGCCGTTTTGTGTTTATCTTCCTCCCGTAGGGGTACTTGCCAGTACCCCTTCGTGAGGTCCAGCGTGGTTATGTACTGGGCTTCCCCTATGCGTTCTATTAACTCATCCACCCGAGGGATGGGAAAAGCATCAAAGGTGGAAATGGAATTGAGGGCTCTAAAATCCATACAAAAACGGGTGGTACCATCAGGTTTTGGGATCATGACAATAGGAGAGGACCAGCTACTGCGGGAAGGTCTGATTACCCCAAGTTTCAACATGTCCTGTACTTCTTTTCTTACGGCTTCTCGCCTGGCAGCTGGAATCCTATAGGGCCGTAACCTGATTGTTTTTCCCGGCTCTGTTTCTATCTTATGTTCAATCAGGGACGTACACCCGGGTTGGTCCGAGAATATGTCGGAGAAAGGACTCAGAGTGGACTCGAGTTCTTGCTTTCTAATGGAACCAAGGTCTTCGTTGACGGGTAGGAATCTCAGAGTCGAATCCTCTGAGGGGGTTGGAAGCCCAAAATGGGTTGTTTGGGGTGGGGGCCCTAACCACTTTTTTAGCAAATTGATATGAAAACACTGTTTCCTAGCTGGGGAGATTTGGAGTCTGTAGGTCGTGTTTCCTATAACCTGTACCACTGGATAAGGGCCTTTCCACTCCCTCTGAAACTTATGGGCTGTGTTGGGTAGCAGGATTAGTGCCCAGTCCCCCACTTTCAGGGTTCTCCACCTTTTCCCTTTGTCGTAAGTTTGTTTCTGGCGTTGTTGGCTGCGCTCTAGGTTTGAGTAGGCGAAGTCTCGGAGTTTTCCTATTTTACTTCTTAACTGTTGAGTGTATTCTAGCAGTGACCTAGAGTCTTCCTGCTCCTCATTCTCCCAAGCATCCCGCGTTATTTCTAGGAGTGATCGTGGTTGTCTGCCATAGAGTAGTTCAAAGGCAGAGAAGCCGGTAGAACTTTGGACCTGGGCTCGCATCACATATAGAGCCAAAGGGAGAAGGCGATCCCAGTCTTGCCTCTCTAGGGTTAGCATTTTTCTAAGGGTGGTCTTCAAGGAGCGGTTGTAGCGCTCCACCAGTCCATCCGTCTGCGGATGGTAGGCAGAGGTATGAATCTGGTGGATGTTTAGCATCTGAGTGACTTCTTTCATTAGTTTGGACACAAAGGGGGTTCCCTGGTCAGTTAATATCTCTTTAGGGAACCCCACCCGAGAAAAGAGTTCCAGAAATTTTTCAGCAATGTTTTTAGCTGTGGGTGCTTTAAGGGCAAAAGCTTTTGGGAAGTGAGTGGCATAGTCCACAAGTACCAGCGCATAGGTATTCCCTTTCGATGTACGGGGAAGGGGTCCGATAATGTCCATGCCCACCCGCTCAAACGGTTTTCCAATGATGGGCATCGGGTGAAGGGGAACGGCTGGAGGTCTTTGCATGTTTTTTTTTTGACAGACGTCGCACGTCCTGCAATATGCTGTTGCTTCATGGTATACCCCAGGCCAGTAAAGCCACTTGAGGATGTTCTGCAGGGCTTTTTCAGCCCCTACATGCCCTGCTGTTAAATGAGAATGGGCGTAATATAGTATCTGTTCTCGGAAGTCCTTGGGGACTAGCAGCTGTCTAGGCCCCCCCTCTTGACTTTCCCTATACAGGAGCTCGTTGACGATGATGAACCTAGGGAATGGAGTATTGGGGTTTCCCTGTTGTACATGTGCCGCTTCCCAGGCATCATTAGCCTGGACAAAGCGGAAATTCCTATCGAGAACCCATGGTTCAGATGCTATCAGGTTGGGGTAGGTGTTCGATTTCTGCTCCCCTTGGGCTTTAGCTTTCTCCATAAAGCACGCTATGAAATCAGGATTGTCTACCCCTAATATCAGGTCTTCTGGTAAGGCTTCCACCGCCCCCACTTGTACTACACACGGTTTCTTTCCTTCGGGTTGTAGTGTAAGTCTAGCTACCTCATAGGGCTTCACGTCCCCATGGACACACCGTATGAAAACGCGGGACCCAGGGATGAGTTGGTGGGGCTCGGTTATCGATTTTTGAATAACAGATTGGCGGCAACCCGAATCCAATAAGGCTCTAACCCAGCGCTGATTAACCAAAACCCTTACGTAGAAGGAGGGCCCCATCTCGGCCGTGTACATCACTGCTTTCGGGGCGTAGCCTACTTCCATGGGCTCTTAACCTTGTTTTTTTTGGGGGCACATCCTGGCAATATGGCCCCACTCCCCACAGTCGAAGCACTGTGGGCCCCGTAGGACAGGAGGCTCTACTTTGTAGGGTCGGGGTTTCGGTAGGTCGGGTAGGGATTTCCCTTTTTTGTCTGCTTTAACAGCAGCCGTCTGTAGCCTTGGTTTGTCGCCTTCCCAGAACCCCGTCTTGGGCTGGGCCCGTGAATAGGTGGAGGCCATCTCAATGGCTTGTGCAGGAGTCAGTCCGGCATGTTGCCTCAGCCATCTTTGGGTCCCATAAGGTAGGGCCTCCATGAATTGTTCGAGATAAATGCAGTCCATTATCTCTTCCTTGGTCTTCCCGTCTGGTTTGATCCACTTGTCGGCGGCGTTCTTGAGACGGAAGTACAGGGTCTTAGGGTTCTCTCCCGGCAGGCCTCTTTCCTTACGGAAATGGACTCTGTATGACTCAGCGTCCATTCCAAGGTGATCTAAAATGAGGGCTCGTATTTGTTGATAAGGGGTGGTACCCCCAGGGTTAGCGACTTGGTAGGCCGCCTGGGCGTCTCCAGACAGGAGAGGGGCAAGAAAAAACGGCCATTTATCTTCCAGCCAGCCACAAGCTCTGGCTGCCCTCTCGAAGTTCGTTAAGAAAGCGTCCGGGTCTTCGCCCTGTATATACTTCTGAAGAGATACTCCAGAGGGATGGGGGACAGGCGCCCTTCTGTCTATAAGAGGCCCAACTCCTGTCTCTTTCATTACTTTCTGTAATCCCTCCATCTGTGACGTCATTGCTGCTTTGAACGCCTCCCTGTCGGCCTGGGCTGATGACATCTGGCGTTCCACCGCCCATTCAAGTTTCTCCTGACCATTTATGATATGTTGAATGACTTGATCCATCTCTATTATCGGGATGGAAGGGTTGGATCCCACTTCTGACACCAGTTGTGGCGCTTCAGAAGGAGGGACACTGACTCGGGAGCGTGGTAAAGAAGGTTTTATTTTTATGAATGTCTTTTATCGTCTCTGAGTGAGTCTTTCTCGTGCTAGGACTGCCGGATCCAAGGTGTCAGCTAGGGTGTTGGTTCTTCCGGGACTTGCACGACGGCGCTCCTGTTCTCTGGCGGCTCAGTCGTCTTCCCTTGAGGTGTTCCAACGCCACATGCGGGGAGGATAGAAAGAACACTCTCAGTAAGCTGTTTGTGTAAGTGGTGATATCCCACTAGGAACCGGGGGGGGAAGTGAGGACACCTGTGCTCTACTCTACAGTCTGTGCTCGGTGTGGGGCAGATGCTAGGTAAGGTTAGGAAGGGAGGAGTAAGGTTTGGAGGGGGGGGATAGAGGAAGGGATAGACAGACAGGCAGGAAAAAGGGGCTTTGTACAAATTTACACGGAGGCTCCACGCCTCCCCAGCCACCCAGTAACCCGGTCACGCACCTGGGAGAGCCACACTCCTCCGCGAGCGTGGCTGGGCGCTGAGCGGAAACGTTGGCCTCCTGGCTCTGCTCCTTTGTTCGTCGCACTTCTCTCGACCTCCTCCACTTCGTCTCCGTTGTTCTCCACGAGGGCTCGCTCTCCACTCTTCTCCGCCTCGGTGTCGATGCACACCGCTCTTCCTCCTTCCGGGATTTTTAGCAGCTCCATTGGTTGTACGTCATCCAGGGGCCAGTACAGATCCTCTCTGCTGATTGGCTGGCATAGCAGAGACGCTGCAGGGGGGCGGGTCTCTGCTTCGGATCCGGCCCCGTAAAAGGTATAGTCCTCTCCTTGTGGGTCGTGCTTTTCCCACCAGCTGGCTGAGTCCATCTCCCACGAGTCCCGAGTCGATGAAAGAGAGGTAGGACGTGAGTTAGGGTTCCACCAGTCCGAAACCAGGTCAATGTGTACTTCCCTCCCGACCTCCCTGCTACAACATTCTTACCACTACAAGTAATTTCATTCAGCTAAAATTCATACAGTACTACAGATTATTCCTTGGATCTCAATGCACTCAGGGCCACCTTTATAAATTTCCTGAGGGCAATTGCGATATCAATGGAAGGGATTTCTGTTAAAAGGCTGGCTGCCTGCAACCTTGTTTTTATATCATATTTTAGAAAAACTGGGCGCAGCCAAAGTTTTCTCTGATCTAGGAGTGTCAGACAATCTAGCAGAATATGTAGCAGGTCTCCCTTAGTTCCCAACTTACACCTGCAGCGACCTTGCTGGTCTATCATTTTTGTTTTAAGGTCTCTGTTTATTAACCATGGGTTAATCCCAATCGGAAGCCTCAGGATCTCTTGCCTGAACCCGCGGTTGGGTGATCTATCAAGGTAGGGGAACCAGTTTTCATTGGACCAAGCATTTAGCATATGCACCACTGATTTTTTCTTTGCTAAATATTCTATATCAATCAATCTGTAAACTTCTTTCCCCTTTGCTTCAGCTCACCTTTGGTACTAAGGACTTGATACGATTCCTGGTCCACGCCGATCTTTAATGATTTACAGATTCCCATCAATTTTTCCCTACTGACCTTTGCCCATTTTAGCTCACTTTTCTGAATTTCTTTACGACACCAGTGTGCTACTTTTTGTCTTTCTGGGTCTTCTAATCTCTTCCAGAATCTAATCACAGCCATCTGGGTTTGTATCACCCAGGACTTTGTGCCTATTTCTGTTCTTATGGCTTGTATCATAGAAGATTGAGGAAGGGATAGGAGCATTTTTATGCAATTCCCCTCTATCACGTCCCAGGATCCCTTACCGCTCAAATAAAGGATCTCTGCTCCATACAGAGCTTGGGAGGGGATCATTGCCTCAAAAGCTCTAAGCATTGGTCGGTGTGACATCTCTCCATAGTCCCCATTAAACCTTTTTAGACCACATATGGAAGAGAGTGCCTATGCTTTTTGTGTTTCCAGGTGGGTATTCCAATTTAAAGCCCTATCGAACCATATACCCAGGTATCGATACTCATTAACTGTCTCCAATTTGAGATCACCTATGTACCAACTGAACCTGCTTATCTTTTTCCCAAAGGTTTTAGTTTTATCCAGATTAATAGTTAAAAATTGACTTGCACAATATGTATTAAAAGCATTAAGCTTTCTTTGGAGACCCCTCTCAGTCTGATCTACTATTACCAGATCATCCGCGTACAATAAACAGGGTATCTTGTTTCCATCCATTTTTGGGCTGGCACTACCCTCCACCTCTAGATATGCCGGGAGATCTGACAGGAAGATCGAGAAAAGCTGGGGGGCCAGCACACAGTCCTGTCTTAATCCATTGGCAATGGGTATTTTTGGGGTCAGAGAACCCACTGTATCCTTGATTACTTGCCCCCAGTTTTCCCTATGTAGTTCTTTTATTATTGTGAGGAGATCTTTAGGAATATTAAACCTCTTTAGGGTATCCCATAGGCAAGCCCGATCTACTGAATCAAAGGCTGCTCTGAAGTCGACGAAACAGCAGCATAACTTGCCATTTTGTTCCGTCGACTTCCTAGCCATCGCCCATAGAGCAAATCCATGATCTATTGTAGAGTGGCCCGCTCTAAATCCACCCTGTTCTGTGGGTACTATTTGGAACTCGTCTACCCATGCATTCAATTGTTTCAGTACAATTTTAGAAAACACTTTCTCACCTATATCTAGGAGGTTGATCAGCCGGTAGTTTTGTGGCACCTCTTTACTCCCTTTCTTGTGGATGGACCTAATTATGGCCCCCTTCCAGGTAGGTGGCATTACGCCTTCTTTTAGAACTACCTGGAACATCTTGGCCAGGAATCTTGCCCACCATTTAACCTCCGACTTCAGAATTATTGCAGGAAGATTATCTGGTCCTGCTGCACGGGTTAGCTTAAGTTCTTTTATTGTAAGCTCTACTTGTTCTTCGTTAAATTTGGATAATAGGTCTTCTGAGATTTCTTGCCATATTTTGACCTCCACCTCCTCTCTGGGAGTCCTTACCCCGTACAGTTCCCTTATGTACACTTCCCATGCGGCCTAATTCACCACGCAGTTTAATTCTCCATCTGCTGTTCCAGCTGCAGCCTTTACTAGTTTCCAAAATTGCCTTAAATTTTTATTCTCTGTGGCTTCTAATAGTTGTAACCAGCATTTTTCTTTATATATCCTTTTTGCGGTATTTACCATTAATTTGAATTCTTTTTTCTGCTTGATTAGCTGTTCCTGTCTCTCTTGTGTGAAGTTCTTTTTTTGTCTTCTTTGTGCTTCTCGTATCTCCTTTTTCTTATTTTGGCACGCCACAGAGAACCCTTTACCTCGGTTTATTTGTTTTACCCTTATGGGTTTGTCCCTCTTTAATTCTATTCTTAGACATTGAACCACTTCTTCTAATTTCCCTATAAACCATTCCAGTTTTTTATTCTCACAGTTTTCAGGTGCCATTTTTATTTGCATGGCCTTCAGTTTTTCCATATATTCATCAGTTAGTCGTGTCGTCACCCATTTGGGGTACTCGACCTCCTGGGTAATCACCGTTTCTCTCTGTAATTTCCTTCCCCCCGATATTATTATGTGGAGAAGTTTGTGATCACTCACCTCTTTTTGTTCTAACTTAAAGTCCCTAATCTGGGGGAAGTTCCAGGCCTGCAAGAATATATAGTCAATTGGGCAGTTCTGTTGCCCTTGATTAAACGTCTTTCCTGCAGGTGAGTCTGTCTCTATTCTCCCATTTACGCAGTGAAAGCCCCTACCTCCTAAGGTGTATACTAATTCAAAGTCCTGTTTCGAAATTTCCCCAGCTGGGAACCTAGACAGGTTTATTCCGTACACCTCTAACTGTACCCTATTCCAAAGGTCTGCCTTTTTTGGGTTTAGTTTATGATTGAAATCCCCCATTATTATTATTATATCTGCGGGATATTTTTCTAAAGTACTGTCTACATCCTCTTTAAAACACCTCATTTCCCTTTCATACTCCTCCCCATTATCCCACTGCATGTATACATTCATTAAAATCAACATTTTATGGTTCAATTCCACCGTCAGAAGTTCAATTCTACTTGATTGGACCCATTTACATTTTGTATTCAACAGTTTTATTTCCCTCATTACTTTTGTTGATACCAATGTCAACAGACCCCCCGAGGGCCGCCCACGATTTTTTCTTTGTGGCTGGCTGATGTATCTGGACATATCCATCAAAAGTTGAGGTGTCGTCGCATAACCAGGTCTCTTGAAGGCAGGCAATGTCCACTTTATTTATGATTTCCTTTATATATTCCCGTTTTTGCTCATTGCCTAGCCCATTGACATTCCAGGTTAGGAGACCTAGTTCTTGCGACCCCCCCCATCCTATTCTACATCACTCAAACCACCTTCTTCTTCCGTATCCACCGAATTACTGTCGTTAGATTCTCCCACGGGATTACTAGGTAAGGACCAATTGACCCATGAGGAATCGTTCCCTGTGTTATCTATAACAACATTCAGACAGCTCCGGTCGCCTTCTGTTTCTTTGTATAGAATCACTTGTCTCTTCTGTAGCCCGGCATGCTGTTTTAAGAAGTTGTTATCTTTAGGGGTTTTTATTTCTCTCTCTGGGATAATCCTTATTCCCTGTTGAGTTATCTCATTTGAGGCTTTCTGGATTGCCCTTTTTACCAGGTCTGAGTAAAGGGTGATTTTTGTTATTTCCTTTCCATTCCTGTTTTCTACAAAGCCAACATGCTGGAGGTCTTTGCTACCGATCCCCCTCAGACTGCCGCATTTTGCAAATGCGGTCAAAATCAGTGCCCTATTCAGGGGTCTTGTTTTTCTTGTCGGCTTTTCTTTCCTCCCAGCTGGTACCAGATCCAGGAATAACCATTTGTTATTGTCTCTCTCATATGAATTCGTCTTTATTTCGTGCGCCTGTTGACTGGCGATTGTTCTCCCTACTTGCCGTCCTTTCTTTCTCATGTTGGGTACTTCTTGTGCCTGTGGGCTTACTGACCTTTGTTCAATGGCTTGTTCAGCCATTATCCTTACTTTCTGTTTCGTCGTACGGATGGAGGGGGAATTCTCAGTTGCCTCCTTGCGTATCTGCTTTTTCCTTGGTTCTCTCGGAGTCTTTGGTGTTTTTGCCTCTACATATGTATGTCTATGTGTTATAAAAGTCGGAGCTGAGGCATTTAATCCTGACTGCACCCCCCCCCGTCATTGTTTCCTTCCCTTTTCTCTTTCCTGCATGTTTCAGTTGCCTGGATTTTACTATCCTGTTCCTGGCCCCAAGTGTGACATACCCCCCACGCCTTTTTATCAGCATAGGTCTTTTTGATATATAAACATTGTCTACAGACTCTGCTGCATCCTTTGCCGTTTGTTCTGTGGGTTGGGGAGATCTTTCAAGAATTACCATGCTTTCTTCTTCAGGTACTATCATGTCACTTTCCTCAATTGGTGGGGCTGTATCAGTTGGCTTTACCCTGCTTGGCAATTGGCTCTTTATCTCTCCTAGTTCTTCTTCTATTTTCTTTAAATGTTGTTTCTGAGCTTTCATCACTCCGTTGTTTGAGAGAGTTACTTCCAGGATTCCTTGTAATGCCTTCTGATGTAACAAGATTAAATCCATCAACGAAGATGTAGGGGTTTCAGAGAGCACCGAATCCTGTGTAGTTTTTCTGACTGGGTTTACCAGGTAACCAGTCCGTATGCTCTCTTGATGTATTGGGGATTTTGCAGTGGATAGTGCTGCTGGAATTGATCTGGCGCGCCTCCCCAGATATAGCTCTGGTTCTGGCCTTCCTTTCCCCTGTGACCTTCATTCCCTGGTGACAACAGTGAGAACATCTTTGGTGAGGATGATAGTTGAGGCGCCGAGATTTGGTGGTTTTGGCTCTGCAGTGTCTGATTTAAAGATTTGGGGTTCTCCCCTTCTTCTTCGGTGTCGAGATTAACTTCTTCCTGGTATTCTCCCTTATCTGACCGTCTTTGATTTTCATCTGACATGCCTAAATTTTCACCAATCTCTCCGCCAATTTCCACTATTTCTCCATCTGGATCCGATGTTATCGCTGGATTTAATGATTTATAATGTTTGCCTACAAACTCCTTTATGGAATTTGACGCTGCCGTGTTCTCTTTCTGTTTAATAGTTGATTGATTACAACCTCTTTTTGCCTTCTGGGCGTTCTTCGTTGCTCTTTTGACTTTTCTTTTCTTGCGCCTCCCCTTACTATTATCCATAGATGATACATGACTTTCCTGGCTCTCTTCCAGAGATTTTGAGCCCTCCATTAATTTACTCCTCCCTAGTTCATCCACCGTACATAATTTTATCCCTCTTTTGGGTACCATTTCTACGTTTTTAATACAAAAGCTGTTGTTCTATTGAAGGTGGAGTCTCTTAATTATTAATTTTTACTTTTATTAAGAATTTTTCACTTACCTCTGTTCTGCCTTATTTGCCTTCAGCCTGCTTGCCTTGCCACGCTTGCACTTTCTGTCGTGTTTATTGAATCTCCAACTTTTCCGTGGTGCTTATCTTCTTAGGGCTGGTGATTGAATTAAATGCCCTTTTTTCTTGTCAACTTGCACAATTAGGAGCCTCCAAAATTTAAGCTAGATTTTATCTTGGCCGACTCTGCTGAATCACTATTCCAGCTAAATGTCCGAGTCTGCTGAATGGGGGCTGGCGGTCGTTGGCGTTCTCTGCTTCAGGCGGACTCTGCCTGCTTAATCTGCCCGACTTCCTCTGTGTCTCACGACGCTCGGCGAGCCCTCCGGCTCTCGCCGCTCCCGCTCCCCTCGTCTCACCCCGCCTCGCCCCGAGGGCTCCGCTGTGTCCCGAGGCTGGGGTGGGTATCTCTGTCTGTGTGCCCGCTTGCCACTTGTAAACGACCTCGTCCTCGTCCAGCGGTCGTGGGCTTACACCGGGTCCGTTCTCGCTCCTCCAGGCTCCTACACGCTCCTGCTCCTACTCCCGCTCATTGATCACTGCACTTGGTCTGGCGGGGCGCGGCTTAGGCTCAGCTAGGCTCGGCTAGGCGAACAGAGCGGCGTGGAAATGCTCCATACAGCATTGTATGGAGCAGTAAATAAATAGGAAGAGAGATAGAAGGGTAAAGGGAAGGTAACAATCATGTTAAATTTTGTCTTGTAATTTGTAGAAAGAAAAGAAAGAACTAACTGGAGTCAGTACACATGCATCCACCTAGTGAGGAACAGAAGAGAAGCAGAGTTCTGGAAGTCAAATGGTAGGGAAAACAAACTTAGTGTAAAATAAGTGTAATAAGATAGTAGGGATAGGTTTTAATTACTTGTGCCTTCTTTCAGGTGACCTTAAACTGAGAGTCTGCAGGACGGACTACTAGAGGAACCAACCAGAATTATCTCTCTTCTCTCTTTTGCTGTTTTATCCAATTTCCCCCTTCCCCCAAAGGTAGCATTTCGAGAGCCTTGTTATACCAAGCTCTGGGTTGCTGCCTAGGTGGAGTTGGTACTCAGCATCTCTGTTCCTGTGTAGTATATCAAGATATTTTTTAAGTCTGACAAATGGCACAACTGAGTACATATTTTAAAGCACCCAGTAAGAGTAGTAGGCTAAGTGAACCTCCCAAAAGGTTACATTTATGGTACACGAAAGATTGCAGGCTCAAAAGGCAGCTCTTAGCTAGGGCAATTAGAAACAAGAACTGTCCTCTGATCAAGATAGCCAGAAAAGATTACAGAGTAGCTTTGCATCAAGCAAAGATGAAGTGGGATGAATCACACTGGCAGGATCTGAAGGATACTAGTTTAGCCAAGGACACCAATCTATTCTGGTCCTTAGTCAGCCGTGGCAATTAGAAGGATTTAGGTTTGCCTCCTAATCGCATCTCAAGCCAGTACTGGCATGCCCATTTTGGGAAGCTCTATTCAGCTCCAGAGGCTGCTACTCTGGAGGTGCTATGCGTTCTCTTAGATTTCGTTGGCGCTGGCAGTTTTAGCAAGCCTTTCTCTTTTTCTGAAGTTGAAGTCGTACTAAGGAACATAGTCCCTACCAAAGCTGCCAGACAAGAGGGCCCGACCGGAGATTTATTCTTTACAAACATTGCAAATTGGGCATGGTATAGTCGGAAACTTATCAATGCAATTGCCAATGGAGGCCCAGTACCAGAATCTTGGAAAGGGGAAGAAGTGGTCCCAATATATAAAAAGGGTTCCAGAGAGGACCCCTCAAATTACAGACAAATCAGTCTGATTGATGCTATGCAAAAGGTTTTTGGCAGGGTCCTATTACAGTGGATCTAGTCCTGGGTAGAGGAGGAAAATGATCCTATCCCAATATCAGGCGAGCTTTAGGGCTGGCACTGGATCGGCCAACCAGATATTCAGGCTGCTTCATAGATATTTGAACGTTGTGATGCTTGGCAAGGGTAGCCTTTAACTTGCATTTATCGACTTAAAGATGACCTTTGACCTGGTACCCAGGAATACGTTGTGGCAGATACTTGGTGACATGGGCACCCCTCCATTGATCCTCAATTTGCTGACCCAGATCCACAAGGGCATCTATGCACAGGTGAGATGTGTGACACAAGGCCAGCTGACTCAACAGATTCCCTTCAATAGGGGAGTCCGCCAGGGCTGTGTTATGGCACCCATGCTGTTCTCTTTATATGTGAAGGGGGTGTCAGCTTTTTACAAGAAGATCCAGCTGACGCCCCCAGCCCTGGCGGGTGACAAGGTACCAACCCTCCTGTTCACTGAAAATACCCTGCTGGTGTTTTAGAGCCCAGCAGCTCCTCACCCTGTTTTTTCTTTGAGACTTCAAATTGGGCCGGACTCTCACAATTGTACTTTTCAATTGTTATTGTTGTAATTGTAAAAAATGTATTGATTTTTTAAACTCTTTATTGTACAGTCTATGTCAACTGTTTTATCTTCTGTGATGCAAGAATGCAAGAGTACACCCCTATGTTTTGGTTGAGTACTTCTTCTGGACTATCTTTGTACCGTTGTCAATCTGTTTATATATATTTTTTTAATGTTGTTTGACGATTTTATGATATTAGTTATCAAAGTAAAGCAAATGATGACGATGACTACAATAAAGCTCAAGTGACACCTATACACTCTCCAGCACAGCCATTACACAACTACTCAGAAGTGAAGACAGATAGACTGTGATTAAAAGTGAAGATTAACGTAACTTCACAGTTCCTTGTTTGCAGCATGGCTGATCTATGACATCACCCCCTAGGTGGGTGTGTCTAGTTTGCAACAGATGCGTCCATTTTTTCGATGCTTCCAATCAATATGTGGATTTTACACAAAGCCTGACAAGGCACCATGCAGTCATTCAGACATGTCGGCTGGGAAATGTCCTTTTCGGCTTAAGTGATGGCTGCAAAATTCATGCATTAGGCTCATGCATCTTTATTTTTGACGCAATAGGGCAAATGCATGTTTCTTGGTGTAGTGTGATGTGCAATGCATGTAAACATTTACAGGAATTGCTGTGTTGAGTGTGAATAGTTGAGGTAATTTGTTTATTGTTTTTGCATGTGTTAAATGTGTGTGTTGACAGTGTACATATATGTGAGTTCATGCATTTCAGGGATCATGCTAAGCATAGGGCACAATCCCTCTATTAGTGCAAGGGCACACCTTACAAGAAGTGCCCTATGTGCTAAATTAGTATTAGAAATTGCTAAAAGCTAAAGCATTGCTTTAGCTTCCCTCAGGGATGAGACAAACTTGCACTGCCACAGGGTGAGTGCACCCACATTTAACACAGCACAGCCTTCTGCCAATCTGCACTGTGTACCACAGTGCAGGCAGCTGGCTGTCAGGAAAGTTGGGAGGGATACAGTTTCCCTTGCAGGCAAGTGCTGCGATTGGTTGCACCCACCTGGAAGGGGATGCATGGGTGGGGCCATATGATTGGTTGATTATAGGCCATTCATATTCAAGGGTCATACCCTACAGGAAAGTAAGAGTTTCATTATTTGTGGCCGACATGATTCTCACTCATGCTGATGGTGCTGTGCTAGATCACCATGTATGCCTTGGCATGATCTCCTACATATTGCTGACAGTGAGGCTGCATAAATCACACCATAACTACACTCTGCATCAAGGTGGTGTTACTTGTGTGTAGCAGTGGGTGTTCACATGCAACACATGTAGTTTGGTACTGAGACAGTTGATAAGGTTCACATAGACGTGGCACAGTCCAAACCTTGTCAGACATCCCTAGTAGAACCAGAACTGGGATGTATCAATTGGTGTAACCTTGGCTCATCTATTTCCATGGTCCTGCATGTTGATGCTCACATTGGCCATGTAGCACTATTCCATGAAGGGTTTATGTTCAGGGAAGTGTTGAGAGAACCCACCATATCATGTTGTGGTAAGCAAGAAGCCGCTGTATGGCCTTGTGTCTGGAAGGATATGTGTTGCCCATTGCCATTGCAAATGTACATTGCCTTAACCAGCAACCACAATGATCATGAGGCCAGCTTGTCTAGCTACAACTAGTCAGGCATTTGTATTTGTATTTGTATTTTGCATTTGTAAAGCGCATTATCACTGTCAGGCCTCTAAGCGCTGTTGAGACAGAGAGGCATGCGCTGGCTTGCGAAGGTGAAGAGTAAGCATTGGGGAGAGCCCCAGGCTTTTGAACAGAGGACCGTTTTTAGCTTCTACCTGAAGGGGAGAAGGGCGCGCTCTTTGTGCAGTGTCTCTGGTAGTTAATCCATAGTGGGGGGATGGAGATGGAAAAGGGTCTGCACCCTTTGGAGGTAAGCCTTAACCGAGGACATGCCAGTAGGCAGGCCTCTGAGGAATGGAGCGCCCTATTCGGGGTGTAAAGTTTTAGGTGATCTCTGATGCACATAGCAGCTAGGCCATAGATGGCCTTATGCGTGATGCAGAGGCCCTTGAACATAGTTCTCTGCTTGACTGGGAGCTGTTGGAGGAGAGGTGTGGCGTGGGCCCCTCTGGGCAGTCTGAATATTAGCCTGGAAGCATTGTTTATGGTGACGTGAAGTCTGACAAGTAAGTTCTCCAGGAGGCCAATATACAAGGCGTTTCCGTAGTCGATACATGAGATTATCATGGCCCACACAATCAATCTGAGAGTGGAAAAGGTCAAGAGGGGGGCGAGCTTATGAAGCTGTCTCATCAGGCCGGCGCCTGTTCCCGCTACTGCAGACCCCTGCTGAGCCATGGACAAATTAGCGTCAACTTTGATGTCTAGGCTCTTAACAGCCATGGCCGGGTCTGAGTCGGCGCCCAGTTCCTGCGGCCAGAAGAGGTTGCTCCAAGGGTTAGAGGCGGTGGTGATGGCCAAGACCTCGGTCTTGTCCGGGTTGATTTTTAGGGAATTGGCCGTAATCCAATTGAAGATAAATTTGAGGGTGTTTTGTGTTCTTGCGTGGGAGGCTGGGGAGTTGTCGATCTGGATGATAAGTTGGGTGTCATCAGCGTAATTGTAGATCTGACGATCCATGGTGTTTAGGGCAGCTGTCAAGGGCTGTAGATAGGCATTAAGGAGGAGGGGGGACAGTGCCAATCCCTGCGGGACTCCACAGAAAAGACTGCCCGAATCGGACATGTGGGCCATCAGCTTTACTTTCTGCGATCAACCGCTGAGAAAGGATGTGAGCCATCTGAGGGCTGTGTTCTGGACTCCCAGATCGTGTATCCACGACAGACGTAGGTAATGGTTGACTGTATCGAATGCCGCAAATAGATCCAGTAAGACCAGGGCACATGGCTTTTTCTTGTCAGCCCGATGGCTGAGATCGTCTAGCACTGCAAACATGATCATTTCTGTGCTATGATGGGCCCTGAACCCTGCCTGGTTGTACTGCAGGAGGTTGTTTGTTTCAAGGTGGTGGGACATGGATTTCAGCACATGCTGCTCCAGCAGTTTTGCTAGGAAGGGGAGTTGGGAGATAGGCCTAAAATGTTTTAAGTTCTTCATGTCCGCTCCTGGCGTCTTCAGGAGTGGTATGACACATGCTTCTTTGAGGTTAGCGGGGACAATGCCACGTGCCAGGGATTGATTGAGAAGAGAGAGTACCTCATCCTCGATCCCTGGTAGTCCCATCTTGAAAATTGTTGGTGGGCAGGGGTCCGCTGCGGAGCCTGACTTGACCCATCGCATTAAGAAGGGCAGAGAGTCGGTGGTCAGAGTGGGGAAGACGGTAAGTGTTGCTGCAAACAAGGGGGTTAGGGGGACCGGTGACAGTGGACAGGGGACTATGAGAGTGGCTGTGATCTCGTTCAGAACGTCCTTGACTTGATCTAGAAAGAAGGATTGAAACTTGTTGCAATCCTCCGGGCTATAGGCGGACTTCACAGTTTCTGTCTTAGCTCAGAAAGTACACAAAATGTTTATTTTTGAGTGTCTTTAGCTGTGGTGATCCTAAGTTCGTAGAATGCGGCTTTCCTTGCTAGGATGGCTTTTTATAGGCTCAGAGTGCTAGGAGGTACTCTGTGCGGGAATCTGCTTTGTGGGCTTTCCGCCACGCTCTCTCCTGCTGGTGGAGGGTTTGTTTCAGGTTTCTTAGGGAGTCATTGAACCAAGGGGCCCCTTTGCCTTCGTCCCTGGTTCTGACTCTACGCAAGGGAGCAACTATGTCTATGGCCTGCTTCAGCCTGGTAGACAGGGCGATACTAGCTGAGTCAGGATTACCTCCAGTTGGATTCGGAGGAACTGTGTTGTGTAAGGTGTTGACCAAGTCGTCTGCAGTACTTTCCACTCGGGAGCAGGGTTGACTGCATGCTTAGTGGGTGGAAGCTGGCCACTGATTAAGTAATGGTCAGACCAGGTGCAGGGACTGATGTCTATTGGGCAGGTAAACAGGCGGGATGACCTGACTAGATCTAGAGTATGGCCCTTCTTGTGTGTGGGAGCATTTACCGCTTGTTTGAGTTCCAGGGAAGTTAATGCTTCATTGAGTTAGATGCGAAAACCAACAAATGGTTTGGCTTAACTGCAGTAAGGCCAAGCCTTAGAATTTAAGAAACAACAACAAGATGCCAGTACTGCAAATTACTTCTGTCACAGTTTTATCATGAAGAGCAGACCTAAACTAGTTCTTCGAAATAATTGTTCATTGAGTTTGATGGCCTGGCTTTCCATGGGAGTCTGATCCCAGTGGAAGTTGAAATCTCCCATTATTAGGAAGCATTGGTAACGTGTGTGGATGTCATTGACTAGTTCAATGAAGGGCTCCACAAATTTGGTAGGTGTATGCGGGGGACGGTAAACTTATTAAGATGGCTAAGCAGGTAGTTGGGGAGCAGATTTTTGCCCCTAACACGTCCGCCCCCTCGATGCTTTCTGCACAGATAATTTTGGTCTTAAGCTCTTATTTGTGCAGGATTGCTACACCACCCCCTCTAGTACTGCCCGGTATATTATGGTAAATGGCAGCATAGTTTGGAGGCAGGGAGGCTACTATGTCCGGAGTAGAGGACTCCTCGAGACAGGTTTCTGTGACACCATGGAGGTCTAGGGTGTTGTCTTGGAGAAGGGTAAAAACCTTGAGGTTGTGTTTTTGTAGGGAGCGAGTGTTGAGGATGGCCACCTTAGATCCACAAGGGGTTGAGGTGGCTTTGAAGGGGGTGTGGTGAACCTGTGTGAGACAGTTCCCCAATGGGCCCTGAATAGTTTTTGTGATCTGTGTGCCTCGATTGTGGAATCGCTGAGTGGCACAATATTATGACCCAGGCTCAGGAGGTCCTCCGTGTGGTAAAGGAAGCAGGGCCCCTGGTCCCGGTCGGGCGTAGACGGGTGCAGACGGGCTTGCCTTTGGCGCGCCACTGGCGCGCCCGCTGCTCGCGCCCGCTGCGCTCCCGTGCTAAAGCCGGCGATTGAATCAGCCGGGTGCCTATGCCCCTCCTCGTCGTCACGTGATCTGGACCCGGGAGCAGGGCGGAAGTGGCTGAGGTGCTCTAGTAGTCAGAGCGAGCCTCAGGTGAGTGAAATACTGATTCAATTTTTTAAAAACACATAGGAATTGTGACAATTTAAAACCAAGTACAAGCTTCAACTTTTAAAAATTAAGGATTTGCATCCTTAAGAGTGCGAGGATAGAGAATGCAGCGCATGAGGTGGCCTCTGTTCTCGAGTGCCCGCTCCCACGCTAAAGCCGGCTCTTAAATAAGCCGGGTGCCTATGCCCCTCCTTGTGGTCAGGTGATCTGGACCCGGGAGCAGGGTGGAAGTGGCTGAGGCGCTCTAGTAGTCAGAGCGAGCCTCAGGTGAGTGAAATACTGATTCAATTTTTAAAACACATAGGAATTGTGACAATTTAATCAGGTGTAGTACAATCATAAATATGTTTGCCATTGGTCCCAATCACAATATGATTCTAGGTTGTGTGGTTACTAGAAGTTTGTAGATGGCCACATTTGAATACTATATCTTGGGATGCATCAGTACGCGGCACCTTGGCTAGATTGACCTTGCTTATGTGATTTCTGATGGTCATTTGTTATATATTCTGAATTTTGGTGTTGTCACATTTACACTGAGATTGTACTGATAGGGGCTAATCCATTGTATCAGAGTGCAATACACCAGCATGGCAGGATACACCACTGCTTGTTTCATTGGCATCTTAGCCTAGTGGGGCATGGTAGGCTTTATTCTCACTGTTGCACTGGCAAAGGATAATATGCAGCATGTGTATGTGTGATATGAGATCTCCTAATGGTTTTTATATGTGGATGCAGATACTGATGTAGCATATGTGGACTGCAGGTTTGGGGCAGTGTGACCATGCACATACTATTTGGATCTTGTCACAGTCATCATACTATAAGTTAACTCTACTATCATCCACATGTCTGAGTCTGTACAAAAGGCTAACTGTAGGAGACACACACACACAGTCATAGCACACTAGACTTTAGCACGCCATGTTCATTGTGGTTGACAATGGAAGACTATTTGCTACAGGTTATTGCCATGCACACTATTTTGGATATACCAGATGTTGTTCAATGCTGTTTGTTAGACATAGCTACATACATTTTCTGTGTTTCAATTGCTAGCAGGTGTGATGTGAATGTTTGGAAGTTTAATGTGAATACAAAATGCTTACACACTGGTAGTGCACACATATTTATTTTCGTAAATTTGAACTCAGTTTCATGTAGTCATTATTTTGTGACATCATGAAATTCACTCATGCATCTGGGAAATTGTATTTAACTATATGGTCCATCAGCCCTGTAGCTGCTACTGATGTAACAGTTTGATGTGGCTCCTCATCATTATTATTATTTATTATTATTATTATTATTATTATTATTTATTAATCTTGTAGAGCGCGAACAGCTACCCGTGAGGGTTTCCCGGCGCTGATTGGCAGTATAGCATAGTAATCCAGAGGGAGATATATCGCAAAAGCCAGATCTTAAGAAAACTTTGCGGCTTACCGAAAGAGTTATTGGGCAAAAAGCCAGGTCTTAACGGCTTTGCGGAAACGAAGATGACAATGCTCCACTCGTAAGTCCAGAGGAAGAGAATTCCAAAGTCTGGGTCCTAGTACAGAAAAGGAACGGCCACCCACTCTAGTGAGCCTAAACTTAGGCACACAGAAAAGGTGTTGGGAGGAGGAACGGAGGGAGCGTGCGGGAACATAGGGTTTGACCAGGGATTGCAGATAAATGGGGGCAACTTCAATTTTTATCTTATGCATAAAGCATAGTGCCTTGAATTTGACTCGTTTATCAAGGTTGAGCCAATGGAGTTGTTTGATGCGTTCGGTAATTGGATCATATTTCCGACAGCCACACAGAAGCCAAGCAGCGGCATTCTGGACTAGTTGGAGACGGCGCATGACCGCCTTGGTCGCCCCCAGAAAGAGCACGTTACTATAATCCAATCTAGAGGTCACCAGCGCCGTCACAACAGATCTCTGGGTGTCAGAAGGTAGGATCCAAAAGATTTTTCGCAGCCATCTAAGGATGGTAAAACAGGTGGCTGCAACTTTATTAGCCTGATCCTTCATCTATAGCTCCCTAACGATAATGACCCCGAGATTTCTCACTCGTTCCGATGGAATGGGTAAGTCGCCCATAGTTGACGGCCAATGTCTCGAGCTCCATAGGTCAGGCTTATTACCGAAGATGAGCACCTCCGTCTTATCGCTGTTGAGCTTTAGGAAATTACAGCTCATCCAGCGGGAGATGTCCCTTAGACCTGATTGTAAAGAAGAAGGTGATGAAGGGTCAGCTTGGGATAAGGAAAACACAATTTGTGAATCATCTGCATAAGTAAAAAGATTAAGACCAGAGTGATGAGCAACATGTGCTAAAGGAACAACATAAAGATTGAAGAGAAGAGGGCTTAAAATAGAACCTTGGGGGACACCATATGGAGAAGGATAAGTATTAGAGGTGGAAGTATTGAAAAAATTTGAAAGGTCCGGTCAGTACGAAAAGAAGAGAGCCAATGTAAGGCTTTGTCACATATACCAGAAGAGGCAAGGCTACTGAGAAGGATACTGCGCGATACAGTATCGAAGGCTGCACTGAGATCAAGCAATATCAGTGCAGCTGTTTCACCTCGATCGAGTAGTTGGCGAATATTCTCAGTTACTCCTAAAAGAGTGGATTCAGTGGAGAAGCCTTGACGGAAGCCTGACTGAGAGGGGTGAAGGAGATTTTTGGTGACAACAAAACGAGATAAATGTGCATGAATATGCCGTTCCAAAATTTTAGAGAATGCCGGCAACAGCGAAATGGGACGGAAGTTGGCAGCAACGTTTGGATCTGCAGTAGGTTTTTTAAGAAGTGGGGTCACCATTGCATGCTTCCAGCTCTGAGGCATCGTGGCTGAATCAAGAGAAGCATTTAACAAAGTACAGATTACATCTAATTGAGAAGACTCAAGTTGACGTAAAACCGAAATAGGTAGGGGGTCCAAAGGTGAGCCAGATTTAATATTGTTTAAAATTTCTAAAAGGGTAGCGGGTACAAGATTTGGCCAGGTCTGCAATAAGGCCGGAGGAGGACAAGAAGTGGTGAAAGATGGAAATACGTCAACGACGGATTTCTCTTGGGCTGCTATGTCTTTGTAAATGGTATCAATTTTAGATGTAAAATATTGGGCAAGTTCATCACATTTCGTGTTGGAGAGAGGGGGGGTATAGCAGCTGTATGTGATCCAGCAAGGTCTTTTACCACCTTAAATAAAACATTGGATTTATTTATGGCTACTGTTATCAAGTTGTTGACATAGGTAGCTCTAGTATGAGCACAGGCCTTATCTTCTTAATCCTCATCATCCAGCAGTTCCTGTGCCTCATTGACATCAGCCCTCAGTACATTTCTCAGCACACAAATAGTGTCCTAACAACAAGTACAATTTTGCATACCATTGGTGGGGAGTAGAGCAATTGGACCCCAGACATATCCAGACTCCTGAAGAGGGATTGGAGTACACCAAAGGTCTGCTCTACCATGGACCAGGTCCTCCTTAGCGGTTGATTGTACCTCTGCCGGGGATCCATTTGAGGGTGTTTATGAGGAGTCATTACCCATGGCTGCAGAGCATATCTATGGTTAACTGTAAAGATAGGAGGGGTAACATTAATTTAAGAGTCATGACAGAGGATGGCCCCACATTCATGTACATTCTGTTATGTGTCCTGAGTGAATACACTTTCCCTACTGTAAGAGATGTGCTATGACATTGTGCGGCATACCCACAAGTAGAAATTGGATATGACTGACATTGTACAACACATACTGTTCTCTGTGATCCACTTATAATTTATTTCTCATACTTGTGAGTGCCAATGCCTTGAAGGTCATGATTTTTCACCAGTAACACGAGACAATTAGCCATCGAGGAGGCACATCTCTAACATACATCTATTGTGGCTATTAGTGACTACTATTGCCATTTATGAGCTGATACATGTCTAATTTTATAACCTATAGCTGGGGCAGGTGATGTTGCGTACTTCAGTCGCACATATTCACCAGTGAAAGTTGGAGTCAATGTTGTCCAATATTTACTGCCATGTGGAGGGTAGTGAGTGAATATCAATGTGACACATGGTAGTGTACGCATGACAGTGCACTGTGTACACTATGTTGACAGTACACAAGGAGTTTGAGTTATGTGGGAGTCTTGCTCTGTACAGTGTAATTGGTACACTGACCACACTACACTGCCACCCTGCTTGGGAACAGTGTAGGACATATTTTCCACATGATTCTGTGTTTAGGGATTGCTGCCTGCACTGGCAGAAGATGTACAGCATCGCTCCAAGACAGGCACGTTATTCCCAAGATGAGTGTGTTGTTGCCTATCAAGTGAGATGTACTTTGTACATGAGGCTGTACCTTGCTGCACAGTCTTGGAGTGCAGAGTAATTTGTGTGCTGCAAAACAGTGTGCACGTAGGATAGGATGTGTGTATATGATGACGAATATAATTTAGCATAGTAGATGATCCTGTGAGATTAAAATATGACTACATTTCTCAGTTTCATAGGTTTGAGATACATCACATGCCTCATGACCTTGGGAGTTACCTGTGGACACACTTACAAAAGAAAGGGCATCCCTTACTTCAACATGGTGTTTAAACACAGCATTTGAAATAGTGTAGCATAAGTGAAGCTCTTTCAAACAATTGAATGCACAAACAGGGTCTCATTTAAAAGTTGTTGCCATGGAGCAGTACTGGATGTCACCTAGCTGTGCGGACCTGCATCCAAAGGGAAGGGCTGGAATGTGCCATTTTCCTAACATACAGCATATCCATGGTTAATCCGCACACTTACCATCACATATTGGTGATTAGCACCAACATCCACCCCTTGCACCATAGTGCATGTGTCAGTGTTGTGTTCTAAGATAACTTACTGCTTTAGGGGGCACATTCTTGCACCAAAAACAAACAATCTATGCAATTTCCTCATTCTGTATCTCCAGCAAAATGGAGGACACATACAAATTGGAATTGACAAAGGGAAATGTAATTATGTATCCTCATTTCACCTCTCCTTGGGAGGAATGCTATTTTTTGTGTAAGATTTTAGGTGGTGTTGCATGGGAAAAGCCCCAGCAAGGCCCATGGAACACATCTTTAACGTAGAGTCAGGCAGTGATGAACTTTGTTCTGATTTGCTTTATTTCATATCTATGAGGCCATGCAAGTGCAAGGGCATGCAGGCTAATGTTGCATGGTCTCATAGACATGAATTGAAGACATGCTCTACCAGAGAATCATAAATAGTGATGCTCCAGCAGAGCGGTTCACTTGGTCATGGGACCCACAGTGGCATAGCATCCTCAACATGTGTTACTTGTAGGGTTGTGTTGCGCATGTTCCATGTTGTATGTTGCAAGTGTGTAAGCCCCCACCTACTATGTATGCTCTGTCTCATTCAGCCCAACACTAATATGACAACATTATCCAACATAATTGACTGCCATGTAATCTGTCATGTGCTTCAGAAGTACTTACCAACCAGTATACCATTCCCATATGTCCTATCCTGGAAGTTGATGGTGGAATGACAGAGGAAGGAATCATGGGCAGTCCCTGGGTACTTTGCAAGGACATTGATGTAGAGGCCCATATGGTCCATGATTGCCTGCATGTACATGGAATGAGTGTGATTCCTGTAGCAGTATAGGTGTGATGTAGCCATTGGAGACACAAGCTACACATGTGTGCAGTCTTTTGCCCCCAAAACATGTGGAAATCCTATTGTTTCTGCATTGTGTTGGGGAACATGAGGTACTGGGGTGTGAGTCTTATGATGACCTCCACGGCGGAGGGGAGAAATGCTGAGAAGGATGGCTGAGATACTCCTGCCACTCTGGCTGTGGTGGGTTGGAAAGTTCCAGATGCCAGCATGTGTAGTACAGCCAGTAGCTTAGTCTGCGAAGGGATGTTTGTGCACCATTGCGATGTTGGCTGTAATGGGCAATGACATCCTCATTCCTGAGGTCAATGAGGGTAATCCTCTGGAGGTATGTCCTCTCCCTTCTCCTGTGCTGCCTTCATAGTGACTCTAGTGGTAATGGTGGTAATGGTGGAGGTGGTGATAGTGGTCTTCTTCATGATCCGATCTTCAGTATCTTCAGTAGGAGTAGGTCCATGTTGTTGTCCAGCTTGCCAGAGTGATATGTGTATATTCTACTTTTATATCAGTGGAAATGCATCATTTTTACGCCTGGTTTGCTGTGCATTTTTTGCACTTTTGGAACTCTGTGCTTCTTTTGCCAAAGTACAGTCATTTGCCAGTTTCATTGTAAATATGGTTGCGTTAGTTTTGCATGACTGTTTGAGGGAGAACGCCTACCTTGCATATCATTTTTACTATCTGCTGCATCCAGTGCAGTGAAAAATAGACACAAGAGTGGTAAAAGTAACGCTAAAGGTCTCTATTCTCACTTTAGAAATACGGTGCCATGAAAGCACTGCTTCATAGGTGAGTAAACATGTACCCAGTGTTTTGAATCTTGAGAGAAGTTAAAGAAATAAAAATATGAAATGATGTGAAACCATTTATCAGTGGAATTATAATTAATTTGCGTCTTTGTGTCTGGTATGCCCAGACATGGGTCCTGTACACACTGTATCAAAGAAGTAGTGTTATGCCGTTCCTCCAACCGTAGAGTTGTAGAGTCAACTAGAGATTGGGACCAGCTACGCCAACACAGGGTCTACAGTTGGAAATCCATTTGTTGGATTTTAATACCCTCACACACCCTCTCAGGTGTCATGCTTCATCATATGAGGTGCTCCTCGTTGGTTTGGCCGTGCAATACCCAATGGGCTCACTTTGTCAGAGATCTTTTATCCAACAGCCCTATGGTGACGGGCAGGTGTGGGGCCAGAAGTGTGTAGATGTGCAGAAGTGAGTTAAAAATAGGACTGGGAGTACCTGGTGTGGAATACTTTATTCTGAGGATCTCCTGCCCTAATTAAAAACAGTAAACACAGCACTCATTCGCGTGTAATGTCTTGTGTTAGAGTGTCCGTTATTAAGAATTATAGGTCAACATGTTTCTAAAATGTACTCAAGATTCTTCAAGACCGGGAAAACAAAAAAGAAAACTATCTACACTTAAAATCTTTTGGTAACTCAGTTTAACAAAAGAAGGAGAGGTGTCTACTTCAAAATGTAACTGTGATAACCTGGATCTGCCTATAATGGGAAAAAGAAGACAACATTTCAGGCATGTAAGGTAACAAACAGTTGTAGACACAGCCTTTGTGGTGACTCAAAACTCAGTTCTATATTATTTGTGGTGAACGCCATTGCGCTGGAGGACAATACAATTCATAAAAACAAGTGGTGAACTCCCATAGTGAGCTATGGTGACTTATCGCCCCTGTGGGAATTCAGTGAAACAGCAGAAAAGTGGGACTGGACTCACCAAATTCTGTAAAGTATCAACAGTACCCGGTGGTCAACACATAAGGCTTTGCTCCTATGTGTGCTGGACTGTACAGAGAGGAATGAAACAGTCAAAAGAGGGTGGTTCTTATAAACTGAAAATTAAGTGAGGTAAACTGCAATAGATAACGGTTGGGTGGAAAAAAAATGGCGTCAGGTGCAGCTTAGAGCAACACAGCAAACACCAGTTGCATCCTAAGTTCGGTGCCCATGCCTTATATTTAGGTAAAGGTCGCATTGTTAAAAGTAGACTCAAACTCAAAAAGTAAGTTGTTATCAAGTCAAGGGGGATGGTTGTTAACATCTCTCGTGACCTACCCATGTCTATTTCGCTCTCAATTACGTACTTGCTAGGTAAAATGCATACCCCCAGTTCTCTGTAGTGTGTTTGTAATGGCTCTATAAGCGAGGCTCAGTATAACGTGAACAGCCTAGGTAGGAGCTTAAATCCTTAGCGAGCCTCAAACGGAACCCAGCACAAGGGGCCGCGGTGGTTACTGAAACACATGTAATGTAGTTCAGGGTGCCGTGGTAGTCAGTAGACCACTGCCGGCGGAACAGAGATTGTCCGGTCTGTTTACAGAAAACCCCCTATTGAGCAAGTGTACAGAGGCTACATCTCAAGGGAATCAGGGAGCCGCAGTAGTCAGAAAACCGCTGGAGCGGGGCCGCGCTTGTCAGAAGACCGCTAGCGGCGAGGATGAGGTTGTACGGTCTAAAACAGGGGTTCTAGAGGGAGCCAATAGATAAGGCTGATAAGGGGAGACAGGCGGTAGACGCCTCACAAATATGAGCATGGTAGCCTGGTACTCACGTTTAGGTGCCTTGCACTGCTCCTCGTGACCTACATACTCCAACGGGTCCGAGAGGTAGAGAGTAACAAGGCGACCATGGACCTAACCACACGGACATGTCATGTGATCAGGGGAGGAGTCGATAGTAGAGGCAAGCTCTCATAGCGCGGCTGTCAGCCATCTTGGAACGGTGTTTATATGTAATATTTAATGTGGTTTTCAAATTGTAAGATGGTAACGGTGTGTCCATAGCGAGTCTTGGAGCAGCTAATTTGTCATAAGGGGGGGTTTGATTTAATTAAATGTAATTTCAACACCACTTGTGTGTTCAGCATGCATGGATTGCTAATAGACTGCGAGGCTAGATAGGGTAATATAGCCACATGTAACTGTGTCTGCGGGGATGTTGCGTCAGAGTAGAACTGCCTGTAATCAGTCCGGGGACACTGAAAAGGGTATCATGGTTACCCAAATGTAGCAGTACAGTCATTTAGTGGGTGCCTAAAGTGAAATCAGAGACACAAGACCGCCCAGACAGTAATGGCTTTAATCACGGTATGAAGGGACTCAGGGGTTCAAACCTCTACCCAAGTGGAGTGCGGGCACATTCTAATGGTTACGGGTGGTTAATTCTGTTGTCGCACTATTACCAAGGTAGTGGGTTCTTATATTATTGCGGCTCCTCCTCGCTATACATATAACAGCAATGTGTGTATGAGGTGGCTCCTCGCTAACAGTGTATGATAAAAGTGGTACCCTCTATCATCCCATTCGGGTTTCCTTGAGCATTTAAGGTGTGTTGCCACATGGTTGATAGATATGGCTTGTACTGGCTATCTAAGAAGATATGATATCCCATGTGGCTGTCGTTTTCAGGTTTTGATTGAGCTCCATGGTATTTCCTCGTTGAGGTCAGTACTATCTGAGGATAAGCGATGTATCCATCTTTGTTTCTTAGTGAAGAGGTTTTGTTTAGATTTTTTTGGGTTTGCTTCTAAAACTTCCCACTTCATGGAATCAGGAGAGTGGTTCTTTTCAAGGTAGTGGCCACACATTTTGGTGTTAGTTTTTTGGCAGCGAAAGTTGCTGCGATGCTCCGAGATATCGCAGTTTTATTGGGCGGGCTGTCATCCCCACATAGTAGAGATTACACGAGCATGTCAAAAGATAAATGCAATTAGCTGTATTGCAGTTAGTGTCCCTCTCATCTCCCAGACAAAGGTGGTATTCAATGTTATGGTTTTGTGTACTGAGGTAAAGGCGCACGCACTACACATGTCACATGGGTAGTGCCCTTTGACCGTTGGCAGTTGCCACAGGGTAGTCTGTTGATTTGTAGATTTTTTCCTTGGTCTGGTTTGTACAAGCATATCTTTGACGGTTTTTTCGAGCGTTTAAAAGCAAAACGTGGTTGCTCAAAGCTCATAGTTCCAGTATTGAGGATGTTCCAATGTTTCTTCAGTACTTTTGTCAATCAATTTGTTGGAGGCTGGTGTGAAGGTGGTTGCACACAACAATAATTCAGTATTGTTATGTGTTGAAATGAAGAGATGACCCAGGAAAAGATGACTGACACAAGAATACTCCAATAATCACTTTATTGACCATCCGCTCTCCAGCTTGCCAGCCTCAAAGAACATCCCCAACATTCTAAGGTGAGCTTCAGTGGGTTATACCAAGATAAGAGGGAGAGTAGGGGTGGGCGGAATGTACCAATGTAATGATAGATACAACAGTTTGCCCTACTCCTTTGTGTTCCAGGAGGCTTTCTCTATGGTTATTGCGTGCTCGTTTTCTAGAGAGTGTGATATTCTTTTGGGGGTAGTCTCTAGTAATTAGGTTCTGTGCGAGTGTTGCTGACTCAATTTTATACTCCTCAGTAGTGCTGCAGTTTCTCCTCACCCTTAAAACTAGTCAAAATGACAAGTTTTCTTTAAGCGCTTTGGGGTGATGACTATTGAAATGTAAGAGGCTATTGCGGTCAGTGCTTTTCCTGTACATAGTGGTTGACACGTTGCCGCCTACGATTTTGATCATTAGATGCAAAAAAGCTATCTGAGAAGGGGATGCTGTGATGGTGAAATTCAGGTAAGGATTGAGGTTGTTGATCCACCTGAAGAATTCGTCATATGTCTCGCTATCACCTGTCCAAAAGATCAGGATGTCATCTATGAAGCGCTTCCACAACCGAATGTTGTCACGGTATGGGTTGGAGTAATGGAATATGTAATGCCCCTCAAATGCTGCCATGTAGAGGCAGGCCACACTGGGAGCGGAGGTACTCCCCATGGAAGTACCTTGCGTCTGGGCAGTGTGGCACATTTCATTATGAAGGCAGATGGAGTAGGTGACTCCCAGATAGTTGCATTCAATACTTCCTCAATCATTTCTAGAGTGGCCCTCTGTGGGATGTTGGTGTAGAGGGCCTCAACAACTAGGGTGATGAGGAAGCTAATCTGTTCAGTGTCTTGGAATTGGTCTAGTAGTCGTAGTACGTCTGTGGTATCTTGTATATATGAAGGAACAAGTTTAACCAACGGCTGTAAAAAATGGTCACAAAATTGTGAGAGCAGTTCTAGGACAGAGTCTATTCCAGAAACTATGGGTCGGCCCTGCACCGGTGAGACCCCCTTATGGATCTTTGGAAGTATATAGAAATAGGGGGTCTTTGGTTCTTTTTTCATAAGGAAGGTTGCCTCCTTCTTGCTCACCCACCCTTGACTCTCTGCAGGATCGACCAATCCCGTGATTTTTCTAGTCAGACGCTCAGTTGGGTTCTTAGGTATGGGTGTGTAATATTTTCTATTACTCAGTTGTCTGAGAAATTTTACATCATAGTCTATTGTAGCCATTATGACGTTGGCCCCATCTTTATCTGCTTGCTTGACAGTGATCGTGGGGTTGTTGGCTAGGGATTCTATTGAAAACATCTCTTTCTCTGGGATGTTGTTGGAATGTTTAAGTCCAGTCAGAGCTTTCACATCTTTTAATACTGCCTGTTCGTAGGTAAGCACCTCGTTTAGGACCATCCCGCTGTGCGGGGTAAAGGTGGATGGGTTATATAAACATGAATCCTCGATAGGTTCACAGGCCTTTCCCTCAAAGAACACTTTTAGGCGTATTTGACGAAAGAACTAATGTAGTTCGCAAGTCTGTTTGAAATTGTCAACATTAGGTGTAGGTACAAATCCTAATCCCTTCTGAAGAAAATTTTCTTGAGTTGACCACTAAATTTGTTATTTTGGAGGTCCGGCTCCTGGTTTCCACCCCCCGTTCTTGGGCTTCCTCCCAGTGCACTCTTTTTTCCTGTTGGTTACCTCTTCTTCGCTCATGCCCTCTGCCCCAACCTCTGCCTAAAAAAGGCTGGCTCATGCTTTGGGGTCTGAAATGGGGTGGGTATTGAGGTCCAAACTGGGGTGGGCCCTGAGGTTCTTCGATTTCCGACTTCGTCCTGTTTTAGGCTGCCATTTTGTGTCCTGTCGCCATTTTGTGTTGTTCTCACTCAGGCAGCACGGCGGACGGAGTGTTTTTGCCTTTTCCAGCTGCTACGTGTCTCTTCTGTTAAAAAGTAACCCCCTGCACTTGTTTATGAAACCAATGTCAGGGTCTGGCTGAGTATACTAATCCATCTTTTGGTCGTTTGATCCCTGTCTTGACTGATTGTTTGGCTTCCCCTATTCTTTCCTTATTTTATCTTATCCGACTGGCCTTCGCTATTCTCTCCTTGTATTCTCTTGTTACACAACTATCCTTTGAGGCACGCAAATACGTCCTGCCACCTGCAAATTGGATTGTAGGCACAAGCACTGATTAACTTGTGGGGAGGGGTGACACACAGGGTCTGAAAGAAGGGCGTATTTGGGACACTTGATAGCTTGTTTTCCAACTTTTCCTATTGGTTAGCCTTGTATGTATTGGGAGTATACGTTGTAAATATATGTGCTATTAAAGATTGTGCGCCACGGAATAAAGTCGCAGTCTCCTGAGAACCTACTCTGTACTTCTGGGACAACTGTGCTTAGCTGCAGCTAATAAACCTGGTTTTCTGCGCCTAACAGAGTGTCTTGTGTCTCTGTCCGACAAGGCAGGTGAACTCGGAGATTTAAGGCGTACCCTGCGCCGCCAGGCCTATAAGGCCTGGTTCTTCAACTGGCGCCCAACGTGGGGCGGCTTCAGCAGTAGCGGTTCAGTCCGAGGGTCGTGAGAAGCCTCGCAAGTAAATTCCAGAGGATTCGCGAACCACGTCAAGCGACCCCTGTATGTCGAAGTGGACCGAAGGTCTTTTGCAACGCGACCACTCCTTTCAGACGGCTGCTGACGACTGCTGCCCTGACTGCCTTGGCCCATTTGGTGATGACTGGTATTGCAAGACATTAGACGGATCTCTGTTGGCATGAGAGAACACTTAGTTAAGTATTTGTGGGTAGTGCCCACTTCTTTGTTTTGTTTTTGGGTTTGTTATTCGACCATTGCAATAGCCGAAGCCAAGGGGTGAGTACGTTTGTGCTGTGTTATTTGCTTTAACCCCTTGAAGTTTTGTAAGCAGACCAGTGAATTAAAGATTCCTGGTCTTAGCAAATTCAGGAAGTTTTGTTGTCTTGGTTGCAATAGGGATTCCCGGCTGGAGGACTCTTGTCCGATTCCTCCGATTGGAAACATGGTGTTGGCCCCATTGCCTTTAACGAGGCATGAATCTGATACACAAAGAAAGATGGTGTTTTGCAGTGGCCACAACATGGTAGTTTTGAGCCTGGCATATTAGACAATCTTGAAGCAATTTTGTTCAAAAGAAAAGCCCGGGCGGCAATCTTTGACTCTTTCCGCCTCTGGCGTAAGGAAGCCAAACAGAGAGAAATTAAGCAGGCAAAAAGAGATAAGAAAGCGAAAGGTATGACGGTTATACAGGCTGCCCAACAGTTTAAAGAAGATGAGATTGATCGAGCGATTGAAGTCTCAGAAAGACAGCATCGTATGGCAATAGATAGATGTTATCCTGTGTTGCCTACTTCTCCACAGAGTAAGGATCTTGACGAAGATCCCTTAATGTCCCATTTGTTGAGATTGCCTCCGCCCTATGTACCAGGTGCTAATGTACCTCCATTGTTACCACTTGTCCAGCAACTTGTTGTTCAGCCAGTTGATCCGGCTCTTCCACAATTGCCCCTTCCAGTATTGCCGCCCCGCCTTCTTTGCCACCGACTTCTGTACCACAGTCTCCTTTACCCTCGGTTTCTCTTGTAACTGTTAGCCCCTCTCCTGCTGTGCTTAATACCTTGTCTCCTGTTCTACTGTCAGATTCTCCCACAGCTCGTAAACAATTGGTCAATACTGTTTCTGGTCTTTTCTCCCCCCTCTTTGGGTCTTTTAACCTGACTCCTGCTCTTTCTCGAAGGCAATCCCGTAGTCAACTTCCAGGTTCCGACGAGCAAATTGTGTTGGACTCTCTTGCTCACAAATGGATCATGAGTGGTCCTCAGTATAGCGTGCATGATATCATGAGCACCTTTCTCCAGTGGAATGCGCCCATGCAGAGATATGTTTTTAATGTCATGTGTGACAATCTTGTCAAAGGATGGGAGGATATGGATTTGGGTTTAGCTCCCCAGGGTTTGTTAGACTTGCAGGCTAAATTTGATAAAGGACTTATTGTGGATTCTGAAGTTGAGGACGCTGTAAGGACTCTTGTCACTTTCAGGTCTTTATTTTCTTCTCAGACTATTCTTGAACCTGATCCTGCAGTTAGACAGAAAATGAAACATTATCCTATGATGGAAGTTCCTCCTGTATGGAGAGAAGAGGTTCCACAGGTAGGCGCTGCTCCACGTATTCCTGCTCATTTCCAGCGTATATGGGTACATGTCCCCTGGAAATGATCTGAAGTTTGGGGAATAAACAGTCTTTACTGGACCCTCGTAAAAATCCCGCTGGGTATTATAAAGAGCTGTCCCAGACTGTTGATGTGTGCATCATGAATTTGGCCGATTTTGATATGCTGATGGGAAATGTAGTCCCACAAGCGTTATGGGCTCGGATTTGTAGGGAAGACCACAACCAAGCTTTAGGTGGTAATTGGGCTGCCATTACTGCTGCGGATGCAGCACAAGTCGGTGGTGCTAAACCTGATGATTTGATTGCACAATTGCCCGGTAGGATCATCACTTTGATGAAAACGATGATGCCTGCCTTACGTGTTAATTGGGATAAGTTAGCTGCGTGTAAACAGAAGAAAGATGAGAGTGTCTCCGATTTCTTTACCCGTTTCGAGGAGACGTTCATCGACAACAGTGGTCAAGATATGAGTGCTGAGGGTGGACAGCGATTATTTGTGGATACATTTGTATTTAATTTACTTCCAGAATTATCGCATAAATTGAAAGACTCCGAAAGTTCGTGGGTTGTTTCTTCGTCTACCCAGATATTAGACACTGCTCAGTATTACGAGAATAGGGATAAGGATGAAAAGGAGAAAATGGAGAAAAAGACTAAAGAATTGAAAACGAAGGTTCTTTTGCAAGAGGCCTATCCCTCTCGTTCTGCTCAGCGCCAATCTCAACAGCATCCCCAGTTTCAGAGGTTGTTGCAGAAGCCTGAACCCTTTGTTCCGCGACCTTTGCTAAGTCCTAATCAATGTGCCTATTGTAAAGAGGAAGGTCATTTTAAGAATAGCTGTCTGGTTTTATTGCAGCGTAATGGTGGATTCACAGGGCCGCGAGGCCGTGGTGGTTTCCAATCAGCACCCAGAGGTAGAGGGCGAGGTGCGTGTCTCAGGGACAGCTTTCCTTCCCCCCTCAGAATTCTATGAATAATTTTGACCAGCAGAATACTCAGTCTGCGCAGTATTACAATGACGACTATTGTGTTGAAAGTGAGAATCAGGATTTTCACACTAGTTAGGACAGCCATGGACAAAGCAAGGGAGTCGTATCAGTTATAGTGGATCAGAATGGGCCTTATGCTGAAGTTGTTGCATTGAGTGTTTCAGAGCCATTTCCTTTGGATACTGGTGCAATGAGAAGTTCTATCATTCACTCCAAACTCCCTGGGGCACCTTTGTCTGGCTTAACAAACGTTTCTGTAGGATTCTCTGGCGCCCCAGTTAGTAACCCGGTTTCTTGCCCTTTGCCTATCACGATTAGTCCCTATGATTTGGAAGGCCCGCTCATTGTAACGACTGGTTGTGGCGAGAATTTGCTGGGTTTGGACTTATTGAAACGTCTTCATGCAACATTGTATTGTTCCCCTGCTGGCGTACATCTTACTCTAGGTGAGAAGTTGGTTTCTCCTATGTATTTGTCTAAGGACCAACTCCCACCCGAATTGCATTCTCTTCCTGCTACACTTTGGGCTACTGGTCCAAATGATGTTGGTCTGCTCCAAATTCCACCTTATGTGGTTACTGTCAAGCCTAATGTTAAATTGCCACGCATTCCTCAGTATAAAATTTCCAACGATGGTGAAAGAGCTTTGTAGGCTATCATCTATGATTTAGTTCAAAAGGGTGTGGTCGAAGAAACATAAGGAAATGTTTGCAATAGTCCTGTTCTACCTGTTCTTAAACGCACTGATCCTTCTAAGCCTCCTGTATATCGTTTTGTGATCGATCTTCGGGAGGTCAACAAGATTGTTGTCCCCCAGTTTCCTGTCGTCCCATATATCACTGGTTTGCTCACAATGATACCTGCTTCAGCTGCCTGGTTCTCAGTCATTGACCTCAAAAATGCTTTCTTCAGCATTCCTATTGCTGAGAATAGTAGGGATATTTTTGGCTTCTCTCTCAGAGGCCGGAGTTTCCGATTCAAACGTGCACCTCAAGGCTATTGTGAGAGTCCCTTCATTTATAGTCAGGGTTTGAAAACTCAGCTTGATGCTTTCACCTTACCCCCAGGTGCTACTCTTATTCAGTATGTGGACGATTTGTTAGTTGCTGCTGATTTAAAGGAAGTTTGTAAGAATGTGACTGTTTCGCTGTTGCGTCATTTGTATAACCTGCATCACAAGGTGTCACCCTCTAAACTACAATATTGCCGCCAAGAGGTTACCTACTTAGGTCCTCTCTTCGAAGGAGGGAAGACGATTGACCCCAGAACGTATTCAAGCAATCTCACAAATGGCTGTGCCATCCACACAAAGGGAGGTGCATGCCTTTCTGGGCATTACCTCTTATTGCAGACAGTGGATCCCAAATTTTTCTTTGTTGGCTAAACCTCTGCTGGCACTTACTCTGAAAGACACACCCCAACCTCTTCCTTGGACTGACGAATGTCAGAAGAGTTTTTCAGACTTACGTACTGCCTTGTGTTCTGCCCCGGTGTTAGGTACTCCGGATTACAGTAAGCCTTTCAAACTCTAGATTAATGAAAGAGAAGGTTGTGCGTTGTCAGTTTTAACGCAACAATTTGGAGACAAACAGCGGCCATGTGCCTATTTTTTGGCTACATTGGATCCAGTAGCCAAGGCATTGTCTAGTTGTCTCAAAGCTGCAGCAGCAGCAGCGATTTCCATTAGTCAATCTGCTGAATTGGTACTGGATAACACTCTTGTTGTTATGGTACCACATGCAGTGGATACTTTTTTGAACAGAACAAAAACAGAACATCTCACAAGTGCCCGCTTGTCTGGGTATGAGCTGACGCTCTTGGCTAGTCATATACATATCAAGCGGTGTAATATTTTGAATCCAGCAACACTGTTACCCATTCCAGAAGAGAAACACACTCAAGAACAGCATGATTGTTTTCTCCGTACAGAGGAGGAAACGAAAGGCAGAATAGACTTAAAGATACACCACTCGTGGACCCGGATGGGATCCTATGGGTGGATGGGTCTTGTTTCAAGCTTCCCAATGGTGAGATGACTGCGGCCTATGCTGTTACCACCTTGTATACAGTAGTGGAGACAGCACACATTTCACAGAATTCGGCCCAAGCAGCAGAGCTGATTGCCCTGACGAGAGCGTGTGTGTTGGCTAAGGGGAAGAGAGTGAATGTTTACACCGATAGCCAATACGCCTTTGGCGTGGCTCATAGCTTCGGTCGTTTGTGGAAGGAAAGAGGATTCTTTACTTCCCATGGGACTAAGATACAGCATGGTCAGTTGGTGACTGACCTTCTCGAATCACTTGCTTTGCCTACCCAAATGGCAATAGTGAAGTGTAGTGCACATAAAAAGGATCACTGAAGTTGTGCGTCGCGGGAATGCTTTTGCAGACAAGGTAGCAAAAGAAACAGCGAGAGATGCTACAAGTCGCATGTGTGTTGCAGGCCCTGCAAGATGGGTCAGAGAAGGAGGAATGTGTGAGGACCCAATAGAAAGTGTGAGAATGATTCAAGAAGAGGCTACAGAGAAGGAATTGAGTAAGTGGAGAGAAAGTACGGGAATGTTGGACGTGACAGGGTGTTGGACGGAATTGTCAGAACATCAGCGTTGGCTGTTACCAGATGCCTATGTATTGCCTGTAGTTACTATGGCGCATGGTCCAGCCCACATCAGTGCGAAAGGGATATGTAAACTTCTGGCTCCAGTATGGCAGAATGAAGGACTCCCTAAATGTGCGGAAAATGTGGTGAAACATTGTATCGTTTCTTTGATGCATAATCCAGGAAAAGGAACCCCAACCCCGGCAGGTCATTTTGCTCCCCCTACGTATCCTTTTGAGGTATTACAAATTGATTACATTCATATGGAACATTGTAATAACCTTAAGTATGTTCTGGTGGTGGTGTGTGCCTTTTCCAGATGGATAGAGGCCTACCCCCTAAAGGACAATACTGCTTTGTCCACCGCCAAAGTCCTTTTGAAAGAATTCTTCCCGAGGTGTGGTGTGCCGCGAATTGTCTGGAGTGACAATGGAAGTGAATTTGTAGGCCAAATTATGCAGAAGGTGTGTGAGGGGCTTGGTATTAGGCAAAAATTCCACGCAGCAAACCACCCTCAGTCAGCAGGTTTGGTAGAGTGCTATAATGGCCCTCTCAAGCTCAAACTGGCAAAGATTCAGGCCAGCACGGGTCTTGCTTGGCCCGATGCTTTACCTTTGGCACTTTTATCTACGAGAACAGCTGCACATTCTTGTTAAGGACTCAGTCCATATGAGGTCGTTTATGGGTGCCCAGCTAACGTCTGGGGAGTCCCTCAACCTAAAAAGTACTCTGATATTCCTTATTTTATGTTGATTGACTACTTACATGATCTCACCACTAAATTGCGTGTTTTTTATCAGCAGGTTCAAAGTGCTTTGCCGAAGGCCTCCGCAGATCAAGGTCATTCCATCCAACACAGAGACTGGATTTGCCTGAAGAATGTTCAGCGGAAAAAGAATTTGGAACCTCGTTGGGGGCCGCTTCGGAAAGTTCTTCTAGCAACGCAGCACAGCAGTAAAGGTCATCGAAAAGAAGAATTGGATTCATGGCGTGCACTGTAAGAGGGTACCTTTGCCTTTACCTTTTGACCAGTGGGTCTGCAAGGGTGTAGGTGATAGTGAGAGCGAAAGGGTCCCACGGTTGTTGCCTTTCAGTAGCGCACGTCTGGATTGGTCAAGGTTTGTTTCAAGAGCAAACGGTACCTGGGTAGACCCGGTACAATCTAAGACCCAGACTGACTAAGAACAATTGAACCTTTTTTCTCTTCTTTTTCTGGTTATATTTTTGAAAGACATTTCTTTTCACTATCCATCAAGTTGCAGGGTCACGGTAGGAGTCTTAGGCTGTGACCTGAGTAGTGACAGTATGTCTACAGGACTTGCAGTGTCATAGGACGGCTAATAACCACAACTAAGTGATCTAGGAAGATTACCGTGAGCAACGCTTTAGAGAATGGATATTAAAGTGGAAAAGAATGATAAAAAGCAAGAAATGAAAAGTAAATATAAGAAATTATTGTTTAGTCCATGTGGCGTAACCTTGTGCATCTTAATATGTTCATGTATTTTATTGGCTTGTGTGAGCTGGGTTGTTCACACTATGCAGCAAGCACCTGTTCCTACTTCTGTTTCTTTCCCCTTTTCTACTACTACCTCCCCGCATCAGTTCCATACACTCCCAGAACACGAGCAAATTAGGAGAACAGAATACTTTAACAATTCATTCATCCAGCTGTTGCATCGGCATCAACTGGTAGTCAATACTACTGACTGTTGGGTTTGTGGACTCATGCCCCATAACACAGAGAGAGGGATGCCATAATTAGTCCTTCCATTTTCTCATGAAGGTTCCGCATGGGCCTATTTGGCCATGTTTTCCAATATATACCAGAATCAACTTCGATATCCTCCTCGTGGTCCATATGGTGGTGAAGCAAATTTTAGTCATAGTTCTTTGATAAAGGGAATAGCGGCCACGGCTAGAATTGCTGAAATTGGTAAGATTCCCGTTGATGAGAAACGAGCATATGATGGTTGGAACGTGACTCGTTACGTTACTAGCCTCACAGATAAGGCTAGACAAAGGAGATCCCCACCAATTTGGACCATACCTTATCGAGGTAATTCATGTTTGCTGATAAATGGTCAAAATATTAAAAACCAACAGGAAAAGAGTGTTTGTTCCCATACATACATCTATTCACCCCGATTTCTTCACCGTTAGTACCATCTCACGGCACATATTTTGTTTGTCATGACAGACCTTACACGTGGCTTCCCATCTACTTTTCAGGACGGTGTTACGTGGCTTTTCTTCTCCCTCCGACATACACTGCTCCTTCAGGTCATCACAGAAAAAGATATGGCAGAGGGGTTATCGATTCCAAAGATACAGCAGGACAAGAAGAAGGTGACTTTATCAAAGGGTTTCTTCCTTTTTGGGGCCCAATGGCCAATAGCAGAAACATTAGACAGTTAGTTTGTTTTGTTGAGGCTACCATAAATGTAACAGCCGAACGTTATGACTTTGCAGAACCGAATGGTTCTAGACATTGTCCTTGCAGATCGTGGAGGAGTCTGCAAATTGATCAGGTTTAGTTGCTGCATTTATATTCCTGATAATGCACCTACGGTATGCCAAGCCATCTCTTAAATTGCATGTCATTTCTGAGTCTATTCACCAGGACACAGGAGATTGGTCTGTGATAGGATAGTTTTGGGGACTACTGTCCACAAGGGGATGGAAGGTATTAACCTTCCTTGGAATGGTTTTGGCCATCATTTTCTCTTGTTGTCTTTGTTTACAGTGTGGCCCTGCCATCTGCGGTCTTTGTGCCAGCATGTGTGTCCCAAGGCCTGTGTCACAGAAAACAGAGAACATTAAAATGATGTTGCAGCAACAGCTAGACGACCTCATGGCCATTGACATCGACTCAGATTAACTTGAGTCTTTTGTGTTTTGCCTGAGTAATGGCAAAAGGAAGGTCTGAGGTTCTTCGATTTCCAACTTCGTCCCGTATTCGGCCGCCATTTTGTGTCCCATCGCCATTTTGTGTTGCCCTCACTTAGGGAGAAAATTACAAAAAACAATTTGATGGACAGAATGTAGATCAATGTCTTACATTCACCCCAGTACAAGGATCTGGGCCTAAATCCATCGTTTTTTGCACTCCATACCACCCTGGGTCAGATAATGGCTTTATGCAAATCAGCTCTGACCCTGTGCCCCATGGGAACAGTCCAGTCAGAACTACAACAGCCATATCTTTCCCAGACCGGAATCAAGCATCCGAGGACCGGACCGGTTTCGAGGTAACGCCTCTCATCAGCCCGGCTAGCTTGACTCCAGTGGTGTGGAGGCTCTGGGACTCACGTCTGAGCTACCCCAGTACACTCAGGGAGAAAATTACAAAAAACAATTTGATGGACAGAATGTAGATCAATGTCTTACATTCACCCCAGTACAAGGATCTGGGCCTAAATCCATCGTTTTTTGCACTCCACACCACCCTGGGTCAGATAATGGCTTTATGCAAATCAGCTCTGACCCTGTGCCCTATGGGAACAGTCCAGTCCGAACTACAATAGCCATATCTTTCCCAGACCGGAATCAAGCATCCGAGGACCGGACCGGTTTCGAGGTAACACCTCTCATCAGCCCGGCTAGCTTGACTCCAGTGGTGTGGAGGCTCTGGGACCCACGTCTGAGCTACCCCAGTACACTCAGGGAGAAAATTACAAAAAACAATTTGATGGACAGAATGTAGATCAATGTCTTACATTCACCCCAGTACAAGGATCTGGGCCTAAATCCATCGTTTTTTGAACTCCACACCACCCTGGGTCAGATAATGGCTTTATGCAAATCAGCTCTGACCCTGTGCCCCATGGGAACAGTCCAGTCCGAACTACAACAGCCATATCTTTCCCAAACCGGAATCAAGCATCTGAGGACCGGACCGGTTTCGAGGTAACACCTCTCATCAGCCCGGCTAGCTTGACTCCAGTGGTGTGGAGGCTCTGGGACCCACGTCTGAGCTACCCCAGTACACTCAGGGAGAAAATTACAAAAAACAATTTGATGGACAGAATGTAGATCAATGTCTTACATTCACCCCAGTACAAGGATCTGGGCCTAAATCCATCGTTTTTTTGCACTCCACACCACCCTGGGTCAGATAATGGCTTTATGCAAATCAGCTCTGACCCTGTGCCCCATGGGAACAGTCCAGTCAGAACTACAACAGCCATATCTTTCCCAGACCGGAATCAAGCATCCGAGGACCGGACCGGTTTCGAGGTAACACCTCTCATCAGCCCGGCTAGCTTGACTCCAGTGGTGTGGAGGCTCTGGGACCCACGTCTGAGCTACCCCAGTACACTCAGGGAGAAAATTACAAAAAACAATTTGATGGACAGAATGTAGATCAATGTCTTACATTCACCCCAGTACAAGGATCTGGGCCTAAATCCATCGTTTTTTGCACTCCACACCACCCTGGGTCAGATAATGGCTTTATGCAAATCAGCTCTGACCCTGTGCCCTATGGGAACAGTCCAGTCCGAACTACAATAGCCATATCTTTCCCAGACCGGAATCAAGCATCCGAGGACCGGACCGGTTTCGAGGTAACACCTCTCATCAGCCCGGCTAGCTTGACTCCAGTGGTGTGGAGGCTCTGGGACCCACGTCTGAGCTACCCCAGTACACTCAGGGAGAAAATTACAAAAAACAATTTGATGGACAGAATGTAGATCAATGTCTTACATTCACCCCAGTACAAGGATCTGGGCCTAAATCCATCGTTTTTTGAACTCCACACCACCCTGGGTCAGATAATGGCTTTATGCAAATCAGCTCTGACCCTGTGCCCCATGGGAACAGTCCAGTCCGAACTACAACAGCCATATCTTTCCCAAACCGGAATCAAGCATCTGAGGACCGGACCGGTTTCGAGGTAACACCTCTCATCAGCCCGGCTAGCTTGACTCCAGTGGTGTGGAGGCTCTGGGACCCACGTCTGAGCTACCCCAGTACACTCAGGGAGAAAATTACAAAAAACAATTTGATGGACAGAATGTAGATCAATGTCTTACATTCACCCCAGTACAAGGATCTGGGCCTAAATCCATCGTTTTTTTGCACTCCACACCACCCTGGGTCTGATAATGGCTTTATGCAAATCAGCTCTGACCCTGTGCCCCATGGGAACAGTCCAGTCCAAACTACAACAGCCATATCTTTCCCAGACCGGAATCAAGCATCCGAGGACCGGACCGGTTTCGAGGTAACACCTCTCATCAGCCCAGCTAGCTTGACTCCAGTGGTGTGGAGGCTCTGGGACCCACGTCTGAGCTACCCCAGTACACTCAGGGAGAAAATTACAAAAAACAATTTGATGGACAGAATGTAGATCAATGTCTTACATTCACCCCAGTACAAGGATCTGGGCCTAAATCCATCGTTTTTTGCACTCCACACCACCCTGGGTCAGATAATGGTGTTATGCAAATCAGCTCTGACCCTGTGCCCCATGGGAACAGTCCTGTCCGAACTACAACAGCCATATCTTTCCCAGACCGGAATCAAGCATCCGAGGACCGGACCGGTTTCGAGGTAACACCTCTCATCAGCCCGGCTAGCTTGACTCCAGTGGTGTGGAGGCTCTGGGACCCACGTCTGAGCTACCCCAGTACACTCAGGGAGAAAATTACAAAAAAACAATTTGATGGACAGAATGTAGATCAATGTCTTACATTCACCCCAGTACAAGGATCTGGGCCTAAATCCATCGTTTTTTGCACTCCACACCACCCTGGGTCAGATAATGGCTTCATGCAAATCAGCTCTGACCCTGTGCCCCATGGGAACAGTCCAGTCCGAACTACAACAGCCATATCTTTCCCAGACCGGAATCAAGCATCCGAGGACGGACCGGTTTTGAGGTAACACCTCTCATCAGCCCGGCTAGCTTGACTCCAGTGGTGTGGAGGCTCTGGGACCCACGTCTGAGCTACCCCAGTACACTCAGGGAGAAAATTACAAAAAACAATTTGATGGACAGAATGTAGATCAATGTCTTACATTCACCCCAGTACAAGGATCTGGGCCTAAATCCATCGTTTTTTGAACTCCACACCACCCTGGGTCAGATAATGGCTTTATGCAAATCAGCTCTGACCCTGTGCCCCATGGGAACAGTCCAGTCCGAACTACAACAGCCATATCTTTCCCAAACCGGAATCAAGCATCTGAGGACCGGACCGGTTTCGAGGTAACACCTCTCATCAGCCCGGCTAGCTTGACTCCAGTGGTGTGGAGGCTCTGGGACCCACGTCTGAGCTACCCCAGTACACTCAGGGAGAAAATTACAAAAAACAATTTGATGGACAGAATGTAGATCAATGTCTTACATTCACCCCAGTACAAGGATCTGGGCCTAAATCCATCGTTTTTTTGCACTCCACACCACCCTGGGTCAGATAATGGCTTTATGCAAATCAGCTCTGACCCTGTGCCCCATGGGAACAGTCCAGTCCAAACTACAACAGCCATATCTTTCCCAGACCGGAATCAAGCATCCGAGGACCGGACCGGTTTCGAGGTAACACCTCTCATCAGCCCAGCTAGCTTGACTCCAGTGGTGTGGAGGCTCTGGGACCCACGTCTGAGCTACCCCAGTACACTCAGGGAGAAAATTACAAAAAACAATTTGATGGACAGAATGTAGATCAATGTCTTACATTCACCCCAGTACAAGGATCTGGGCCTAAATCCATCGTTTTTTGCACTCCACACCACCCTGGGTCAGATAATGGTGTTATGCAAATCAGCTCTGACCCTGTGCCCCATGGGAACAGTCCTGTCCGAACTACAACAGCCATATCTTTCCCAGACCGGAATCAAGCATCCGAGGACCGGACCGGTTTCGAGGTAACACCTCTCATCAGCCCGGCTAGCTTGACTCCAGTGGTGTGGAGGCTCTGGGACCCACGTCTGAGCTACCCCAGTACACTCAGGGAGAAAATTACAAAAAACAATTTGATGGACAGAATGTAGATCAATGTCTTACATTCACCCCAGTACAAGGATCTGGGCCTAAATCCATCGTTTTTTGCACTCCACACCACCCTGGGTCAGATAATGGCTTCATGCAAATCAGCTCTGACCCTGTGCCCCATGGGAACAGTCCAGTCCGAACTACAACAGCCATATCTTTCCCAGACCGGAATCAAGCATCCGAGGACGGACCGGTTTTGAGGTAACACCTCTCATCAGCCCGGCTAGCTTGACTCCAGTGGTGTGGAGGCTCTGGGACCCACGTCTGAGCTACCCCAGTACACTCAGGGAGAAAATTACAAAAAACAATTTGATGGACAGAATGTAGATCAATGTCTTACATTCACCCCAGTACAAGGATCTGGGCCTAAATCCATTGTTTTTTGCACTCCACACCACCCTGGGTCAGATAATGGCTTTATGCAAATCAGCTCTGACCCTGTGCCCCATGGGAACAGTCCAGTCCGAACTACAACAGCCATATCTTTCCCAGACCGGAATCAAGCATCCGAGGACCGGACCGGTTTCGAGGTATCACCTCTCATCAGCCCGGCTAGCTTGACTCCAGTGGTGTGGAGGCTCTGGGACCCACGTCTGAGCTACCCCAGTACACTCAGGGAGAAAATTACAAAAAACAATTTGATGGACAGAATGTAGATCCATGTCTTACATTCACCCCAGTACAAGGATCTGGGCCTAAATCCATCGTTTTTTGCACTCCACACCACCCTGGGTCAGATAATGGCTTTATGCAAATCAGCTCTGACCCTGTGCCCCATGGGAACAGTCCAGTCCGAACTACAACAGCCATATCTTTCCCAGACCGGAATCAAGCATCCGAGGACCGGACCGGTTTCGAGGTAACACCTCTCATCAGCCCGGCTAGCTTGACTCCAGTGGTGTGGAGGCTCTGGGACCCACGTCTGAGCTACCCCAGTACACTCAGGGAGAAAATTACAAAAAACAATTTGATGGACAAAATGTAGATCAATGTCTTACATTCACCCCAGTACAAGGATCTGGGCCTAAATCCATCGTTTTTTGCACTCCACACCACCCTGGGTCAGATAATGGCTTTATGCAAATCAGCTCTGACCCTGTGCCCCATGGGAACAGTCCAGTCCGAACTACAACAGCCATATCTTTCCCAGACCGGAATCAAGCATCCGAGGACCGACCGGTTTCGAGGTAACACCTCTCATCAGCCCGGCTAGCTTGACTCCAGTGGTGTGGAGGCTCTGGGACCCACGTCTGAGCTACCCCAGTACACTCAGGGAGAAAATTACAAAAAACAATTTGATGGACAGAATGTAGATCAATGTCTTACATTTACCCCAGTACAAGGATCTGGGCCTAAATCCATCGTTTTTTGCACTCCACACCACCCTGGGTCAGATAATGGCTTTATGCAAATCAGCTCTGACCCTGTGCCCCATGGGAACAGTCCAGTCCGAACTACAACAGCCATATCTTTCCCAGACCGGAATCAAGCATCCGAGGACCGGACCGGTTTCGAGGTAACACCTCTCATCAGCCCGGCTAGGTTGACTCCAGTGGTGTGGAGGCTCTGGGACCCACGTCTGAGCTACCCCAGTACACTCAGGGAGAAAATTACAAAAAACAATTTGATGGACAGAATGTAGATCAATGTCTTACATTCACCCCAGTACAAGGATCTGGGCCTAAATCCATCGTTTTTTGCACTCCACACCACCCTGGGTCAGATAATGGCTTTATGCAAATCAGCTCTGACCCTGTGCCCCATGGGAACAGTCCAGTCCGAACTACAACAGCCATATCTTTTCCAGACCGGAATCAAGCATCCGAGGACCGGACCGGTTTCGAGGTAACACCTCTCCTCAGCCCGGCTAGCTTGGCTCCAGTGGTGCCCTCACTTAGGGAGCACGGCGGACAGAGTGTTTTTGCCTTTTCCAGCTGCTATATGTCTCTTCTGTTAAAAAGTAACCCCATGCCCTTGTTTATGAAACCAATGTCAGGGTATGGCCGAGTACACTAATTCATGTCTAGGTCGATTGATCCCTGTCTCGACTGATTGTTTGGCTTCCCCTATTCTTTCCTTATTTTATCTTATCCGACTGGCCTTCGCTATTCTCTCCTTGTATTCTCTTGTTACACAACTATCCTTTGTGCCCTCACATCTCCCAGACAAAGGTGTTATTCAATGTTATGGTCTTGTGTACTTAGGTAAAGGCGCACACTCTACACATGTCACATGGGTAGTGCCCTTTGACCGTTGGCAGGTGCCAAAGGGTAGTCTGTTGATTCGTATATTTTTTCCTTGTTCTGGTATGTACAAGCATATCTTTGATGTTTTTGGAACGTTTAAAAGCAAACCGTGGTTGCTCAAAGCTCATATTTCCTGTTTTGAGGATGTTCCAATGTTTCTTCAGTACTTTTGACAATTTGTTGGAGGTTGGTGTGAAGGTGGTTACACACGTCAATAATTCAGTATTGGTTTACCCTCCTGCTTTGCGTTCCAGGAGTCTTTTTTCTATGGTTATTGTATGCTAGTTTTCTAGGGAGTGTGATATTCTTTTGGGGGTATTCTCTAGTAGTTAGGTTCTGTGCGAGTGTTGCTGACTCAATTTTATACACCTCAATAGTGCTGCAGTTTCTCCTCACCCTTAAAAGCTGTCCAAATGGCAAGCTTTCTTTAAGCGCTTTGGGGTGATGACTATTGAAATGTAACAGGCTATTGCGGTCAGTGCTTTTCCTGTACATCGTGGTTGCCAAGATGCCACAATACGCGAGAAACATGTTGACCTATAATTCTTAACAACGGACACTCTAACACGAGACATTAAACTCGAAAGAGTGCCATGTTCACTGTTTTCAATTAGGGCAGGAGATCCCCAGAATAAAGTATTTCACACCAGGTACTCCCAGTCCTATTTTTAACTCACTTCTGCACATTTACACACTTCTGGCCCCACGCCTGCACTTCACCATACAGCTGTTGGATAAAAGATCTTCGACAAAGTGCCCCTTTTTAGGGGAGCCCGTTGGGTATTGCACCGCTGACCCAATGAGGAGCACCCCATGTGATGAAGCATGACACCTGAGAGGGTGTGTGAGGACATTAAAATCCAATTAATGGATTTCCAACTGTAGACCATGTGTGGGCGTAGCTCGACCCAGTCTCTAATTGACTCTAAAACTCTACCATTAGAGGAACAGCATAACACTACTTCTTTGATACGTTTACAGGGGCTCCTGTTTATGCTGGACCTCCCACTACCCTGCGAGTGGAAAAAACCCCACTGTCCCTCATCTTTGAATACAACAATCCTGTACACATTGTCTCACTGGAAAAAAGCAATGCCTGGCTTCTGAGCCCTAACTAGGGCAAAACTGGTCCTGGGCTGCTTGTGTTCCGGTTCTGGGAGGGCCTGGCAGTTTGAGATAATCTGTTTCCATTGAAGCAGAGTGTACAAAATACCAAGAGACTGGGATGTGGCCTGAGTAATTATCAGTGGCTGAGAATAATTCAAGCATTACATCCATCACTTTTTTGCATACTTTGGTATGATACCAGCAGTATTAAATCACATAGCCATTATCACAGGAATATACTAGTGAGGGAAGGAGAGTATAGGTGGCACAAATCAGTGTCTCTTCATGCTAGGGATAAGCAGGGAAGAAGCCAGCTTCGTTACCAGGAACAGGATCCCTCTTCCACCTGTTTGTATGCCTCATGTCTGAGTTCTCTATTGCCCTTGACGTAACTGTGATGATAAGTAGATGTTTAATAATCCATAGACCCTATAGATAGTATAGACTTACTTTTCCTAACTTTACATCTATGTACCTTGAAGATTTATGTACTGTGTAGGCACATTTATGTGAAGTTAGGTATAAACATTCTAGAGCTACTTACCTGTCAGTATTTTATTTAATGTTCCATCCTTGATAATGTGTTTTCAATATTCAGGGGGCACACAAAGATACTGACCTCAGTAGCATCTCAAATGTGTTTAACATTCCAAAGTCTGCATGATATTGTAAATACTGTACTTATTACCCCTGAAAATTATCTGCAGGTTTGACCTGCCTAAATTTAAAGAAATATGAGGTATTTAACACATCTAATAATTATCGGACATGTTAAATACCTTTTAACTTGGAACTCTAACCCATGCGTAAACATAACATAACATAGCATAACATAATATGCCATAGCATAGCATTGCATAACATAACATAACATAACATGACATAACATAACATAACATAACATAACATAACATAACATAAAATAACAGTACAGAACATAACAGAATCTAACTCAACATAACATCAAACCAGACCTAATGCGATGTCTAGTTCTACCAAGCATGAGCAGACTGTTTTGTACATAATCATTGTGGAGGGAGAAGTGTATGTTCATATGAAGCAACCATCCATGTTTCGCTGCCCCACTGCCCGATCTGAAAAGCTGCATTGCTTAGGTCATCGGCGTTCCCCTCAATAAACCCCTGCCTAAGGATTTCTATTGCCAAAGAAGTTCCGTTTATTTTTACAGAGCTCCATCTTGTCCAGCATATTCTACAGGTTTCCTTCCTCTCTTCGGCCATTGGGGAGGGGTCTGGTGTCATAGTCTTAGGTGACTGGTTCACCCTCTGTCAGTTGTAGTAGTTTCCACTGAATGTATGTCTAAACAACTACTCCCTAAACCACGACTTCCAGAACCACGAAAGCTTTACAACGAGCTATGCTAAACCACTACTTTTTTTTACAACTACTTCCTTAACCATGAAAAGAATCCGCTCGTGACTGGTCAATAGATGGCAGTATAGTAATAACAATACTTCCTTTAAATATTTTTACATTTCTCAGTACCCATTTCTTAATTTATTCTATGTATATTTTAATATATCCTCATTTTTTTTTAAACCTGAGGAACTCCAAATTATTCTATATTTTTGTAAATGATATTTTTCTAAAATATTAAAATATATTTAAATACAAAACATCAACAATATCTATTTAATGATATTGATTACCATGCTGACAGGATGATGGCTGGTTACTTCCCCATGTTCTTCAGACCCCGTCATCCAGATATCTCTATTCAAGTGTCAATTTGGGGGTGGGGGTCGTGCTACAATACAGGATGTGGGCTGGCATCATCCCTGCGGTGCTCGGAGTCTGCGAGACAGGGTCAACACGTCCAATTCCATGAGTGAGTCGGAGAGAAGAAATATGCCACACATTGTACCAGAGGGCAGAGTTCAAAATGTCATTCCTTTTCAGATTTTGTTGCCCGTCAGTTCGCCTCACTTCCGCTTCTAATTGTAATAAAGGGGTTGGGGCGGAGAAGAGTAGCATGAGCATTCCGGGGGGGCTGAGCCATAGCAGCAGTGGGGGGTGAGGGGGAAGTGACGTGCAATGCAGAGAGTCGTGGTTCAGGACTTCGTTGTTCTGGATGTTGATCATGATTAATCGTTGTTTGGACTTCGTTGTTCAGGTGAGTCGTTATTAATACTTTGTTGTTTAGGATGTTTCCCATTTCCACTTTGGCTGGGGATTGTTCTTGTCTACAAGGGCCATGATTCTGTGTGTCTCCATGAGCGATTGCCGCAGGAGTAGATGATCTTGATATTTAAAGATAATTTGAAATGGGTATTCCCATCCATATTTGATGTTCTGTTCTTTAAGAAAATTAGTGACACCTTTGAAGTTCTTTTGAAGTGTAATCATTGAGAGATCTTGGTAAAGGGAGATCTTATGACTTTGGAATTAGATATGTATTTTTGGTGGTATGCAGAACGTCTATTGCAGTAAAATGATGCATGCACACCAGTATGCCAGGTGTTCTCAAGCCCTCTGTGCTGATGTGTCTGCCCATGTACACCTTGGCTATCTTGATATTACTGGAGGTGTTTTGAAGATAAAATGGGTTGTAAGAGCTTCTGCACATAGAGGGAAATATTTGTTTTGTAGGAGATCCCTTCACTCTATGGGGCATGTTTACAAGGAAAGTGGTGGGGTGAGGCATTGGCCTTCCTGGCTTAATGCCTCACTCCTCCAATTTGGACACGCAGGGCTGCACCATTTTTACTAGAATATTGTGCAGCCCTGCATTTCCCCCTGCGCTGGTACTAAACTTAGCAGCCTAGCGCTAACGTACGCACCAGTGCACCATAGCGTAAGCGTGTTTGCATTCAGGGGAAGATTGTTTATGTACAGGAAGGTCCCTCTTCCTGCACATAAACACCCTCATCGAGAAGGAGGTGGCATCCATCATGAAATCCATCCACTCCAGAGCCACAGCAGACCCCTGCTCACACCATAACATAATTCTCTGCAATCAATCCATCACCAGAGTCTTAACTCCTCTATTACCATGGCCCATTACCCCCAGAAATGGAAACGTGCTGATGTGAAGCTGCTGCTGAAGAAGCCATCCACAGACCCAGAAGAAACGAAGAACTACCAATCTATCTCCCTGCTCCCTCTCTCATTCAAGGTCATCAAGAAAGCCATCAACATCCCGCTCACCAGACATCTGGAGAACCACAACCTTCTGGACCCCTCCCAATCCGACGTCTGAGCTGACCACAGGAGCAAGACAGCCCTAGTCGCAGCCACAGACGGCATCAGATTGCTGCTAGACAACGAAGAAACAGCAGCTCTCATCCTCCAACAGCTTTTGACACATATCCTACCACACACTGATCAAAAGACTCCACTAGTTTAGAATCCAAAGAGCAGACCTCAAGTGGATCGCATCCTACTTCACAGGAGAAATGCAGGAGGTCATCCTACCTCCCCACGCCTCCCTCCCCAAGAATATTAGTGGTGGTGTACCTCCAGGCTCATCACTCAGCCCTACCCTATTCAACATTTTCATGACACCACTGGTCAATATCAAGAGCCATGGACTCAACATCATCTCATACACTGATGACACCCAACTCATCCTCTCTCTCACTAATGACCCAACAACCACCAAGGACACGTTTCTTGGTGGTTATATGTCCAGATGAACTACAACTGTCTCAAGCTCAACACCGTCAAGACTGAGGTACTCATCTTCGGGAAAGGCAAGGACACCCTCTTGGACAAAGATTTATGGCCAACTGAGCTGGGCCCAACCCTCAAACCCACCAAGCACATCCCCAACCATGGCATTATCCCCAATAGCCAACTATCCATGATGAAGCAGGCCAAAGCTGTCTCCTCTGCTTGTTTCCTCACCCTCTAAATGCTCAAGAAGTTCTTCTGATTGCGCCAACCAAACGCCAGGTGAACAGTCACGCAAGCACTTGTCACCAGCAGATTAGACTACAACAACTCCCTCCATGTAGGAATCACCCCCAACCCATGACCAAACTGCAGCTCATCAAGAACACAGCAGTTAGACACATCCTTGCCCTCCCCATATGGATGCACATCACCCTCACCTAATTAAACACCACTGGCTACCAGTCATGAAGAGATGCCACTTCAAGCTGCTCATCCGCAACCACAAGGCACTGCACAATGAATGACTGATGTACCTCAACAATCTAATACATTTCCACCAACCTACCAGGAAACTCCACTCCGAACGCGTCTGCCTAGCAGCCACCCAACGCATCCAAGGCACGACCAGTGGAGGCCGCACCTTCTCCCACCTGGTGACTAAGGCCTAGAACAACCACCCCTTGCACCTCAGAGTCTCACGATCACTCCAGCAGTTCAGGGAGGACCTGAAGATCTGGATGTTAGATCAAGAGGACTGCAGGCTGCATGAGTGTGGTCCCCCAGAACCTCTGGACCCTCATGGGTGATGCAGCCCCACTTTATAAATTGTGAATGCGTGATTGATTCTTGCGAATTCCTGATGCCATATTACAGAAGCGGAATAGTCCATTAGCTCTCAATTCCCTGTTTTGTGTGGGAGTAGTTTTCCAGTTGAGTTGCTTCAGGATTTCTCTGAGGCCTCTCTTTGTTTGTCAGATCTGTGTGCTGTGTTTGGCTTCAATGGTGCAATGATACAATCAGTACCAGTTGGTTTCTGTGCTCTAGATGGGGGACTACCCCACACCAGTTTATATTTTGCCCTTGGTCCACGATAATTCTGCCCTTGATCACCTCTGGGCTCCCAGGAGCATGCCTCTGTTCAATCACCCCTCTCAGAACTCTAATGGGTTGATTACCCTCTATTGGCTGGGTGTACAGTGCCTCATTCACGTGGGGCTTCTGCATTTCCCTTAGCAGCACTGGTGGAAGGGATTCATCTTGGCCTCAAGCTGCCCTCCCTCTGGGCATAGAGACTTTCAGTGCTGAAAAGGGCCAATACCTTGCCCATGACTTCGCTATCAGCAGAAGGAGAGGCCATTTCCCCCACTCCATGGAGAGTGCCAACTAAATCCCCTTCACAGACTGGGCCTTCCTCACACTTCACCATATCAGAGGCTCTGTGCCTGCTTCACAGAGAATAGAGATCCCACACACATAGTGAAAAGCAAATTCTGACTGACAGTCCTATTGCCATATGTTTGCTTTGCAGAGACAAAATCACAGAGTGAATTTCTATAAATCAAAATAGAGCAATGCCCTGTAAGTGCTGAGAGTATTTTTCCCATTGCAGAGGTGTTGCAATTTTCTTTACCCTTGCTGATGTTCATGAATAGGAGAGAATGGCATCAGATAGCCCACATAAGGGACAGCGTTACCATTCTTTCATGCAACGTAGCACAGCAAGGCAACTTGCTGCCTTAGTATGAGTGAAAGGGAAAGGGCAGAAATGCTCCATATTTGCATAGATATGGAGCATTTCTGCTCTATCCATGTGCCAGTGCAAGGGTGGCAGCATTACGGGCAGAGTTGTTTTGTGGAGAAAAAAATTCTACCTTTAGATATGTTAGGGCTTCTGATGCTGTTAGGGCAGTGGTCCTGTGAGCCAGCTCACACTCATCTATCAGAATTAAAATGGTGCTCCAAACTCATATTCACGAGAGGAAACCACACAGTAAGCAGAAGGAGCATCTGCCAATTTGAGGTAAATGCCCATTCCAACTACCTCGAATTGATGCTACTTGTTTTATACATAATTTTAAATGAACTCTATTATTTCAACGAGTAGCTTACACTGATAATTCAATCAATGCATTACAATGTTACACTCTGTCTCTATGTTGATTATATGCACTTTTTATTGACAGATTCCCAAAAAGATCAAAAGCATAACTGTAAAATATAGTACATTGCTTTCATGACTCCTGTAGAGCAAAGATACACATCTTCGACTACTTGTCTTTCATCAAAACACCTCTGCACATTATCCCATCATTCTTGACCTCTTACAGTCAGTTGCATTTTACAATGTGCTGGTTTATCAGAGCGCATTTATTGTCCATTGTTCACTATATTCGTTCATTTCTTGTTGCAGTGTAGTAATCCAAGACTTAAAAAAATCCTCTAAAAGGATAAAAAAACAGCGTTCTCTTGAATAAACTCTAACTTGCATTTATCATCAATGTTCATAAAAACAATTCCAGTTTCAGAATGTATGCATACAATTCATGTTAATGTAGTTAAGCTTTTCAATCCATCATCACCAACGACCCCGCCACCGCCAGAGCCAACCTTCACGAAGGGATGAAAGAGGTAGCCGAATGGATGAAGAACAGCCGCCTGAAACTGAACTCGGACAAGACGGAAGTCCTCATCCTGGGATCCTCACCCTCCGCCTGGGACGACTCCTAGTGGCCCCCCGCCCTAGGCAGCGCACCCAAACCAACATACCATGCACGCAACCTGGGCTTCATCCTGGACTCCTTCATTTCAATGACCAGACAAGTCAACGCCGTCTCCTCGTCGTGCTTCAACATCCTGCGCATGCTAGGTAAGATCTTCCGGTGGATCCCCACCGAGACCAGGAAGACGGTCACCCAGGCCCTCGTCACCAGCCGTCTGGACTACGGCAACTCCCTCTACGCCAGAACCTCCAGAAGAGACTCCAGCGGATCCAGAATGCCTCAGCACGACTCATCCTGGACATCCCCCGTCGCAGCCACATCTCCGGACACCTGAGAGACCTGCACTGGCTCCCGGTCAACAAGAGAATCACCTTCCATCTCCTCACCCACGCACACAAGGCCCTACATAACCAAGGCCCATAATACCTCAACAGCCGTCTCAACTTCTACGCTCCCAAACGCTAGCTTGGATCGACCGGCCACGCCCTCGCCACCGTCCCCCGCATCCGAAGAGCCACCACAGGGGGACGGTCCTTCTCCTACCTCGGCGCCAAGACATGGAACTCCCTCCCGACCCACCTCCGCCTGACCCAGGACCACCTCGCCTTCAGGAAGCAACTCAAGACCTGGCTGTTCGAGCAGTAGCGGACCCCCCTCCCCTAGCGCCTTGAGACCCTCTGGGTGAGTAGTGCGCTATATAAATGCTTTGATTGATTGATTGATTGATTGATTGATATTTCTGTTACAGGCAATCCTTTGTTTCTAGTTGTAAGTCATAGAAATGTTTAACCACTGGTCATATATAAAAACTGGGGGCATATGTACAAGGAGTTAACGTCACCGGAGCAGCACTTTTTTAACGGTACGGCAGCAATTTTTTATTGCCATATGTACAAGATCTCGCTAACCTCAGTTAGCAACAGTTTTCCGGCAAAAACATGCATTTTGAAGATCGCCACTTCTATTAGCGATAGTTAACGAAAATGAGATGCAAGGTAGGCGATCCCATGCAGAAACTTCCGCTAACCCCACTTAGTGATATTTACAAGGAATTCTTTGTATGGAGCAAAACAAAAAAAAATGCCTCTAACTGCAGTTAGAGGCAGTTTTTTTTAGACCAGAAAATAGCTGGTCCTACAAATGGTGCAAAGACTTCGGGCCTCATTTCAGCAGGTTTTGGCGCTGGACAGCCCTGCAAGGAATGCTGCTGCGCTGCCCTGTGACAAAACGACAGGGCAGGAATGCGCACCATCAATAAAATAGGGCGCATTCCTGTGACGTCATTCATGAAAAGTGTTTTCACTATGCCCTTCTTGTTTCACCATGGATGCGCTGTATTCACTGTACAGTGCTCCATTCCGCATTTACTCAGTGCCGTCCTAAAATTTTCGCAGTGAAATCTGAGGAATTTCACTGTACCACTCCTATGAGGCTTTGTCCCTGTGCCACATGATACCTGATGCAGGTATCATGTGGCACAGGGCTTCACAAGGTCACGCCTACATGCGCCACTTTGCGAATATGGCGAAATTTGGTGCAAGAATCACGCTGCAAGTACTTCAAGAAACTGATGCACTGTTGGGGTGAAACTGTCAGAAGGGGCTCATGAATAAGCCCCCCTGTCTTTATCACCTACGTTGGCGCACAATGGCTGCCATGCCAACGCAGGCCCCCTCATGCCATGGTGCAAGGGTGACTGTGTTGCAGAGTTGATTGATGTTGAGGGCAATTGGAGATCCATAGGTGGAGGTTGCGTGCTGCGGTGTTATTGTCTGTAAGTGTTGGTGGAGTGGTGGTGCTGAGTGAGTTGATGAGAAGTTCTTTGGCGGCTTTGATCCAACTGCGAGGGGGGGCGATGATGGCAGTGGTGTACGGGGGGCATGGTGAAGACGTGATGTATACAATGTTAGTCGGTCCAGGAGAGTCCGGTGGTGTTGCTGTAGTTGAAGTTCCCTCTGATGGAGAAGACGTGCTCAAGTGTGTTTCCTGCTATGTGGTTGGTGCGAAGACTAGATGCTTGAGTCTGATGTTGGCAGGCTTCCCCAGGAGGGGGTGGTGTTCTGGTCAGTGGGGTTGTCCAGGTGGAACTTGAGGTTTCTGAATAGGATGGGAGAGCCTGGGGTGCAATCAGGTCTACAATAGTATTGGTGAATGGATGTGCATGGCCCGGGGGGGCTGCAGATGAAGGTGCTGCAGAGGATGGGGTTGGAGTTGGTCTGGATCAGGAAGTGGAGGTGTTTCATGGTCAAAGTTGGGTCAATAGAGTGCATGGTCAGTCAGAGTGTGCTTTTGTAAGAGATGGGAATGCCTCCTCCTGGACGGTCAGGGATGGCAATGTCTGGTCCAGAGCAGAGGTTGGTCTAGGTTTCCATGAAGATGGCGATGTCTGAAGATGTTGCCTTCGAGGAGGTCCTAGATTTCTGTTGCGTGTTTGTGTATTGACCACACGTTGAGGAGGAAGCTGTTGAGCCGGACAGGTGCAATGTTGGTTGGCTGGGCGGCGCAAGGCACTGGTGTGCTGATGTGGCAGAAGGTGCGTTTGTAGTTTCGACAGGCGCAGGGTTCAATAGAATTCCACAGTGTTGCTAGATGGCAGGTGATGTGGTGTCCACGGTTGATGTTGAGGAGGGTGCTGGCGTCGTAGCAGCGGAGTGTCCGAGAGGAGGGGTCATTGGTGCTGGCCCTGGTCCAGGGGCGGACGGACGCAGATGGGCTTGCCTATGTCTTGCCTTTGGCAAAGGAGACGTCCATTACAACACAGGCATTACATCACAATGCCTTTACAATGCAACTTTTACAGCGCAGGTGCCTTTATAATGCATGTCATTACAATGCAAGCCATTACAACGCATGCCATTACAAGGCATTGTAAGGTAACTAATGGAGAACTTTAAGTTTTAGGGTGGGTATGGGTTTTGGGGGGCCAGGGTTAATTTTAGGGTTCAGGGTGGGTATGTGTTTTGCATGGCATAGGTGAATTTTAGGGTTCAGGATGTGTTTGGTTTTTAGGGTGCAAGGGTTAGTCTTAGGGTTGCACTCATTTGTAGCCCCCTGCTATCCAGCACCTTCCCTACTGTTGCGATATGTGTAGTATTAGTATGCATTGTAATGAAATGTGATGTAATGGTATGCATTTTAACATCATATATTCCTTTGGCACACCAGTGGTATGCACCCTTCGCATGGACACACAGCGGCTGCCATTGAGAAGTACTGCAGGGTGGACTGGACAGCTGGGAGGCGGGAAACGTGGGAAAGGACACTGGAGGGGTGGGGACGCAGGAGGTGTGAGCGGGCGTTGTACATTTTTTTCTAATGAATCCTTACCTCGAGGCAGGTCCCGCATCTTTTGTGCTCCGGCTCTCCTGAGTCTACTTCCAGGAAGCAGGCAGCCAGGCTCCCTCCCCTAAGACAATCACAATGGTGCAATGCGGCATTGGGATTGTTCTTGAGTGCTGTGACAAGGCGTTCAGTCAGGGGCTGGAGGGGTGGGCCTGTTCTTCATGCAGGCTGTAATGCAGCCTGCATTGCGAACAGGGAAATGTGCATGACTGCTTTGGGTGGCCTGAGAGGGCCGACCAAACAGTAATTGCGCACTTGAGTGGGCATACCACTCTGCCCCTGCCCTTCTCCGTGAGTGGAGCAGCCCTACCCACCCTCTCGCCCGCAAAGGAAACTTAACATGTGTGATTTAGAAAGTTATCATTATTTTATTATTTTGCCACTTCTTACACTGCTTGAAAGCAGTGAGACAATGCTCTTCCGCCATAGCGGATGAGCCGCCACTGGGGGTGCATCATCCACAGGTGCTAGGCTTGGACGACTCGACCCCTGAGACTTCTCCACTACGTGTCCCACCTTCTCCTTACCTGGACATTGACACTGTGGTTCAATCTGCTGCACTCTCTACAAATCTGTGACTCAGCCAGCAGGAGCCTCAACCAGGGAGATTTCAAAAGCCTGGGTACAGCTTTCGCAGCCAAGTCTGCTGGGGAACCTTCTGATGCAGGTGATGCAACAGGGCCCTCTTAGGCGTGACGTTGCAGCACTCCCACCAGCAAAGTTCAGCTGGGGCCTCACTCTCCACAGCGTTCGGCCAGTGCAACATAATCTGGCCTGTGATGCACAGAGGCACCACCTGCCATTTGTAATCTCCTCCGTGCATTCCATTGTAGTGATGGATCATAGTATGCGATGCACACCTCCCTACGTTGTTGCACCTCTCCCATTCACAGCTCCAAGGGGCTCCAGGCGGTCTTCTCACAGATGTCAGCAACTTGTCTCCATGCAACCTGCCAGACTTCACCACCAGGTAAGGGTGATAATGTCTACTGCCATGGCCTAGCGACTCCACAGCACCCTGCATCCCACTCTGGGTCCCAGACGCAGCCCCAGCAAGGCCTTTGGGCCCCGGGGACTCTCCGCGCTTTCAAGGTTTTTAATACCATGGTGTCGCAAGGAGTGCACAATGAAAAGTGATGCATCACTGGTTTTGCACTGCAATGCTCCTCTTTTCATAGATGTAGACCTGAATTTCCTCTTCCCTTGGGACTCTGGATGGTCATCCTGGATGTTGGGGGGCTTGAAGCGTTGTTGACCTGTGCTGCACTTGGCCCTGGCTGTTCCATTCTGCATTCCATTGTTTTTTTTCTCCTAATTTTCATTGGAGGTGAACTGATAGGCTATTTTTGCCTATAAAAGAAAAAAAGATCACGTTGGGCTGACTAACGTGCGTTTTTTTGCCACTAATGGGACTTTAGTTAGTTTTTGCCCGCTAACAACAGAATTCCTATCGCCTTCACGCTGGTGTTAGCGGCAGTTTTCACCGCAGCTTCCTGAAACTATTGCCATGTAGCGTTGTCTGGTAAATACGTCACTAACAGGGCAATAGTTTTTAGCGGTACGCGGCGGAAGGAAAACTGCCGCTAACGCCAGTCCTTGTACACACGGCCCCATGTTTACTTATCCTGTGTAGGTAGATAGAAAATCCCTGTACATTATGGGGCATATTCACAAATCTTTCATGAAACGCAGGGCAGCAAGCAAAGTTGCTGCGCTGCATTGCGTGAAATAGTCAGCGCAAAAATGCTCCACATTCATAAAACTATGGAGTATTTCTGCTCCCTCCTTACCTTTTTGCACAAAAACAAGCCTCAGAGGCATTTTCCACAAAGAAAAGTAACCAGGAAAAATAAACATATTTCTCCTTGAAACCTTACAGGGGAAAACATAGCATTTTGATGCATTTCAAAGTTTACTAGCCTTAGTAAATCTGGGAATGCGCCAATATGTGTTGGTGAATGCATGGGAACGCATCAATTGTTTGCAGTGGCTTGCGTGGTTGCATGGCAACAACCATTTAATAGGTCTACAAAATATTCTGGGCCAGTTTATTTTGTATATCTATCTATTTAATGGTTGTAGGCGTCTTGTTTTTGCCTTTCTTGTGGTTTGCTTGACCTCATAAATTCCAAAAGGGCATTTCAGAAGCATAAATAAGTAATAACAAAATACATTATTAAATCCATTAAAAAAGACAAAAAATGGCTTCATTTTCTGCTTTTTCCTGGATAAATTCAGGTCTTTATCACCTTTGATAACACTATTGTGGTTTCCTCCAGGTAGTCAGGCAAAAGTATCACATTTCTGTGATATGATTGTTATCTGCATTAAATGTGATGATCGTTCTTCTATAATTAGCATTGCCTTTAACGTGGCTGAAATTTAAATGTTGCTTACAATTGTCACAGTTTGATGAATTATCATCTTTCAATTATGCTTCTTTAGAAGTTATATTTCAACTTTCAGAAAATGTTCCTATTTATTGGTTTCAAATAAATGTTGACTAAATGGTGTCCCTCCTTTGTATCTGATATGGATATCTAAAAACTTTGCATCAGGCGAACAGATTGTCATAACTTGTATAGATTGGTTATCTGCTACAAAGTATTGATTACAATTTACCTGATGCTCCTTCAAACAGAACTATTGCCCCCTATAACAACAGCAATACCTTCTTTATTATAGCGAATCGCAAATTGTGATTTGCTATTAAGGAATGACTTCCCATTCATTCCTATGGATTACAGGAATCAATGGAATTGCATTCGCAATGTGCGAGTTTCAAATATGTACTCGCAAATTGTGCATGCAATTTCAAGGGTACAAGAGGGCCAAAAGGCCACCCTGCTGCACCCCCAAAAAATGTAAGTATGCACATGTGGTGCACACACATGCCCTAAGAGCCTGTGAATGCACCACAATGCACTTTGAAAAATGCATTTCTTTTGACTTTTTCAAAAGAATTGCAAATTACCATCAACTTGAAGTTGATGGTAATTTGAGATTCCATAATTCATCGCATTAAGGAAATTGCAAATTGCGGTTCCCTAACTGCATTCGCAAAATAGGTATCACTAAATTCGCGATTACCTATCTTGCAAATTGCTTTTGGGTTGATGCATCCCAAAAGGCAAAATACCGGTCGCAAAGGGGCCAATTCTGTGAATCTACCCGTTTGCGACTGTTATTTTGCTTAATGCATCTGGCCCTAAATGTTTTCCTTTCTTTCATATTTTCTATTTTTTATTTTCTATTTTTTATGAAGTGGTGAAGTTATAATTGTCTGTAATGTATTTTACAAAATGCTTCTCAAGTTGATATAGAGGGCAATTGGATAACTAGAAGAATACGCTTCATTTAGCTGTTTTTTTTTCTTTTTCAATTTTTTCTTCTTCTTTGTTCTTCTACCCTACCCCAAAGTATAATTCCCTATTTGTTTTGTCTCTATCTCCTTCAGTTGTATATTTTTATTTTTTAAAGGAGTCAATTACTATGCTCTGAGTACTGATAATTTTAATATAAGCTTAAAAACATAAAATATACAGCGATAAACTCCACACCGGTGATTATATGTCTATAAGGAAGTGTATTACATTCTTTGGAATAAGGTCTGTGAAAGTAAATCCTGGAACCACTTTTGTCAAATATTGTATTGCATTTGCAGTGATCCATCAGTTGTTTTTGATTTTTTCTAAAGATGAATCAACCATAATACGAACATGGATTTTTGTTTCTTGATGTATCTCTTTCCCAGAGCCCTTTACATTTTGTAGGACCAAGCCACAAGCAAAGAAAAAAACTAAGGCGCAAAACAAGAAAAGGGTGCAGGGAAAAAATACCCTGTCCCCCTAGGCCTGCTTAGGGGGTCCCACAAGGACCACCAGGGCGAAAAAAAACGGCAAAATGCGCAATGGTTTTGCGGATCCGGCCGCAAAAATAAAAAAAACGAAGTGCAGGCTCCCACGCTTCCTTATTAATTAGCCCCCGGGTGGGCAAAGTCCCGGGGGCATCTCTAAAAATATTTGTGGGGCCCCAGGGGACCCCAGCAGCCCCGGGGACCGCCACCCCGGGGTTTTCTAGAAATATTTGCAGTGGGGCACAAAGCCCCCCCCCGCAGCCCTTAGGACTGCCACACCTCGGGCTTTCTGTAATAATTGTGTGGGGGGACACGGCCCCACTGCCCCGGGAACCACCATCCCTGGGGCTTCTTTAAAAAAAAAACCTATGTGGGGGGCTAGAGCCCCCCACACAGGGGGGCTCCACAAGATCTACAGGTGGATCCCGACAGATACCCGAAAGACAGTCACCCAGGCCCTCGTCAGCAGCAGACTCGACTAAGGAAACGCCCTCTGCGCGGGAGCCCCGACCAAGCTCATCAATCGACTACAACGCATCCAAAACGCTTTGGCACAACTGTTCCTCGATGTACCACGACACGGCCACATCACCGCCTCCTGAGAAACCTACACTGGCTCCCCGTCAACAAGAGGATATCCTTCAAGCTCCACATCCATGCACACAAGGCACTCCACAAGACCGGCCCAGCCTACCTCAACAGACGACTCTTCTTCTACACCCCCAACCACCAGCTACACTCCGCCGAGCTGTCACTCGCCACCGTCCCGCGCATCAGAAGAACAACCACCGGCGGGAGATCCTTCTCCCACCTCGCTGCCAAGACATGGAACACCCTCCCACTGAGCCTACAACAGACCCAAGACCTGCTGACCTTCAGGAGGATACTAGAGACCTGGCTGTTCAATCAGTAGCGGCCCCCACCTCCCCCACAGCGCCTTGAGACCCTGCGGATATGTAGTGGGCTTAAAAAATGACTGATTGATTGACACTAAGCATTAAAATTGGGGGGGGGCCGTGACGGACCCCCAAGCCTCGGGGACCGACACCCCCTGGGGCTTTGCAATGGGTGGCCTCTCGGAGCCCTTGATGGCCCTGGGGACTGCCACCCCCTGGGCCGGCTCCTGCAGTGTCCCTGGGTACTCAATACCGGGACGCTGCTGTTTGCAATGTCAGGGCGGGAGCCTCGCGGCTCCCGCCTTGTCATTGCAAACTCTTCTTTGCTTCATTGAAGCGAGAGCAGCAAAACCTGCTCTCACCTCAATAAAGCAAAGCAGAATTGCTTTTCCACAAGGGGAGCTGCATGTCAGCAGCTCTCCTTTTGGAAAATCAATGCCGGCTCCCGCAGGACGCGGGGCGCCGGCTGGACCGAGGGGGGTGGGGAACCCCCACGGTCCCCAAAGGATAAGGCCGGCACTTGGGCTGGCGTCCCTGCGGCCATAATAGGCCTGAGGAGGGGGGTCATGCAGCCCCCCTCTGAAAAAAAAGCAATGGCCAGCATCCCCGGGGCCAGAAGGGGCCCGGGAGGGGGGCCAATCAGCCCCCTCCTAAAGAAAAAATAAATAAATACATAAAATAAATCCATAAAAAAGGCCGGCCCAGGAGGATACAGTCCCCAGGGCCAATAGAGGCCTTAGGAGGGGGGCCACGCAACCCCCCTCCATAATAAAAAATAATATTTGCCCATGTAACATTTATATATACTTTTTTTAAATGGGGGTCAGGCCCTGGGGAATGGGGTCCCCAGGGACCATAACATAGAAAAGGAAGAGGGGCCACACAGCCTCCTTCTTTAAAAAATAAATAAATAAAAAAGACCGGCATCTCGCTGGAGGCCTTGCCGCCTCCCTGCAGCACTCTGCAAACGTGCCCCCTGGTGCATTGTAAGATTAGGAAGTAATTCCCCCCAGAATACTGGGGGTCCCTGGGGGCCAACTCTCTGCAAGACAGCTCTGTGGCACCTACTGGAGGTACGTGGTGAGCTCCCAGGGACCATCAGGATTCAAGGGGACTTTCTACCCCAACTCAAAACATGCCACAGGGTGCATTTATTTGCTCAGGGGTGAAGGGAGGGGAGGGGCCTGATCTGACATGTGTGCAAACACACCATGTGCGGCGTTTTAAGTTGGGGAATTTATTCTCTTTCAATCCTGAGGGTCCCTGGGGCCAACTAGCCCACCACTTACCTCCAGTAAGTGCCACTGCGGTGCTTTGCAGAGAGGTGACCCAAGCCATGCCCCTTTTTTACATCACACTGTAACATAGCTCTGTGGCGCTTACTGGAGGTAAGTAGTGGGCTAGTTGGCCCCCAGGGACCCTTATAACTCAAGGGGACTTAATCCCCCAATTTTCTATGCATCACTGGGTGCGTTTGTGCAGTGGTGCAGGGAGAGGGCGTGGCCTATTGACACAAGTGTGCAAATGGGCCCAGTGGCGCATTTTAAGTTGGGGAATTAAGTACCCTTGAATCCTGAGGGTCCCTGGGGGCCAACTAACCCGATCAGGTACATTCAGTAAGTACCACAGAGTTGCATTGCAGAGAGGTGTAAAAAGGGGCATGGCCTTTGACCACCACTCTGCAACGCAGCTTTATGGTGCTTACTGGAGGTGCGTGGTGGGCTAGTTGGACCCAGGGACTCTCAGGAGTCAAGTGGACTTAATCCCCCAACTTAAAACATGCCACAGGGCGCCTTTGCACAGTGGTAAAGGGAGGGGACGGGCCAGCTGTGACGTTTTTAAACACGCCCTGTGGCGTGTTTTAAGTTGGGGAATTAAGTCCCCTGCAATCCTGAGAGCCCCTAGGGGCCAACTAGGCCGCCAGGTACCTCCAGTGGGTGCCACAGGCCTGCATTGCAGAGAGGTGGTCCAGGGCATGCCCCTTTTTACACCTCTGTGCAATGCAGCTCGGTGGTGCTTACTGGAGGTACTTAGTGGGCTATTTGGACCCCAGGGACCCTCAGGATTCAAGGGGACTTAATACAACTTAGAACGGCCACAGGGCATTTTTGCACACATGTCGCCTCAGGCCCCCCTCCCTTTGCCACAGTGCAAACGCACCTGTGGTGCATTTTAAGAGGTAGTTTTACCCCTTCTGCCCTATTATGTACTAGGGACTTACAGAGGAGTTCATGCAAATCACAGGGGTACCCCAACGCATAGTGTTCCCTAGTGTATATAGGTGTTTTCACTGTATTTCAAGTGTCTTTTAGCATAGGACTGGCTCTAAGCCTGGTTAGTCAGAGTCAGTTACCACAAGTAACCATCTGAAAAAGTTGTGGGCACAGGATGATTATGCAACAAGGTCTCTTTCTGCTCCTCTGGCGGTTCTTTCTGCACATGTTTTTCTTCTTCCTGCACTTTTTTCATCTTTGTGAACTTCTGTTGCCACATTCTGCATTTCCTATTCTTCTTTCTGTGCGTTATTTCTTCTTCCTTCACATGTCCAACCTCTGTAGCCATAGTTAATAACTATCATTTAAAAAACCTTTGAAATTCACTTAAGAAACCATAGGTTTCAGGCACTTTATAGTTAGAAAGAGCATTTAAAAAACCTTTGAAATTCACTGAAAAAACTATAAGTCTCATTCACGCTATAGTCAGAAATTGTATAAATAGTAAGGGGTTTGTCCTACGTAACCAGACTGGACACATTAACATGGAAAATAGAGACCTGTCTGGTCACGGGTTTGCTGCTGTTTTTATTTTATTTTAACCAGCAACCTCGAGCTTCCGATTGTTCAGATAGCTCCTGTGATTTTTTCAAATTCTTTTCACATGTGCATTCAACTTAGGCTCAAACAGTGAGGTTAAAACATAACCTGACCGAATTATACACATTTCATAACAATTACAAACATGAATTTACAAAATTATACTTTTTTAGACAAAAAAAACTCAATTTGAATCAATGTTCTGGACACATAAATTTCAATGCTTAGCGGTACACCAGAAACAATCAAATGTTCAATTTCAGTCCTGTCTCCTTATTACTTGTACATTTCGGACTGAATATCACCAAGGGTATTTTGTATTTAAAAAATAAATAAATTCCTCTTTTTGCGCCCTTGGTAATACCAAATGAATCACTTATGGAAATGCCGACGCGTTTCCAAACCCGGTCCTAAAATTCGGGACGGGTTTTTCCTCAGGGCAACCTGGGTACCTGATGAGTTAAAGAATGAAAAAAACTGTTTTAGTGCCTTCTCCTATTCCTTTGCAACTAAAATGGCGCTTATAGAACATATGTGTACCTTAATGTTCCAGCACTGCATGTGTCATCGTGCTTCTTCACAACTATGAAGTTTTTGAGTGCCTGTGTAAACAGTACGCGACATTTAGCTGTCTATACTGACATTCATTATTGGCATTTCTACATTTTAGATATAAAGCCACTTACTTGTCTGATAGGCTCTAGTGCGCAGATCGGTTCTTTCTATTCAAACTGTTTATGTTGAAACTGTTTCTGTTGGAAGAAAGATTGAGCTTATGTCAGTTTCTTACCCTATTCAGTTTCGGGGAGCCGACTCTCTGTTCTGCTACTACTAAATGCTTACGTTTTGTTTACGTATTTGGGTGTGGGGTTCTTATCTCGATTCTGCAGTTTTAAACCTCCATATCGCACATTATGCTGCGTTGCGTAGCCGTTATTTTCTGTGGCCGCGGTCGCTTTGTTAGGCTAAAAGGAATTGAGACCTTTCTGTTAATGCGCTCAATTCACATTGTTGAGATGCTCAACTTGCGTTTTGGATATCGCGGCTTACCTTCTTCGGCCGTTCATGCGTCTTTGCTTCCAACAGCTTTCACTCCTAGTGTCTAGCATTTGAGTGAGGGCTAACAACTGGTTTATGCGGAAGTCAGCATCAATGTCATCTGACTCCCTAAGAATTCTGGGAATTGCAGTTTTTTTAGGTTATCTAATAAACCGACTGCTTTTAATTGAGCTCATTTGCTAAGGTAATGACCTTGGTCCTCCATGACTGCGGCGGCTTGCAGGATGGATATTAAGAGGTGCCGGTGGCGTACAAGAGGGAATCAGTGTAGGTTCCTTTGTAATTCGCTTAGTTCATTCATTCCATTCATCACACTGTTGAACTTTAAAATTAAATATGCTTCTCTGCGCAACAGTAGTGTGTCAATGTCTCCTCCTCGTGTAGGGGTTTTAATTGCGGACAACACGGTCCATCTGAAATCTTTTTCAGTATGTCTGCATTGTTGAAAATGCTGTACCATTGGCGCTGTCTGTATGTTGAGTTTAATTCGTGATCTGTGTTGCGCAATTCTTTGGTTTATTTGTTGGGTCGTTTTCCCAATATATAGTTTGGGACAGGGGCAGATTATTGCATAAACCAGATTGCGGCTTTTGCAATTTGTGAATTCCTTATGATTCCATTTAATGGTGTTATACTGGAATTCAATGCCTTCGATGGTGTTGGCGCACGAGACACAGGTACCACATTTATGGTGTCCTTCAATAGGTTTAAGTTTCCATATGGCTCGTAGATCTGATTTAACTTGGCTTGTCCCTAGGTCTGCCCTTACCAGCTGTTGTCCTATGCCCCTGTTTTTTTTAGGGCAAAAAGTGGTTTATCCAAGGACATGTCTAGGCCTGTTACTAAGTGCCAATTTTTCATGATTATGGCTTTAAATTTGTTGGTATAGGGCCCATAAGTTGTTACACACACCAGCTTCTCCAATGGTTCTTTTTGTTTTTCCGTCAATAATTCTTCTCTAGGTGTGAAACTAGCTCGTTTAGTGGACTGTTTAAGCATTTTGCCTGGATATCCTCTCTCTTTTAGCTGATTGCTGAGAATTTCTGTGTGTGCTGCAAAGTCCTTAATCCTGGCGCAATTTCTCCTAATCCTAAGCATTTGGCTATAGGGGAGGTTAGCTTTTAAGTTTTGGGGATGGTAGCTTTTGTAGTGGAGGATTGTGTTTTTATCTGTTGCCTTGCGGTATAATGTGGTGATTAGCTTTTGATCTTGTTGAAAAACCTCTACATCTAAAAATGTGAGGCGTGTTTTGCTACTTGAAACCGTGAATTTAATATCAGGGTGTCTCGTATTTAGCCATTCATGGAATTGGGTCAAAGTTTCTATGGTGCCGTTCCACTGGCACCAAATATCGTCGATGTAACGATACCATTCTAGGATCTGATCTCAGGAGTCAAGTAGACTTAATCCCCAACTTAAAACATACCACAGGGCGCCTTTGCACAGTGGTAAAGGGAGGGGACGGGCCAGCTGTGACGTTTTTAAACACGCCCTGTGGCGTGTTTTAAGTTGGGGAATTAAGTCCCCTGCAATCCTGAGAGCCCCTAGGGGCCAACTAGGCCACCAGGTACCTCCAGTGGGTGCCACAGGCCTGCATTGCAGAGAGGTGGTCCAGGGCATGCCCCTTTTTACACCTCTGTGCAATGCAGCTCTGTGGTGCTTACTGGAGGTACTTAGTGGGCTAGTTGGACCCCAGGGACCCTCAGGATTCAAGGGGACTTAATCCAACTTAGAACGGCCACAGGGCATTTTTGCACACATGTCGCCTCAGGCCCCCCTCCCTTTGCCACAGTGCAAACGCACCTGTGGTGCATTTTAAGAGGTAGTTTTACCCCTTCTGCCCTATTATGTACTAGGGACTTACAGAGGAGTTCATGCAAATCACAGGGGTACCCCAACGCATAGTGTGTCTTTTAGCATAGCACTGGCTCTAAGCCTGGTCAGTCAGAGTCAGTTACCACAAGTAACCATCTGAAAAAGTTGTGGGCACAGGATGATTTTGCAACAAGGTCTCTTTCTGCTCCTCTGGCGGTTCTTTCTGCACATGTTTTTCTTCTTCCTGCACTTCTCTTCATCTTTGTGAACTTCTGTTGCCACATTCTGCATTTCCTATTCTTCTTTCTGTGCGTTATTTCTTCTTTCTTCACATGTCCAACCTCTGTAGCCATAGTTAATAACTATCATTTAAAAAACCTTTGAAATTCACTTAAGAAACCATAGGTCTCAGGCACTTTATAGTTAAAAAGAGCATTTAAAAAACCTTTGAAATTCACTGAAAAAACTATAGGTCTCAGGCACGCTATAGTTAGAAATTAGCATTTAAAAAACCTTAGAAATTCACTGAAAAAAAAGGGTTTCAGGGACTTTATAGTTAGCTGGACATTACACTCATACAAAACCATAGAAATTCCCTTATTATAGTTAGTTCAGCTAACTATAATTCAAACCCTTGCAATGCACTGCTGATGACGTCACATATTACATCACTCATGACATGGTCAGTGACATTACTGATGACATCACTGATGACATCTCAAATGACATCCCTGATGACATCACTGATGACATCATCCAAGTGATAATTTCATGCATCTTCTCACACCCGAACATAACTTTACATACACTAAGCATGGGCGGAAAATCCGTTTCGCTCGCGGATTTTGCGGATTTTCGGGAAATTCGCAATCCGCGAGATTCGCGAATCTCCCGCAAAATCTGCAAATCCGCGAGCAGCGGATTTTGCTCGCACTGCTCGCACTGTTCGCGTGAGTTCGCGGCTTCCCAGTACAACTTCGCGCCCCGCGAATAAGTGCTAAATTGCAGAAATACGATCTTAGCAAAACTGAAACTACTTACCAGGTTCAAAAGTTCAGGCTCATCATTAGTAGCCATTTCCTGTAGTGCTTCCTGAGGGGCCCCTCCAGAGTTCAGTTGCCAGTTGCAACTATTATGTGACCCTGCTCTGAACCTCAGAATAGTTACACATATGCCACAAAGGTCCTGAATTACAGCTAAGGGAGACAAGCAGGAGCCAGGCTGGAAGTTAAAATCCATTAATCAGCCCCTAATTCATTATTGTCAGTTGGGGCAGGGCAGGTGTTGTAACTAATTTTGCAACAATGAAAGCACTTAGCAAGTGCAAAAGATCACTAATCAGGGCGCACTAAGGAAGCAGGTGCCAGCTAAAAAAATATTCTGTGACACATTAATCAGCCCCAAATTAATTCAGGTCACTTGAGGCAGGGAAGGTGTGCTTTGCTTTGCCGAAAATAATGTACACTGGACAACCAGAGGGTGTGGTGATGAAACAGAGGGTGGCATGGGTGGGCCAGAGGGTGGCATGAGTAGTCAGAGAGTGGCAGTGGTGACAGAGAGTGGCAGTGATGAAGAATAGTGTCCCAAACAGGCTGGACACGTAGAAACAACAAGTTCGCAAAACTTGCGACCCGACAGGTAAGTTCGCAAATTGCGAAATTGTAAAAACCCTCGCGAACTGGCAGAAACACGGGCGAACACAAAAAAAAAAAATCCGCAAATTCGCGGGAATTCGCGGATTTTGCGGATTGCGAGTTCGCAAATCCGCAAAATTCGCGAACGCGAGATTCGCAAAATTCGCCCATGCTTAACATACACCCACTCTAAATTACAGACTGCCATTCTCAAAACCATAGCCACTCCAACACCAATAACTACATACCCACTCACTGATTCTTAGGTCTACACACACATCCACTCACTCACCCGTACAGTCACTCATACTTATGGTCATTAGTACAGGGCTATGATATACACTCATACACCTATATAGACACTCACACACCACCACTCATCCATAGAGGTACTCACACACCTAGTTAGTCATGCAAATAATTATTCACACTCCCATTTACTCACCTATACAGTTATACATACATCAGCTCACTTAGTCATACAAATACCAGCACATTCTTACGTTCTTATACAATCACTGATACAAGCAAACACTCATCCATGCAGCCACTCTCACGATCACACACTCTCACTTATCGACAATTATATATACTCTAACACACATATATACTGCCTTTCATATATGTAGTTACTTACACATGTACAAATGAGATAAACATTCACTCACTAACTCACCCATACACACACCCACCCAGCCATACAGTCCATCACAGATGCACACTTCAAACTATGCACCCAGTGGATCACCCACTCACACATCTATGCACAGAGTCACATACACCCCACCCACACAAACACTCAGGCACCCAAACAGATACTCAACAACCAATCAATATCTCATATAGGCGCACATGCATCAAAGCAAAAACCAGTCGCAAACGGGCAGATTCTCAGAATCTGCCCCTTTGCGACCAGTATTTTTGCATCTGGGATGCAACATCCCAAATGCAAAAATCACAATTTAAGTAATCCCTAAATTGCGATTACTTAAATTGCGATAGCATTTAAGGAATCTCAAATTGAGATTACTTAAATGCAATGCATTCAAGTAAAAAAAATAGCGATTTCACTAATAGGGGGAGCAAATTACCATGACGCTGAACTTCATGGTAATTTGCAAAAACTTTGAAAAATGCACTAAAGTGCATTTTTCAAAGTTCCATTTTACACACACACATGCCCTTGGGCCATGTGTGTGTGCAAGAAATACTCATATGCAGATTTCAGGGGTGCAACAGGTGTCCCTTTGACACCCTGGCACCCTTGAAATTGCATTCTCAGTTTGCGATTCTCTAATTGAGAATCGCAAATTAAGAATGTCTTCCCATTTATTCCACTGGACATCTAGGCCCATAGGAATGGATGAAGAGGTATTCCTTAATTGTGACTCGCAATTTACAAAGCGCAACTAAGGAATGTTTAGAAATCACTATTTTTTAAGCGATTTCTACATGCATAGCCGTTTGCTATTCCTTATTAGCAAATCCTTATTTTTCGGTACTAAGGAATCGCAAATGGCATTGTTGATGCATGTGCCACATAGACAATTATATAGTTATTCACACACCCATGCAGTCACTTACACACCAACAGACAGACGGATACAGATTTACACAGTTTAGTCACTAACCCATGCATTCAGTAAGATACGTTTAATCACTCACTTATAGGGTCAGTCACACACCTACTAAATCATCCATTCAGACACTTATACACCCACTCATTATTCAATACGCCTTTCCCTATATATATTAAAAATATTGAAATTTTACAGAAACACATTGTCACTGGATGATATCATCAGTGAGATCATCAGTGATGTCATTTGAGATGTCATCAGTGATGTCATCAGGGATGTCACTGACCATGTCATGAGTGATGCAATATGTGATGTCATCAGCAGTGCATTGCGGGGGCGCGAGTTATAGTTAGCTGAACTAACTATAACGAGGGAATTTCTATGGTTTTGTACGACTGAAATGTGCAGCTTACTATAACTTCTTTGAAGGGGGGCATGGCTAGCCTTCTATGATGGTGGATGCACTTGTGTGAAGCTCCGCATCGAGGCCCCCTTATTATCCTGTCTATTACCTGCGAGAGGCAATCCCTGGGCCTGAAGTCCTGGGGGCCGGTGTACGGACGTAGTGGGAGCCTCCGGAGCCCGGCAGATCCTGCTCCGGGGTCATGGAGCAGCAGGCCACTGGCAACCGGCGGTGACACGGCCTGAGGCAGAGTGGCGCCAACGGCTGGCGAGATGCCCAGCAGCGACCAAGGGAGGCTGGACACTGCCCGAGGCTTCCTGCAGGTGGAGTAGAGGCATCGCGCTGCGACCTACGGAGGGAGAGGACACGGCAGGTCAGAGCGGCTGGTGTAGGGCGCATTTCCCCACCAAGGCGAGGATGGGGTGGCAGGAAGAGACTGCAGGAAGACCCGAACGGCAAGCTGAAGCCTGCACTGTGCATGCGAGGAACAGTCGGGAGCTGATTGACACTTAGACCAGTGCACTGGAGAGACATTGACCTGTGCACACTGCAGTGCTGTGCGGAGATTGAGGTAGATTGGGTGGCCCGAATGAGGACCCTGGGTTGCTGCAGTTGGAGCAAGACTGTTTGACCACATCCTGTCACGGAGAGACTGGGGCGCCATTTTGTTGCTAGTGTGAGCGCCATCTTCGTCTTCGGTGCTATTTGGGCGGCCACATCAGGAGAGAGCTAGACGTCCTGATAGGAGGTGCCGTTGAGAGCCCAGAACAGTCAAAATGGGGAACGGAGGACCTTGTCAGGTGGTTGGGGAAAGGAAGCGCTGGCAAAGGGAACTCTCTCCATTGGACACACCTGGATGGGTGGAGAAGGCCTCTGGAGGATCCGTAGGGTTTACCCCACTGGACTGCGAGGTGCTGGTTGGCCTGCTGCTGAGGGCACGATAGATGTGAGTGAGGTCTGCTGTACACTGGGTGCTGGTCTGTGCTGGTCCTTGGCTTGAATAGGTGACGGACGGTCTTAAGCAGGAGTGGATGCCTTCTGCGCAGCAGCTTGGGATGGGTAGACTTCGGGATAAATCCCAGCAGAAGCAGCAGACAGCGGAGGGCCTGGGCTCGCCACATGCATCACACAGAGGCAGTCAAGGCCTGACGGCGGCCCTTGAGGCCAAGATGGACTCGGTGCTGTCAGCGGTGGAGCGCATCGGTAGCACGCTGGAGCTGACAAAGACCTCCCTTGAGGCCCGCATCGACAAGTTAAAGTCGGACTTTACTCTACTCCACGCCGACCACCGCAAGCTGGCGGAGTCAGTTGTTGAGCAACGCCAGTCATTCCAGGAGTTGCAGCCGGTGGTACATCAACATACCGCGGCGCTACAGGATGTTCTCAACCGGGTCCAGGTGCTGGAGGACCGCGTAGATGATGCGGGAGGGCGCTCCCGGCACAACAATGTCCGTGTGGGTGGACTGCCTTAAGGCGAAGAAGGGAAGGACCCGGAGCGATACACTGAATCCTGGCTGAGAGGCCTCTTGCCCCCAGAGGTGTTGTCCACCCACTTTCTAGTAGAAAGAGCCCATAGGGTGCCGGCTCAGAAGCTTCGACCAGGAGCCCGGCCCCGCCCATTCCTCTTCAAACTACTTAATTACCGTGACCGGGACGTGGTGCTGTGCGAATCTAGGAAGCTGGACAATCTGACGGTGGGGAATAGCCGGGTGATGTTCTTCCCAGATTACACGGCAACAGTGCAGCAGCAGAGGAGCACCTACCTAGTGGTGAAAAGGCTGTTACGGGAGCTGGGACTGCCATATTCCTTGCTGTTCCCCTCCCGGCTCCGAGTGATCTCCAAGGAAGGGGCCCGCTTCTTTGACACTCCGTCGGATGTGTGGGACTGGCTGGAGGAAACGGGACAATGGAAGGGCACCCAACCCGAAAATATGGAGGGAGACGGCGAATGGCAAGTGCAGAGGTCAAGAAGGCGCAGGAGGCGCGGGGCCCACCGCGGTCCGAACATTGGCCCAATGGCACCAAGCCTGGAGAACATACGTCGTGAGAGGCAAGAAGCTCTAGAAGAAGTGGTGAATCTGGGGGCATCACAGGAAGCTGGCCGACCGAACTCGCAGATGCCAAGTGAGCCGGACATGAGTAGCCCATCCTCCCCATCAACTGTGAACTCTGAAGATGTGGTCATCCCTGTGGTAACACTGCAAACTGCTGATCTCCTTATGTAGCGTGCACTGCTGCGAGCGCGCTCAGAAACGCACACACTGGGTGTGTGCGTTTCTGGCACTGGGTGGGAAGGTGCTGCCCATTTCACTGACATCCGAGCGGCTGCGCTAGGATGCCCCTGCTCCATGTCTATTGGCCCTGCTGTGAAGTGTCGGGAGGCTCTTGGATGGAGGGTGTAGCTTCTGGGACACACCTGGCAGGCGCTGTGCGATCATCTCCCTAGCAGGCCCCCCTGTAGGAGTCCCGCGCAGGCCCAACATGATCCATCAGGCTTATCACGTTAGGGGGCAGAGAAGGGGCCTATTCGGCAGCGCGCATACCCAGACAGCAAACACGCTGAGTTAACCCACTCTTGAGAGGTGGAGCTAGTTAAAGTTTGGACGTATGCCTTGTTTATGATGCACCCTTCTTGTTTTACTGTTTGAGTTCTTTCACATGTTTCTAATGCGGCGCACTGATTTCCCCTCTTGCACTAACGTTCCTAGGGCCCCATTTGGGGCGCTCCCTTGCTCCCACGCGGAAACAGACCAGACATATGGTGCACACTAACATAGTGACATGGAACATTCGAGGCATGCACACCCCGTCCCGCCGTTACTCTGTGCTCTGTATGGAGGAGTGTAGCTCACTGATTAGAACGGCAGACCCTGATGCAGAGGTCTGGCCCGGGACCAAGGTTCAATTCCCGACGCGGCAGGGTCCTGAGCCCAAAAATGTCCACGGACTCGATAATTCTCGCCTCAGTGCCTACTCTAATCAGGGGGTCCCACGCTGCAACTCTGGGCAATAGCTTGCTTAATATCCACTATGGCGGCCCACCCTCTGCGGGATGCCTGGCTTTCACCTTGGGGATGCCCAGTAAGGGTTATCTCACAGGGAAAAGCCAGGACGGGTTCCCAAGACAAGCGCCTTGATGCCTTCGGGTGATACGTGCGCTATATAAGTCGCAATACATACATACATTTTCTCCTACCTCCAAATGCATGGGTCTGGGGTTGCTCTTCTCCAGGAGACCCACATGACATTGGTCGAGCTGGACAAACTGCGCAAGCATTCGAGGGGACATCTATTTGGAACCACCTTCTCAGCCCACGCGCGAGGTACACTGATTTGGGTGACGGCGGGAGTCCCCTTCAGGTGTATGGAAACGTTGGTGGACCCTGCAGGCAGGTATACCCTGGTACAGGGGTGATTAAATGGACAAGACCTCCTGTTGGGTTCCCTTTATGCCCCGAACACACAGCAGCCAGCATATTTAGAGAGCTTAAATCAAATATTGCACCCATGCGCTGGACTCCCCTGGCTAGTTGGTGCTGATTTTAACATGCTGCTAGACCCCCATCTGGACAGGTCTTTTGCACCTCTTAGAGCCACAACAGTAGCGTCCACAACACAAGCGTTCAGGGATTGGCTTGCACACTGGGGGGTGTGTGACCTCTGGCGCATGCAACATCCCCCAGAGAGAATCTATTCCTACTATTCCCTAGTTCACGATTTGCATGTCCGCTTGGATCGCATCATAGGCACCCAGTCGCTGTTTCCACTCCTAGCCCAGATGGAATACCTAGGACAGACACACTCTGATCACAATCCCTTATGGTTTAAGCTCAGCTGGGGGGCAAGCCGACCGCCGGTGCACACGTGGAGGCTGAAGCCTGCTGCGCTCGAAGATGCTGAGTTCAGATCCTCGTTGGGCACAGACATACTAGCCAATTTTGAGACCAATGCGGATACGGCGAGCTGCGCACTGGTGGAGTTGGAGGCGCATAAGGCAGTTTTTCGCATTGCATGGGGGCCACATGGAGCATACGCAAAAGGCTGGAGGCATCCTTGAAGGGGCTGGAGTTGGAAGTCCTCCGTTATGAAAGGGAAGGTGAAGGGATGGGTGAGCATGCGCGGAAGCTCAATGCCCTGCGCGATAAAAATGCAACACTTATGGAACAGCTGAGATGCCACAATTATGCGGCGCATACGGCCAGGACACACGCCAGGGCGGATAGAGCAGGCCGGCTGCTTGTTTGGCTGATACAGATAGAAGGGCGCGGACTCCCCATAGGTGCGCTGTGGACAATGGGAGGGGAAATTGTATACATGCAACAAGAGATCCATCGTGCCCTGACAGATCACTCTAGGCAACTGTACAAGTCTAGATGGAACGGGATCGCAGCAGGCGCTAGATGAGTTCCTGGATGCAGTCACCCTGCCTGTGGTGTCCAAGGAGTACGGATGCGCATTGAACGCCCCACTCACATTAGAGGAGGTAGGCAATGCAATTAGGGACATGGCGACCGGGAAAACCCCTGCCCGCCGAATACTACAAAGCAAATCAAGACATAGTGGTCCCCCTACTCCTTCAGCTGTACAACGCCGCTGTTGACGATGGCTCGTTCCCCCCATCCATGCGGAAAGCATTTCTGGTCTTCCTGCCTAAACCAGACAGGGACCACACGGCTCTAGGTTCCTACCAGCCACTGGCAATGCTCAACACGGACTATAAAATCTTCGCGAAAGTCCTTGCGGAGCGCCTTGCACAAGTGGTCCCTCATCTTGTGCACCCTGACCAGAACGGGTACTCGCTGGCGCGATCCACGTCTCTGAACCTTAGGAGGTTCTTCAGGGTGGCGAATAAAGCGGCAAAGGAAAGGCCCCGGGTGGGATGCTTGATAATAGACTTAGAAAGACCATCAGGTCTCGCTTTAAGCGGATGACCTACTGGTGTTCGTTAAAGACGTGGCGTGCATCCCGGAGCACTTGGCCCAATTGCTGGAGCACTTCGCAATTGTCTCGGGGCTAAGGACGAACGGAAGCAAGCCCGGTCTTTATGCCTTCAATGCAGAAGTCGAAGACCCGGAGTATTGCCTAGGGGGTACGATGTCCAATGGAAGGTTGACACCTTCAGGTATCTGGGTATCCAGATATACAGGCAGCCGGCGGATCTTCTTGAAGGAAATCTGGGCAAAGCGGTGACAGTGCTTAGGTCCCAGGTAAGTTTTTGGACCTCTCTTCCGCTGACCACAACGGGTCAGGTGGGCCTTGCCAAAATGATCATGCTTCCCCGACTCCTGTACGATTTTGTTAACCTACCTCTTTATATGCCGCCCTCATTCTTCTCGCCGGTGCAAACGATGCTGCAGGATTTTATCTGGGGCGGGTCCCGGCACCGGCTGGCGCTTGCAAAACTGTATCTGCCAATGGACAGTAGTGGGCTGGCTGCTCCCTGCTTCGAGCACTATTACCTAGCTACGCAGCTACAATGGATTGCTAGCTGGTTGTTGGACAGAGGTAGAGAGGACGCCGCCACTGCGGAGCCGCTGTACTCCCTGGAGAGAATCACTAGTCTCTTTCAACCCTTGGAGGCGCCTGTAAGACCTATCCTGCTGCTGCTGTCAATAGCGTACAAATGTTACCGCAGAGCCCTCTTCCTCCCCCGACGGGTTCTCACATATGCACCCGCAGTGCTTCTGGAGACTTTTATGGGCGGAGATGGACCTCTCGTGCGGCCGATGCTAGAGTGCTAGAAAGAGGCGGACATCCAAACATTGGGAGACCTCTTCAGGGATGGAGCGCTGTTAGCGTATGAGACACTGATTGTAGAAGATGGACTTCCGCCTGGGGGTTTCCTGTTACACCGAGCCATAGTGGCAAAAATGACGGCCAGATGGGGGGACATATTTTCAGAACCTGCACAACACTTAACGATGCAATACTTGCACATCCTGGGTAGGGGTAGGCATCTGGTACATTGGTTTGCGGGGTTGTTAAGGGTACACACGGAGATTAGCTTGGCCCCATTAAGGGACAAATGGGAGCGCGACCTGGGCAGGCAATTGTCTGATAAGGAGTGGGAACGAGTTCTTAAGAGCCCGGTACGCAGTCCCAGGAACCTGCTCTTCCGCCAGATACAACTCTATATTGTCCACAGAGCCTACCTCATGCCTGCTCTTATAAACAGATATTTCCACTGCGCGGATGCGTCCTGCCCTAGATGTGGGGAGCTAGATGTGGGGATCCTCCATATGTTGTGAAGCTGCCCTAGGCTGGGCCCCTACTGGAGCGTAGTTGGTGCGAGGCTCCGCGAGTGCACTGGGCGCATTATACCCCTCGACTGGCAGGAGTATATTCTACATTTATTCCGGAGGCCACCTAAAGATAAAGCGACTTCCAGATTTCTGGACCTGGGGATGGTGATGGCTACGCGCCTGCTCACGAAGCGCTGGAAGGCGAGCGATTCACCAAGTGTGCAAGCGTGGACTTCCTCCTTTCTAGCGTGGGCCCGAGGAGTGGACGGCCTTGTGCAGGGAGGAAACGGTGAGGCTCTGCATGGAACCCATGGCGGAACGCTGGTAAGGCATGCTCAGAGGCTTGCGGCCGGCGGGCAAGGACGAGGGCACGGGAGGGGTGGAAGCCTAATGGGTGCCCTTTAAGGATAGGGTGTGCAGCGCAGTAAGCTTCTACTTAGTCATTCCAATGACCATTGTCACCCTACACTAGGGATGCGCAGACCCAGAGAGTGGGTCTAGTTGTGGTGGTGGTAGTGAGCACATGTACGCGGGGGGTGAGCTGTTGGGGGGACGTGGGAGCTATACTACATGGTGTCAGTGTTATTGATCATGATGCTATTGTTTCACTTGTGCTTCATTTGTTGTTGATTTAAAGTTGTTGTATAAATGTCAATGATGTGCGCAACCTTGGTGCAGGGAAGATCCCATCCCTATTCTGCTAACGTGCACCAGCTTAGCATGTGGACAGACACGGACTCGCACTGAGGCGGTTACCCGGCAATTAAACATCTTCCAGTAATGTGCGGAACAGTTCCTTTCTTTCTTATTTTAGTGGTTAGGCTACCTACGTGTAAGGTGTATGGACCCTTGAAGACCACCTGTTAGGTCCGCATACTGTGCATAGGCTGCTGGAATGTCTCATGAAATGTGATGTCTTTATTCAAAAATGCCAATAAACAGATTTGACAAAAAAAAACTATAACGTCTTTGAAACCTATGGTTTTTTCATTGAATTTCTAAGGTTTTTTAAATGCTAATTTCTAACTATAACATGCCTGAAACCTGTGTTTTTTTCAGTGAATATACATATATAAATATATATATATATCTATAGTACAGTAGGTAGTTATAGTTAGGACCTAGTTTCCATAGGAAATCCACAACATTCTATTTGGATTAACTTTGGCACCGGTGGACGAATCTTCGCGAATTTCTCAAAGAAAATGGCCTGCTCCACTTCGCTCCTTGCCTGAAAGTTTGGGGGTGATTTGTAAAGCGGGGGGTGAGAAAAAAGGGGTCCCAAAACTTGTTTTCCCCATGCAATATTCCATAGAATCTTTAGCCAGGGCTACAGCCCGAACTGCTGAACGGAATTTAACCAAATTTGGCAAAAAGGTAGAGATCGGTTCGCAGATCACGCTTTCTGGTAAATGGTCTAAATCCGTTCAGTAGTTCCTGAGAAAATCAAAAGAAAATTCATAGGGGGGCATGGCTAGCAGCCGGTCAAGATGCAGAGCTCTGTGACATTGGAGCCCATACCTGCATAATCCGTCTACTAATCCGGTAAAAAATTGGAGCTGTGCCCTCGTATCTGAAGCGGGCGAACCTCCGATACACACTGCACTGATTTGTTCGTCTGTACGCCTGGGCCCGGTGAGATTAGATGGCGGCAAAGATTGAGGCCTAATCACCATGTCGGAGCCGGGGACTAAATTACACCAGGAACCCGACGGAGCGGAGCCCCGAACGAAGGGGGTGAACAATAGGCGCGGAAGTGAAGAGCTGGGTCCTGCCCTATGAAACACCACCAGGGGAGCGACAGGGAGGACCCACACTGGCGGCATACCTAGGAATACTGCCTAAAACCACTGTGCGCTGTGGCGTAGCCATGACCCGGCGGCAGGAACATTCGCGCCAAAGCAACTGGAAGGCGGCCTTCACTCCGTGGAGGCAGATCCACCAGATACAGGTTGGGGGCCCGTTTTATGGACAGAGACGACACCTTAAGAGTGGGTGAACCCCCGGGGGGCCACAGAAGCTATAGCTACAGCCAGACATACCCGCAGGAAAGGCGGCGCATCACAACGCTCACCGCAGGACAATCAATGCAGGTGTGTGCTCCGTAACTACGGCATACTGGCCACAGCGGCATGTTTGTACCGGGCACTGGGGGCCATAGTGTAGGGCCTGATATCAAGCGGTCCTTTTGCTGCAATTGCCCCTCCAAAACACAAGAGAAAGGCTCAGACATTCCGGACAGAGCCCCGGAACAACCGTAAGTCAGTTGCGGGCCAGACAAGAATGCCCCACAGGGCAACGACCAGAGCCCTAGAAAATGAGCGGTAGAGGGTCCAGAGGGCAACCGCCCCGAGGTTAGATAAATACGCATACACCAAAGGCAACCCGGATACGCAGCAGGAATAAGCACCGCGCACCTCGCCCCAGCAGCCCCGGCCCGACACCCAGGCAGCAGACGCAACGGGCGCAGACCATATCACCCTCCAGGATGTCATGGCAGCATTGAAAACGATGCAAACTTCAATGGGTTCCATCTCCACTGATGTCTCCCTAATCAGGGCGGACTTTGCGAAACTATCAGATCGCCAAATAGAAATCGAAAAGATTACGTTAGGAGTTACGGGAGACACAGCCGAACCTAAGCAAAGAATGCAGCAGTTGGAGGATGACAACCGTCTCCTGAAAGCCATACTCGATGACCAAGAAGGCCGTTCCCGGTGCAATATTGTGCGCCTGGTAGGTGTGCCGGAACCCTCGGGGGCCCAGCACTAGACCTTTACATGGAAGACCTCATCCAAAACCAACTTCAACCAAAAGGACTGTCCAATTACTTCTCGGTGGAACATGCCCACCGTGTGCCTGGAGGGAAGCCACGCCCGGGAGCACCACGGCGTCCGATATTGGCGAGGATCTTTAATTTCCAAGACCATGACGCCATCTTACAGGCCGCACAAGTTACCCCACCACTAAAAATTGATAACTCAGTGGTTACTTTCTATCCCGATGATACAGTGGCGGTGGCCCAGCAACTGCGCAGTTTCACAGAAAGCTAAAAGGAACTCAGAGCCCGTGAGCTGAAATATTCGATGATCTTCCCGGCGAAGCTGCGCATCGAATCGGTGGGGAAAGTATGGTTTTTCGAATCCCCCGGAGACGCGCAAGACTAGCTGGAAGGATGGAGACCAACGGGAGGACCCAAAAATTGCGACAAGCAACGACACAACGGATGAAAGTGCGACCAGTAGCCACAACGGACGGTCTTTAAGACAGAACCTTGCACCGCGATCACTGACGGATTTAAGTTTGGAACTGACCAACATGTACTGTGCAACCGCCCTATGATGCTACTATCTAACATGGGCCGGGATTACCGTTGACAGCGGGGAGGTGGGAGACGGTCTTGATTACACTGCAGCTATGCCGCTCAGTGGCGAGACGTTGGACTAAAAATGAAGACTGCTGCACTACCGCAGGTAGGACCTACTATGTTGGCACAGCATAACATGAACACTATAAAGGGACAAGGGTTTCTTTAAAGTCACCGAAGTCTCACCCTCCAGAATGTTGCAGTTGTCTCGGGGTAACAAGCACTCTGCTCAGTTGGGGTGGTGGACAATTTGGGGTCCGCCGGGCAGGGAGGCAGGGTGGGGGTTTTGGGGTTTAGTTATTGTTGGCTTAATTTAGCATTATTATAGGTTATCTAGTTCACAATCACTCCATGAATGCTTACGATTACCTGCATGGACCATGAGCACACACACAGGTTTCTGGTGCATAATGTCAAACTGTATGAGCACGTACATCTAACATCTTGGCCGCACAGTTCAGAGAAATATTTGGTGCATTAGGGCTTTAAAGACTACACGCAATGGCACACTCTGATGGGGGGGCCCCTGGCTCTTGGGATACAAAAATGTCATGCCCGACACTGTCAGTGATATCCTGGAACGTGAATGGTCTGGGGCATAATATAAAACAGGGTCTAGTTCTACAATACCTGAAACGGAAGGGCCCCACAGTCGCACTACTTCAGGAAACACACTTAATGGGCAGGGCCTGCAAAGCCCTAGATCGGTGGGGTTTCACAATGGTCACTCACGCTGAATTTACATCTGGATCCCGTGGGGTGGGTATACTGGTCCACAAAGACTCTCCACTGGTGATACAAAACACCTGCTCCGATGACCAGGGCCGCTTCACCGCCATGTCGTGTCAATGGGAAGGACGTAGGTACAATATGGTCTCTGTATACATACCCCCGGCACTGCACCAGACCGCCTTCAGAGACCTGGGTAAATTCCTGTTAGACCTACCGGAGGGAGAACTGATCCTGGGCGGGGATTTTAACGCTGTGGTGGATGCCTCGGTGGATCGCAAACCTCCCAGGGACGCTCACGGTCAGAACCATAACCTAAGGGACTTCCTAGATGCGATGGGACTGACTGATATGTGTCGGCTTAAACACCCGAGAGATTGCCAATATACCTTTCACTCAGGGGCACACAATAGTCTGTCATGAATAGATTACTTATTGACGTTAGTAGTCCCCCTGTAAAAGGGAGTGGAGTGGAGCATCTGTCGCGTGGCATCTCAGACCACTCCCCTATACACCTCACCTACACAACGCATGTGCTTAGTCGGCGACGGATCTACCCACTATATCCAGGGTATCTCCCAACCCCCACCATAGCTAAAGCCCTAACGAAATCCACTGAACAGTACTTCGCAGAAAACACACACTCTGTAGAATCGCCCAGCATATTATGGTAGGCTTACAAGGCGGTGATCCGCGGACACGCCATCTCCACCATTACTCGACACACTCGAGAACGTAGGGAACGCTTAGATAAACTGGAAACGGAATTACAGAGGGCGGACGTAGCGCATGCAGAAACACCCACTGACGCGACAGCACAAATCCTAGCACTGGCGACCCAGGAATATTAGGCGTGCGCATGAGAACAAGCAAAAACTAGGCACAAAAACACCTTACACAGAGTATACGAGCTGGGGGACAAGACAGGGAAGATGCTGGATTGGTTGGAGAAAAAGGAGAGAGCAAATAGATGCATCGCACAGCTGACACTAGGAGATAGCACCGTCTCTACTGACCCCCATCTTATCGTAGAGGAGTTAGCGACTCATTATGAATGGGTATACATGCCAAGAGCCACGGCCACGGTAGACGACATCATACAATTTTTACAAAATATAGACTTACCGGCGTTGCCAGTGGAAGATATGCAGACGCTAGAAGCAGACCTTACGGCCGAAGAACTGGGACTAGCTCTAGCGGCCCTCCACACGAGAAGGGCCATGGGACCCAATGGTTTGCCAGTAGGACTTTACAAAAAGATGCCAGGTACCATCACACCGCACTTGCTCGCTATGTATAATGAATGCCGGGGGCAGGGACTCCTGCCCAAAGATCAGAGACTAGCGACGATCGTGGCTATTCATAAACCTTGCAAACCTGTGACACAGCCGTCCTCCTACCCCCCGATCTCACTGCTAAATGCAGAGGCTAAAACACTGGTGAAGGCGCTAGCGCTTCGGCTGCAGCCATACCTTACCACCTTAGTCCACTCAGACCAGTCTGGTTTTATGCCCGGCTGCAACAACGCCCTCAACCTGCGGCGCCTGCATGGCTTGATGGCCCACAAATCCCTGATAAAAGAAAACGCAGCCATCCTCCCACTAGACGCCACGATGGCATTCGACTTGGTCGAATGGCCATTCATTTTTGCAGTACTTCGGAAATTGGGATTTGGTCCCAAATTCTGCGGATGGATTGAACTGCTATATACGGCACCGCTGGCACAGGTGGTGGCGAATGGGCATACTTCATTAGAATTCCGGTTGGGGAGAGGAACGCGACAGGGTTGCCCGCTGTCCCCTATTCTCTTCGCCCTCGTGCTGGAGCCTCTGGCCGTGTGGTTGAGACAGGAGCCGCGAATTCGAGGGATACGATTGGAGGCAGATTGGGAAGACCTGGTCTCCCTATATGCAGACGATGGACTAATATACCTAACATCCCCGGCACAATCCCTGAGGGCCCGAATGGACATTCTTACGCAATATGGGACAATGTCCGGGTATACCATCAATCGGTCGAAATCACTATTGTATGTGCTGCATGGGCCTACACCCGAACTACCTCCGGGATGTACACTCCAAATCACAAGTAATGGGTTTAAATATCTGGGGATATATGTCACCCTGGGGGATGATGTGTTTATGACAGAAAACCTAACAAAACTCCTTACGCGGCTCAAGGCAGACGTCGGACATTGGCCGACTCTGCCATTGACACTGTGGGTGAGGGTAGCACTATTTAAAATGTTGGCGCTGCCCAGGTTCCTCTACGCCCTCCAAAACACCCCTTTCCTGGTCCCTCTTTCTTATTTTAAGGCCATTGAAGCAGAAGTTACCTCGCTGTTGTGGGACGGTCGGCCACCCCGTATTGCGCAACGCAAGCTGGTGCAAAGCTGGTATGACGGAGGCATTGCCCTACCGGATATGAAACTCTACTACTGGGCCTCACTATTGACGATCATAAATCAGTGGCTGCATGTCCCCCATGAAGAACCAGCATTCCGGCTTGACAGTGTTGCGTGTTTATCTAGGTTCCTGATCGATACTGTGACCTTATGCCCCTATTCGGCTATAACTCCATTTATTCCCTATATTGGCATAACCGTTCAAGTGCGATTTTCTGAAAAGTCATCTCTGGCCTCACACGAACAGAGCCACATTCCAGCATGACTCTCTGCTACTTCCTTTGTGACCAATTAGTGCAATGACAGTGCAGCAGTCCCTATCTGATATTCCTAGATAACACTCCGAGTTCTTCAACAAGATAAAAACTTAGCAAACCTGGAAATCCCCGCTTGCTATGTTTTGATTAGTAATGGAACTCTAATGAGCAACTGATAACTATCACTTCCTAGTGACATCTTTAATTGACGTCTTATGTCCAGCAAACTTGCGTCAAACCCGGCACCTGTCAGGTATAAATATTACCAACGTTGCCTTAAGCAATGTTCGTTGCCTGTTGCTGATGCCAGCTGCCTGCATGACCCTGTGTTGGTAAATCTAGCACTCTGTCGCTGCAGCCTGCTATCCTGTGGTGGTGAAGCTGCTGATTACCATTATCGCCGCTACAGCGCGAACTATGGTGCAGTACGCTTAAGGAGCTGAACAGCCGTCCCTCTGCGAAGACATCCAGCAGATTCCAGCTGCCCGCGGACGCTGTCCCCCCTCCTTCCTCGACGCGCTGAAGAGAAGCCGCTGCATTTCTCATGCAGAGAAATCCAGTCCCGGCGCTTCCGGTTTACCCTCGCGGGTGACTGGGATATCGAGAGAGACCCCTGAAGGAGATACCAATCCTCCATCATTCTATTCATAGGTATGGTGTTGACTAAACCCTTAGACGAGAATTCTTGAAACAAACCTTGGCAAAACCAACTTAACTTAAAGCTACTTACTTACTCCACTTTCACGTGTTAGGCTTAGGTCAGGCACACTGGGGTAGGCTTAGTTAGAAGCACCAGTTGAGTATGTTAGCCTAATGTATATATGACTGTATATATGTTTTATTACTTTTAAACCATTGTATGGCTAAGAAACCATATCAATGCTTTTACAGTTCTATTTCGCAATACTTATCTTACTGTACGTACTTTTTATAATAACAATTATTGCAATTGTGGCAATACATTTCACTTGTACGAGAAGAAAGACTGTTCAATAAATGTTAACCTTTATTGACAAACGCCCGTCTCTCTATTCTCTACATCTCGTGAAAGTAAACTGCACTAGACTGACTGAGTGAAATACATGTCTATTGTTTCACACGACCCTAGAGATTGACTCTTGATCTGAGGAGCAAAGTTGTCATGTTGCACGGTTGTTGGAAAACTGAATCCCTTCTTGTCTGTGCCAAGGAAGCTGATCACTTCCTATGCAGAGAAGAAAGTTTCCAGTGACCTCTGAGCTAGTTGGTAACACAACCCAATTAAGTTTAGCATAGTCAGTGGAGGCCTGGAATATCCGCAGTTCCACGTCGATACTACTGTTTATGTTATTCCAATGCGCAGGGCCTAGTGGGAAACTAGGAACTACACTACATGGCGCCCAAACGTTTGGTAAGGCGATAAACTAACGCAAGACTTATAGAGTAACTCAGTCGTGCATATTTCACACCCCTTTCTCCCGTAAATACTCCAATAGACGTCTGGAGTGGGTGAAAGGTTAAAATCCGCCCGACCTTAGTAGGAAGAGATTCCTATGTAAAGCTCTGGTTTATTCAACGTTGAAGGATACAGTGTTCCAAAATATTGTGCACCTAATCTTTGCCTCCTTGGAGACCTACTCTGCAAACCTCGCATTTTTACAATGCCAGAAAACGGAACCACTGGGGCCGCAGCAGATGCGACTCAGCAAGGTCCCGAATACACAGACCCGGATGCAATAATCATCCCGGCACATTTAAGAAAATCTATAACTTCAAAACTTATAGTAAACGGACTGACACCTCAAGGTGGTACAGTAATTTTCGTGATAGAGGCTCACGAATATCGGCAGACAGAGGTATTCTATTCATGGATAAACTTTCCAGCGGTAAACGCTATAACAAAAGAGTTTCACTATTACAAAATAGAGGAACCTCCGGGAGAGTACGCTCCTTTCGAGGAGATTGAAATCCCACTTAAATTTCAAGAGCACCTGCTCTGGTTTAATGGCGCCCTAAAACATAATGATCACATAACTAGGCTCGGTCCACTAGGTAGACCAGGAGCCACGTGGCCGGTTCTAGCCAGCTACACACCACATCCTGACATTGCAAAAATGTCTAAGGAAGAGCTGTTAGCACAGCTAAACACATTAATAAAAATACATAGGCAATTAGTCCAATATGTAATGCGGACTGCAACAGTCCAGCCAGCTGTTAATACACCACAGCTGACCCCTCATCAGGGGAACACAAATAAAATTACACCACAGAACATACAGTCATGTCTTGGTAAAACACCCGTAAAACGGGAACAAATTCCTTTCTGGTTAGCCCAGAAAATCACTCAAATAGAGGCAGTATTTCCTGATACTACCCCTATTGAGAAACACAGAATCTTGACCATCTGCCTTCCTATGGGAGTCGCACCACACGTGGAGGACTGTGACACTTGGGGTACAGTCTTTGCTTCCATTTACACAAAAACACACGGTGTTCCGTCTATGGCGGTAATACCAGAAGTGCTAAAACAGATTCAAAATGAATTCGGTCCAGAGCCCGCTTTAAATCTAGGTATGAAATTACTGAAAGACTTCAAGCAGGTCACGGCTATATTATTAGCCAACATTAAAGGAGAAGCAGCATCTGTGGCGATCCGCCAGAAGTTGAAGGAAACAGATATAAAAGATCCTGTTGAGCTTGCCAAAATCATAGAAAAATGCTATGAAGAATTAGGTAGAGACAGCTTGGGTGGAAAACCGGTAAAGCCCCAACTGCTCGAAAATCCTGAAAAATTATTTATTAAAAATAATTCAAATACTCCTAAAAAGAGCTGGGATGGAAATAAACAATCCACTCCCAAGGAAAAAGTTTTCCAGTCCAGAGGAAGGTCTCCTCGACGGAGGGAAAGAACTCCGACTCGAGAACACCAGTCTCCCCAGAGGGAGCCCTCTGAGAAAAGATATAACCTTAGAAATAGGGATAATCTGAAAAAACCTGATAGATATCAAAGTATTGATACACGTCCCTCTCGATCTCTTCCACAGAATTCGGAAAGAAGAGGACGGTCAGACCCAGGAGAGCACACCAAGTCCAAAGACAAGGAACCTGCTCAGAGTAAAAAATCTCAATTTCAGAAAAAGAAGGTAGCCAGTATTAGAGTAATCAACCATGCCGAGAGGACACAGTTGAAAAACGGGGAGTGGGCATTGACAATGTTGGACAGTGCAGCAGAAATCAGTATAGCGCGCAAGATCTTGATGAGTCATCTGGAGACAGTGGACACGAATGAATACATTCAGGTTGAAACTGCCGACGCCAGACTTAGCGAGCCCCATAAAATATACGAAATAACATTGCGTATAGAGGGTGATAAGACTAGGAAAATTAAGGGTCTATTTTGGGATAAGCTCTCAAAAGGCTATGATATTCTGTTAGCTGAAAAAGATTGGCCCCCGGAGTTTGTCAGGGAGTGCCCTCGTGGCGAAGAAGTGATTATGCCTGCCTTCTCGAATCACATTCCGATTCACAAAAAATATACATATGCAAGGAAATGGGCAGTAGCCCAGGCACCTGCATTATATAAAAATCATGTAGGATGGGATGAGGATTCACCTCCTCACAAAATCCAATTAAAAAGTGAACCAACTGCCCAACGGCAGTATCCCATAAAGCAAGAAGCTAAAAAACAGGTCAGGGAGATCTTAGATCAACTTGAGTACCAGGGGGTGATTGAAACATGCACCTCTCAAATGAACAATCCTTTGTTTCCTGTGTCCAAGCCAGACAATTCATATCGTCTAGTTTTGGACTACAGACATCTTAATACATGTTGCAAAACTTTTGCAGTACAAAACTCGCATAGTGCAGCCCTAATGAATAACATAGTTAGGAAAAAATATAAAACAACATTAGACATTTCTAATGGTTTCTTTTGTCAAAACATTGCACCAGAAAGCAGATATTTGACCGCTTTCTCCGCATTTGGGTTGCAGAAAAAATTCTGTCGACTCCCACAGGGGTTCAAGAACAGCCCAGGACTATTCTCAGCTAGGGTAACAGAGTTACTACAAATTTATGATGATGAAGCATTGTCTTACGTAGATGATATTTATCTCACAGACGACGACTTGGATACTCACTTGAAAAGAGTGAACACCATTATACTTGGGTTCGCAGCAGAGGGTTACAAATTCAACTTTAAAAAGTCCTGAATTGCCCATCTGACAGTACTATTTTTAGGGTACGAATTATCAAGTGAAGGGAAAAGCCTAGCGGACAACTTCTTAGAGAAGTGCGCTGTACTCCAAGCTCCAAAAACGCTGAAGAATTTACAATCAATACTAGGTTTTCTGAATTTCGGAAGAACTTACATACTAAATTACGCAGAGAGGGTTAAACCTCTCTAAGAACTAATAAAACCTGATTTTAAACAAATCAATTGGACTCAAAAACACACAGAAATTTTGAGATCACTGCAAACAGACATGTTAGCAAAAACTAAATTAGATACACGTGACAACACACGTGATCTTGTAATCCGAGTCATCCCAGGAAGATGCGGATTCACGTACCTAACCTCTAATGAGGGAGAAAAGGTACCAATTTCAATTAAATCTCACTTGTACACACAAGCAGAAAAAGCATTCAGTCGCACAGAAAGAACTGTGAACGCAGTGCAAATCGCATTAGCAAATGAACGAGAACTAGCACACGGCAAACGGATTAATATCCTTACAGTGGAATCCGCCTTCGAGGCGCTATTCAGCCCAGTAAACCTGCCAACAGTGTCACTGGATCCGAAATGGATACAGTGTGTAGATTCTCTAGGAGCGGAAGATGTGAAATACTATTTCGCCCCGCAATTTGAAGAACTGAATGATTTAGAATATGAAGAAGAATATCCTCTGCCAATCGAAATTCTGCCTCTCCCACAATACGCCTGTATAATCTATAGAGATAGCTTTGTACAGCATTTCAACGTAGAGAGAAAATCCTACGATGCAGCATGTGCGATCATTAAAGGTCGTTGGCTGTGCGGTAAATTCAGACCGAAAGTAACAAAAACTGAATCTGTAAGAAACTGTTCGGTTCAGAGAACTGAAATCAGATCTTTAAAGATGGCGCTCGAAAATGCAGAACGTGAATTCCCGACACTTATAGTGTGCGATTCTCATTTTTGCGTCAACTCTTACAATAATAAACTGCAGAGTTGGATCGAAAACGACTACAAAGATGACACAGGTGCCACAATAAAGCATAAATTGCTCTGGAACGAGGTAGCTCTTTTACACAAAGAACTACAAAAGACTCACGTGATTCACGCACAGAGTCTTCAACGTGATGGCGTTCACGTTGCAGGGAATTCATTGGCTAATACAGCCACCGCGGAAGCAACTAAACCGGCTTCCGTAGCCACAAAAAAGCGTACAGATAAGTACATAGACGGGGAAACCATGCTGGCAGTAAGAACAACCGTAAAAGGCGACTGTGCAGCACTACCCGTAAACTATCCACTCAATTATGCATACATAATTGATGCAAACTCCGTTCCTTTTGCTCGAATCCCTGGAGTGGGGGACAGAGTAATTCCAAACATGAACAGGAGAATATTTTTAATAGCAGACGCACACATGGGTTTGGGTCTAAGGCACAGAGAGATCAAGGAATCACTGACTGAATTACAATCAGTATTCTGGTGGCCGGGAATGAGTGTAGAACACCAAATATATGCAAACAACTGTGAAAACTGCAATAGGGATCGCAGTAGCGAACCTGGTTACCGGCTACCAGTCAGAAAGAGCGTAACGCTGCCTACACCCCATCCTGCGTCCTATTAACAGTTAAGACAAAAAGCACTTAAAATAATGAGGCCTCCAGCGCTCGGCTGACGCTAGAACAGTTATAAAAGATTTGCGAGTCTTTATCGGCACATACGCAATTACCACGTTCCATTCTGACCAGGGTCCTGCTTTCAGCTCTCGAGCTTATAAGGAGGCCATGGCCAGCATGGGAATTGGGTTGCGGTATTCTTGTCCGTCATACCCCGGAAGGGAATAGTGTGGTAGAAAGAAAAAACCGTGACATAAAGCAATCTATAACAACGAAGGTATTAGGTTCAGGCGTTGGGTGGGTCAAACATTTAATAAGTTTCCAGACTAGTCTTAACAACATGCCAAGAAATTCTCTAAAAGGTTTCAGCCCATACGAACTATTGTTCGGAATTAGAATGCGCGTTCAGGACCTCGATAGTCAGATGTCAGTGGTACAAGAAGAAACAACGCACTTTGATGTAAAAGACCGTTTGGCTGTTTTACAGGAACTGAATGAAACAAGAAAATCATTAAGCAACATAAAGTTAAAGCAACAGCCAAGTACCACTGACGAGGCACCACCCGCAACAGCCCCAGCAAGGCCTGTCTGGATTCCAAAGATTGGGGATCTAGTCAGAGAAAAGATCGCGGTGAAGAAGGAATTTGGGCCTTCTTACAGAAAAGCAGTACCTGTCTTGGCAGTCACTGGAACAAGATCAGTTGTGCTACCGCCCCTTGCTGGTAAAAAAGAGAACAGAGTCGTGTCTATCGATCTGGTAAAACCACAAGCATGTGGCCTATAATCAACAGTAGGCCCAGTGGACTCCCAAGAAACAACAGAATACCCAAACTTGCAACAATCCAAGAGGTTCAAACTGAAAGACTAATCACATTCGATCAGCCTTGAGTGCACAATGAAGGACTATGCAATAAAGCCATGGAACTCGTGCCTCTTGAGACACAGATTGAAACAGTTCGTCAAGAAACAACACCAGTCTACACAAATGTGGCATCAGAAAGTGCTACCGAGAGACAGATTGAAAGAACAATCCCATCAATTGACAGAACTGCCTCTGGTTATTTCATCAACTTCGACAACTTCTCTGAAGATTTAAATGACCCCGAAGTGATGCCAGAAACAAAAAAGACTTTTAAAGAAAAAGCAATGGAACTCTTTCATCAACTGAAGGAAATCTACCTTATTTCCCCTTGGCTAGAGTTCTGGTTCGGTCTAGGTGTTTTTATCCTCCTGCTTTGGCTCATCATGGTACTTTGCTTGGGAAAATTCATTGAAGGAAAATATATTACAATGGACACAGCACGTCAGAACATCAACCTAGTCCTGAAACCACACAGATCATCCCACGTGAAGAAAAGAGAACTGTCAACAGTAAATGTCACAGCAATTCCAATACCTGGTGGGGTAGTATGGGAGAAAACAGACTATGAAATCTATGGTCCGGTCGAAATCCTGAAGTATCCTCATCAACTAAAGGTTTCCGTAAATGACTTTGTGACACCTAGTACTTTCTCTGATGATTGGGACTTTAACAGTATTAATGACATGATGTCTGATTTAGTAATGTCAGCTAGATTCACAGATCATGATTATTTACAAGGTTCATCTAGTTATGAGCAATTATTCTGTTACACCCACTATGGGGATCATTACTTGCATAAATCTGCACAGCCTAGAAATGTTTTTATGTATATGGGAACATTGTTCTACACCACCTAAAAGCAGTTCCAAAGCATTTTTTGAGAAATTCAAATACTTCTCAGGGTTTAACACCAGTGATGCAGAAACATTTTATTACAAACTGTTAGATAAAACAGGAATGAAAACAATGCTGACAAATTCTAAATTGATATATTCAGAAGCATTTTATGACAAAATGATGACATTTGGTTTTGATTATTGGAAAAATAATATTGAAACGAAAACAATTTGGGGTACAAAAGATTGGCAGGTGCAAGGCATAGAAGCACTATTTAGAACCTGCATGATACCAGAACAAATGTTATTTTTAAATGACACAATACACCAAACATCTTGTCTTGGCTTAGCTAAGATCAAAGACCTTAAAACACCGTCTATACCAAAGCCAATACCTGAAAATGCAACCACAGATATTGAGTTAGGCGTGTCACAAATTTTACATTTCAACAGAACACATCCTGATTGGAAAGAGTGGTTAATCTGGCCTACAGACACAAATAGCTGTCAAGATAGATTCCTGAATAAAACACAGGGGTTAAAAATGACCAGATTAGACCCTAGATACTCCCAGAGACAACATCCAGGGATTATAACAACATACAGTGTAGGGAAACTCTGCCTAGAATGGCTAACTACATCCACACTGGCTGAAATTAAGCAACACTTGTCTTTATTAAAAGATGGTGCTGATTTGCGCGATTTCATTCTTGGACCACGCAAACAGCGTCAAAAGCGTTTCATAGCGACCAGTATCTATGCTGCTTACAACGAGGCTTGGAAAGTAAAGCAAATTGAAACTGCTGAAAAAATACGAGAAATTGATCGTATTAATTTGGAGAAATCACTTTCTGTGGTAGACAATGGGTTAACGACTCTGTCTTCCAGAATATATTCTTTGGACAATATTGTATCCTCTGCCTTTGATGTGATAGACAGAGATTTGCTAATGTTACAACATGGCCAGTCTCAATTACGCTCTATTATAGAATTAGGCTGGACGCTGCAAAATCTTCGTTCAGGCTATGTGCCTTGGCGTTTAATCAACACAACGTCATTATTTTCCAGTTTTAACCTTGGCGTTTAATCAACACAACGTCATTATTTTCCAGTTTTAACCTTACTGATAAACAGATCAGTTTGGCACAGAAAGGAGCAGACTATACAATCCTGAGCATCGAAAAACTCGAGAGATTACCATTGACAATGTCAGAGAGTCCTGTCATTGAATGGATAATACACGGAATTATCACAATTCCGATTACAACTTTCCGATTTAAAAAGTGCCTTGAGTACATACCTGCTGGCCAGTATGAACAATTGGATAAAGGATATGTTAAATCCGAATGGAAATTACCATACACTCATTCTTGCTATAGTGACAGTGACAAAAAGGTATTTCTTAGTGGTGAGAACTGTAAACATTCACTAAGCGGTATACTTTTGTGTCAGGGTATTAATTTACATGTGATGGAAATTCAAACAACCTTTCATGCCACCAGCTAGTCACACCTGCAACTCAGATAGAGCCCTTCTTTATGCAACTCGCAAACGGGAGTTACATTCTTAGAACGGATCACAGATGTTGTGGCCTGACGCCAGGGAAAAGTTATCTAGTACAAGTAACGTCCATGGTCAAATGTTGTATGCAAGCATTGTTCCCGAGCGGGCCTCCAGACATAGTGACTCCCCTCTGGCCTCGTCTGAATCTCTATTCTATACGAATTGATACATTAAGCAAAATGAAATCTGTACTTTTACAGACAACAGTGCCTATAACGTCATCTAAAGAGACGTATGATCTTCTAGTCGCAAGGACGGCTACTGAGGTTCATGACCTTTTATCAACAAATTGCCCCGTGCATTTCGTAGAAATGTTCAGCCAACTCCTTAACATGTCTAGTGCTACAAGCATCCCAGGCATATTTAAGACAGTCTTTACGGGACTGCTAACACCCTTCCAGGAAATTTTGGGAATCTTTCCTAATTTTGTGCACTCCATTTTTGGCGGCATACCATTTTTTTTGGGACTCGTTGCAGGGATTCTATTTTTGACCCTCCTGCTACGTTATGGCAAGCCTCGGCTCAGACATAGCTCCCATGGGAATGGAAGAGACAATCCTAGCAATGCGCTACCGGGACAGGATAACTAACGTCCTCGGATTGGCCAGGCTGAGAGATCTAAACATGACCTGGTTCCTTTCATTCAGACCGATATGGCAAAATTGCATTTTACCTGTGCTACGGTGTATGCTTTGCGGCGATGAATGCGTGTTGGACATCTGTCTTTCACTTCCATCAGCAGTACCAATGGACGTCGATACTTTGCTCAGTCCAATAACGGCTCACGCATTGTGTTGTCCCCAGCGGCTACCAATCCTGATGACGGCATTCGTGGAGACTCCTGTACTACAGCCAAGTGGTAACAGTGGAGCGAGTGACAAAAGCAACATCATCCAGGTACAACGTTCTGTGAGCATTGCTGGTCCTGCCTTCGATGACAGCAATCATTCTCACACCTGCCAAGTTACAGCGCTATCTAATTTGGTTGAACTATCACCTGAATTTGTAGACCAATTCTTTGAGAGCCTGTCTGATACGATGTTCTCACCCACAGAGAAACAATAACTTTTGAGAAGCTTTCCGACACACAGCGTTCCCATGAACTCTGAATTCGGCCTTCAGTTTTGATCAACAAAATCTGCCAAGAGCCTTGGAAATCTATTTTCTTTGAATTGGACAATTTTTCTAATATTGACCATTTTTGGCACGAACAATTCTTTGCTTAACGTAAAAACTATTCTTAGAGAACAGAAACTTCACACTTCTATTTCTAAACACATCTAGAGACATAACAACATTACACCAGCCTCTAGCACACATGTTATTACAATGCATTTTTATGTGATGATTTATCTCGCCTTTCTTCTGTCAGAGATACTTCATGTGTAATTCCTTTTGCATAATCGTTCATTGATTTCATATGCAATAATTTTTTGAATGATTACTATGCTTTAAAAAACGTACAGTACCTAAATTCATGTATTACAAGTACGCCTATTTCGAATGCATTTATGTATTTTGGGGTGGGCAATGTTACACATGCATCTAATTGCTTAGTTTTAGTAATTTTGATGGACATTAACCCGTGGAGTGGCTGTTGCGTGTTTATCTAGGTTCCTGATCGATACTGTGACCTTATGCCCCTATTCGGCTATAACTCCATTTATTCCCTATATTGGCATAACCGTTCAAGTGCGATTTTCTGAAAAGTCATCTCTGGCCTCACACGAACAGAGCCACATTCCAGCATGACTCTCTGCTACTTCCTTTGTGACCAATTAGTGCAATGACAGTGCAGCAGTCCCTATCTGATATTCCTAGATAACACTCCGAGTTCTTCAACAAGATAAAAACTTAGCAAACCTGGAAATCCCCACTTGCTATGTTTTGATTAGTAATGGAACTCTAATGAGCAACTGATAACTATCACTTCCTAGTGACATCTTTAATTGACGTCTTATGTCCAGCAAACTTGCGTCAAACCCGGCACCTGTCAGGTATAAATATTACCAACATTGCCTTAAGCAATGTTCGTTGCCTGTTGCTGATGCCAGCTGCCTGCATGACCCTGTGTTGGTAAATCTAGCACTCTGTCGCTGCAGCCTGCTATCCTGTGGTGGTGAAGCTGCTGATTACCATTATCGCCGCTACAGCGCGAACTATGGTGCAGTACGCTTAAGGAGCTGAACAGCCGTCCCTCTGCGAAGACATCCAGCAGATTCCAGCTGCCCGCGGACGCTGTCCCCCCTCCTTCCTCGACGCGCTGAAGAGAAGCCGCTGCATTTCTCGTGCAGAGAAATCCAGTCCCGGCGCTTCCGGTTTACCCTCGCGGGTGACTGGGATATCGAGAGAGACCCCTGAAGGAGATACCAATCCTCCATCATTCTATTCAGAGGTATGGTGTTGACTAAACCCTTAGACGAGAATTCTTGAAACAAACCTTGGCAAAACCAACTTAACTTAAAGCTACTTACTTACTCCCCTTTCACGTGTTAGGCTTAGGTCAGGCACACTGGGGTAGGCTTAGTTAGAAGCACCAGTTGAGTATGCTAGCCTAATGTATATATGACTGTATATATGTTTTATTACTTTTAAACCATTGTATGGCTAAGAAACCATATCAATGCTTTTACAGTTCTATTTCGCAATACTTATCTTACTGTACGTACTTTTTATAATAACAATTATTGCAATTGTGGCAATACATTTCTCTTGTACGAGAAGAAAGACTGTTCAATAAATGTTAACCTTTATTGACAAACGCCCGTCTCTCTATTCTCTACATCTCGTGAAAGTAAACTGCACTAGACTGACTGAGTGAAATACATGTCTATTGTTTCACACGACCCTAGAGATTGACTCTTGATCTGAGGAGCAAAGTTGTCATGTTGCACGGTTGTTGGAAAACTGAATCCCTTCTTGTCTGTGCCAAGGAAGCTGATCACTTCCTATGCAGAGAAGAAAGTTTCCAGTGACCTCTGAGCTAGTTGGTAACACAACCCAATTAAGTTTAGCATAGTCAGTGGAGGCCTGGAATATCCGCAGTTCCACGTCGATACTACTGTTTATGTTATTCCAATGCGCAGGGCCTAGTGGGAAACTAGGAACTACACTACAACAGGGCCATCCTTCCTGCACAAAACCGGATGACAGCTCTCTACACTAATAAAAGAAAACATATACTCACAGGTCCCACCGCACACACTGCGCAGAGGTCGCTGGGATGGGAGGGAGTACTAACACTCACCACGCCACTCTGGGAGACTCACGGCTGGGCACCTTAGTGAACACCAAGGGGTTCAGACAATGGGACCTCATCGGTATTTCAAAGATTGGCGACCTCTGGGTGCGAGGAGAGATCCTCACTTTCGCGACATTGCAAGCCAAGTATAACATGGGTGACACAGAACGTTATCGATACTTACAAATTAGGCACGCCAAACCACACACTGATTCATCGAGCCAAATGGGAAGCAGACCTGGGAGACATTGATGACACCGACTGGTTGAGCGCAATGGCATCCGCCCATGAAGCGGCGATCCCGTCACGACTCAAGCTGATACAGCTCAAGATACTACACCGGGTATACTACTCCTGTACCCTCTTACACAAGCTAGGGTGCACACTGGACCCTTTCTGCCTTAGAGGTTGTGGGCAAGTCGGGACATTCTATCATATCATATGGGACTGCCCCCAAATACAATCATATTGGGACCAAGTTAGAACCGAACTATCGGAAGTGGATGGGCTATGGTCCGGCGAGACCCCCGGTGTTGCCTCTTAAACATCTGGCCACTACTGACCTAAACCTAGCACTACAGAATTGGGCAACACTAGGCACAACCATCTCCAAGCGGAACATTGCCAAACACTGGGGCTCAGGGTCACTGCCAACATTTAATCAGTGAGGCACGGACATGGACATTGCCATGGTAGCGGAAAAAGTGGTGTACACTCACAGGGGCTGTCACCAAAAATGGTCCAGAATATGGGGAAAATGGAATGAATCAAGAGGGGATATCTGTGACCCGCCACACGTGACTTCCACCCCAGAGGATAGCCCATGAACAGGATCCGCCTACAGGGTCAGAACTATAGCTCCACACGGGAGGATCTGGTGGGGGAGGGTACACCAAAGAACGGTGTTGCAGACTTGGGGGAAATGTTGAACTGCCGATATTGATCTGTAATGTGTGCACTGCTGATGTAACTTGCTCAATCGTACATAATTGGAGAGGATTGCTGTTTACTGATAATACAAATGTTGGTGATTGTATAAATGTGAAATGACAATAAAATGTTTGTGAAAAAAAATAAAAAAATAAAAAAATCATAGACATATCTATAGGCGCTTACAGTACGCGTACAGTACGTGTACAAAATGCGTACAGGTACTCGTACGTAGGCGTACCTTTCCGAGCACGAGCTGCATGCTGATTGGCTGTCAACTGTCTGTCAACACTCCAAACCAGTAAGTGTTGGCAGCCATCTTGTGCCTCGGTAGACTGAGGCACAAGAAAATAGCAAAATTAACGTGTAGAACGCAAAAAGGGGGCAGGGTAGAAACACCCTGACCCCCTAGGCCTGCTCAGGGGGTCCCACAAGGACCCCAAAGCCCCCAAAATGTATTTATTTATTTATTTTTAAATCGCGGGGAATGCTCAGGTACTCGTACGTATGCGTACGTGCGCGTACCTTTGCGAGTACGAGCTGCATGCTCATTGGCTGTCAACACTCCAAACCAGGAAGTGTTGGCAGCCATCTTGTGCTCGGTAGACTGAGGCACAAGAAAGCAGAAAAACAAATGTGTAGAACGCAAAAAGCGGACAGGGTAGAAACACCCTGACCCCCTAGGCCTGCTCAGGGGGTCCCACAAGGACCCCTAAGGCCCCCAAAAAATTTATTTTCAGTCTGCTTTATTTTAAATTTTCCCTGGGGGGGACCAAATCCCGGGGGCATAGTGAAAAAGAAGTGTGGGGGGGCCCCAATCCCCCCTACAATGTGCCGGGGTCCGCCACCCCTGGGGCAAAGTAATTATTTTACACCTCTCTGCAAAGCAGCCCCCTGGCGCATACTGGAGATTCTTGGTGGGCTAGTTGGCCCCCAGGGACCCCCAGTATGCAAGGGGAATTAGTTCCCCCTCTGCAAACGCGCCGGGGGCTGCATTGCAGAGAGGTGTAAAAAGTGCGTGGCCTCATTACACCTCTCTGCAACGCAGCCTCCTGGCGCATACTGGAGGTACCTGGTGGGCTATTTGGCCCCCAGTTACCCTCAGTATGCAAGGGGACTTAATCCCCCAACTTAGAACACTCTACAGGGCGCGTTTGCACAGTGGTGAAGGTAGGGGGCGGGGCTTGAGGTGATGTGAGTGCAAACATGCCCTGAGGCGCGTTTTAAGTTGGGGAATTAATTCCTGTTCAATCCAGAGGTACTCTAGGGGGCAACTAGTCCAACAGGTATCTCCAGTAAGCGCCAGTAAGCTGTGTTGCAGAGTGTTGTAAAAATGGGGCGTGCCCTTTGAACACCTCTCTGCCACATAGCTGCCTGGTGCATACTGAAGGTACCTAGTGGGCTAGTTGGCTCACAGGGGACCTCAGGATTGAAGAGGATTAATTCCCCAATCTAAAATGCGCCACAGGGCGTGTTTGCACAAATGTTACCTCAGGCCCCGCCTCCTTCCTTAACTATTGAGCAAAATATTCCTGTAAATTCTGCCGAACCTCAAATTCCACATTACTCACCTGTTATCACAAGAAACGTCAGTGCTGCGTCTTTGAGTGCACTACTGATCCTGAAAAGTAATTCTAACCATAGTTACAGTAACTTGAATTTCCTTCCATAGGCTAACATTGACTGGTTTCACTTGGAAATTTTTCTACGTGTGGAGTTTTGGGACAAAAAAAATCCTCTAAAATCAGCCGAACTACGAATTTCGATGTACTCACCTGTTATCAGGAGACACCTCAGTGCTGCATCTTTCAGCTCACTACTATTCCTGAAAAGTAAATTTAACTGTACTTACCAGTAACTTGAATTTCCTCCCATACGATATCATAGCCTGATATATAAAATATATATAAATTAAAAAAAATATTACATTAAATTTTTTTTTACAATTTCAATATTTTTAAAAGAAAGTATTTTTTAAATGATATAAATAATATGTAATGTCTGCCCCGAAAGGCGTCGGACTTCTCTTTAATCAATTGGAGGAAGGCGGTGTTGCTGATGGGGACTAAAGAATGCTGGATGGTCAGATGCGCTGTGGGTAGCCCTCCTGAAGCGCTTGGAGCCTTGCTCGTGTATATATATATATATATATATATATATATATATATATATATATATATATATATATATATATATATATATATATATATATATATATATACATATATATATATATATATATTTTCATTGCAGATTTTCATGCAGATTCGTCAACCGGCGCCAAAGTTATTCCAAATAGAATTTTGAGATTTAACATTGAAAAAAATCCTAACTATAACTACCTACTGGCGACCGCCAGTAGGTAATATATATATATATATATATATATATATATATATATATATGTATATATATATATATATATATATATATATATATATATATATATATATATATATATATATATATATATATATATATATATATATATATATATATATGTGTATATATATATATTCACAGAAAAAACCATAGGTTATAGACCATATATAGTTAGGAATTTGCATTTACAAAACCTTGAAAATTCAATGAAAAAACCATTGGTTTTAGGCCATATATAGTTAGGGATTTGCATTTACAAAACCTTATTTTACTCGCATAAAACCATTGAAATTCCATATATAGTTAGAAGCGCTAACTATATATCGCGCACCCGCAATCCACTGCTGATGATGTCACATATTACATCATTCATGACATGGTCAGTGATATCACTGATGACATCACTGATGACATCTCAAATGACATCACTGATGACATCACTGATGACATCTCATTTGACATTACTGATCACATCACTGATGATATCATTCATGTGATAATACGATGAACCTCTTCAGACTCTAATATAACCTTAGATACAATCAGTGTAAACAGATACTCACAGACTGTCACTCATCCATGGAGTTACTCACACACCTAGTCAGTCATGCAAAGAATCAATCACACCTCCATTTCCTCAACTATACAGTTATACAAACTTTACTTATTCAAACATATACTAACACATATTTACTCTCTTATACAATCCCTGATACAAGTTCACAATGATCCATACAGCCACTCACACATTCACTGGCTCTTATGCACAGTTATTTATATATGTCAACTCTCACATGTACTGTGTTTTACATATGTACTTACTTTGACATGTAGCACTGAGACATCCATTCACTCACCAATACACTCATGCACACAGTCAACCGCCCATACAGCTGTTTCCACATGCACTTTTGAAACCATACATCTAGTGAATCAACTGCTCACACATCTATGCACAGAGTCATACACCTCCCAGCCACCCACACACAGACTCAGTCTCCCATACAAATACTTGGGCAACCAATCAATAACCCATATAGTTACTCATATAGCTACTTATCAACACATGCAACAGTTTACAGAACAACAGACATAATGATGCACAAATTAAGACAGTTTAGTCACTAACCCATGCACTCAGTGAGACACATTTAATCACTCACTCATACAGTCAGTCATGCACCTACTAAATCCTTCATCCAGACACTTATACATCCACTCATTCTTCAATACGTGAGACATATTTTAACTTTACAGAAACATACAGTCACTGGATGTTGTCATCAGTGATGTCATCAGTGATGTCATTTGAGATGTCATCAGTGATGTCATCAGTGATGTCACTGACCATGTCATGAATGATGTAATATGTGACATCATCAGCAGTGGATTGCGGGTGCGCGATATATAGTTAGCGCTTCTAACTATATATGGAATTTCAATGGTTTTATGCGAGTAAAATAAGGTTTTGTAAATGCAAATCCCTAACTATATATGGCCTAAAACCAATGGTTTTTTCATTGAATTTTCAAGGTTTTGTAAATGCAAATTCCTAACTATATATGGTCTATAACCTATGGTTTTTTCTGTGAATTTCATTGGTTTTTTAAAAGCTAATATCTATAGCTGTAAAATATATTCTTTATTAAGTGACGTATCACGTAGCCCGTGAGACGCCTCATGATGCATCGCATAACCGTGACGTATCGTCTCTGCAGCGCAAACCAAACCCAAAACGTAAGCGCGCCAAAACACGCTTAAAGATATATATATATTTTTTAACCTTAATTAGACAAAATCCACACGTGCACATATCACAAACGTTCAAAAAACACAATATGTCGGACTCCCGTTACGCTGCCGGTTAGCTGCCCGGTTAACGTACCAGGAAGCACCTTTACCGCGAAAAATCACATTTTTTTTTTCACCCCCCAGGGAACTTTAATAGCCCCCTCATCAATCCTAGGGGTTCAGGAGGGGTCTGCCTTACCCCTTTCATTCATTTACACCTTTTTTTTTTCCACCTCTTGTCTCTCGATCCCACAGAGAGACAAGATGGCGGCCGCTCCAGACTGTTTACAATGATAACAGCCAATCAGCTTCTCCTCAGACTCCCGTTACACTGCCGGTTAGCTGCCCGGTTCGCGTACCAAGACGCGTCTCTACGGCGAACAAATCGGAATTTTTTTTTTTGGGCCCAGCGTGGCTCTATAATATCCCCTCATCAATCCTAGGGGGTCAGAAGGGGTCTACCTTGCCCCTTTCCTTCATTTCCCCCTTTGTTTTGGCCTCCTCTTGTCTCTCGATCCTACCGAGAGACAAGATGGCGGCCGCACCGGACTGTTTAGAATGTTGACAGACACCGGAGAGCCAATCAGCTTCGCTTCGCAAAGTTCCGATAAGCGAAAAGTACGCGAACCGGATCGCTGCCCGGAGCGCTGTTACAGATATATATCTTGATTTAAACGTTAATTTCTCAAAATCCACTGAAGCACATATATTGAGACCTAGCAAAGGCACATCGGGCTAACAGTCCCTACAATTTTGCCAAGTTTCGTGCAAATCCATTCAGCCGTTCGAGCTAAAAGTGAGTCCAACCGCCCTATGGAAAACTCAATGTTAAAAACGCGTTTTGGGACCCCCCTTTTTTCTCAGCCCCCCCTTGACGAAACCCCCCCCAAATTTCCAGGAGCTGCTCAGAAACAAAATATGCCATTTTCCTGAAAATTTCAGCCGATTCCGTCCACAAACGCCAAAGTTATTAGACATAGAATTTTCAGAAATCCCATAGGGAAAAAATCCTAACTATATATACCTACTGGCGACCGCCAGTAGGTAATATATATATATATATATATATATATATATATATATATATATATATATATATATATATATATATATATATATATATATATATATATTACCTACTGGCGGTCGCCAGTAGGTAGTTATAGTTAGGATAATTTTCAATGTTAAATCTCAACATTCTATTTTGAATAACTTTGGCGCCGGTTGACGAATCTGCCTGAAATTTTCAGGAAAATGGTCTCATGGCGGTCCGGTCCTTCCCTGAAAGTTTGGGGGGGATTCATCAAGCGGGGGCCGAGATAAAAGGGGGGTCCCAAAACGCGTTTTCCCCATGTTAATTTCCATAGGGCGGTCGATTTCACTTTTAGCCCGAACGGCTGAATGGATTTCCACCAAACTTGGCAAAATTGTAGGGACTGGTAGCCCGATGTGCCTTTGCTATGTCTCAAGATATGTGCTTCAGTGGATTTTGAGAAATTAACGTCCAAAAAAATATATATATCTGTAGCCGCGCTCCGGTACGCGCACCAGTGAGCGCTCCAGGCGCGACACGCGACTTGCGCGCAGAAAGCTGATTGGCTCTCAGTTGTCTGTAAACATTCTAAACAGTCCGGAGCGGCCGCCATCTTGTCTATCGGTAAAATCTAGTCATAAGAGGTGGCAAAAACAAAGGGTGGAATTGACCATAAGGGGGCAGGGTAGACCCCCCCTGACCCCCTAGGTTTGATATGGGGGCCATTAAAGGGCCCCGCGGGGCCTCAAAAAATTTTTTTTTTTTTTCGATTTTCGCGGGGGAAGCGCCTGGTGCGCGCACCGGGGAGCGTATCGGGGAGGGTACTATGGAAAAATAATCACTTCAAAAATTGTATGTTTATGAATTGTTTTTTTTTTTATTTTTTTATTTTATGTAAGTACCTACATGTAGGTACTAATGAAGAGACTTAAATTTAATGTTCACCATCTTCTTTGTAGACATCTTGCATGTTGTTATTGTATTTTTTGTGGTATATGGAATTCATAATATAGTCTGTCTGGAAAGGAGAAACAGATCTTTTAAGCACTCCCTGAGAATTTCTAGGGGATCATGAGTAGTCTGTCCTGTTCACTTATGAAAATGAGGTGTAAAATATTCATATGAGATAATATAGTGGGAGAAAGGTAGTAACTATGAGTAAACTTACTATGTAACAGAAAAATAGTTGAACAGTATACTATAAGTCTCACTTTATATTTTAAACATTTTTGGTAATACTTCATGAATTACATATAAAAAAGAATATTGTCTGAAACAATTGAAATTATTAAAGATAAATTTATTCCTCTGATTCTTTTTCATAATTTAATAAAATTTCTAACATAATATTGTCCGGAATTTCCTCATAATTATATGTACATGATTCAATTTCTTCCAAACATTCTATAAACTGTTCATCCAAAGAGTCATCCATGAAATCAACTTCTTTTTTTTCATCTTCTGGTTTTTCCACCTTTACTTTGATAGAAGTATCATTTGCCTTATTTTCTCCTTCCATTTTCTTTCTGAAAATTGCATACAAATTAACTATATTAGTAGAGCTAGTATACCAGAGAAGCCTAACTCAATCCATAACTATTACAGAGAAGTCTATCTCTATCTCTAACTATTAAAGAGGGATAGCATATCACTAACAGAATATTTTTTAAGAAATAAACTTAACGTGTACAATATACTTCCATAATTAGAAGTTACCTTAGAGAAATTAGTTGAAGTTGTCAGTGAAATTTGTTTTCAAGTGTACTTCAGGAAGCAGTAGTCAAAATGGCTGTGTTTCCCTCTCTTCTTTTATATATATTGTTGTACTTAACCAATCAAACGTCAGGAAATAATCGTAGAAAATGAGAGATACTTTTTAATTGGTTGTAAATTCTAACATTACAAGTGTGTTTTTGTCATGTAATTTACCTCAGGATATTTAGACAGGCCTGTAGCCTAAATGTCTCAATGGAATTTCACCAAATTTGGGCAAATGGTAGGGACTGCTATGTAGTAGGGCGTATTCTATATTTGATGAAAGTGTCTCCATTGGGTTTTCCGTAAATTACTTTCCCACCTTTTTTTAACGAGCGCTTACTGGTGCGCGCTCCTGTACGCGCACTGGCAGCGTTACGGGAGTCCTCCATTTTGTGTTTCGGAACAATCGAGACACAAGATGGAGGGTAAACAATGTTCGGAATGGATAGAAGGGGGAACTGTAGAGACTTCTTGACCCTCTAGGTTTTCTGAGGGGGGCTTAGGAGGCTCATAAACGTGAAAAAAAAAAAAATTCTTTAATTTTTCGCGGGGGTAGCGCCTGGTGCGCGCACCTGTAAGCGTACCGGAAAGCGTACTTTGGTGAAAAATAGTGAAAAAAGTTAGAAAAAAATAAACGCTTTGAATGATCAGAGTTAGGGTAGCTCTGAAAAGAGCTTTTGGGTTCTGTGGTTGATTTAGGTACCTACAAGTAGGTTCCAATACACATTCTTAAATTCAGGAGGAATATTCTATTCCCCTCATCTGAGAAGTGCACTCCATCTCCTCTGTAGATGTCTTGCATGTTGTAACGCAAGTTATTATTGTATAATGAACCCATTCCATAGTCTCTCATGTAAGCAGAAACAGATTTATTTACATGTTTCCGTGCTTTCTCAAATTGTGGACCAAATTGGTTGGACCAGTTCCATTTCTGTCTTTGGCATATATTGGAATATACCAAGGCAGTGTGGGGAAAAAGTATCATCAATTGATGAAAGGTGTCCTTTAATAGCATTTCCAGACCTACCCCAGTTAATGTGCCTAGATCGTTTCCACCACAGTGCACAATTATAAGGTCAGGTTCTGGCAGATGCAAAAAGGTTTTCACCAATGGTATCAATTGGTGACATTTTAATCCTCTGTGGCCAATCCACTTGATTTCCACATTTGATAAATCAAGGTTATGAAAATTTCTGCTAGCTGCATACCTTTGAGCCCAGTGGATGTAGCTATGTCCAATAACCCAAACAGAGTACATGATGTGAGAAGGTTCTGGTCCAGTCAGATGAAGTGTGGGAATGAAATGGCAGTTGGAACAGTAGGAGTTCACAAAAAAATAATTGTGGAGTTTCTGTGCTCTTGAATCACTAGCAATGATTGGTGGATTCAGATAGTTGAAAACTGAAAGTTAGGGTGTATGGTTATGTTGTGTGAAAGAAGCAATTTGAATGGTTTAAAAAAAGTCACCAAAAGCAAAAATACCCTGTATAGGCTGCTGTATTGACAGGTCAAACATCCTTGCTGAGTTAATTTGCAACATTGTAAGATAAACTTTTGAACCTTACAGTTCAGTTAGGAGGGAGTTGCTATGGTAACAGATAGAAAGGTTTGAGAGGGGGATGGGTGTTGGTTTGAAAATAGTGAGGGAAGAGTTTTCATTGGTTGAATTAAGGCATATGTGTACAAAGATAGAGATTTTCTATGCCAGTCTTGGTTTCAGTGTATTGAGAGCACACCTTCTCCTCTGCTAAAGAAAAATTGGTGTGTGTGTCTGACACTGTTTTCAATCTCCAAAAGCATTTCTAAAGGTAAGTAATGATTCATTTAATTTAGATAGAGATTTATTTTCTCTATGGAGAATATTTGGAAGCAGATAGTTATGTTTTAGAAGTGAAATTGTATGTTAGTATATAAGTCCTGCGCAGTGTTTTTTACATGTTATTTAAAAATCGATTTTGGGTGCAAATGAATGGTATTTTTATTTGGCCTTTTTTATGATTGCCATGTGCAGTTGATGCATGACTTTAAACATGGGTAATAAGTGATGCACTGGTGGCGCCAGGCTTTTATAAATGAGGCCCTGACTTTGTTTGATGATATTGAGTGGTTGTAGTTAGGTTCTGTGCAGTGTTTCTTACATGTTATTGAAAAATCGATTTTTGGGTGCAATTGATTGGTATATGTATTTGGCCCTTATTTATGAATGCCATGTGCAGCTGATGCATGACTTTAAACATGGGTAATAAGTGACGCACTGGTGGTGCAAGGCTTTCATAAATAAGGCCCTGACTTTGTTTGATGATATTGAGTGGTTGTACTTAGGTTCTGTGCAGTGTTCCTTACATGTTATTCAAAAATCGATTTTTGGGTGCAATTGATTGGTATATGTATTTGGCCCTTATTTATGAATGCCATGTGCAGCTGATGCATGACTTTAAACATGGGTAATAAGTGACGCACTGGTGGCGCAAGGCTTTCATAAATAAGGCCCTGACTTTGTTTGATGATATTGAGTGGTTGTACTTAGGTTCTGTGCAGTGTTCCTTACATGTTATTCAAAAATCGATTTTTGGGTGCAATTGATTAGTATATGTATTTGGCCCTTATTTATGATTGCCATGTGAAACTGATGCATGATTTTAAACATGGGTAATAAGTGACGCACTGGTGGCGCAAGGCTTTCATAAATAAGGCCCTGACTTTGTTTGATGATATTGATTGGTTGTACTTAGGTTCTGCGCCGTGTTTCTTACATGTTATTGAAAAATCGAATTTTGGGTGCAATTGATTAGTATATGTATTTTGCCCTAATTTATGATTGCCATGTGCAACTGATGCATGACTTTAAACATGGGTAATAAGTGACGCACTGGTGGCGCAAGGCTTTCATAAATAAGGCCTGACTTTGTTTGATGATATTGAGTGGTTGTACTTAGGTTCTGTGCAGTGTTCCTTACATGTTATTCAAAAATCGATTTTTGGGTGCAATTGATTGGTATATGTATTTGGCCCTTATTTATGATTGCCATGTGCAGCTGATGCATGACTTTAAACATGGGTAATAAGTGACGCACTGGTGGCGCAAGGCTTTCATAAATAAGGCTCTGACTTTGTTTGATGATATTGATTGGTTGTACATAGGTTCTGTGCAGTGTTCCTTACATGTTATTCAAAAATCGATTTTTGGGTGCAATTGATTGGTATATGTATTTGGCCCTTATTTATGATTGCCATGTGCAACTGATGCATGACTTTAAACATGGGTAATAAGTGACGCACTGGTGGCGCAAGGCTTTCATAAATAAGGCCTGACTTTGTTTGATGATATTGAGTGGTTGTACTTAGGTTCTGTGCAGTGTTCCTTACATGTTATTCAAAAATCGATTTTTGGGTGCAATTGATTGGTATATGTATTTGGCCCTTATTTATGATTGCCATGTGAAACTGATGCATGATTTTAAACATGGGTAATAAGTGACGCACTGGTGGCGCAAGGCTTTCATAAATAAGGCCCTGACTTTGTTTGATGATATTGAGTGGTTGTACTTAGGTTTTGCGCAGTGTTTCTTACATGTTATTCAAAAATCGATTTTTGGGTGCAATTGATTGGTATATGTATTTGGCCCTTATTTATGATTGCCATGTGCAACTGATGCATGACTTTAAACATGGGTAATAAGTGACGCACTGGTGGCGCAAGGCTTTCATAAATAAGGCCTGACTTTGTTTGATGATATTGAGTGGTTGTACTTAGGTTCTGTGCAGTGTTCCTTACATGTTATTCAAAAATCGATTTTTGGGTGCAATTGATTGGTATATGTATTTTGCCCTAATTTATGATTGCCATGTGCAGCTGATGTATGACTTTAAACATGGGTAATACGTGACGCACTGGTGGCGCAAGGCTTTCATAAATAAGGCCTGACTTTGTTTGATGATATTGAGTGGTTGTACTTAGGTTCTGTGCAGTGTTCCTTACATGTTATTCAAAAATCGATTTTTGGGTGCAATTGATTGGTATATGTATTTGGCCCTTATTTATGATTGCCATGTGCAACTGATGCATGACTTTAAACATGGGTAATAAGTGACGCACTGGTGGCGCAAGGCTTTCATAAATAAGGCCTGACTTTGTTTGATGATATTGAGTGGTTGTACTTAGGTTCTGTGCAGTGTTCCTTACATGTTATTCAAAAATCGATTTTTGGGTGCAATTGATTGGTATATGTATTTGGCCCTTATTTATGATTGCCATGTGAAACTGATGCATGATTTTAAACATGGGTAATAAGTGACGCACTGGTGGCGCAAGGCTTTCATAAATAAGGCCCTGACTTTGTTTGATGATATTGATTGGTTGTACTTAGGTTCTGCGCAGTGTTTCTTACATGTTATTCAAAAATCGATTTTTGGGTGCAATTGATTGGTATATGTATTTGGCCCTTATTTATGATTGCCATGTGAAACTGATGCATGATTTTAAACATGGGTAATAAGTGACGCACTGGTGGCGCAAGGCTTTCATAAATAAGGCCCTGACTTTGTTTGATGATATTGATTGGTTGTACTTAGGTTCTGCGCAGTGTTTCTTACATGTTATTCAAAAATCGATTTTTGGGTGCAATTGATTGGTATATGTATTTGGCCCTTATTTATGATTGCCATGTGCAGCTGATGCATGACTTTAAACATGGGTAATAAGTGACGCACTGGTGGCGCAAGGCTTTCATAAATAAGGCTCTGACTTTGTTTGATGATATTGATTGGTTGTACATAGGTTCTGCACAGTGTTTCTTACATGTTATTCAAAAATCGATTTTTGGGTGCAATTGATTGGTATATGTATTTGGCCCTTATTTATGATTGCCATGTGCAGCTGATGCATGACTTTAAACATGGGTAATAAGTGACGCACTGGTGGCGCAAGGCTTTCATAAATAAGGCCTGACTTTGTTTGATGATATTGAGTGGTTGTACTTAGGTTCTGTGCAGTGTTCCTTACATGTTATTCAAAAATCGATTTTTGGGTGCAATTGATTGGTATATGTATTTGGCCCTTATTTATGATTGCCATGTGAAACTGATGCATGATTTTAAACATGGGTAATAAGTGACGCACTGGTGGCGCAAGGCTTTCATAAATAAGGCCCTGACTTTGTTTGATGATATTGATTGGTTGTACTTAGGTTCTGCGCCGTGTTTCTTACATGTTATTGAAAAATCGATTTTTGGGTGCAATTGATTGGTATATGTATTTTGCCCTAATTTATGATTGCCATGTGCAACTGATGCATGACTTTAAACATGGGTAATAAGTGACGCACTGGTGGCGCAAGGCTTTCATAAATAAGGCCCTGACTTTGTTTGATGATATTGAGTGGTTGTACTTAGGTTCTGCGCCGTGTTTCTTACATGTTATTGAAAAATCGATTTTTGGGTGCAATTGATTGGTATATGTATTTGGCCCTTATTTATGATTGCCATGTGCAGCTGATGCATGACTTTAAACATGGGTAATAAGTGACGCACTGGTGGCGCAAGGCTTTCATAAATAAGGCCCTGACTTTGTTTGATGATATTGATTGGTTGTACATAGGTTCTGCGCAGTGTTTCTTACATGTTATTCAAAAATCGATTTTTGGGTGCAATTGATTGGTATATGTATTTTGCCCTTATTTATGATTGCCATGTGCAACTGATGCATGACTCTAAACATGGGTAATAATTGACGCACTGGTGGCGCAAGGCTTTCATAAATAAGGCCCTGACTTTGTTTGATGATATTGAGTGGTTGTACTTAGGTTCAGCGCCGTGTTTCTTACATGTTATTGAAAAATCGATTTTTGGGTGCAATTGATTGGTATATGTATTTGGCCCTTATTTATGATTGCCATGTGCAACTGATGCATGATTTTAAACATGGGTAATAAGTGACCCACTGGTGGCGCAAGGCTTTCATAAATAAGGCCCTGACTTTGTTTGATGATATTGAGTGGTTGTACTTAGGTTCTGCGCCGTGTTTCTTACATGTTATTGAAAAATCGATTTTTGGGTGCAATTGATTGGTATATGTATTTGGCCCTTATTTATGATTGCCATGTGCAGCTGATGCATGACTTTAAACATGGGTAATAAGTGACGCACTGGTGGCGCAAGGCTTTCATAAATAAGGCCCTGACTTTGTTTGATGATATTGATTGGTTGTACATAGGTTCTGCGCCGTGTTTCTTACATGTTATTGAAAAATCGATTTTTGGGTGCAATTGATTGGTATATGTATTTGGCCCTTATTTATGATTGCCATGTGCAACTGATGCATGACTTTAAACATGGGTAATAAGTGACACACTGGTGGCGCAAGGCTTTCATAAATAAGGCCCTGACTTTGTTTGATGATATTGATTGGTTGTACATAGGTTCTGCACAGTGTTTCTTACATGTTATTCAAAAATCGATTTTTGGGTGCAATTGATTGGTATATGTATTTGGCCCTTATTTATGATTGCCATGTGCAGCCGATGCAAAACTTTAAACATGGGTAATAAGTGACGCACTGGTGGCGCAAGGCCTTTATAAATCAGACCCTGACTTTGTTTGATGATATTGAGTGGTTGTACTTAGGTTTTGCGCAGTGTTTCTTACATGTTATTGAAAAATCGATTTTTGGGTGCAATTGATTGGTATTTGCATTTGGCCCTTATTTATGAATGCCATGTGCAGCTGATGCTTGACTTTAAACATGGGTAATAAGTGACGCACTGGTGGCGCAAGGCCTTTAAAAATAAAGCCATGAGTTGCTATTGTATAAACTTAAATATGTTGCAATTTATTGTTTATATTGTTTGCTTTTTAACATTACTTTGTTGTTTGCTAATAGTGGTCTTTCATGTGTTTTTTTAACAGAACAACAGATTCAAATCAACTTCTGAAAAGGAAGCAAAAATGCCTTCAAGGCAAAGAAATATCAAAAATACCATACGGAAAAGGAGAACATCAACAACAGAGTTTATGGAATCCTCTTCAACAACTACTTCAAAAAACACCAGAAAAGCTTCTGGTAAGCCAATTAAGTCTTTTCTTCGCAACATATGTCGTAGGAAAAAAAATGAAATTGCTAATGTGAATATACAGAAAAAGTCAACAAATCTAAAAAGGAAAGAGAAGCCCACAAAAAATGTTTCCATTGGACCAGGAGAGAAGAGAATGGTTAGCAATAGAAGGGTAAATGTTTTTAGGGACATTCGTAGGCGAATGTTTCGCAATAGGGTAGTTTTAAATTTGCTAAAAAATGAAAAGAAAAGTAAACTAAAAGCTGCTTTTTACAAGAAAAAGAAAAGTGTAGAAAAGATTGTTGATCAGGCTTTTGAAGTTAAGAAAAAATTATTTATTTTAATAATCAATAGAATTAGGATACTTAATAAGGCAATGGATGTTTTCAAATCGAACAGTAGATGGAAAAGAATTATTAATCGGAGTAATTTTTGTGAAGTATTTTCTGGTGAATGGATGCATAGTTCAAGTTCTGAGCCTTTTTTTAATGAGGAGAGTTACTTTCAGGAAAATGATTTGGTGCATGCAGTTGACACCAGTGGTCGTGCATATGAGGTGAAAGATAGTTGTGTGATGGAAAAAGAGAAACTTGTATCTAGAGATGCAGAAGAGGTCTTAGCTGATGAAGTTTTAGGGAGACGTACTAAGGGTCCAGTGTACACATGGAAATGCAGTAGTATTTGTAGTGTGCGACAGGAATCAATTGATTTGCTTCGAAATTTCTTACGTACATATAGTAAAAAAAGTCTCAAACAAAAAATGAAGATCCTGCAAGAGTTAGATCCTTGCAGAGTGAGAGAAAGCACAGGTTTGCAAGGGCATTCACTAGCATGTCTTTCTAGAAAAGTTTGTCGGAGTGTTTTTCATCATTTTAGGATGTTAGCAGTGCATCATAATAACGTAAGGAAATTAGTGAGGAAGTTGTATTATGCAAAAAGTCCTGCACTTAAGCTTAAACAGTTAAATAGTGCTCTTTTGCATGGATCTGAAGTGGATGTGAAGACTATTTGTGAAGAAATTGAGTTTTGTTATTTTGGGAACAAAGAGGACAGTGTAGAAATAGATATAGTAATGGATGGTAATGCAGAAGATAATGGACAAATTTCAAGTATTGAAAAGTTTGATGAGGAAATTATCAAGTTTAAGGTGAAATCAAGTGAGAGGCCTAATGTAACTTGTGTGTGTTGTCGACGGACTCATTATAAAATTCAGACTAGGTTAGTTGATTTATATGCAAAAAGTGAATTGGAAAATAATAGTGAATGGGAGGATTTTGTAAGTTATTTGTTGGTGGAGAATTCTTTTGATTTGAGTTTGGATCAGCGTATTTGCACTTATTGTTTGAAAAAATTAAATGAAAATAGAATGCCTGCAAGAGCAGTTTATAATAATCTTCAGTTGATAGATATTCCTTCTGAATTGATGGATCTAAATACTTATGAATCTATTTTGATTCAATGTGTCCATCCTTTTCAGGCTATTGTTCGCATGGAGCCTAAGACAGGGAAATTGCCTCCATCAGATTTACTGAGAGGATTAAAGGGAAGAGTTGTTTATTTGCCTCTAGATGTAAAGAAAAATATTAATACAATTGGTGTAGAAAGAGTAGAAGAAGATCCTTTAGTTATTCTAGTTAATGGGGTTCCAACAAAGAGTAAGAAAATTTGGCAAGATTTAGTGGATGTTAAAAAAGTCAAGAAGGCAACGTTGTATTTAGTTAAAAACAATGAGTACTACAAACATGTAAGTGTTGGAGTAGAGGAAACAGCTACAGAAGAAGATAGTGATTCTTCAGTTGGTCAAATTGAAAAAGTTGATGTGTCTAGAACTGAAGAAATATATGAACATTATACTGTTCATCCTTTGCATTCCAAAGAAGTAATGGGAAATGCAATTGACTTGTTTCAAATGAAGGCAGCAAAAGGAAGTCCCATTAGTGTATGGGAAGAAAGTTTGGAAGCTCGTTGTTTTCCACAATTATTTCCAACAGGTTGTGGTGGACGATATGATGATCGACCAGTTCAAATTCCTGCAGCTGAATACCGGACTCTAAGATTATATGCAGAAGATCCAAGGTTTCGTCAATGCATTCCATATTTATTTCATCTACTGTTTGAAAGTGATTTGTCTGGGCTTTCTTATGCAGTTAATCATATATTAAAAAGTGGACCTCATTTGCAAAATGTATGTGCAAGGGACTTTATGGAGAAAGTTAATCTGCAAGACAGTATTTTGGAATCTCAGCTAATCAATCTCATGGCATGTCAACGTGGAACCAACGAGTATTGGTTTCGTCGTCATGGAGAATTGAAATGTATGCTAAGAAACTTAGGAACTCCTACATGGTTCCTCACTCTTAGCTGTGCTGAGTATGCCTGGGACGATTTACTTCAATTTCTACGAGAGGCAAATGAAAACATACCAAATATAGAATTGAAAACACCAGGAGAACTGTGTTCTTTAGATCCAGTGAATGTTTGCAGATATTTTAATCATAGATTTGAAGCTATGATGTCTTTTATTACCAACAAAAAAAATCCTCCCCTTGGAGAGGTTTTGGATTTCTTTTGGAGGAAGGAATATCAAGCGAGAGGTGCTCCTCATATACATATGTTGTTGTGGATTAAAGATGCACCCAAATTTGGATCAGATTCAGATGAAACAGTGATGAGTTTCATTGAAGAGTATTCAACATGTGCTGTTCCAAAATCTACTGAAGAAAACAATTTAAGGCAACAAGTTTTACGTTTTCAATCTCATCGTTGTGGAAAGTACTGTCGTCGAAAATTTAAAAACAAGGAAAAGTACTACACGAAATGTCGTTTTGCATTTCCTCGACCAGTGATTTCTAAAGGAAGAGTAAATAATTTGATGTCATCTCTACGACATACTGTGACGAGAAAATCTCCCAAAAACACATATAATTTGAAAAGAAATGAAGAATCTAAGTACATCAACGATTACAACCCAGTGATTTTGTCCATGTGGAATGCTAACATGGATATTCAGTTCGTTGCTGACAACTCTATTGCTGTGGCTCGATATGTGACATCTTACATCACCAAAAAAGAAAAGACAGAACTGAAGGAAATGTGGGAGGACATTTCACATGAAAAGAGTCTAAGCAAGAAATTATACAGTTTCAGTCTGAAGATGTTGTCGCATCGAGAAATTGGAGCATATGAATGTTCTGATCGGTTATCATCAGCAAGTCTCTATGCCAAATCAAGAACAATCATTTGGGTGAGTCTTGGTCTTGCTGCAACACGAAACCGAGTTTTGAAATCTGTACAAGAAATTGAATATTTGGCGGAAAAAGAACCAAACAGTACAGATATTTTGAAGACAAATATGTTGGATACATACTATCCAAATAGAAGTACTCACCTTGAGAACACATGTTTGTATGAAGTTCTTCAAAACTACAGTTATAAGAGGAACATCACAGAAGATATCAATAATGGAAAATATGCACTCATTGGCTATGAAGGATGTCTAGTGAAGCAGAAAAAAGGCCATTTGATTAATCATCGAAAATTGAGTTGTGAAGTTCCAGACAAAAGAGAATTTTACTATTTAGCTCTTTTGCAACTCTTTAAGCCATGGCGTACAGAAGAGGAACTACTTGGAGATTTTCTCTGTTATGAAGACTCTTTTAATGCAACTAAGGATACCATAGAATGTCCTATTTTTCTAAATTATCTGCAAATGTTGAATGAAGAAATGGAGCAAGAAACCACAATTGCTGAAGAGATAGCTAGAAACAGTTCTCAAGATAGTCAGAGTTCTACTTCATTGAGCCAGGATCCACTAGGAGGACCAATTATCCAAAATGAAGCTGCCACTGCCATGGATGAGGTGGAAAGAGCTATGGAACAAGCTCAAGAGGATGGAGTTAACTTAGAAGATTTGGTAACGCAACTAAACATTGAGCAGAAAAAGATATATGATGAAGTCACAGAGCAGATTGAACATGGATTCAGACATGAGAAAAAAGAGTGCTCATGTATATTATTTGACCCTGTCCGACTGTATGTAAGTGGAGAAGCGGGGACAGGAAAAAGTTTTCTAATTAAAGCCGTTGCAAGTTATCTGCAGAAAAGGACTGATTCACCACTGTCTTGTGTTGTAACTGCTCCAACTGGTCTGGCAGCACATAACATTAAAGGGATTACTCTACATCGTTTATTGATGCTGCCAGTTGAACATGATAATAAATTGCATTACAACAAGCTATCTGGAGATGCGTGTTCTGAAGTTTCAAGAGTCTTGAAGAAAATGAAACTTCTTATCATAGATGAAGTAAGCATGGTCTCAAATCTAATGCTTGCTTTTGTGCATTTGAGAATGCAAGAAATTCTTAAAACAGACTATGATGTGTTATTTGGAGGAAAACACATTATTGTTTTTGGAGATCTATTGCAGTTGACTCCAGTAAAAGGACAACCAGTGTTTAAAATGCTCACGCATGAAGATACCAGGAAGTCCCTTGGAAGCATTGGAAATGTTAATATATGGCTAAATTTTAAATATGCTGAACTGCTTCAAAATATGCGACAGGCCAAGGATGAAGATTATAAAAATATTCTACAAGATGTAAGAATTGGAAAAATGACTGAGAAAGGGAAAAAAGCTTTGCATAGTCGATTAATTTCAAATTTGTATGCAAATGAAAACATTCTTCCAGAGAATATTTTTAAAAAAATGACTGAGAAGAAATCTGGGATATGTTTGATGCCAACTCTGCAAGAATGTTCCATCTTCAATCAAAAAATGTTAGACTTAGAAAATGAAGAGATTGTGAAACTGGAAGCAATAGATAAAATAGAGCATATGGGTGCAACAATTGTTTTGTCAGAAAATTTGAAAACTAAATTGCATTCATTGGAGAAAAGTATTTCAAAAACAGCTGGTTTTGAAAAGACTCTGAATGTGTGTTTAAATTGTCGTATCATTTTGAGAAGGAATTTAAATGTTGAAAGCGGTCTGGTAAATGGAGCAATGGGTTATGTTGTTGATTTTGTGAATTACAGAAATAGAGATGGAATTGAATTTTTAAAAATAAAATTTGATGGCATTGAACAAGTACAACAAATAAGTCGTTGTTCTGCTAGATTTTTACTTGTAAAAGACTTATATGTTCGCCGAAAACAGTTTCCTGTTTGTTTGGCGTATGCAGTGACAATTCATAAATCTCAAGGTTTAAGTGTAGATAGTGCATTGGTGAACATTGGAAGATCTGTGTTTAAAGAGGGTATGGCATATGTGGCATTATCTCGAGTCAGAACTTTATCAGGATTGTACTTGATTGCGTGTGATGAGACAAAGATTTCTGCCGATCTAGATTGTGTTAAAGAATACAATAGGTTAAGAAGAGAGTATGCTCCACATTTGCCTCAATATCCTCTGTTTGAAAAACGTGTGGTAGGCCGAAAAAGAAGAAATGAGGATAATTGTAGTGAGGTAGTTGCAAAAAGACAAAAAGTAGAGAAAACTGTAATTGAAAACAGGAAGAAAAAGAATTGTGGAGAAAATGTTGTTGGATTTCAGTTTGAAAACAGTTCTGGTGTCAACTGCTATGCTAATGTAGTGGTTAATGTTGTTTTTTTTCTTAAAAGTTTACAAGAACAGATTGTTGAAAATCGGGATCAAAGATTGTGTGGTTTATTGAATTCTGTGTTTCAGAAATGTAGCAGTGTTACAGCACAAATAGAAAGTGTAACAGAAATTCGAAATATTTTAGATTTGTGTTCTGGTCAAGATAAATTTTCACAGAACATTCAGCAGGATTGTCAGGAATTTTTAATGTATATGTTTGGTGTTTTGGAAGATGAAGGTGTAGATGTAGATAATCTTTTCAGTCTTTCTTATCAATGGCAGCATGACTGCCACAATTGTAGTTTATCAAGTACTACTACAATAGACACTGAAAGATTTATATATTTGACTTTACCAGACTGTAAATCAGTGTCTTTTAAAAATCTAGTTAAAGCAGCAGATCATAATATGGTGTGTACCCAATGTAACTGTACAATGCTGTCCACATTATTTATACAAAGGTATGGGCAGTATATTATTTTAGTTTTCCAACGATGTAGACCTGATGGAACTAAATTGACAACTTCTATCAAAAATTTTGTGGCTTCTCAGTTATCAATTTCTGGAAGGACCTTTACAACTGAAGCTATTATTTATCATGATGGATCTTCGACCACCTCAGGACATTATACATGCTACTTAAAATCTGAAAATGGATGGAGTTACTGCAATGATTCTCATTTAACTTATAAACAACGTTTGCCTTATGACTCTACAAATTCTTATCTAGTGTTTTTAAAACCAAAGTTTTAGTAAAGGGAATTGGCCTTTGAAGACGGGAATAGTTAATAAAAGTTAGTTAGTTAGTTAGTTAATCTAATATTTGAAATTATTTATCTCATGTAGATACTTTAAGTGGATCTCAAAGTAAAAAATACTGATATATCTGACACAAATTGGCCGTGAGGAAAATGTAAGATATGATGTTGTTAGAAGTTGATGAAATCGAAGTTATAGAGCACAGCAGACTTTTTTTCACCAAAAGGACCTTCACTATCTGCAATCTCATGTAGATACTTTAAGTGGATCTCAAAGTAAAAAATACTGATATATCTGACACAAATTGGCCGTGAGGAAAGTGTAACATATGATGTTGTTAGATCTTTTTTCATAGGAAGTCGATGAAATGGAAGTTATAGAGCACAGCAGACTTTTTTCCACCAAAAGGACCTTCACTATCTGCAATTTGGTCTCACGGAAAAGTAAGTGAATCAAAGATTAGTGTACTTATATGAGATGTATGTTTGAATGGGTTTTTTTAAACACAATCTTTTAGATTGTGTTTTTTTTTTCCCGCTGTTATATGATGAAGACTTTGATCTCACTAATTTAAGTGAAATTCAATATATTCTGAGAACAGCAAAAATAAATAATGTAACATATTGTAGAAGTTATTGTGTAGTTTGCATTGTGTAATTTATATTGTGTTCACATTGTCTTATACTCATTTTCTTTTTCACCCTTATTTACCTCTCTTTACTAATTTACACTCTTTTTTCATCGCTGTTTCTTTAGTGCACTTCATTCACAACTTCTTAATCTAATAGGAACTGTCTGCATTTCCTCTGTTCCTTCCACCACTTTTTATCTTTTTCATATTCTCACAGTACCACTGCTTTAGTTTCCTAACCCTCTCTTTCTTTTTCTCCTTTTTTTTTCTTTCGCATCCATTGTACTGTAGTTCACTTAGTTCTTCCTTTTGTCTTTCTGTGTACTTACTCTCTCACTCCTGTTTTATCCATCGTTCTATACTAACTTCATTCCTTTCATCCCTTCACTCTGTTACTTTACTTCACTCACTCTCAATCATCTTCTATTCCTCTTTTTTATTTATAGTTTCTCAATCAGACTTCTCTCCTTTTCACTCATTTTTCTTTTATTTTCTTATCTTTACTGATTTTGATTTGATATCTTACATTCTTTTAGTATCTTATTTACCTTTAGGAATTTGTTCTCTTTCTATTTCTTTTTCCTTTTTTTTTCTCTTTCTACATTACTTTCTTTCTGTTTTTGTATCCTTCACTATTGCATCATTTCTTAGTAAACTTTTGTAGATTTTTAAACCTCATGAACTGTTGTTTCTATTTTATTATATATTTTTAAGAAATTATAACGTGTTTTTTCTTTTATCTTTCATAGATACAAGTTTGCATTGATTATATGGTAAGTGTGTTTACAAAATCTTTTTTGTTATCACCTTTTGTTTTATTTTCACTATTTTTCTGTCACCCTACCGCACCCCTATTTCCTTACTTTGCTTCCCTCACTTATTCTTTTGTTCCATGTTTACTTCCGACCACATTCAATTTCTTTCAGTACTTCTGCCTATGCACACTCCTTCACTTACCTTTTTTACTGGTTCACTTAGTCCCTTTGTGACAGTCCTTCTTTTACTCTCTCTCTTGTTTGTCTCTATTACTCCCCATGTGTTACCCTTATTCACTTACATGTACCCTCTTTCACCCCTTTTTACTTATATTCACTGATATTTACTTTCCCTCAATCACTGCTATTCTTTTCCTCTGATTCCGTCACTACCTGACATTCCCATACTTAACTGTCCTTCTTTTTACTTTCAACATCCATTTACAATCTCCCTTAACCTCTGCTTTAGTCTTCTTCCTATTTCTTCTTTCTTTTGCTCCCTTATTCATTTTTCTTTTCTCAGTTACTTCCTTTTACACTTTTTATCTGTCTTACTATCTATTACACAGTCCCTCCTTCATTTTTTTTTCTTTTTTTTTGTTAGTGCGCTGACGGTACGCGCACCGGTGCGCGCACCGAAAGCGAAATATAAAAAAAAATATTTTAAATTAAAAATATTATCTCAATATACATTATAGTGTTCATTTTTACAAAAACATACTTTAGCAATTCACTAAAAAACACATAGGTATGAGTCTGTATAAAAAGTTAGGAATTAGCATTAAAAAAACCTATGAAATTCACTGAAAAAACCAAAGGTTTCACACCAGTTATAGTTAGGAATTAGCATTTAAAAAACCTATGAAATTCACTGAAAAAACCATAGGTTTCACACCAGTTATAGTTAGGAATTAGCATTTAAAAAACCTATTAAATTCACTGAAAAAACCATAGGTTTCACACCAGTTATAGTTAGCTGGAAATTTTACTGATATAAAACCATTGAAATTCCCACGTTATAGTTAGTCGGACTCACTATAACTTGCGCGTGCAATGCACTGCTGATGACATCACATATTACATCACTCATGACATGGTCAGTGACATCACTCATGACACCATCCTTGTGACATAGTGACAGACCTCCTTTCACTATAATGTAACCCTTGAGACACATATTCAAAAATAGAAACTGAAATTTTTAATAAAATGGAGATACCTATATCAGTTACAACAAGCAATTCAGTAATTCCACTATCTATATACACATCCACTCATTCACCAACAGTTCTATATAGTCACTCATACATATACTCACTCATCATATGAAGTGATACACCTATACATCCTGTTACACACCGACATTCATCCAAAAGTTACTCACACACATATTCACACGTGCAAATAAACTATTGAACATCCATTTATTTGAATATAGAGTTATACACACACTTCCACCTTACTTCTATTTAAAATTACACATATTTATTCTCTTAAACAATCACTTATAGAAACACATACTTATTTAAACAGGAACTCTTACAATCTCTTACTCTCACATATACTCACTTATATACATCAATATTCATATATACTAGATTAAAACATATGTAGTTACTGATAAAGACACTAGTGAGACAGTCATTCACTCACTAACAAACACATATAGACACTCATCCACCCATACAGTCCTGTACATATGCTGTCTTCAAAACACATACAAACAAAGAGTCAGTCACTCATGCATCTATGTGCTAAGTAATACCCCCACCAAACCATATAGACACTCATACTGATACTAATAAAAATATCTAATAACCCATATACATACACATGAGTGGATGTGTATTAGATGGTGGTATTACTGAATTGGTTGTTGTAACTGGTATGGGTATATCCACTTTTTTGAAAATATTAGTTTCTATTTTTGAATATGTGTTTCAAGGGTTACATTATAGTGAAAGGAGGTCTGTCACTCTGTCGCAAGGATGATGTCATCAGTGATGTCATGAGTGATGTCACTGACCATGTCATGAGTGATGTAATATGTGATGTCATCAGCAGTGCATTGCACGCGCAAGTTATAGTGAGTCCGACTAACTATAACGTGGGAATTTCAATGGTTTTATATCAGTAAAATTTCCAGCTAACTATAACTGGTGTGAAACCTATGGTTTTTTCAGTGAATTTAATAGGTTTTTTAAATGCTAATTCCTAACTATAACTGGTGTGAAACCTATGGTTTTTTCAGTGAATATATATATATATCACACAAATGTGATGTGGAGACTGCTAATGAAAACTCTGGTCAAAGCTCAGAGTGCACAGCACATGATCTGGTTTCAGACACAATGAAAAAGGAATTGTCCATGTTAGAGAACTCATTGATCTACATGAATAAACGTAGAAAGTAAGTAAACAATAACTTGTTTGTATAAAGCACTTCACACCACCCTTCTGTTGTTTTAGACTCCGTAAATAACAGATGCCACTGTTATCCAGATTAACGGTACCCACTTCACTGATTTTAGAACGAGGGAAGCGTGTGGGATTCTGACTCATGACATGCTGCAGATGCCAGAAGCAGACATTAATTCACTCAGCCATTATGCTGGCAAAGTACAATTTGGAACATGAATGTTTTCTCGTGTTTTGAAAAACAGCTTGAGTATTCTTCATCCGCGGAGATGTCCATAGCCAGTTTCGGACCACTTGCAGCGGAAGCTCTGCATTTATGGCTTTGAAGGCCAAGCAAATGATCTCAGATTCCATTTTA